>NC_090267.1:196800459-197433959 GCF_040414725.1 Anabrus simplex
ATCATCTTTGGTTCATCAAGTTTCATACTGTCATCTTGTGTTGTTCAGGATGAACCTTAAATGTCGATACATTTTTATTAGACTCGACAATTAGTCGGAAGTTAGGGTAGTTACAGGAAGCGGAACTTCTGTGTGAACAAACGGACGTTGCAACCGGTTGTGCTTCCTCTGCATAACTTTCATTTTTTACTGTACAATTCTTGGTTCCTGAAAAGCAGGCATCTAGCAACAGGCAAATTATAAGGAACGAATCGCAACGTGTTAACCCAATTTGGAAGTTATTGTGTAAATTAAGGTATTTTAAAACTTTTTCGTCTTTGCATTAATGCTTTCATACATATAATATCCATTTGTGAAATGGCCTGGTATTATTTGATTTTCTAGGGTTATAAAAAACATGGTATATTTATATTTAGAAAGAATGAAAACTCTACTTGTAATGATTCTTAAAGGGTAGCCTATGAATGGGAGTGTGAGAAGGCGCGGTATACGATAAAAATGGTGAGAAACTATTACGGAACACACTAGATACCGTATTACTGTTTGCCAATGCTGCAATCACGCAGCACATTAAAAGCAGTACGGCCATTCACTACCATCCTAATAAGAAGACAATTATTTCCAGCACTGATCATGACGGACGTCCGCAACGTTTTCTGTATTCTCACATATTTCTTGAAACTGTCCTTCAGGTACTCTCTGTGCAAAAGAACTACGTCCCACGAGTTGTGCAATTTCACTGAATAAACATTGCCTCCTCGTATACCGACAATGTGATCACTTTCAAACTGAATAAGTTGATGGCATGGATATCTGGCATTGCATTCTAATCTCTTTAACAGGCACTGATAATAGAGCACGACAAACTGAAGTAAGACCATGGAAGCTATGCGATATCAGTGCTAGTTCCGTCAGCTGGGCGAATATGAGAGAGAAGACTGGACACGCTGCAGGCGGCGTAGCTAATCTTAACATCCATAACTTTGGGCAACGCTCAGCATAGGGTAATTCCGGGAGAGTTGCCGCACTTTTTATGTCTTTTGTTATATCTCGGTATATTTACTTTAAAAATGGTTGCAAATTCATCGAGCATAATTTGAAAACATGTACATTTGATCAGGGATGAACAAAATATTGGCAATTGAAAGTAAAAAGGAGAAAGGAGTGAACAAAGGAATTGTTGCATCTGCGGCGTCTCTCCCTGGATCCCGGTATAGATGCCGACTTTGCTCGGGAGAGATGCCGCGAGTAAAATAATTAATGACAAAATCAAATTTAAGCCAATTTCCTCAACTTTAATATAACCGAACACTAGAACGTACTACAAGACAATTATATCCACATAATATAATCATTCAATGGAAAAAATCTATCTGATAATTTACAACATTAAAATCATATTTTAATTTCGATTTACTATAAATGTGCATGTGCAATGGATTCTTCACTGTGTTATATAAAACCCCACGGCACTTAACACCCTTGAAATGGCTCTGGCCTGCACAGCGACCGCTGCTCAGCCCGAAGGCCAACTATCAGGGAGAGACGCCGTACCCTCCTGTTTTCTTACCTCAAGGCTATCATGGCCCAAAATTAGCTTACTCTCAACTACAGTTATGTTTCTGACGTCTACTGTACTAAAAACGTCTGATTTAAGCATTTGAAGCAAACTTAATCTATATATATAAAATAACTTGTCCTGACTGACTGACTGACTGACTGACTGACTGATTCATCATCGCCGAGCCAAAACTACTGGACATAAAGAAATGAAATTTTGGGGATATATTCATATTAAGATGTAGGTGCTCGCTAAGAGAGGATTTTTGGATATTCCGTCGCTAAGGGGGTGAAAAGGGGGTTGAAATTTAAAAAAGAGTGTATCTATATCTCAAATCTTTAAAGGTTTACAGATGTAAAAATTGGTATTTAGAATCTTCTTTTAAAATAAGGATACACGTATTTTTTTGTTTTCTGAAAACCCCAATAGGAGGGGTGAAAAAGGGTGAAAATGGGGAAAAATGGGTTGAATGCCTTCAATCAGGATACCGGTACTTATATCTCAGAAACTGAAGATATTACAGACATGAAAATTGGTACTTTTGATCTCTTTTAAAAATAAAGAAACACGTATTTTTTTGTTTTTGGAAAATCCAATTAATGGGAGGGTGAAAAGGGGGTGAATTTTTAAAATGAGTGAATCTATATCTCCAAACTTTTAAAGTTTGCAGATGTAAAAACTGGTATTTAGTATCTTCATTAAAAATTAAGAAACACGTATTTTTTTTGGTTTTCGGAAAATCGCAATAGGAAGGGTGGAAAAGGGTGAATAATGGGTTGAATGCCTTTAACGAGGCTACTTATATTTTAGAACCTGAAGATATTACAGACCTGAAAATTGGTATTTGGGATCTACTTTAAAAGTAAAGAAACGCGTATTTTTTGTTTTCGGAAAATCCCAACAGGAAGGGTGGAAAAGGGTGAATAATGGGTTGAATGCCTTTAACGAGGCTACTTATATTTCAGAACCTGAAGATATTACAGACCAGAAAATTGGTATTTGGGATCTACTTTAAAAGTAATGAAACGCGTATTTTTTCGTTTTTGGAAAATCCAAATATTGGAGGATGAAAAGGGGGGTGATTTTTTTAAAATAAGTGTGTCTACATCTTAAAACTTTAAAATTTACAGATGTAAAAATTGGTAGTTAGAATCTCCTCTAAAAATAAAGGAACACGTATTTTTTTGTTTCCTGTAAATCCCAATGGGAGGGATGTAAAAGGGTGAAAAATGGGTTGCATGCCCTTAATGAGGATACATATATGTCCGAAACGAAAGATATTACAGAATTGAAAATTTCTATATGGGATCTCCTTTAAAAATAAAGAAACACGTATTTTTTAGTTTTTGGAAAATCCAATTAATGGCGGTTAAACAGGAGTGACAAATTGGGGTGAATTTTTTGAAAGACTATCTTTACAGAATATCTCGGAAACGTAAAATGTTACAGACGTAGAAAGTGGGTGTTTAGAATCTCCTGTAAATGTAAAGAAACATAGGTGATTTGTTTTTGGAAACTCCACTTAAGGGGAACTCAAAAGGGGTGAATTTTTAAAATGAGAATTTTTACAGTACATCTAAAAAAAACTTAACAAATTACAGAAGTGAAAAATGGTATTTTTTATCTCTATTAAACATAAAGAAACGCGTATTTTTAGTTTTCGGAAATGTCACTTGGGTGGAGGGGGGGGGCGTAAAAGTGACTGAAAATGGTGTTGAAGTCTTTTAATTAGGCTACTGATATATCAAAAATGAAGATGTTACAGACGTGAAATTTGATATTTTCAATCTGCTTTAAAAGTAAAGAAACACGTATTCTCTTAAAATCCTATAAAGCGGGGGGGGGGGGGGGGAGAGGGTGAAAGAATTGAAAAATTAATTGGCTTAATTGTATGAGAATACATACATCGTGAAAATTCGCATTTGGATCTCCTTTAAAAAACAAAGAAAAACGGGGTTTTGGGCGGGAAACCATCTTGAGGGCGGGAGTGTAAAGGAGTTGAATTCCTTTCATGAGGACACATGAATCAAAAACTGAAGTTAGAGTCGTGATAATTGGTATTTAGAAGATCCTTTACTATTAAAGAAACAAGTATTTTTTGCGGGAAAGTTCACTTGGGGGGGGGGGGGGTTAGTGTGAAATGAAGTGAAAAAAGTAAATTACTTTTATGGGGATACTTATATCTCAAAACTGAAGGTAATAGACGTGAACATTGGTGTTTGGAATCTCCCTTAAACATAAAGAAACAAGCCTTCTTTTAATTTTTTTGGAGGGGGGGGGGGTGTTGGCGGTAAATAAACTTACCGGCGGTGGGGTGTAGAAGGAGGTGAAACCAATTGATTTTACTGTTATTAATGTGCTTATAAGGATCCTCCGTTGCTCAGGCGGCAGCGCGCCGGCCTCTCACAGCTGGGTTCCGTGGTTCAAATCCCGGTCACTCCATGTGACATTCGTGCTGGACAAAACGGAGGCGGGACAGGTTTTTCTCCGGATACTCCGGTTTTCCCTGTTATCAGCCATTCCAGCAACACATAATAGTAATAATAATAATAATAATAATAATAATAATAATAATAATAATAATGTTCCTGACCGTCGTCAAATGTGCGGACCGCGCTGGTAACGGCTCCCGGACGGGTAATGACTAAGAATGCAGTCCGGCCGCGGGTTCATTGCCGCCAAGGCACCCAATATGACACCACGCCGGATCTCCTGAAGGATTTTATCCATATTAAAAATGATTAAAGGAAAAGATGGCAAAGATTTACAGACCCAACTGACCAGGAGGAATACCTGAGCCTAGCCCGGGAAGTACGAAATCGATTGCTGGAAAGGAATATTGAAAAATGGGAGGAAACGTGCTGTAAAATAATAGAAAACGAGTCAGATCGGGAATTTTGGTGGATTCTCGCAGAAAACGAGTCAGATCGCGAATTTTGGCGGATTATATATCTAAAACAATAAGCATTCAATTATAAATTTCAGTATAATACCGTAGCGAAGCACGGGTATCTTGCTAGTCTATATATATAAAGTAACTTGTCCTGACTGACTGACTGACTGACTGACTGATTCATCATCGCCGAGCCAAAACTACTGGACATAAATGAATGAAATTTTGAGGATATATTCATATTAAGATGTAGGTGCCCGCTAAGAGAGTATTTTTAGATATTCCGTCGCTAAGGGGGTGAAAAGGGGGTGTGAAATTTTAAAATGAGTGTATCTATATCTCAAAACTTTAAAAGTTTACACATGTGAAAATTGGTATTTAGAATCTTCTTTAAAAATAAGGAAACCCGTATTTTTTTATTTTCAGAAAATTCCAATAGGATGGCTGAAAGAGGGTAAAGAAGGGGTTGAATGCCATTTAATCAGGATACCGGTACTTACATCTCAAAAACCGCAGACATTACAGACCTGAAAATTGGAACTTTTGTACGCTTTTAAAAATTAAGAAACACGTATTTTTTGTTTTTGGAAAATCCAATTAATAGGAGGGTGAAAAGGGGGGTGAATTTTTTAAATGAGTGCATCTATATCTCAAAACTTTTAAAGTTTACAGATGTAAAAATTGGTATTTAGAATGTTCATTAAAAATAAAGAAACACGTATTTCTTTGTTTTCGGAAAATCCCAATAGGAGGGGTAAAAAAAGGTGAAACAGGGGTTGAATGCCTTTAAAGAGAATGCTTATATCTGAGAAACTGAAGATATTACAGACCTGAAAATTGGTGTTTGGGATCTCCTTTAAAAATGAAGAAACACGCATTTTTTGTTTTTGGAAAATACAATTCATGGTGGGGCTGAAAAGGGGGTGAAATTTTAAAATGAGTGTATCTATATCTCAAAACTTTTAAAGCTTATAGATGTAAAAATTGGTATTTAGAATCTCCTTTAAAAATAAAGAAACACATATTTTTTGTTTTCGGAAAATCCCAATAGGAAGGGTGGAAAAGGGTGAAAAACGGGTTCAATGCCTTTAATGTAGCTACTTATATTTCAGAACCTGAAGATATTACAGACCTGAAAACTGGTGTTTGGGATCTCCTTTAAAAATAAAGAAACAGGTATTTTTTTAGTTTCGTAAAATCCAATTAATGGGGGGGGGGTGAAAAGGGGGTGACTTTTTAAAATGAGTGTATCTATATCTCAAAACTTTTAAAGTTTATAGATGTAAAAATTGGTATTTAGAATCTCCTTTAGAAATAAAGTAACATCTATTTTTTTGTTTTCGGGAAATCCCAATAGGAAGGGTGGAAAAGGGTGAAAAAGAGGTTGAATGACTTTAATGAGGCTACTTATATTTCAGAACCTGGAGATATTACAGACCTGAAAATTGGTATTTGGGATCTACTTTAAAACTAAAGAAGCAGGTATTTTTCGTTTTTGAAAAATCCAAATAATGGGGGGGTGAAAAGGGGGGTGAATTTTTAAAATAAGTGTGTCTATATATTAAAACTTTAAAAGTTTACAGATGTAAAAATTGGTATTTAGAATCTCTCTTAAAAATGAAGGAAAATGTATTTTTTTGTTTTCTGTAAATCCCAATAGGATGGGTTTAAAAGGGTGAATAATAAGTTGAATGCCTTTAATGAGGATACATATATCTCAGAAACTGAAGATATTACAGAACTGAAAATTTCTATATGGGATCTCCTTTAAAAACAAAGAAACACGTATTTTTTTGCTTTTGGAAAATCCAATTAATGGCGGTTGAACAGGAGTGACAAATTGGGGTGAATTTTTTGAAAGACTATATCTACAGAATATCTGAGAAACGTAAATTGTTGCAGACGTAAAAAGTGTGTATTTAGAATCTCCTGTACATGTAAAGAAACATAGGTGATTTGTATTTGGAAACTCCACTTAAGGGGAACTAAAAGTGGTGAAATTTTAAAATAAGAATTTCTACAGTATATATCAAAAAAGTTAACATGTTACAGAATTGAAAAATTGTATTTTTTTTATCTTATTAAAACCAAAGAAACATGTATTTTTAGTTTTCGGAAATACCACTTGGGTTGAGGGGGGGGGTAAAATTGACTGAAGATAGTGTTGATTTCTTTTAATTAGTCTACTGATATCTCAAAAATGAAGATGTTACAGACGTGAAATTTGATGTTTTGAATCTGCTTTAAAAAGTAAAGAAACGCGTAATTTCCGAAAATCCAATGAGGGGGTGGGGTGAAATTATTGAAAAATTAATAGACTTAATTGTATGAGAATACTTACATCTAATAAAAACTATATTTGTTACAGGCGTGAAAATTTGTATTTGGATCTCCTTTAAAATCAAAGAAAAACGCGTTTTGGGGGCGGGGGAATAATCTTGGAGGGGGCGGGAGTGAAAAGGAGTTGAGTTCCTTTCATGAGTACACATAAATCAAAAACTGAAGAAGTTAGAGTCGTGATAATTGGTATTTAGAAGATACTTTACAATTAAAGAAAAGAGTTTGTTGCAGGAAAATTCACTAAGGGGGGGGGGGGGGGAGTGTGAAAGAAGTGAAAAAAGTGAATTAATTTTATGGGGATACTTATATCTCAAAACTGAAGGTTATAGATGTGAACATTGGAGTTTGGAATCTCTTTTAAACATAAAGAAACACGCCTTCTTTTCTTTTTTGCGGAGGGGGGGGGGGGGAATGAAACTAACGACGGTGGGGTGTAAAAGGAAGTTAGACCAATTGATTTTACTGTTTATTCATTCCATTCCTGACCCTGTCGAATGACTGGAAACAGGCTGTGGATTTTCGATGTACTTATTCTGAGCATAAACCTATCATTTTTAATCTTTCCTGGGTTCGTTTTCAAGAGCCATCTTTTCCTTCGGAGAACGTTCTTTGATTACAGTAGATTCTCCGGGCATATAAATAAAAATTAATAACATTTGAAATAAACGATAGGAATGAGATTGACTGTCCAATTGTTCACCTCTATAATAAGGTCAATAATGCACGGAAGTATGTCATTCGTATCGCCAGAAATTCCGCGTACTTGCCTACGCGCGACAATGGTGCTGGTCACAATGTCAAAAATGACAATGGCAGCAGATGGAATTTACCGCCAATTAGCGGTCTTGCATCTTGCTGTGGGGTCCAGAACATCTATAATAATAATAATAATAATAATAATAATAATAATAATAATAATAATAATAATAATAATAATAATAATAATAATAATATTCTGGACCGTCGTCAAATGTGCGGACCGCGCTGGAAACCGGTCTGGACGGGTAATGACTACAAATGCAGTCCGGCCGCGGGTTCAGTACTGCCAAGGCACCCAAGAAGACACCACGCCGAATCTCCTCAAGAATTTGATCCATATTAAAAATGCTTATAGGAAAAGATGGCAAACTTTTAGGGACCGAACTGACCGGGTGTAATACATGGTCCTAGCCCGGGAAGTACGAAATCGATTGCTGGAAAGAAAGATTGAAAAATGGGAGGGAACTTGCCGTAATCTCTCAGAAAACGAGTCAGATCTCGAATTTTGACGGATTATATATAAATCGATATCCATTCAATTATAAATTTCAGTATAATACCGTAGCGAAGCACGGGTATCTTGCTAGTATACAATAAATTAACACACGCAAAAACTTTGTCAGGAGGAAACATGTACTCGCCTCATGATATCGGCTATAATTGGCGTAATATACGAGCAAATTTCGTCGCACTCGCAGACAGTAGTTCTTCCTTAGAAACTGAAAAACCACACATATTGCCATCTAGCTGTAACGATGGGAACCTTTAGCTACAGTGTATGCGGCGTCTCCACCGGGGCGGCATCTGTCCCGGATTTACCTTACGATAGCCGGCAGCACTGGTTATTTCAGTCTGGTTCATGCCAGCACCCACCTCGCTGTTGCCAAGTCGTGCGCGGCGAGAGACAAAGCACAGAGTTAGTACGCTTCAATGCTAGCTTAACTGAAACGTTCCCCGTGACAGCTGGGTGAGCACTGACCTGCAGTCACTATTCGGCAGCATTAGCCGATCTTCACTTCTATCGGTTTGTGACGGGAAACTGTATGGATTAGAACGCCTTCGTGGATGAAAAATAAATAAATAAATAAATAAATAAATAAATAAATAAATAAATAAATAAATAAATAAATAAATAAATAAATAAATAAATAAATAAATAAATAAATAAATAAATAAATAAATGTATGTATGTATGTATGTATGTATGTATGTAAGTTGGGTATTCAGCTCAAAGGCCGGTTTGATCTTCTACAGCTCCACCAACAGCTGCCATAAATAGCCTAGGCGTCACTGAAGAGGCATACGAGGGAAATGAGGAGTGAGGTAGTTTCCCGTTGCTTTCCTCACTGAGCCAGAAGTTGCTATTACATATCAGCCTGCCAAGCCCACTGAAATGCATGCACCAACTGACCCTATGAGCAATATTTTCATCCATTCATAACAGGGACTGGATGCATAACGAATGATATTTCTAGAATTGCTCATACCTTGGTCACTTTCATATTGTAAAAGCCAAGGATGAGACTGAGACAGGTCAATGAAAGTAACAAATTTATAAATAAATAAATAAATAAATAAATAAATAAATAAATAAATAAATAAATAAATAAATAAATAAATAAATAAATAAATAAATAAATAAATAAATGTTGCAAGGTCTGGTTTAGCATGCTTGTAGCAAAGTAAACGTCTGTTTGAAACGTAGCGGCACTTACCGAACGGTGGCAGGCAGACGGGCCGAATGCGGTTGTTGAAATTCACCCTTGTTGATAGAGTCAGTACCGCCAGATCTTCTCCTCCAGGGGCATTAGTGACAGCACTGACACTCGTGTTCAATCCAGAGTTAGGAGAAGTGCATCTATTTCCAGTACCTAGTCCTACTTTGATGTCGCTAAGTGGAACTCTGAAATGTGCCATAAATTCAACATTAATTTCCTAGTCGTACCATAAATAAATGACAATTATAGGTCTACAATTGCTTTAAGTGCTCTGTCATTTGAGATGTCTTTACAAAATGTTATATGCATCTGAAAGTTCATAGAAATCTGATTCATTTTTTATGCCTGTCGCTCGTCATATCACTCCCAGCAAAGAGCAGGGTTGTACGAAAAAACCCAGCTCGGAACCGTGGTGAGGTACGGAGCTGCCTTATTCGCATAGCTGAATATTGCAACATGGCAGTGCGCGGCAGTGCGTGGCGATTGTTACGAAGGGGTGTGCGCTCATATATATAAAAAAAATGCAAAAGCTTTGATATTTGTACGTTTATGATTTACATTGTAATACGTGGTCAATTATTGTCGAAACATATCAAGGTTCAACTTTTAAAAAGAGTGTAAAATCTGACAAACACTGTATAACTGCCTGCAGGACGTGTAATGGCAGCTACCTCTTATTAGACGACGTCTTGAGGAGAGTATGATACAATTATTCCTAAATAAACGAACAGCTTTATATTGATATCGTAAAAGGAAAGAAAGCGGTTTAGGGAGACGCGTTTTTATTTCAAAGTCTTTCTTTGTTTTCCTTTTTTGGCTAATGTTTTAACATCCGACCTAAGGGTGTTTGTGTACATTATACGAATCGAAACCTTAACACTTGTGCCATAAAGATTGGATCTCAATCGATGCTTTATATATTTCACCTGGGAAAACAATTTCGCGTGCGAGATTGAAGTGTCAATGCAGAGCTAAGAGCGGGGTGAATAGCCAGGACGTGAGCTTGGAATGGCACTCAAGAGAATCAACACACGCTCTTGTTCCCAGAGTCAACTTTTGTGCATCTCTCAGTATATAGGCCGAACTCCTGGAATAATGATGTAAGGTGCCATAGAGCTCTTTATTTCACCTTTGGCTCTTGTACACAGAACATCGATCAGTATTAGGTATATCCAGAACAATGATCAACACGTTCTGTCGCCATTCTTGCAAGAGAAAAGTGATGAACTGTCCCAGAGGGATGATGACACTTACATTCTCCCCGTGCTATTCAACATACAACTAAATTGTTAGAACTTAATCATTTATGAAGAATATTTAAAGGTAAGAAGAATCATGACTTGTCCAAATGGTGCATGTACTTAGGTATAATCAATTCAAATAGTCCATTTCCTTGAAAATCTCAAATAAATGACGTTAATATTTGAATGGATAAAAACCATAACGGTATAAGTGACATTTTAAAAAATGAGTTAAGTGCAGGATGTAACTCCGGGAGGATGTATCCTTTCACCAGCAAAGAGATACAAGTGATAGCGGTAATATTCTGCACTCTAGTGGTGGGTGGTATAACTACAAATAGCATGCTTTATATGAGTGTTGGAGATGTTTAAATGCCTTTTTCTCTGAATAACCAAAATGCTACTTATACCGTTATGGTTTTCATCCATTCATTTGAAGAATCTCTCATCACCTTTTATTATAATAACGACAATGAATTATAGCGTTCTAAAATAAAGTGACAGCGTACTGCACGTAAAAAACGGTATAGTTCCATCCCCTCGTGGATGGGGGCGGTCGTAGAGGTGACGGGACCGAGCTCGATAGCTGCAGTCGCTTAAGTGCGGCCAGTATCCAGTATTCGGGAGATAGTAGGTTCGAACCCCACTGTCGGCAGCCCTGAAGATGGTTTTCCGTGGTTTCCCATTTTCACACCAGGCAAATGCTGGGGCTCTACCTTAATTAAGGCCACGCCGCTTCCTTCCCACTCCTAGCCCTTTCCTGTCCCATCATCGCCGTAAGACCTATCTGTGTCGGTGCGACGTAAAGCAACTAGCAAAAAGAAGAGAAAGAGGTGATGGAAAGCGGGACCCCAAGGACTCTAACCGTGGGAGTGTGAATTCATGACCACGGGGTTCCTAGCTGAATGTAGCATTGGTTTCACTTACTTGTTCCATGTTCCTCACACTCGTATTTCCTATCTGACCTCCCCTGGTCAACTTTCGTTCTCTTCCGACCCCGACGGTATTATGTTCGTGAGTTCTAGGGAATCTTTAATTGCCATGCCCATCGTCACTTTTCCCTTTCTATTTTCTGTTTGTGTATATCTTTATTCTTCGAAGGAGGGGACCACTTTCCTCCCCCCCCCCCCTTGAGTGGTATGAGAGAAGATGGTTGCCAAGTTTTACTTACTTTTAAAACAATAATCACCACCACCACCAAAATAATTTACTTGTGCAAGGCTACTTACTTTCATCATTCTTCTCCGACTTCATCTGAGCGACTCTCGTTTTTTCCGACTAAGACGGTAGTAGGTTTGTGAGGCCTAAGGAGTCTCGAATTCATCCCCTGCATAGCCCTTCCCTTTATTTTACAGATACCTTCATTCTTCGAAATGTCCTACCTCTTCCGTTTTCCTTCTGTTAGTGTTAACTGAGGATCGTTGCCCGGTTTAAACTTCCTCTTAAAACAGTAATCACTACCACACGTGTAGTTCCAGTAGGCCTCCCTCACCTACCACTATCGATTAGAGAACAAAGAAATACGGATTGAGTTACGCATATAACATAGAAGTCGACGTTCACGAACAGCTGGTGATTTTTGACATACGTACGAAAAAATCTATGAGAAATCTTAACGAAAAGATGCTTGAAGTCTGTGCGATAGATTTTAAAGTGTTAAAGAAGATAAAAAGAAAACTATCTCTCTCCAGTGAACCAATTTAGTTCTCTTCCGTTGAATCAAAATTTATCCGCCTTATATTTTTTATTTATTATGTATTACTTTTTAAAATCTACACAATTATTATATTCATATACGACGACATTGTTGAGCCACATCAGCTTCAAGATAACAACTCACACCAATGTGTAATATCTGTGAGGATGATATTCTTTTTAGGTACACTTTGAATAATGTTAAAATTACTTCAGAGAAGTTGGAAAAGTTGAAATTAGCTAATATTATTTATTTAACTTAAGTGCGTGTGCGGATCGGTCATTGGAAGAACGTGTTCGGTTTGCGAGGAAGATAATTTGTGAAGGACATTTTTGTTTATGTCATTATTTTCAGGTGAATAATGTTAAAATTGAACAAAAAATGAATAACATAATTGTAAAGCCACTATCTGTCAAATGGCTAGATAAAGAATGAGAGAGGTTGGTCGGCCTATTATGATGGGAGACGAGGTAGGATTACAGGTATGTAAATTACCTCTGTTTTAAAGTGCTTTTATTTATTTCATGGTGTCACCATTTTTTGTGTATCTGTGACGCGTTTTGGTCACCATTTTATTTCGTGAAAATGTCACAGTAACTTGACAAATGGTCATTTTTCATGTTTCTTGGATAATAGGGGAAACTCACGAAACTAGCGTGTGAAGTGTTGTATAGTAGTATATTTGATGGTTGTAAAACGAATATAATGTCTAGAGCAAAGTATCATTTCCGTACGTTTATTTTCTATATTTGTGGTTTGCCAAAGTTAAGACATTAATTTATCATAAAATTCTGTTCGGTGTAAAGATGAAATTCATGTAAGCGTAATCCGTGGTTTACCAGTTTGAGCGAGAGCGCGATAATGGTGGAGTGTCAGCTGGTGCGGAAGGCACACCGTTGTGTTCAGTGATGTAAAATTTTGTCAAGATAACAACTCACACCAATGTGTAATGTCTGTGAGGGTGATATTCTTTTTAGGTACACTTTGAATAATGTTAAAATTACTTCAGAGAAGGCGCTAAGAAAGTTGGAAAAGTTGAAATTAGCTAATACACTGACTGACAGAGCAAATGCAACACCAAGAAGGAGTGGTTCGAAAGGGATGAAAGTTGGGGAAAAAACAGAGACGGCACGGATGAATAATTGATGTTTATTTCAAACCGATATGCAGGTTACACAATGCGCACGGCATCGACTCAGTAGGATGTAGGACCACCGCGAGCGGCGATGCACGCAGAAACACGTCAAGGTACAGAGTCAATAAGAGTGCGGATGGTGTCCTGAGGGATGGTTCTCCATTCTCTGTCAACCATTTGCCACAGTTGGTCGTCCGTACGAGGCTGGGGCAGAGTTTGCAAACGGCGTCCAATGAGATCCCACACGTGTTCGATTGGTGAGAGATCCGGAGAGTACGCTGGCCACGGATGCATCTGTACACCTCGTAGAGCCTGTTGGGAGATGCGAGCAGTGTGTGGGCGGGCATTATCCTACTGAAACAGTGCATTGGGCAGCCCCTGAAGGTACGGGAGTGCCACCGGCCGCAGCACATGCTGCACGTAGCGGTGGGCATTTAACGTGTCTTGAATACGCACTAGAGGTGACGTGGAATCATGCGCAATAGCGCCCCAAACCATGATGCCGCGTTGTCTAGCGGTAGGGCGCTCCACAGTTACTGCCGGATTTGACCTTTCTCCACGCCGACGCCACACTCGTCTGCGATGACTATCACTGACAGAACAGAAGCGTGACTCATCGGAGAACATGACGTTCCGCCATTCCCTCATCCAAGTCGCTCTAGCCCGGCACCATGCCAGACGTACACGTCTCTGCTGTGGAGTCAATGGTAGTCTTCTGAGCGGACACCGGGAGTGCAGGCCTCCTTCAACCAATCGACGGGAAATTGTTCTGGTCGATATTGGAACAGCCAGGGTGTCTTGCACATGCTGAAGAATGGCGGTTGACGTGGCGTGCGGGGCTGCCACCGCTTGGCGGCGGATGCGCCGATCCTCGCGTGCTGACGTCACTCGGGCTGCGCCTGGACCCCTCGCACGTGCCACATGTCCCTGCGCCAACCATCTTCGCCACAGGCGCTGCACCGTGGACACATCCCTATGGGTATCGGCTGCGATTTGACGAAGCGACCAACCTGCCCTTCTCAGCCCGATCACCATACCCCTCGTAAAGTCGTCTGTCTGCTGGAAATGCCTCCGTTGACGGCGGCCTGGCATTCTTAGCTATACACGTGTTCTGTGGCACACGACAACACGTTCTACAATGACTGTCGGCTGAGAAATCACGGTACGAAGTGGGTCATTCGCCAACGCCGTTTCCCATTTATCGTTCGCTACGTGCGCAGCACAGCGGCGCATTTCACATCATGAGCATACCTCAGTGACGTCAGTCTACCCTGCAATTGGCATAAAGTTCTGACCACTCCTTCTTGGTGTTGCATTTGCTCTGTCAGTCAGTGTATTATTTATTTAACTTAAGTGCGTGTGCGGATCGGTCGTCGTATATGAATATAATAATTGTGTAGATTTTAAAAAGTAATACATAATAATGTTAAAATTGAACAAAAAAGAATAACATATTTGTAAAGCCACTATCTGTCGAGATGGCTAGATGAAGAATGAGAGAAGTTTGTGGGCATATTATGATGGGAGACGACGTAGGATTACGAGGCGAGACCGATGAGTTGTTACAGGAGATTTGCTATTCCGAAGTCTGTTAAATTCTGTGTAGAATTGATGAGAGGAAAATAACGGTAAAAAATTGTAAATCAAGTTGTGAATTTCGGTTTGGAAATACTGTGTTGTCAATCTCAGATATACGAGGATAGATGTTAGCTTGTCACTGAGTGTTTTATGTAACAGCATTGTAGGTCACCTAAGAGAGATATTCCATATTATTGTCGTGTAGAGAATTTGTGATAGCAAGTGTTTCATGTCTTTCGAAAATGGGAAGGAATGTGGATCAGATTGTTGAAATCCGGTAGTGTTGATGCCTGGATTTTCAGTGTAGACCCGAAGATTTATTATGTGTAATTTAATTATATGGGAATAGGTTCAGTCCATAATTAGGATTTCACATGAAACCGTAGGACCGTGATGGATAGAAATATTTCAAGTGGCGTTTTAACTTAAATCTCTTCGCATAATCTATGTGGGTCAAGAATTATATATTTTATTGAATTGCCAGCGAAGCGAGGTTTTTATTTGATGCGGGTCAAGACAACATGTATGTTTTGTTTAGAGATATCGAGGGAGGGTCGCGTTCCCGTTATTTAAGCCAGCTGTTAGTCGGTCTAGCCCGTTTATTGTTAGAAAGAAACTGTAACTGAGATTTGTCATTTGTTGTAAAATGTTTGAAGTTAGATTTCCTTATTTTTAGGAGAGACTCGTTTTAATAGAAACTTGAATTCATTATCGAAGCGACGGAAATGAGACGATGGTATGTTATGTTGGAAATAACCATTCTCAGGGATGTCAAAATTTGAGAATTGGTAGTGATGTTGTCTGATGTTATTCAAGGTTATACGAAGATTTGCGATTATTTTATTTGAACTTCACGATAGATGTAAACCGATAGAGTTCGTGAGGGATTATTGTGTTGTGTTATTGTTGGTTTCCAAGGCACAAATGTAGGTTCTTGTGATGCGAGGTCATTCTTGTGGAGCACATGGGGCGCAGTGGTCCATCCACCCTAGAGTTAGGTGAGGTGCGTTGCGACGCTTCTGTCTCATCGACCTGAAATCATATCGAAGTAGGTGCCGGAATTAGTCCAAGTGATAACCGTAGGCGTTATAAGCGATTTGACATGGGTTGTTTAATTTAGCTTTGTGTGTAAATTTATGCAGATTATAGGATGTAAGGTTAGGGTTAACCAAGCTAGTTTCTTAATAATTATTAGTGATAAAATGTAAGCTTGTTGAGTGACGTCATGAAATAAATAAATAGTACTGGTAATTATGACAATGTATCCCGTTTTTAGCTGCCGTAAAGAAACCTTTGAGCATAAAACAATATTAGATCAAGATATTCGTCAAAGGAATATTTCTGATAAACAGGTCCGAGTAACAACGAAAACTGTAACTAAATATTTAGGGAGTTTAAAGATACCATTTGTCCGGGAGAGATAAAATTTGTTGTTAATTAGGATTATGAGATAACTTCATTTGTTACTTATTATATTCAGTGAAATCGCATTTTAAGTATGAGCTTAAAACCAAGTGACTAACCTGAAAATGTATTCTGGAAATCTTATTTTTATTTGCTGCGAATCTCAACTTATTAACGTAACGATTGAGGGGACATGTCCGATGGCAAGGGACTTTACTGCCACACATGTCTTGAGCGTTTGTTGTTGTTATTATTTTTTATTTTGATTTGTTGAGCATCAGATGTGTTGGGGATTTATTAATTTGGAAACCTCGGTTATCAACTACTGTAACTTAACTGTGTTCAGACTTCAGCTTAGAAGTTTGGATGACCGGGCGAGTTGGCCGTGCGGTTAGGGTCGCGCAGCTGTAAGCTTGCATTCGGGAGATAGTGAGTTCGAACCCCACTGTCGGCAGCCCTGAAAATGGTTTTCTGTGGTTTCCCGTTTTCACACCAGGCAAATGTTGTGGCTGTACCTTAATTAAGGCCACGGCCGCTTCCTTCCCACTCCTAAGCCTTTTCTGTCCCATCGTCGCCGTAAGACCTATCTGTGTTGGTGTGACATAAAGCAAATAGCAAAAAGAACTTTGGATGGTCATGGAGTCATCAACTTCAGTGACTTAGATTAGTGCCATTTGCCATTATAGCATCATTTCCCTTGCGGTCATCATCCACAATGACTTTAATGTACATCACAAAGTTAGATGTTGGTGCATGACATAGCCGCAGGTCAGATCGATTCAATTAAGGGTGTAGCCGTACAACCACACCACTGTGTAGCACATACCGATTGGACTGCCTTAATTATACCAAGAGTCCAGAGCCCATGTTACGAATTATCACGAATAATTATGGTGGTACATGCAGTCTCACATAGAAACCGATCTTAGGGATCTCCAGACTTTCTTTATTTCATTCTTAAATTAAGACAGTGGTTTCTAGTAAGGACGTCCCTCAGGCAGTTGAATTAAAGTCTCCAAAGCCAAGACTGAGTTCATTGCTTAGAGATGATAAAAATGTCACATTTTCTTCGACTTCATCGTCAATAATGAATAAAATATCCATTTCGTTTAACTGGAGTCTTCTTATTGTATAAAATATTCTAAATTACTGAAACCCGCCTCTTGCGTAAGTAAGTGACGAAGAAACCATAGACGACCCAAGAGAAAGTTCCCGTGCTGATTTGCTAATGGGTAAGGAAGGTAGGTATTCTACGGAGGACCTTAAATTGTTCAATATATATATAAATAATTTATTCACATGTTTATTTAAAGTGAAGTGGCCTGTTAATATGATGGTGAAACTTCAACCTACTGTATTTTAGTAATTTTGACGAGTCCAGTTTTTATTCAAACCAATACGTTTGCACGACAGAGTGGTTCGTCCCTAAACATTCCGCTCTTATGCACCGTAATTATTGCACGTGGCTATTATTACATGTCACATGAATACGTTTTGCGAGTTCGGCGTGACTGTAGAGAGCACGGTATTTGTGATTGTGGTGTTTATTCTTCATAGAACCAGTTCAAAAAGGGTGCAGTTTTTCCTTACTTTGATCGCGAATTAAGGTAAAGGTACTTCTAAAAACAAAAGGTGATGGGTTAGTTATCTTCAGAAGTGCGGGAACCGATGAGGGAGAAAGAAGATGTTTGAAGAAGGATGGGTTTGTGATGAAATGTTTTAGGGCTAGTTGAAACGAGTGTCCGGTGCCGGAAATGATTACAAGTTTAAATGTACAGCATGTAACGTCAACTTATCGTGTAGCAAAAATTAACTACAACCGACGTCAAAAATATAGTAATCTAGTCAAAGCATTTCCTGCTACGTCAATCAGTGCATTTGTATTAAGTAATAAAAACGAATGAATAATGTTAAGGAAGCTCAAAATTAAATTATACGCATTCTTTGCTGAACACTACGTTGCAATGTGAGGAGAATTTCTACTCGAAGTATCTGGCAACACAGATCTGCTGTAGTTACATTTATATGAGTTATTCGTTATTGGCAAGTTTTATACAATTTCCTTGAGGAGGCCAACTTTCTTTCCTGCAGGCGAACCCGTATCACATTGGTTACGCCTCTGGTATGATGCAATCAGACGTGTAGCCATATTTCTGACTCTTCCATTTCCAAATTTTTCTTTCCATCTAGACTCTTTCCCTCTTAGTTCCATTGCAACAACGTTCCTAGTTCACTCTCAGTTCAATCCGCTTCTATAATGTATTGAGTGTACTTACCCTCTGGTAGCTGATGCTGCAGTGATCACGTGCATATTGCTGATCAGTGCTCCGGAATACGTATCGTTATTCACGTACACAGAAGCCAGCCAGGGATAGAAGCCGTTGGGAACTTCTGTGCCTCCCACGAGACGCTTGAAGCGTGCGCCAGATCTTCCACACTCTGGAACAGTACATGGATATTACATATAATTTACTGTTGAGATGGGTCTTTCCCATGGGTTACGGTACGACGGAATCTAATGTTTCATTTACCTAATATTTGATAACCAGCCCTTCACTTCTCCACTTCTAGTACGATTAATAACGGAATCACCGTTGATAATGTAGCGACTTGTCATGGATTTTGAAGACAGATCGATTAGGAAGACAACTCTCCTTGAAGATGTTTTTCTTAAACATACATTCATCTCTGAACAAATGCAGATAGCGTGACTGTTGAAACCAACGACGCGACATTTTTCATCATGGTAACTTCCACAATAAGTATTCAACTCACGTTCCGATTGTATTTTTCAATGAATGATTATATTTTCACGGTGTTTACAACGAAATAAAGTAATATGAATCAGAACTTTATCTATTACGAAGCATACCTTTAGCCCATATTGATTTTATTCGGAAACGTTGTTTAAACACCACCAACTTGTAACTGTTCAACCCCTCATCCTAACACTTGGGGAGATGAAAGTTATTATCTTGGGACACATGAATATCAAATAAACTATTTGTGGCTTGCCCGCAAATTGCCACGCAAATAGGAACAATTAACTTTCCATGGTTCCCCATTTCTCTATGTGATGTTTGGGCGCCAGGGTTACAGTTTTAAACAAAACTGTAAACCAAAATTTATATTTACTAGCACAGAAACTTATACTTAAATCACAGGGGTAGGATTTTAAATAATTAACCATTAAGTATCGCTTAAGAAAGAAAATTAACGCAATATAAAATACAAATGAATTTATTATACAAAAAAAATGAGATGAATCGGAAAAGTTCCTTAAAGCGTGGAGGAATTTATAATTTACTCTACTGAATTTACTATTGCTTGCTTTATCTAAATGAAGCTCACCAATTGCAGCTTTCGTTGAAGTCATCTGGTTTCCGTGGTTACTCGTTCTCTTCTTCTCGATGTAGACTTTGCTCCATGGACATCCTTCCTTCCTTCTCTGATATGGTACGGGCTATCTGGACTAGCACTCCCTACTTGCCTAGTCTTTAAATTAGACATTGGCCCTATACTTGTAAAAACTGACCAGCGTTGATCGTATGAGGAGAAAATTCAGAAATATAAATTTTTCCATATTAGTAGAAACCTCAATCCAACTGAGCTACACTATTTATACAGTACAGACTTATACCAAAATTCCATTGACTCGAACTAAACATAGTTCTTCGTCCAGAATATTTACTGAAAATAACACAAGCCATAAGCTTGTTTCGTCTCACGCAGATCCGATAACATTAACGCACCTAAGTACTGTATCGAAACGACAACACATTGTACAAAAATAACTATGTCGCGGAGCGACCACACACTGTTTCAAAAATCAAATCACGTCGTTCAAAGTAGATGTTCACAGTAGAAGTAGTAGTGATGGAGTATCCGTAAGTATCTCGCTCCGCACTTGATAATATCACCATGCTCCCCCACTCTTGGTAACAGCTTAATTTCAGATCTCTATATAACGAAACATCTGATTCGTAGATCGCATTATCATCTCCCCTTCTCTTCTTTCTTGTCGAGTCCAGTAGGCGTGGCGATGATGTACTCTGACCAGCTTGCAAGCCTCGCGCGCGGGTCGCTGTTTACTGCCTTCGCTAAACCCATGAGTCACGCAAAATCCCAGCTTCAAGAATAACTTTCCGTATACACAAATATAAGATGAAATGAAAACAACTATGTCTCAACATATTGACCGTATTTACAACATAATGAATTCCTATCCTACATAATATAATAATTTAAATAATAAACGATGTTATCATATATACAATATGATTGCAAAAGGCCTTGATTACAAATGATTGACGTTGAATAAATATGTTATTACGAATAATTGCCAATGGCGGATAAACTTGATATCAAATGATATCGCGTAAAATGATATTAAATTAGTAGGGCTGGAGAAGCCTGGACGGTTACAACCTGTTGCTATATTTTAATGGCTGCGGTTTTCTTTCTTTTTTTTTTTTTTTGTATCTATCTCTTGACAAAGGAAAGAGAAAAATATAGCTACCAGCGAGGTCTCCGTCTCACTTGTGGCTGTGATAGTATGAAAGCTGCTGACGAATGGGTGGAGCTGAGCTACGACTAAGTAAAGGATATTAAGTCACTAAAAATCTTGTTTTCTATGCAGCCGGAATGGACAGTTAAAATATTAAAATCGGCCCTATCAAAATTTGTATATACTTGTTTTAACTACTTTTACCACTAGCGCTGTTCTTTCTTCTTTCGCTTTTCGCACATCCTAGTGGAGTCACGGGTGCGAATTGTGAGGCACATTTGGACTTGGCCCTGTTTTACGGCCGGATGTTCTCCCTGAAGCTATTGGGAGGGATGTATTCAATGTTTCTGTGGTAGTTGGTAGTGTGGTGTGTATCAAGCGAGTGGTACGTGGTTTGATTACGTGGCTGTCAACTTGCATTTTGGAGATATTGGGTTTGAATCCCACTCTCAGCCGTTAAGAAGATGGTCTTCCGTGTTTTTTTTTTCACACCAGGCAAATACTGGACCTGTACCTTAATTACGACCACGGTTGCTTCCTTCCCACTCCTAACCCTATTCTATCCCATCATCGATATAAGATCTACCTGTGTCAGTGCGGCATGAAGCAACTTGCAAATAAATAAATAAATAAATAAATAAATAAATAAATAAATAAATAAATAAATAAATAAATAAATAAATAAATAAATAAATAAATAAATAAATAAATAAATAAATAAATAAATAAATAAATAAATAAATAAATAAATAAATAATGTGTTGCGAGTATATGAAGGGGGAGTGCGTTGGGACAAACTCCTATTCCGCGGGGCAGAGGAATTAACCAGACGCTATTGAAATAACTGACCAGGTCGTAAATATAACACAGGATAACACAGAATTAAAAACCTCAATTCTGGCCATTCAGTCAAGCAGCCGGATTTCATACAACCTATTTAAAACCAATCCAAACCAAACAAAACCGAACCCCATTGCGCCCTGGTCTTGGCTTAGTAAGTGATCGCTGCTCAGCCTTAAGGCCTGCTGATTACGTGGTGACGCGTGGTCAGTGTAACGGATTCTCTCCGTCGTTATTCTTGTGTTTCTAGACAGGGGCCGCCATCTCACCAACAGATAGCTCCTTGTAAGCTGATTGGGCCTCGAACCAGCAGTCAGATGTAAATATCCCTCATCTGTCTGGGAATCGAACCCGGGAACTCCGGGTAAGAGGCAGGCTCCCCACCCCTAGACCGCGGGGCCAGCCTGTCAGCTAGTTAAAATTTTTAAACAAATGTTATCCTCTGAACGATGTTAAATAACGGTTTTACTTTATTTGAAAGTGGTCCGGCTATTTGGCTGAATGGTCAGCGCAGTGACCCTCGGTTCAGAGGGCCCCGGCTTTGACTCCCGGTCAGGCCAGGGATTTTAGCCGTGTTTGGCTATTTCCTATAGCTCTGGGGCTGGGTGTTTGTGATCGTCTTGATGTGCATCACACTATCAATAATCACAGAAACATGGGTCAATGAATACATCCCTCCACGTAGGATTGGTGTAACACTAAACTTAATGTACATTAGTGCAGACCCCATATAATTGGAGAACGGCTAGAAAAGAACTACCGAGCTCGATAGCTGCAGTCGCTTAAGTGCGCCAGTATCCAGTATTCCCGAGATAGTGGGTTCGAACCCCACTGTCGGCAGCCCTGAAGATGGTTTTCGGTGGTTTCCCATTTTCACACCAGGCAAATGCCGGGGCTGTACCTTAATTAAGGCCACGGCCGCTTTCTTCCAATTCCTAGGCCTTTCCTGTCCCATCGTAGCCATAAGACCTATCTGTGTCGATGCGACGTAAAGCAAATAGCAAATGAACTTGTCCTTCTTTCGCGGTCAGATGCCCTTCCTGACGCCAACCCCATGACGTGGGATGTATTAAGCCGTCCCATACATATTTCCCCTCTGTGGGTGGGAGTGGTAGAATAACGTCTACGGTATTCCCTGCCTCTCGTATGATGTGACTAAAAGAAACCACAAGGGTTCTTAACTTGAAAGATTGGGTGGTGACCATGGGGCCTTTAGCTGACTCTTTGTTTTGCATCCATTCATTTGTGCCAGATTTCTCACTTTCATCTATCCTATGCCTTGGTCAACGCCTTTTCTTTCCCGAACCCAACGGTTTTAGATTATTGATGCCTAGAGAGTCTGTCATTTTCACGTCCATCATGGCCCTTGTCCTTCTTTTACTAATGCCCTCATTTTTCTAAGAGTCATACATCTTCCATTTTCTTCCTCATTAGTATTAATAGAGGGGCGTGACCAGTTATACTTCATCTTGAAACAATGATCACCACTAGCATCTATCCCATTAATGATTGTAATTTTTTCCTATTATTGCGATTTTAAGATTTGCAATAAAAATTGGTTAGGTTAGAGGCCTCATTATCGGTGCAAGAGGAACAATTCCTAAGTTCTTCGAAGAATTCCGCTGAAGATTCAAACTACCAGAGACGTTGACGAAAAACGTGGTCCTCAAAGCTTTGGAAGGTCTAATAAATGTACTTAGTATACTTAGTCCTTATAGAGGAAGTGTTTATTCTCTGAATAAATGTATACAAAAGATTCCTATAGATGCAGTTTAAGTTTCCAAGACAACGGATTTTTGCTGATAGTAGAAATAGTACAAAATGGGGCAACCGAAATTCATGAATTCCTGATTCACAACTGGCAACAAAACTATAAAACTGCTGCAGTGGCCTGGAAAATAACTGAAGTAGAAAGTGAAGGAGTAGTCAATAAGTTGATAACCAACGATGAGAATATGTATATTTAAGATCTGCTACGTCTCAGAAGATCTGCTCGGTATAATGAGAATACCCGCAGACCTTTGCATTAAAATCCATTTCCTAGGACAATAAGATTGCCTGAAGAACTTGGTCTATCAAATCCTCTATGCACTGTCACAACAAAACCCTTAAAAATGTCACATAAAAGCTGTTGATCTGTAAAGCTCAAAAAATGAAGACTTGTGCCGTCATGGAATCATTGCACTGGCTGAAAGATCGCTCAGTGCCATTGAATCAAACGGTCTTTAATTTGAGTTGTGTTTCACGGCTAACAAGCTCAGTGTTGAATCGACATTTGCCGCCAGCTTCTCGGTAACCCTAACGACGGTAGGTTTATTAAGAGAATGTGATGATAAATGAGTTCTTCCGTAATACTGATATCGTGAAACAGTGGCTTGACCCTGGACAGCTAGCTAAAGCTAATGTTAAACGAAGCAGATTTGAAAGAAAAACAATGTTGTGCAGTTGGTGAAATTATGAACTTTAAATTCATTCTAAAATGGACAAGCTATCAATAGTTTTATTCTGAACAACTTGAATGTGTTCACGTTATTTTGATAGAATGATACCCAGCATTGATAAATCGCAAGAGAGTACTGTTGCAGCAGGACAACGCAAGACCACACACAGCTCGAAGTACCAAAAAAATAATCCTGAACTGGCTTGAATAGAACTGTTGTTACATTCAGCGTATAGTCCCGACTTTGCACCTTCTGATTACCATTTGTTCATTCATATCCGTGGTTCATTTTCGTCTGGAAAAGAACTTCCAGAACATCGAAGATGTCGAAGCCGGTATCTGCCAATCCATTGCATCAAGACTGATACCGTCATTGAACTGGCTGACAGGTGGCTGAACACCATTGAATCAAATGGTCTTTACTTTTGAGGACTAAGTGAGATGTGTTTAATAAATAAATAATTTGTAAATAAAGTATATTTGAAAAATCTACATTACTTATGATACACCACCTGTATTTACGATTGTGTGTTTCTGTGGAGGTTGTTAGCGTGGGGTATTGAGTGAGTTTTTGGAGCGGTGTGTACTGAGACGAATTTTGAATTGATCTTTTTGATTGGAGGTCAAATGTACATATATACTAAATACATAGGTTATCTTGCTCAACAGTGGATATAAATATATAAGAATAATAATCATACTATATCAATAGCAACAGGATTAACAGAAATAACATGCTAATTATTGTTCATCAAATGATATGCGATAATTTTATAATGGTGATAACAAGGAGTAGGAGGGCAATTTCTACGTCGAAGATAAGGAAAATGACGGCAATAAGAAAGAATCGTAGAGAGAAAAAGGAAGCCGTGCAGAGCTCTTAGGGTCAAACCTACACACAAAAGCCAAAGGAGTTAACTGGACGTGGTTTAAATCCCCAACACGGCCTGAAATCGAACCCGGTTCCCTCTGATCCAAAGGATGCAACTCCGATCATTCAGCCAGGAGTCATTCAACTGTGCGTTTTAAACATGTAAGTTCTATTACTTTTAAAATTAAACATTAATATGTAGTCATGGCAAATAAGTACTTACGGCAATTAAGACAAAGTCCTGGTCTAGTTCGTTGTGGAAACAAAGATGAGAAGAAAATCGCATCCTGAAACAGAAACATGATCATTTATGAAAATCAAACTGAATATCATACATTTAGAACCCATTTAGGATTCTTTGGTATGGGTGTAGTGCATTAGTGGAGTGGTTCTCCCAGTACCGAACTGGAGACTTTACTCGATTAAAACTTGAGAGATTGTCTGCGAGATTTTCTTTTACAGTTTTGAAGGCAGGTTACCTTTAGCGTGCCTGCCTCTTGCCTGGAAGCCATGATACTAATCCAGGATCGTCCTAAACTGAGGATGAATCAGTGTTCACTCAAGCTCGTAAGGCCAACTGAAGAGCTGATTACTGTAAGGATGCCGTCACACTGCCAAGTGGCACTCCAGTATTTGCAGTCCATCTACCTGTAACTTAATAATCTTCATGGACTACCGAGTAGTTTGTAATTTTTTTTATCTTTGGACATTCAATTTCTTTTTCTTCTTCTAATGACCAAGTGGTTTGGAAAACTGCATTGGCCAAAAGTCTTCGCTCACGGGCGCCGGCGCTGTACGGAAGTTGGTAGTAGCACCGGATTTAATGGAGGATGTTATTCTTCAGTTCGTCAAAAATTTATGAATATGTATTGTAAACTTTATTTTAATGCTCTCTAGGGATAATGAATATTACTGCCTTATATTTTTGGTGATTGATAACTCTATGGTTAAATAATTAGTGAGTTAACTACAAGGCTGATAATCCCCCTACCCACCCACTCCAAGGGCTCATCCTGGTGTAGAATAGGTTCTTCAATACTCCACTGTAAGCAGATTCGTAAATTAACATATCCATATTTAGTAAACCCAACCTAATTTTAAAAAGGGAATGAGATAACTAATTTATCCGTCAAGCACTTGATTCAAAATCCATTCACAAAATAAGGATCACCTGGTTTCATTGCCAAACCACGTCAACTTATAGAGATATAACTCACGTAACTTCGTAGCTCTTTGTATAGAACCGAAAGAAATTCCCGCTTGCTGAGAAAATGATCAAGTCTTCAGAAATTCATAACAGCTTGTTTTAAAGTTGCAATTTTGTAGACCGTTGTTCATTTCCTTACACAGAAGAGATAATTTCCATGTGTCGTGTGGTTATTATTGCACTGTTCTAACATTTTCTATAGAGAAATCTTCATCTAAATTTCCCTACTTCAGGCTTGTCAATCTCTGAACTGTTTCAGTCTGTACCGAGCTACTACATGCTGTAGAATTCAACAAGGAATATGTCCTTGAATTGTTAATAATGTTTTTAATTTTACGTACCACTAACTACTTTTGCCGATTTCCGGAGATGCCGAAATGCCGGAATTTTGTTCCGCAGGAGTACTTTTACGTGCCAGTAAATCCACCAACACGAGGCTGCCGTATTTGAGCTCCTTCAAATACCACCGGACTGAGCCAGGATCGAAGGTGTCAAGTTGAGGTCAGAAGGCCAGCGCCTCAACCGTCTGAGCCACTCAGTCCGACAGCCTTAAAGTGATGAAAATTACGTCATTCTTGTATATTTTATTTAGAGTAAGCTGACAGTCCAAGCAAGCCTGTTGTGTTACGCGACTGCTGATATCGTGATCATGGCTACGGAAAATCCAGTTTTACCTGGACTCAACTACAGGGACCTGAATTTTCATTTCCAAAATCCCACATGCATTGGTCTGGATTTGAACCGCGGCCAGTTACCCATGTTGCTGTAGAAAAATAAATGAGATCCCCCCTCCGCCCACAAAGACTGTACCTTAATTTTCTTAAAAAATTACAGCACAGACTCATTCTTTTATTTTGAACTTACGTACTGAGTTTCAGCAATATACATGCCACTGTTTTCCCGTGATGCTGGTCAGCAGAGCCGTTCGATATGATAACCCTATTGTCATAAGGGCAATACTGTTTTTTTTAACACGGAATAATCTATAGGTGGGGTGCGTCGTGTATTTTCACTTCCTGAAAATGTACGCCTCCGTAGCGTAAAGGTTAGTGTTATTAGCTGCCGTCCTCGGGGACCCGGGTTCGATTCCCGGTACAGCCAGAAATTTAAGATTGGCAGGAGGGCTGGTGTGTGGTTGAAATGGTATATGCAGCTCACCTCCATTGGGGGTGTGTCTGGAAAAGCTGCACCACCTCGGGATGAGGATACGAGTTTACTTTCACTATGTGAAAATGATTACCGATGCCAGCAAAAGTCAAAACATGTACATAGGTTCTCTTCTTGGAAAGAAAGACTTAACTACCACTAGAAAACTTAATAATGTTGCCCAAAACCTAAGAACTTGTTATTAATAGCTTACCTCCGACTAACAGAACTACATGCGGAGAAAGAAGAACATGCGCAGTACAAACATTCCGTACTGTAACACAAATACCGGAGTGAGTGATATAGTAGGTTACGTCCTGACCTTTATAACACAACAACGAGGCTACAGAACCAGCCAAGTTCAACCACATGTAAGGGTAAATAAATATGAGAGCCTTGTATTGCAAGACGTATGGACATAGAAAATAAATTCCTCCAAATATTTGTGGAAATGATGGTGGAGGTTGATGGATTCTTCTTCGTCTTCTTCATATTATTATTATGATTTACTGTCCTCCTTGGTAGAGTAACGGTTAGCACTATTTGCTGCCGTCCTCGAAGACCTGGGTTTGATTCACGATACTGCCAGAGATTTAAGAATGATAGGAGGGCTGGTAAGTGGTTGAAATGGTACATGCATCCCATCTGCAGTGGAAGTGTGCCTATTAACAGCTTGAAACCCACGGAGCGGAGCGAGGACACGAATTTATGTTAAAATATTAATCTACTAGCAAGATACCCATGCTTCGCTACGGTATTATACTGAAATTTATAATTGAATGCTTAACGTTTTATATATAATCCTCCAAAATTCGTGATCTGACTCGTTTTCTGAGAGATTACGGCAAAGTTCCTCACATTTTTCAATCTTTCTTTCCAGCAATCGATTTCGTACTTCCCGGGCTAGGTCCAGGTATTCTACGCGGTCAGTTGGGTCCTAAATTTTTGCCATCTTTTCCTATAAGCATTTTTAGTATGGATCAAATCCTGAAGGAAATCCGGCATGGTGTCGTCTTGGGTGCCTTGGCGGTACTGAACCCGCGGCCGGGCTGTATTCGTAGTCATTACCAGGCCAGGACCCGTTTCCAGCGCGGTCCGCACAATTTGACGATGGTCCAGAATACTATTATTATTATCATTATTATTTATTATTACTACTACTACTATTATTATTATTATTATTATTATTATTATTATTATTATTATTATTATTATTATTATTATTATTATTATTATTATTATTATTAGATGTTCTGGACCTTACAGCAGGATGCAAGACCGCTACTTGGCAGTAAATTACATCTGCTCCCATTGTCATTGTTGACAATGTGACCAGCACCATAGTCGCACCTAGGCAAGTGTGCGGGATTTCTGGCGATACGAATGACATACTTCCGTGCATTATTGACCTTATTATAAAGGTGAACAACTTGACGGTCAATCTCATTCCTATCGTTTATTTCAAATGTGTTTAAATTTTTATTTATATGCCAGGAGAGTCTACTGTAATCTAAGAACGTTCTCCGAAGGAAAAGGTGGCTGTTGAAAACGAACACAGGAAAGATTAAAAATGATCGGTTTATGATCAGAATAAGTACGTCGAAAATCTACAGCCTGTTTCCAGTCATTCGACAGGGCCAGGAATGGAATGAATAAGACCCCATCTTGCGGCGACAATAGGAATTATGCCGGCTGCCGAAGCACTCCTCTCGGGCAATGATCGATGAATGGCAAATGAAATGAAATATTGGACAGTGTTGCTGGAATGAAAGAATGACAGGGAAAACTGGAGTATCCGGACAAAAACCTGTCCCGCCTCCGTTTTGTCCAGCACGAATGTCACATGTAGTGACCGGAATTTGAACCACGGAACCCAGCTGTGAGAGGCCGGCGCGCTGCCGCCTGAGCAATGGAGGCCCCTTATAAGTACATTATGACCAGTAAAATCAATTGGTCTCACCTTCTTTTACACCCCACCGCCGTCAAGTTTACTTAACCCCTCACCCCCACACAAAAAATTAAAAGAAGGCATATTTCTTTACATTTAAAGGAGATTCCAAACACCAATGTTCACTATATCACTATCACTATAAAAATAATTAACTTTTTTCACTTCCTTTCACACTCCTCCCCCCCCCCCAAGTGAATTTTCCGGCAAAACATACTTGTTTCTTTAATAGTGAAGGATCTTCTAAATACCAATTATCACGACTCAAACTTCTTCAGTTTTTGATTTATGTGTCCTCATGAAAGGAATTCAATTCCTTTTCCTTTTCACTCCCGCCCCCCAAGATGGTATTCCCCCAAAACGCGTTTTTCTTTGTTTTTAAAGGAGATCCAAATACCAATTTTCACGTCTGTATCAACTTTAATTTTTTTTAGATGTAAGTATTCTCATACAATTAAGTCAATTAATTTTTCAGTTCTTTCACCCCCACCCTCCTTCATTGGATTTTCGGAGAATACGTGTTTCTTTACTTTTAAAGCAGATTCCAAATATCAAATTTCACGTCTGTAACATCTTCATTGTTGAGATACCAGTAGCCTAATTAAAAGAATTCAACACCATTTTCAGTCACTTTCCACCCCCCGCCCTTAAACCTTGTGGTATTTCAGAAAACTAAAAATACACGTTTCTTTATTTTTAATAGAGATAAAAATATCATTTTTCATTTTTGTAACATGTTCAGTTTTTTGAGATATACTGTAGAAATTCTCATTTTAAAATTTCATCCCTTAATAGTTCCCCTTAAGTGGAGTTTCCAAAACAAATCACCTATGTTTCTTTACATTTACAGGAGATTTCAAATACCCATCTCTAACATTTTACGTTTCTCAGATATTCTGTAGAAATAGTCTTCAAAATATTCACCCTAATTTGTCACTCCTGTTTAACCACCATTAATTGGATTTTCCAAAAACAAAAAATTACGTGTTTCTTTATTGTTAAAGGAGATCCCATACACAAATTTTCAGTGCTGTAATATCTTCCGTTTCTGAGATATATGTATCCTCATTAGAGGCATTCAACCCATTATTCACCCTTTTACACCCCTCCTATTGAGATTTACAGAAAACAAAGGAATACATGTTCCTTTCGTTTTAAAGGAGATTCTAAATACCAATTTTTACATCTGTAAACTTTTAACGTTTTGAGATATAGATACACTCATTTTAAAATTTCATCCCCCTTTTCACCCCCTTAGCGACGGAATATCCGAAAATCCTCTCTTAGCGAGCACCTACATCTTCATATGAACATATCCCCAAAATTTCATTTCTTTATGTCCAGTAGTTTTGGCTCGGCGATGATGAATCAGTCAGTCAGTCAGTCAGTCAGTCGGTCAGTCAGGACAAGTTATTTTATATATATAGATATAAATAAAATTGTAATTTCGTTTATCTTGACAATTTTTTAAATATTTTAAATATTTATCCGTTTTAGGTCAACTCAAGACCGTATCAGTGGTTTTAAGCTTTCGTGTATGTTTGTCTGTCCGGCTGTTTCACTATCACGGCGAAACGGCTGGTTAGATCTCGACCATACTTGATACTTAGAGTGTGCTCAACCAGGATGAGGTTTAGATGTGCATATAATTTAAAAATCACTCAACAGACTGGGAGTTTATACGTAAACCACAACAGGATTTTTCAATTTTCTCACATACTATTGGTTTTCTGTAAAATCCGAAGACCATATGTGGAATTTCTCTTCAATTTAAACAACTTTCGTTATGTACATAATTTCGCTTTCTGTTAAAAATTACGGAGAAATTTACTATTTTCTACGGATTTCATGCTCTGCATTGAGTGACCGGCAACGAACCTACCGGTTACTATGGCAACGTATCTGGCTGGTTGCCAGCAGAGAAGTATCGTAATGCTATTTTGGTCATTATTCCTGTAAACTTGTGGTTGTTCCTTAGGTAGAAGGCGAGAAAGGCGTCAAGCTGCCATTCTGCGGGATATATGCGGAATACCGTTGGGGGTTACAATCGTCTTCGAATAGCACTAAAGGAGGCTGTTCATAATTCAACAGTAGCGCGGAGTGTATCCCATTATTTCACAGAATAATGCATTTTCTGGTAGCCTATTTGCTTTAGTTTTTACTGTATTTCTCTTCTTCCGTTTACTGATTTAATTTCTTGCCCCTGCCTCTTTACTCTTCTTCTTATCTGTTTACCCGAGAATCCCTGCGTCTTAATTTCTACTCTGTTACCGCCTTCTTATATCCGTAATTGATATTATCACAATTTAGCAAGGGGCATTTGATTTTTCAATACATCAACTTGGTATTTACATATTTGTCCTATCAGGCTGTCCTCAGTTATAATCCCATTTTCTATTAATTCCAAGTTTCTTAATTGTATTAATTTCTTCCTTAATTCCTCCGTATGTATGCGAGTGCTAATTTCCTTTGAGGAAAAAGTTCAAGCTGTTCAAATGTGTAACTCTTGGCCCCGGAAAATATCGAAATATGGAGGCAATTTTAATGACGGTGCAGACCTTTCTTTCAGGGTAACTGCTTGCTAAATGGTAAGTTATATCACAAAACAGATTACACATCCGCCACTCAATCCTGGGAGATATTCAACTTTAGTCCTATGACTTACTGTAGTAGCTCGATTCGTTATACGTTAGATATAGATGCATTTATCGATTACAATCAAATCTCTCCAACTTGATTGTGGACGTCATTAGGAAAAGAGGCTTGTCTACGTAATGAAATTCTCCATTCCTATTGTGAATGGCAGTTGGCATGTGAGACTGTCGTTATAGTAGAAACTCCCGAACTCTATTATGAATGTGCCCTGTCATTATCATCAATACTTCCCAAATTGCACCTTACATCGGAAACACCGTATGGAGTCCTCCCAGTTTTGTTTCTCTGATAGCGCTAAGAGACATGCAATTTAATATAATATTACTCACTGTGTATACAGTAATCTATATAAATAAAGTTGTAGGGAGTCCGCTGTCTGTAATTTCGTTTGTTTTGCCAATTTTTCAGATATTTATCCAATACCGAATCGGTAGTTTTTATTTTTCGTGTCTGTTTGTCTGTTTGTCTGTTCCACCATCACGGCAAAACGGCTGGATAGATCTCAACCAAACTACATATTTAGTTTATACTCATCCCGAGGAAGGTTTCGATATGCATATCATTTTAAAATCTTTGAATAGACGGGGGTTTATAGGAAAACCAGAACGGTTTTCCTCCATTTTCTCTTATACTATTGATTTTCTGTAAACTCCGTGAACCGTACGTGAAACGCATCTTCATTATAAACAACTTTCGTTACGTTCATAACTTACTCTTCAAATGACGGAGAAGTTTATTATTTACTGCGGGTGTCATGCTCTGCATTGAGTGACCGACAAACCGACAACGAACCTACAAGTTACCATGGCAACGTCTCTGACTGTATGCCAGCAGTGAAGTAAAGTATTGCCATTTTCCTCACCATGCCTTTAAATTCGTGGTTGTTCCTTGGGTAGAAGGCAAGAGAGGCGTCAATCGGCCATTCTGCGGGATATTGGCGGAATATCGTTCCAGGTATGTATAACATTTAGCCGCGGAAAATATCGAATTATGGATGCAATTTTAACGACGGTGCAGACGTTCGTTTCGGGATAATTGGTGGCTAATCGGTAAGTCGTATCACAAATCAGAAAGCACAATCGCGTTTCATTTTGAAGACATCTACAACTTTGGTACTATGACCTTTTGTCGTATTTATATCCCTTATACGTTAAATAAGCTGTATTTCTCGATTTCAAGTTAATTTTGTACTTTTACAAGTATATGTTATCATTTGGCACACTTATGGGAAAGATAGAATCATGAAATTCGGTACGCACATTGACATGACCAGTGGCCATGTGATAGCCAAATTTTATGATTCTAGCTGTCACATGAGTATCAGAAATATAAAGTAGTATGTAAAAACTGTACAAAATTTAACCCCATTCAATGACTCTAACTCAATCATACCATAAATATAGGAAATACGAGATGATGTCATGGGACCAGCCATGTAGAACACTGAACGAGGCGTCTGATGTTGAAGTCTGTTTGTAGATATGTTGTACAGTTTCAAAGCAGTAACTGCGGGATATTGGCGGAATATCGTTGGAGGTTATAACCGTCCTCGAATAGCTTAAGTACTAACACCGTTAGTCATCTTCCTATCTGTTTACCTAAGAATCCCTGTGAATAAATTTCTCCATGCTCATCTATATAAATAAAGTTGTAGGGGGTCCGCTGTCTGTTATTTCATTTGTTTTGCCAATTTTTCAGATATTTATCCGTATTAGGTCAACTCAAGACGGAATCGGTGGTTTTTATTTTTCGTGTTTGTTTATCCGTTTGTCTGTTTGTTCCACCATCACGGCGAAACGGCTGGTTAGATCTCGACCAAACGTCATACTTAGTGTATACTCATCCCGGCGATGGTTTTGTTACGCATATCGTTTTAAAATCTTTGAACAGACGGGGGGTTTATAGGAAAACCAGAACGGTTTTCCTCAATTTTCTCTTATACTATTGATTTTCTCTAAACTCCGTGAACTTTATATGAAACGCCTCTTCATTATAAACAACCTTTTTATGTTCAACATTTACCTGACTCTTGAAATGACGGGGAAATTTACTGTTTTCTGCGGGTATCATGCTCTGCATTGAGTGACCGACAGACCGACAACGAACCTACAGGTTACCATGGCAACGTCTCTGACTGCATGCCATCAGGGAAGTAACGTATTGCCATTTTAGTCATAATTGCTGTAAATTCATTGTTGTTCCTTGAGTAGAAAGCAAGAGAGGTGTCAATCGGACATTCTGCGGGATATTGGCGGAATATCGCTGGAGGTTATAACCGTCCTCGAATAGCTTAAGTAATAACACCATTAGTCATCTTCCTATCTGTTTACCTAAGAATCCCTGCGAATAAATTTCTCCTCTGTTACTGCTTTCTTATATCCATAACTCATACCATCATAATTTATTGAGGGGCATTTGATTTTCCAATACATTCGCTTGGAATGTACATATTTGTACTCATCCCACTGTCCTCAGTTATAATCCTGTTTTCTATTAATTTCAACTTTCTTAACTGTATTATTTTCTTCCTTAATGACTCCGTATGTATGTGAGTGCTAAACCAGAAACCTGGACAATCTTTTCTTTGAAGAAATACAACTTCTAGGCTATGCAAATGTATAACTTTTGGCCCCGGAAAATATCGGAATATGGATGCAATTTTAACGATGGTGCAGAACTTCCTTTCGGAATAATTGGTGGTTAAACCGTAAGTCGTATCAGAAAAGATCGCGTTTCAATTCGGAGAGATCTACAACTTTGGGCCTATGACATTTTGTCGTATCTCTATCCCTTATTCATTAAATAGTACTGCATTTCTCGAGTTCAAATTAATTTTATACTTTTTACACGTGTATGTTAGTGTTTGGCACACTTATAGGAAAGATGAATCATGACATTGGGCAGGCACATTGACATGACCAGTGGTCATATGTTAGCAAATTTTTTGATTCCAGGGTCTCGTGAGTATAAAAAAAATAAAGTAGCATGTGAAAACTGTACCAAATTTCACCTCATTCAATGACTAACTGAATCTAACCCATAAATATCAGAGATACGAGAAAATGTCATAGGACCAACCATGTAGAACACTGAACGTATCGTCTGATGTTGAAGTCAGTTTGTAGATGCAATTTAATATAGTCTTACTCACTGCCTTTACAGTAATTTACGGAGAAATCCGTATACAATGTAGAATACCGCTGCGAAGCACGGATGCATTTGCTAGTATTTACTATAAAACTTGTTTTATTCGGATTGTATTAGATTTACTTTTGTGGGAACCTATTATGTAAACATTACATTGTAAAGTAAAGACAATGTGCTTAAGTCGAATGAAGTCCGGAGGGAGAGGTACAATTATATTACGAAAAATATGTAACGACACTCATGAATTGTCGAAGTCCCAGATAATAGACTGTGCATGCGTAAGGATGCAAAACACTTTTATCATGATCAGTAGACATCTCTTCCTTTGGTATATTTTGAAACGAGGTCTTTAGACTTTCTATCCCTACAGAGTGTTCAGATCATTCTTCTCCAGAACCACATTTGCGCGGCTTCCAGTCTTGCTTCATCCAGTTTTCCTACAGTACAGGTTTCACATTCGTATGTCAGTACACTTCACAAAAGTCCAGAAGAACAATTTTCTTGTCTCCAAAATGATGTATTTATTTAGTAACAAATGTTTCTTTATTTGAAGAAATGTTTCGCTGTCACTATTCCTGTCTTGATTTCTGCCTATTAAAGCTACATACTCAAACCAGGGTGTGAAATATGAAGGTCTATCGTTACAATGAATGCTAATTGGAGTACATCTCGTCGGAAACAGTGAAAGTAACGTTTCAGTTTGAGAGGAAGACAATCATTCGATTTCAAAATTACATGAAATCACTTTCTAGTTTCTTTTTTAACAAGCATTCGGATGCGATTTACGATGATAAGAAATCTTATAGCCTCAGCTACTGTGTGCTGGCATTTTAATTTGGCACCGTGCAGGCTACCTGTGCGTTTCTTCACTGAGCAGTCGACTGCAACCGTCGTATTACATAGGCAGAGCCTATTAATCACGAAAAGTAATCACGGAAAACTGAAGTAATTATTCGTTTGTAAGTCGGAGAAGTGACAGCTGGAACGCTTTACCTGCAGCATTCTGAAAGCATTTTCCAAAAATCGTTGAATGTTTCAAGAAGAGATTTCAAAATCTTGATAATTTTTGTATAGATTCCTTTATGATGGTGATGTTAAGTTAGTGTGACGTGGTGTTAAGGTACTGGAATGATTGAAGTTGTGTGAATTACTGTGTAATTGCGTTGTCATTATTGTACTTAATGTAAGCTTTGTCCTTTTGGCAGCCTCCGGATGGGGGAAGCAGAAATTCATGCATTTCACTCTCTGCAAAGATAAATTGTTCTCTGTAAAATATTGTCTGAATTACTGTGTAAGCGCATTGCACTTATGTTACGGTACTTGTAATGAAATTTATTTTCTGTAAACCGTGTATGAATTCCTTTGTGATTGAGTGTAATTATAGTTCGAAAGGTATAACTCTGAGCGCTTCCCGCCGCTACACTACTATCGACAGCACGCAGGATCCCGAGCTGTAATTGCTGGCCTCAAGGCTGTGCGTTGCGTTCAAATCAGTTTAACGGCGGGAAGCGCCTAAAGTGAACCCTTGTGACTTTTACTAATTATGTTACACTACTCGTTTAATTTTCAGAACTTTCTTGTATTCATGCTTTTAGTCTTCATAATTATGATTATAGTAATAAACATATAGCATAAAACGGTAATAAAATTATTAAAGGAGGGAATGGGATTCTAAATCGCGCCCTACTACGTGAAACACAGACGCTACAGACGCATTAGCTACACGTTTGACCACGACGGTCATATGTCAGGCCCAGCCTCATATCAACGCTGAGGCGCTGGGTAGCAGCTAATAGGCCTACAAGTTCTACATGCGATTTTACAGAGTGCAGAGTCCGGCTCGATGTCCAAATGGCTAGCGTGCTGACCTTTGGTCACAAGGGTTCCGGGTTCGATTCCCGGCAGGGTCGGGAATTTTAACCATCATCGGTTAATTTCACAGGCACGGGCGCTGGGTGTATGTGTCGTCTTCATCCTCTTCACGACGCGCAGGTCGCCTATGGGAGTCAAATCGAAAGACTTGCACCTCGCGAGCCGAACATGTCCTCGCACACTCCCGGCACTAAAAGCCATATGCCATTGCATTTCATTACGAAGTGCATAATAAAATTACACCCAGAGGATGGAGCAGTAGAATACTACATCCACGGGTATTCCCTGCCTCTCCCTCTCGTAACAGACCGAGGAAAGAGGGACTAGGTGCTCTCAGCTTGGGAACGTAGGTTGGCGACCACGGATCTCCTATCTGAGTCTGGTATTGCTTTCACATACTAGTGTTGGGTTCCTCACTTTCATTTTTCAGGTTCTACCTTAGTCAAATTCTCTTCCTTGCGAGGCTTAGAGAATCCTTCAGTTTCATGTCCTTTTGTTCATATCTTCGTTCATCTCACATCTCTTCCTTTGTTCCCTTTATTATTAGCGTTAGAACAATAAAATCACCCCTATCACCACTATACCAACATTATCCATACCATTAGTGTGGATTCTCCTCACGGACTTCAACACAGCTGCTCTAAAGCATCGTGTAGCATACTCTGCCGGACTGTCCGGCTCCATGGCTGAATGGTTAGCGTGCTGGATTTTGGCCACAGGAGTCCCGGGTTCGATTCCCGGCAGGGTCGGGAATTTTAACCATAATTGGTTACTTCCGCTAGCACTGGGGCTGGGTGTATGTGTCGTCTTCATCATCATTTCATCCTCATAACGACGTGCGGGTCGCCTACGGGAGTCAAATTAAAAGACCTGCATCTGGCGAGCCGAACTTGTCCTTGGGCATTCCCGGCACTTAAGGCCATACGCCATTTCATCTACGGGACTTCGAACTTTCGTGACTTCCGAGATTGACATTTTGACTTCTTGTATGAAAACTAATCTGTATTAGAAGAAGCAAGAATAAAATTAATAGCCGGGATGAGTGGCTCAGACGGTTGAGGCGCTGGCCTTCTGACCCCAACTTGGCAGGTTCGATCCTGGCTCAGTCCGGTGGTATTTGAAGGTGCTCAAATACGTCAGCCTCGTGTCGGTAGATTTACTGGCACGTAAAAAGAACTTCTGCTGGACAAAATTCCGGCACCTCGGCGTCTCCGAAAACCGTAAAAGAGTAGTTAGTGGGACGTAGAGCAAGTAACATTATTATTATTATTATTGCTTCCATGGAATATTTTTGTTTCATAAAAGAGACCGACCGCACTGGAAATTTAACAAATATTCTCCTTCCTCCCCACATTAGATTAAGATAAATGTTTGAATGGTACCGTTTTTCAAGTACCGGACCAATTGTAAAAAATCTAGATCCAGATAATAGTTACACCCATTTCAATAACTCACTCAGTTGTACACGTTGTTAGGTTTTTCCGCTGCACAAAGACACGCGCTAAAAATAAAGGTGTAAAAATCTCCAAGTTGAGAAGGGAATACCGTAATAATGAAGAGGTCAGACTAATATGAGTTTGACCGGGCGTGTTGGCTTTGCAGCTAGAGGCGCGCAGTTGTGAGCTTGAATTCGGGAGATAGTGGGTTCGAACCCCACTGCCGGCAGCCCTGAATATGGTTTTCCATGGTTTCCCATTTTCTCACCAGGAAAATCCTGGGGCTGTACCTTACTTACGGCCACGGCCACTTCCTTCCCTTTTCTAAGCCTTCCCTATCCAATCGTCGCCATAAGACCTACCTGTGTCGGTGCGACGTAAAACAAATAGCAAAAAATATGAGTTTGTAAAAGGAGAATAACTTTGTGAAAATCGGTTGGAGAGAGTAACAAGTTAATGTGATGCGTACGGAGACATTCGGGATTTATTTACTTAATTTTGAAATTGCTGTAATTATGTGATATAGAGTTGTTTTGTTTTTTTTTTTTGCTTTACGCCGCTCCGACACAGATAGGTCTTATGGTGAAGATGGGACAGGGAAGGGCTGGGAGTGGGAAGGAAGCGGCCGTGGCCTTAATTTGGGTGTTAATTAATTAATTGCCTGGTGTGAAAATAGTAAACCACGGGAAACCATTTTCAGGGCTGCCGACAGTGGGGTTCGAACCTACCATCTCTCGGACACTGGATACTGGTCGCACTTAAGCGACTGCAGCTATCGAGCTCGGTGTGGTATAGAGTAATTTTTAATGAATATACCATAAACCTTACCGAAGGCTAGTTATGTTGGTGTGACAACTTATCACAAGACTTGATGTTGGACGCGTAGAGACCTGTACACTACCAAGAATTTGGCAAGAATGAAGAAAATCATGGCTACCTCCGTATGAACCATGACAGACCCTTGGGAGAAGTTGTAGGCCAAGGCGTCTACTATCGGTAACTTCGGCACTAAGTGGGATAGAGTGATTAACTCTATTCTTGATTGCATTTGCCCTAGTTATTAACCTGGTAAAAGCTGTACAGTGAAGGTAGCGTAAATTTCAAGGCCGAGTGCCTCTTCAGAACTAGAAGTCTCGTTCCTGAATTTCTAAAACTGCTGACGGAGAATTAAGAATTAAGGTACTGAGATGACGTCACTATCTTTAAACAGCACTCGACCAGTCTATTGGCAAATGTTCGAAATAAGAAGAAAACGATGATGCAGTGATGGACGGAAATTAGTGTTCCTTATAAGATCTTTACGTTAGAATATTCGCAGACGTTTTTGTAGGAGACTTTCCCTTTGGAAGGGGGCGATGGAGTATATTCGCGGTATCTCCCGTCTGTGTAAGAGGCGAATGAAAGGGAACCCTGAGAGCTATCAACTTGGCGGCATAGGATAGCGACCACAGGACACTTAACTGAGTCTGACTTTGCTTCCACTTACTTGTGCTAGGCTCCTCACTTTCACCTTTTCTAAAGTCCGGCTCCATGGCTAAATGGTTGGCGTGCTGGCCTTTGGTCACAAGGGTCCAGGGTTCGATTCCCGGCAGGGTCGGGAATTTTAACCATAATTTGGTTAATTTCATTGGCACGAGGGCTGGGTGCACGTGTTGTCTTCATTATCATTTGATCCTCATCATGACGCTCAGGTCGCCTACGGGCGTCAAATCAAAAGACCTGCATCTGGCGAGCCGAACTTGTCCTTGCACACTCCCGGCACTAAAAGCCACACGTCATTTCATTTACCTGTCGTATCTGACCTATGTTGGCCTACACTTGTTTTCTTCCGACGCCGACGGTATTAGATTTTTGAGATCTAAAGCGTCTTTCATTTTCACACTTCTCTTGGCTCTTCCCTTCCTTTTACCGACATCTTCAGTCTTCCAAGAGTTCGACCTCTTCCATTTCTTCCTCAAATTAAGGTTAAGAGAGGGTGGTTGTCCAGTCGCACTTCATCTCAAAAATAATCACTATACCATCTTTAGTTGTACTAGATGTGAACAAATGAGAGATAGTATCCACTTTTTGTATCGATGTTTTCTGCACGGTCATTGCAGGAATGTCGAACGCCACATTCTAAGTTATTAACGTAAGTGAATCCTACTGACATAGTTTCACACAGTGAGTAGAGTTGCATTAGTATCAGGCTCAGTCTCTTAGAACGTTGGCCACAACTACCTTCCAACCTGTTTCCACATCGACTTTCTTTCTCTGCGTTATTCAGAAAGACAAAGCTGAACTTCCTGAGACGTATTCGCAGTATGCATATATGTTAATAACTTCTTCGTATATTTCAACAGAATTATTATTATTATTATTATGATTATTAAAACTACCTCGATGTTTTTCTTGACTGTTGATATTATCACTAAATTTAATTGGAGTTTTGGGGAATTTATTAGTATTTTACAACTAGCCTACATTTAGTACATATTTCGTAACTTGATGGTACAAGGCCTTCTTTCGTGAATTATGAAATACGTTTGCGAGAATGAAACACAATCTGATATTAAAAGGGGGATTTTACTGTCTAATTTCGACTTCAGATTCAAATGTTAATAGAAAATCTGAAGGTTCCTAAAATCTTAATTAAACAATACTTTGATGTGATCGTCAGACAATTTAATGTTAATAAAACACATCAGAACTTCTTATTCTTATTCTTCTTCTCCTTCATCTTCCACCTGGAATTTTTCCGGAACCGATTAATGAAGCCAAGCTGTATGGCTGAGAAAGTCACCCCACTGACTATGTGACACGTTAGACATCTGGCTAAGCAGCAGTCGTCTTGGCAGGTCAAGGCCCTGGCTGGAGCAAACAATATTCTAATTTAAATCAGGTTTTCTAGGATTTTAGGTTACGCAAATAAATCCAGATACGTTGTTATTTTTAGAATTGATTTTCATAGACAGTTTATAGCCTTCGAAGGATAATTTCAGCCGATAATGTTAGTGAAAATGAAAGTCAATCAAGTGTTTTCAAAATGGGTTGCGTAACTCTTGAGCTATACCTTCTGTATGGGCTAAAACCAATTTGTGACTTTCATTGACCTGTTTCAGTCTCATCCTTGGCCTTGAAAATATGAAAGTGACTGAGGTACGAGCGATAGTAGTGCCATTCCTTATGCAGCTAGTCCTTGTGAATGATGTGAAAAATGTCGCTCATAGGGTCGGTTGGTGCGAGCACTTAAGTGGGCTTTGTAAACTTATATGTAATAATAACTTCTATCTCAGTGAAGAAAACAACGGAAATCTGCCTCACTCCTCCTTTTCCTTGTACACCTCTTCAGTGATAGAGCATCTATAATAGCTGATGGCAAAGCTTTTGAGGATTCAACCAGCCTTTGGGCTGAACACTTAACATACATAAAACTCTTGTCGTTAACAATCAGTAGATGAGAAGTTTGAAATGTCGTAAGTAGTAATTCCAGTAGACAAAGTTAATTTTATTTCGTGCCAGCCATATAAAAGCAATTGGTAAGATAGGTTCTCATTTGTTCACTATCGTTAGTTGGTAACATAACTAATATCGGTATGACCAGTGATGTAAAATTAATGCACACAGTTCTCCTGAATTCTCTTTACTAGCCTTCTCCCAATTGTTTACGATCTGCTCTAATGCAGATTAAACCAAGTTTTACGGCCGGATGCCATTCCTGACGCCAATGGATCTATTCGTTATTCGTGTTCCTATGGTGGTCGTTCGTGTTGTGTGTAGTATGTAAAAGAAGATAAGCAGAGGGCCCGTGTCTCCATTCCCAGAGGGGCTGGGATTTTAGCCACGTCTGGTTAATTTGTCTAGCTCGGGGACTGGGTGTTTGTGTCCGCCTCAATATATATTTTCATTTACACGTAACGCTTGCACTATGTACTAAAACAGAAACATACAGTAGCGAATACATCCTTCCTGATAGGATTGCCATTAGGCAGGGCCTAATCCACATACAGTGCCGACCCTAAGTCAAAGGCCGGGAAGAAGAAAAAGACAAAGCAGAAATGTTTAAAATCATGTAAGGAATTGTTGAAATTACGTTGTGTGCTCAGAGATTTGAAGGTGAAATACACAGGTATTATTAATGATGGTCTTATAAATCTTCCTCTTGACTTGCTGTTCAACATTCGAAATTATTTGAAAGGATATGGTAGAAATTCATCAGATGATGATAATGATGATGTTGTTGATGATGATGATGTTGATGAAGATGATGATGATGCTTGTTTTATAAATCTGTTTTACGTCGCACCGACACAGGTAGGTCTTATGGCGACGATGGGATGGGAAAGGCCCAGGAGTGGGAAGGAAGCGGCCGTGGCCTTAAGGTACAGCCCCAGCATTTGCCTGGTGTGAAAATGGGAAATCACGGAAAACCATCTTCAGGGCTGCTGACAGTGGGGTTCGAACCCACTATCTCCCAGATGCAACCCGTGCGCCCCTAACCACACGGCCAGCTTGTTGTTCAAAGGGGCCTAACATCCAGGTCATCGGCCAGATTCATCAGAATGATGAAACATTCAAGTATTTTTAAATGACCCCAACCGAAAAAAAATATCTTAAGGCGGAACACATGCGCTCACAGATTCAATAGCCTAGTTTTCTTATGATGGAAGTAGGCTAAATGAGAGAATATAATTACTCCAAAAAGTAAGTTAAGAGTTCCTATCCTATCGTGGTCCAGTGAGTCGCGTGAAACATGAAGAAATATTTGACAGTTGTGTGACAAGTTCTCACACGACAGGTACTCACCACTTGAATCCACATCACGGCAATCACGAGAAGAGAAGACGCGTAGCACTTCATGGCTCCAATCTACTGCTATAACTCCTACAGTCGCCCAACTGCTCTCTGGGAATCTGCCTGGTGGGGTTTCGAATGACGCGTGTCCTAGTTCGTCTTCTTTCACGAAACATTCATCTGTGAATCAACACCTGCCTGGCTTCAGCCCATTTACATTATATTAAAGGCTATTACAACAGATATACTTAATTATGCTCATCCAATTGTGCTTTAGAGTTCACGCTGGAAGTGTATTTCCCTTATCTTTATTTCCGCCACTCATATATTGACTTCGATAGCAAAAACATTTTTAAAAAATAGAAAGCCTCTACTTTGGACGGGGTAACAGTAGCAGTCTGGTCAAGAAAGCCAAGAATAATGGCCGAGAGGAATCGTCGTGCTGACCACACGACACCTCGCAATCTGCAGGCCTTCGGGCTGAGCAGCGGTCACTTGGTAGGCCAAGGCCCTTCAGGGGCTGTAGTGCCAAAGGGTTTGGTTTGGTTTGGTTTGGTTTGGTTTGGTTTGGTTTGGTTTGGTTTGGTTTGGTTTGGTTTGGTTTGGTTTGGTTTGGTTTGGTTTGGTTTGGTTTGGTTTGGTTTGGTTTGTTTTGGTTTGGTTTGGTTTGGTTTGGTTTGGAACAGTAGCAGCAGATGCTACTGACCGTGACAGGATATCTAGGTCAAAATTTAATTTTAATAATAATAATAATAATAATAATAATAATAATAATAATAATAATAATAATAATAATAATAATTGTTATCGAGATTCCCGCCTTGGTTCAGAGAAGGAAAGAAGCATGAACTGTAAATGACTGGAGAAAGCGAGAACCAAAGATTAAATTTTGACAAGTTCATTTGTCAGAAATGAGTTTATTTTATTTTCCTTGAAAAAGAGAAAACAACAATAATGATGAGGTTTAACAACAGTTAATAAACGGACAAATTAGAAGCTTAGTTAATTCACAACCAGGGTTGAAAAGACTCTTATTTTCACACAAGAATATCAGACCGGCCAATAGGTCTTATAAATTTACAAATCTTTGGAATTAATACTGAGGTACTAGCCTTTACAAATGAAGTCCCTCAGCAGCGGGAATCTAGAACTTTACTCGTTCAAAAAGAAGAAGCTGAGGCTTCTAGAAAAATGTTACCAAGAAGGCAATCGAACCCTCAAATTCAAAGTTAAACATCAGAAGGGCCTCGAAGCTTGAATCACAATGTACAATTCACAGATTACAACGGCCTAATGGGCCGCGAATTCACATTGAATCAATGAATTTACATAAATGACTTCACGTCAAAATACCTCTAGTTACATTTAGCAGAATTTCACTTTCGGCTCTTAACACCTTAAACAGCTTTCACTCCCGCTACCCTTATTTCATAGGAGAGCCACACCCGAAAGAAAGGATCGAAAGATCCAGAAAATACAGGAGCCGAAACTCAGATTTTTTTTTAAACCTCATACTACACGCCCATGAAATAGAAATCAAAGGTTAACGGAAAGGCTGAGAAAAAATTGAAATGGAGGCTGAACCCACTCAAGCACTTCCAGTACAAAACTCGTAACAAAACCTAATAGGGCTTAAGGCTCGGTGACACAGAGAATAAGCCATGCTACCTTGTGACTAAGATAGGAAGAGTTTAAGTTCGGAAAGGAAGGTAGAAAAATTGAGAATCAGAAAACTTTAAATAATAATGTCATTGTTTCTACTTCCCACTAATAAATTTTAAAGGTTTTTTTGAGACGCCGAGGTGCCAGAAATTTGTCCAGAAGGAGTTCTTTTACGTGCCAGTAAATCTACCGACACGAGGCTGGCGTATTTGAGCACCTTGAAATACCACAGGACTGAGCCAGAATCGAACCTGCCAAGTTGGGGTCGAAAGGCCAGCGCCTCAACCGCCTGAGCCACTCAGCCCGGCGAATGAGAAAACTTAATCACCAGAAAACAAAGTGAATAAGGGAAACGAGGGTACTCACTCGTAATCCTTATATTTTACATTTCTCTTAGAAGAATAATAATCACCTCCACTAATTACCTTATTTTTTACATAGTCCCCGAGAGTGTATTTTACATTAAGTCCGAAGACTACCTACCTACATTTTAAGTCCTAACAGAAAGAAAAGAAACCCTACATTAAAATCTGAGGAAACCCAGATCGACCTGACTGTTACACTCTAAGGGGAACGCTGGAATCTTCCCTTTGCCAAACGTAGAAGAAGTTCACATAGTGAGGTGATAGTTCTCCTTTACCTTATACCACCATCTCTACACCTCATCATCTAGCCTCCAGAGGGAGACCTCCTCAATTAGCGTAGCACTCTCAAAGTTCCAATGACGACTGGCACTTTAAGGTTCAAACTCACAGCTGTATATAAGGGGCTGGGTGACTGTTCTGGAAAATGACGTAATTAGACTGTCTGATTGGTGGAACGTGACATCAAAAGGCAGTAATCGGATTGATTGATAACTCAAAAACCGCTGAAGATATGATCAGGTTATCAAACCGCAGGCCATGAACATTCCCGACCAAGTTAGTTATAGTCCAATCTATTAGGTGGCATTTAGAAACAACAGTGGTGACATCTTGTGAAGATTCAGTACATAAAACTTACTAGACACGGTAAAGTTCAAGCAGTTTTCGTTAGATTTCACTGTTGAGAGTAATGAAGCGGGAATTCAAACTCAGTGAGAGGTCTTACTATCGTCATAATAATAATAATAATAATAATAATAATAATAATAATGCTCAACTATTTTACGCAGGGAATTTGATTTTACGCCATTTACGCTGCGTGCTTGTCAATTATTTTACTCTACCAGATGAGAGAAAAACAGGAACTGTACTATGCGACCTTCACTTACTTACTGGTTGAAGCTACAGTCCATGTAGATCATTGATCTCCTTAATCACCTGCCTCCATTCATCTCGGTCCTGTGATTCCCTTCTCCAGCATTTAACTCCTATCTTTCTAAGGTCGTCTTCAGCGTTGTCAATCCATCTTTTCCTGGGTCCTCCTCTTCTCCTACTTCCGTCAAGTTTTCCTATAAAGAACTTTTTGACAGTATGGGTTTCTTCCATTCTCTGGACATAACCAGCCCACGTAATTGTTCCTTGCTTGATTTTAACGGCAATATCTGGCTGGCCAAACAATCTTTGCAATTCTACATTTGTCCTCAGTCTCCATCCATCCTGATCTCTAACTGCTCAAAATATATTTCTGAATATCTTCCTCTCCCACCGTAACAGCCTCTGTTTTTCCACGGTAGTCATCACCCAACATTCTTAGCCATACAACACTATACGTCTTAGCACTGTTGTGTATATTTTCATTTTCGTATTCCTGCTAACTTTTCCCGAATTTAACATATTTTGCAAGGCTTAAAAGCATCAGTTCCCACTTGTGTTATCCTTTCCTGTATTTCTACAGAGGTTTTATTGTACACTGCTATTATTGTGCCTAGATATTTGAAAGCTGTAACCCTTTGATATTCCTTCCCATATAATCTTACTGAGGTCCTTCCTCTTGCACCCTGTGTATCTCCGGTCTTCATATATTTTGTTTTATTTATATTCACTTGTAGTCCTAGGTCTCGTACTTTCTATTCTAACAAGGCATAGTTCTCTTCATGAGTTCTTTCGTTTCTTGCAATAGTTGCCACATTGTCAGCATATGCTGTTACTTGTACTAATCTGTTCAGAATGGTTCTCCGCTGGGTTGAAGGGTAGTTGGCGAATGGCTTTTTCCAGTGCTAAATTGAAGAACACTGTGGAGAACACATTTCCCTGTCTCAGCCCTCTCTCCACTAAAAATGCCTCTGACAGATCCTGTTCCACTCTTACCTCGCATACTGTTGTTTTTAAGGTCATTTCTGTCAACATAATAAATTTCCTCTGGATTCCAAACACTCTCATAATTTTATAAATTTTACCTCAATCTAGACTGTCATATGCCTGTTTAAAATCGACATACAGGTGATGAAGCTGCTTGTGATACTCATAGAACTTTTCCCGCAATTGTCATAATATAAATATGTGTTTCAGTGTCGAGTGGATTTCCCTAAAGCCCGCTTGGTAATCCCCTTGTGTTCTTTCCATCCAGAATTCCCGTCGTGAGGCTTATATCATACTAAAAACCAGCAAAATGATCCCCCGGTAATTTTCAAATACCGTCTTATCTCCCTTCTTATGTATTGGATAAATTATGTCCACTGTCCAATCCTTGGGCATTTCCTCCTTCATCTAAACCTTAGTTATCAATTCATTAACAGCCTATCCACCATATCTCAACAACTCTGACTCCATTTCATCTTCACCTGGGGCTTTACTGACTAATGCTTTAATTGCAATTCTGACCTCTTCTAAATCTGGCCACTCTACTGACTCCTCATTCAATTATCTTTCTTCCCCATCGTCATTGATGTTTTCCTCTTCTCTATCATCCTCTTTACTTCTATTGAGTAACTTGTAAAAATACTCCTGCCATCCTTCGAGCACTTCGTTTTTGTCGCCGATGAGGTTTCTATCCTTGGCTTTAAAGAAAACCGCTCTTGGATGAACATGTCTTTCGTTCTCTCGTAGAACATTCGTACCTCATTTCTATCTTTCATTTCTTCCCGTTCATTGATTCTCTTTCTCTCAAAAGATATTATTTTGTCTACATATCTTATCTGCTCTTCTCCACTTTTCCCTGCACTCTTCCACTCTTTGCCTTGTCCTCCTATGAAGCATTCTTCATTCCTGTCTTGAATTAGTGTTAAGCATTCCTCATCATACCATTCTGCTCTTTCTATATGTTCCTCCTTTCCCAAATTTTCATCAGCAACTTCACTGATAGTTGTTCTCAGTATCTCCCACTTACTTTCCACTTCTCCTTTCTCCCATAACTCTTTTTTTTATTTCCAGAAATTCTGCTATTTTCTTCATGTATTTCTCTTACAATTCGTCATTTTAAAGCCCTCAATATTGTGCTTTACCTTTCTTCTTACCTTTCCAGTTCTCACCAAGTCTATTTTTTGTCTGTACTTGATTCTAACAAGATAGTGGTCTGAGTCAGCATCAGTACCTCTACAGCTTCTGACATCCTTGATATTTTATGCATGCTGCCATCTATAATAACATGGTTTCTTGTGACTCCATCTGGTGATGCCCCCTTCCTTAAGTTTTTCCGAGGATACCAAGTACTTTTGATCATAGTTTCGGAAATTTTCTCTCGCACGACCGCATTTCCCTTTTATCTTGCCTTCTATTATCAGTTGTAACAGGCTGTTTCTCTTTTCGGAAGGTGTGAACGAAATCATTTGCTTTCCTGAATTTACGAGGGTTTTCTTTTCGTGTTGACGCATTTTAGGTGACCTGCGCGTCTACCTGGATGGGGCCGTACATAAGATGTATTCTAATGCTGAAACCCTCGAGCCAGAGGAATTAACCAATGAAAGTTGAAATCCACGAAACAGCCGGCAATTGAACCCAGGACGCTTTAGACAAAAGGTTAGCATGTAAACCATTTATCATTGGGGCCAGACAAGGAGGATTCATGATTTTCCAGCACGACCCATGTGGTACACTCTCAGGAATAATTTTTAGTTGGACATTATCTTTCGATTAGTCCGCTAATTGTGTAACAATTAATTTCAAGAAATATTCTTCATATGCAAGAAATAGTCTATTGTGTTTTGTAGGAAATATCTTTGTCCTAGACCAGAGATTTCCAACCCGGGCTCCGCGGATCCCTGAGGGTTCGTGGGAACGATGAATGGGGCCCACGATGAATGCTCAACTTACAATATTCCTAAACAAATTGATACATTTGCATCTCCGATTATGCCAGGAATGTATGAGGAGCGTTAACTGGCCACAGGCACAGACAAGACACACTCAGAACACCCAATTTCACTTTCAGCAAAAAAAGAAAATAATTTGAATGTCAATTTTCACGTTCCTTACGTCGTGGTAATTTGATTTGTCATGTATTGTGTTACATTCTTGCCCCCTGTGGGTGGGGGCAGTCGAATAACATCCACGGTATTCCCTGCCTGCCGTAAGAGGCGACTAAAATGGGCCCCAGAAGTTCTGAACTTGGGAGCGTGGTTTGGCGACCATGGGGCTCTCAGCTGAGTCCTGGCATAGATTCTACTTACTTGTGCCAGGCTCCTCACTGTCACCTATCCTAACTGACCTCCTTTGGTCAACATTGTTCTTTTCCTACCCTGACGGTGAGGTGAGTTAATAACTAAAAACGTAGGCGGGATGATTGAGGGATTGAGGTGATTTTCTCCCCATACATTGCCCTCTGATTTAGGGGGTTGGAATGCATCTACAGTATCCCCTTTCTATAGTAAGATGAGAGTAAGGGGTGGGGCTCTCAACTTCAGAGCGTGGGTTGATATCAGTCCTTAATTAAGACAGAAATTGCTTTCACGTGCTTGTGCAGGATTCCGCGTTTTCATCTTTTATATCTGACCTCCCTTGGTCAATTCTTACTCGGACCCCGACGGTGTGAGGTTTGTGAGACCTAGCGAGTTCCCTTCTTACGCCCATCGTGGCCTTTCCAAGGATATCTATATTTTTTCTCTGATTAGTGTTAACCCAAGAGTGGTAACTTTAATATTCGAAACGGCAATAGTGGGGTGTTCGGACCATCTGTTTCTCTTTCTGTGTGATACTGGAACAAAATGCGAAATGAAACTGTATTAAATAAACAGTAAGAGAGGTTTTAACGGAGAATAAAACTACGATGTTGTGTAAAGTACGTAGAAATCAGAGATAAAACAACAATTCCATTTGCGATTTTTTTGCGTTATTATTGCAATTCTGTTTAGTTGAACGTCTCATTCAGATTCACTGGTTGTGTGCTCTACAACATCAATGCAAGACTCTCAAATATTTTTCATATGCTTCATATACTTGTATCTTAAGCATTTATAACAGTAAGACCTAGAATTAAATATATGAGAAGTTCCACAAATTGTAACATGGGGGAAAACGGGCACTCCAGTAATATTAACTAGCCATATTTCTTCTTCCAAAACAAACAACACTACAGATGCATGCAGGACCTTGTTAAAAGAATGCGTGAATGAAGATAGACAACATATTAGTATAGCCAATCAAATACGGACTCAGTAGTTAGAGATTTCAATGTGCGGGTTCTGGCAGGACCCCGCGTTACTACTCCTGCGTTAAGAGGGGAAGGGTGATTAATTGTACTTCCCCCATAAAAATAAAACTACTACTGTCACTACTAAACTTACAGAAATAACTTCACTCCATTCATGTTTTGAAGGGTCGATGACGTAGATGTTAGGCCCCTTAAACAGCAAATATAATATTTTTAAATGTTACCTCCTGAGACCTTAGGAGTTTAACTTCTTCCTTTCTAGGCATGATTTCTAATTGCACTTCTTAGTTAAACCTCAGATATTCTTTTCACTTAGAGAATAATCATGTTCATTATGTATAATTTGTGCATATAGTAATAATAATACCTGCCAGCCCGGTGGCCTTGATCGTTAAAGCATCATGTATGAATGGTCTGACACCGTGGATAGGCAGTTCGAGTCCTGTTGGTCGAAAAAAAAATGTCACCATCAGAATGTTACGCGGCAGGATAGGAGAGGTGATGGTGTACAATTTCTAATCAGTATATTGCGTGCGAAAAGCCCGGATTCAATTCCAAACCATTCTGCACAACTCATATGAAGTGAGAGCATATGACGCTGTTGGCGATTCGTCCGTCTGATGGGAACGTTAATCCTGAAGCTGACAACTTGGTGCTATTCGACAGGAGTAGGGTTTATGCCAACACCGGGCTTCATCCACTCTCTTCCTACTTCATATATTACGTAACTCATTTCATCTCGTTAATTCCTCTGATGGGGTTGAGGTCAGGAAGGGCATGAGATCGTAAAAGCACGCAACGAAAATTCATCTCACTTTATACCCGACCCCAGAGAAACGGAACAAAGGTTGGGCATACATTAATAGCAACACCTACACCAATAAGTACTACTGAATGGACATTGTTGGTTTTATAATAATGCCGTGTGGATATTAAGCTTGGTGGAGCCCTGATAAAACAAACAGCAGCTCGAAATAAAAAGCAGATCGATTTGTTCTGGGTGATTTCCGACAAAAGAGTAGCGTTAAAAAAATGTTGCAAAGTTTGGGCTGGGAAGACTTGGGAGAAAGGAGAAAGGTGACGAGCTGCTCGATTAAGTGGTATGTTCCGAGATGTCGGTGGAGAGATGGCGTGGCAGAACATCAGTAGACGAATAAGTTTGAGTGGTGTCTTTAAAAGTAGGAAAGATCACAATATGAAGATAAAGTTGGAATTCAAGAGGGCAAATTGGGGCAAATATTCGTTTATAGGAAGGGGAGTTAAGGATTGGAATAACTTACCAAGTGAAATGTTCAATAATTTTCCAATTTCTTTGCGATCATTTAAGAAAAGGTTAGGAAAACAACAGATAGGGAATCTGCCACCTGGGCGACTTCCCCTAAATGCAGATCGGTAGTGATTGATTGATTGATTGATTGATTGATTGATTGATTGATTGATTGATTGATTGATTGATTGATTGATTGATTGATTGATTGATTGATTGATTGATTGATTGATTGATTGATTGATTGATTGATTGAACTGTCAAGAAAGCGAGCGGTGTGTTTTTCATGGTACTAAACGTGTGCTTGTGTGACAGAGAATAGTGAAACGTATTTTTCAATGCGCATGTGTAAATACAACAAAAGCACTCAATCGCCTGAATCGATGAATTAACCTGCCTTAGTTAAAAGCAGACGATCCGGCTTGGAATCCAGTCCAGTACCCCATGGCTAACAGAAACCACTGAGTGATATATCGGGTATCCTGGTGTTTGAGGTAGCAGATTAAAAAGAAACTTCTAATATTTTATGAAAGTCTTACCCAATACAGTCTCTTTCTAATTTCTGACGATATCAACTGTGAAATTAGATTAACTGGTGCTGATGAGGTCATAAACAGAATCGTTTAGAGTGATCCGTGGTTTTCAGTGAAACGGCAAAGTGGGTAGATTTGCTAAAAGATTCTCACGAAGTGACGTAGGATATAGTTAATAGAACAGGTTTCTTAATCGATTTTACTGGGATAATCATCGCTCTTGGAATTCACGAAAGCTACAGTAGGTTGTATAGCTGTCAGTGTGTTATGCTGACGACGACAGATGTCGTAATCGCCTTAAATGATACAACACCGCCAGCCTGCAGAAATTACAAACTAAGGGACGGGGAATAAATCGAACGAAAAGTCTTCAAAAAATAACGTCAGAAAATGTATAGTTCTTTCTTTCTTTCTTTCTTTCTTTCTTTCTTTCTTTCTCTCTTTCTTTCTTAATCCGCTTACCGTCCAGGGTTGACTTTTACCCGGGACATAGCGAGGAACCCACCTCTACCACCAAAAGGGCAATGTCCTGGAGCGTGAGCCTTTGGGCCGGGGATCCAACCGGGGAGGAGGACAAGTACTTCGCCCAAGCGGCCTCTCCTGCTATGCTCAACAGGGCCTTGTTGGGGGATGAGAAGATTGGAAGGAATAGGCAAGGGAAATGGTATGAAGAGCGGCCGTGGCCTTAAGTTAGGTACCATTTAAGAATAAAACCAATAAAGTTAACCTAATTATCCAAAGGACAAATCTAATCAAATAAACCTTAAAATTATTATTAGGTCATCCTTGAATCAACTGAGAATAATGAACTGATTGCTTGTAAATTATTTGACTACTCCGATCGTCTCTTCAACGTTGATCTATACTCCTCGCCTAGAAGAGAAATGGGAAACCACAGAAAATCACTTCGAGGATGGCTGAGAGTGGAACTGAACCCCATTTTTACTCAGTTGTCCTACAGAGGCTGAGTGGATAAATGTCGTAGTGGAACCGGGAATCGAACCCGCGCCTCCGGTGGTCGCAGCCTATCACACTAACCACCACACAACAGAGGCGGACTAATGCATATTTACCTCACAAATAAGTTATTACATTGCATAACATACGTTAGCTCCTTTTGTGCCTCAAAGTTAGTGTCGAGTCTGGACCCCAAGATTGTGGGCTAAAACCCAGCAGAGGTAAAACGGATTTTTTAAAGGCAAAAGAAAGTCCATTCGACACTCCATGTCGCATGCTGTCGACAAGTAAAAGTTCTCTGGTGACACATTTTGGAGTTTGCCCGTTAAATTAACCAAAGAAACACAGCTATAGATCGTCCAAATGAGATCCAGTTTATCCCACTATCTGGCAGAGTAAATTGGAACGTGGAAATTCACGAACAGGTAGTCTAGATGGTATCAAATTTCAATGCCTCCACACGCTAGCTGAGGCCACACGAATATTATTATGAAGAAAATCCGCAGCCTGTTTCCAATCATTCAACCGGTTCACGGATGGAATGAATGGAGCCCCATCTAGTGGCGAGGATAGGAATTTTGCCGGCTGCAGAAGCCTGGTGCACTCCTCTGGGGCAATGATTAATGACTGGCAGATGAAATGAAATGATATTGGAGAGTGTTGTTGGAATGAAATGCTGACAGGGAAAAGAGGAGTACCTGGAGAAAAACCTATCCTGCCTCCGCTTTGTCCAGCACAAATCTCACACAGAGTGACCGGAATTTGAACCACGGAACCCAGCAGTAAGAGGCAGGCGCGCTGCCGCCTGAGTCACGGAGGTTCCATTATTATTATTATTATTATTATTATTATTATTATTATTATTATTATTATTATTATTATTTCTTCGAATGAGCCAACTATGGACTATGAAAGTTAACCAAAATGGTTTTCAGCTAACAACGAATTGGTTTCACGTTCTTAAGTCTTCTTCCTAGCCCATATATCCTTCATTTTCTGGATTTGTAGTCGTTTAGCTGCTTCTGATCTCTTTGGTGTCTGCCCTTTCTTATGTTTAATCTGTGGGTCTTCATTTAACATTTTCCGAAAAGTTTGTCTGTCCTGGATATGAGATTCAGTGATGTTAAGGGTTTGAAGATATTGTTTAGATTGCTTGTACCACATTGATGTTGTTTTCTTGCAGGAGCTGGCTCTGTGGATGACGTTGGTCAGTCTTGACTCGTTCATTCTTTCAAGGTGTCCACAGAATTGGAGGCGTCTCTCGATGATGGTTGTTGCTACTCCAACCACTTCATATCTTCCACACAATATAAATAACATTTGTTTGAGCGCCAGTTGCTTTTTTAAGAAAAACAACAAAATTCGGTAGAGCATACCTCTTATATCAATTATCTCAAGGCGTGAGGTGATAAACTCACATATCTGGCAATATACAGGAATATGGATCAGGACAATATTAAATTACTGTTGCATTTCCTCAATTGAGGATTGTACATGGAGCTGGAATCACTTATTATAATTAAAATAAAACTGAGTTTATGACTATAATTTACTTCACAATGAACAATCATTGACGTCTTTTAATTTAACAAAAAATATATATATAGTGGGATTTGCGGTACTAATAAAAGGAAAATTTAATCTAAACAAAAAAAAAACTATTGGCATGAACTTGAAGTGAGATGTGATATCGCCGCTGATTACATTATCCTTCATGTTGTGAATGCATAACATGTCTGATGCTTTAATTACCTGATGTCTGCATACACCGCTGTTGAACTTGAAATTCTTGGGAAAACCTATGAGCTGAAGTCGGGAGCCGTCTGCTGTTATCTTCTTATATAACAAGGAGTTGGCCTACATACCATGTACGCGTGTAGGGAGCTCCAATGTAATTACGTCCACTCAATATATTATAAGTAAATTACAATGTTATTGAAACATCTTGTGAAGTCCATCCTCACAAGAAGATGATGTTTCTTTATCAGCATAGTACCCGTCTCTGCTCGGATACAACCACCACTTGTAGACCTCCTCGATTATTACAAGACCTCTTGAAAACACAACTCTTAGCTATGACCATCACTCTAAGACCACTTCTTCCATTTGATACATCTGACTGTTACATATGATCTGAACGATATGATCTGTTACCTCTCACCACCGTCGCATCGACTTTTATAACCTCGTGATGACGACTCATCTCCCTACTCTCTGTTCATCCCTTCCACTTCAACATACAGTAGCTGGTGAATACTGACACTTGGTCGCAATCACGTGCCCACGCACTGATGTCATCAGTCAAGTGTTGTCTAAGCGTGCCCAAGCGGATTGCAGATGACTAAGTTTCATGCGTCACCGTGAAATCTACTTGCACATAACATTCTCAGTTAAACATAGCCTCGATTGCAAAATACTATGCCAGCTCATCTAGCCAGAGTTACAAGCCACAGCCTGACTATATGAAACCAACAAATCTCACTTACTACAATACAGAATAATTACAAACAAATTTCACTTAACCTATGATTAAATACAATAATATACGTGATACCTAATTGTTACAGTCTAAATGATGAGAAACAGAATATAAAATCTAATGAATCGGGTTAATAATGATAATAATAATAATAATAATAATAATAATAATAATAATAATAATAATAATAAATACTGAATGGAATCTTTAACCCTGTTGTACGGTTACATGGTGTCCATTGGATGTTCTTGCTTTAGGTATAGATCATCGCTGGGCCTGAGGTACCTTTCTTCATTTATAATCCTTGGATCAGGGATCTTTCTCAAGGTAGTTCTTTCCCTGTTTCATTATGAGTTTTTATCCTTTGATAGTTAGGGTTTCAGCTGCGTAGAAGACCTCAGGTCTGATTAACGCGTTAAAGTGTCTTAATTTCGCATTGGTGGATATGGATTCCTTCTGGTAAACTTTTCTGTATTGGTTGTATGTAATATCCAGTTTCGTAATCCTATCTTCAAATGCTTTTTGGTCTTGAGGTCTTCACTTATCCATTCCCCCAAATAATTAAATTCTCTGACTATACGGACCCTGTAACGGGGAAGGTATTCTGGTGCAGATTTGTCATTTGTCATGACAACTGTTTTATCGTAAGACAACTGAAGAGCAGTCTTGGAGGCTGTGGATTGAAGTGTATTTATCTGGTCTATTTGTTTTTTTAAATCGAATCTGCTAGTATAGCTACATTATCCGCGAAAGCGGTACAATCCACTCGGGTATTGATTTTAAATTCCCTGTTTATTACTCTTAGACCTGTTTCAGAGAGTGTTTCCCTCCATTCTCGGATTATTTTTTCTAATACAAAATTAAACAATATGGGTGAGATTCCATCTCCCTGCCTCACTCCTGCCTTAATCTCAAAAGGGTCAGAGATTTTTCCTTTGAACTTGACCTTACATAGCGTGTTTGTTAGGGTGCACTTGATTATGTTTAATGTCTTATGATCAAGTCTGAGTTCTTGCAGGATATTGAATAGAATCGCTCTATTAATTTCTTTTCACTTTCCGTAAAGAATGGTTAAGGAGTGCAACTGTAGGAACTGTGGGGTGGCTAGGCATTCAGGAGTATGAGGGAGGAGTTGGGGAGTTTGAGGGAGATAATTAGGATTTGCTCAGAAGACAGGAAAGAAGGTAGGCCTCCCTCAAATATGTACAGAATACCGTAGGTGTGAAAGATAGTTTGGAAGAAAAGGGGGGAATTGTAGAAGACAGGTGGTCTAATGTCTTAAGGGGAAGGAGATTGCAGTCTAAGGGCTCTATTCAGGATCAGAATTCTGCCCAGGTGTCTGTAAGAAATCGGTACGAGTCACTGCAGTTAGAAAAACAGAGGGAAGATGAGGAACAGGGAACTGTTGCTGAGACGTGTGGAAGTAGGAGGAAAAGAAAAAGGTAGGAAAGGGAAATGTAGAGTAGAAGATAGGAAAAGAAAGGAGGAACAGAATCACGGGAGGGAGAATAGGGAGAAGGAAGTAGCTTCTGCAGCTGCCAGGAAAGATAGGACTGACAAGGAGGGGAGGGGTTCAAATGACGTGGGTAGGGTTGAGGTTCTGGTCATGGGAGATTCCATTGTTAAACATGTGGTGAAAGTGTATAGAGGAAAGGGAACCAGGGTAGAGTGTTATCCAGGAATTAGGTTGAGGTAAATATTGAGGAAAATAGAAGAGAAAGAGGAGGGAGAGGAGAAGGTGGTAGTGTATTACATTGGTACCAACAAAGCAAAGCAAGCAGGTATAAGTACCAACGTAGTTGGGGATGTGTGGGACCTGATAAATGCAGCATGGGTGAAGTTTAAGGAAATGGAGATTGTTATCAGTGGAATACTTTGTAGGAGGTATACTGAATGGAAGGTGTATGGGGATTTAAATGAGGCTATGGAGTGGGTATGCTGGAAACTGGGAGTGAGATTTCTAGATCCTAATGGGTGGGTAGGAGATAGGGATATGCGCTCAGGTAGCCTTCACTTAAACCGGACTGGTACGTATAAATTAGAATATTTGTTTAGAAGGGTTATAGTGAACCATTCTGTTCATGTTCCAATTGAGGCAATATTTAATGCACTGATAATAATTATATGAGACCACAGAAAAAAGGGTGCGAACTGGAGTAATAGGGCGCTTGGGAGAATCAACGCGTCAGTTTCGGGCGTGGTTCAGTGTGTGACAAGGATAGAGAGTAGGGAAGCCAATCACTTGATGCTAGGGTATTTTCTTATGACAATCTACGGACAAGAAAAGCGGGAGAATCCAGGGATGACGAGATAATGAACTTCAGATATATCCTCGCCCACAGACGGAATCTAGAGAAGATAAAATGATAGAAAAATTAGAAATAATTTTCCGAGTGATATGATATGCCTGGCTATGCTAATTATCATAGCCAACAATTAGAAGGTGTTCGCGGTAAGAACCACGAAAACTAAGCCAACTTCATACAAGGGAGTCAAGTGGACCTCAAGTGTGTTAGACGGGGAATAACATGGCTTGGCGTGGCTTGTCGAGCTAATAAATTCTGAGCAGCAGCAGCCGAGTCCCCACTCTATACTCAACTCTGATCCTGGAAGAGCGCAATGTGTGTCGGTCGCGCTGAAGCTTAATTTGTGCAACAAAGTATAATCATTTGAACAGTGTTAGGTAGTTGGAGAACTTTTCTTTGTCTGGATGGTTAGAATACCAGTCAGTTACTTCTAAACTGAATTGTAGAAACGAACAGCAATCAGATAATTATGTTTCGAATTAAAGACATTCTTGCTCTAGCTAGGATCGCCGCTGTGTAGGCTTAAATCCAGTAAAGCTCGATTGCTAAGTTGCTCTAGAGAACTGCGCTAACTCAGACTAAACTGTATAAATTAGAAGTATCGTTAATTGGGCTTTTCATGTGGACAGAAATTAATCTGCGGATGGACAGGGCGCTAAGTTAGATGAAGCTGGAACGGTGATTATGAATAGTACTAACATTGATAAGCATAGCAGTGGGAGAAATGAACTAGCGTCAAACTGTGCTTTATAGTTTGCTAGGGCAGAAGTGCGTGTGCGGTTGAGCACGGTAATTTGCCTGAGAACTTTCCGTCAGGAAAATGATAGGAGCAACGGTGCTATGCTGTAGTAAGGGGATATAAACATTAACGATAATGAACGGTAAATCAGTGTCTCCTTGCAGTTAATGTTAGACTGCTCAGTAAGCGCTATATCCTACTGCGCATCCCAGTCGTACGAGAGGTGTAAGAAGACAACAGGTGCCGCCGGGAGAAGAAGATCGAGGATCAAACAGAAGCCCCAACCAAGGATCAACACGGTCAAGCCGGAGCCAGCAGCAGACGATCAACACGGTTAAAAAGAAACAAGACCATGGTGCAGGTACTGGGGATTAACCGAGGACTGTGGTCCTGTGACAACAGCAGTACCCTGGAGTGCTAGGAGCCTATGGTCCGAGATGGAGGACCTCTAAGGTCACGTAACAAATAAGGTTGGACAGCCTCTATTTTATGCATGGTTTAGGGATAGAATAGCTTCGCAGATATTTGTAAACAATTAGTTTAAGCCCTTCAAGCAAGAATGATGTATTTTTCACATTCAGGACTTGCATGTGTAGACCATGTCGTTTTATATCAGGGATTGTTAGTTTGTCTTATGGTCAGAGATTTAGGTTAGATATTGTGTTTATGTATATAGATTTGCGGATTATTTCTGGGGATATGGCTTGCAGTGTAAGATCTCTTAAAGGAAAGGGACCGGGACTGTCCGGTATCATCAATAGGCAGACCTTCTGGTTTAGGTGAGCTATTTAGATAGAAGTTTTGCATGCGCATGAATTACAGGTGCAGTTTAATACAATCAGATGTTTCCAACGTTGTAGTCAGAAGGATCATCCCAGTAATTTCCACAAGTATTCTCTAGGTATGTGGATGGCGTGAACTGCGGACCACAGAGTCCATAGGGATGGTGCACAGACCAGATATAGTAATGTTTGATATGTTTGATTGGCCTGTAAATGGCTTGGCTGGTTAGCCCTTTGTTTGTCTGGATACGCAAGAGAGAAATGAGAAATGTGCGATATTGAGTGGGCTGTAGATGGCTAGGCAGATGAGCGTTATTGTGTGCGTATATACGCATGAGATGAGAATGATAATTTACACTTTGTGATACGTAATGACGTAGAAATGGCAAGGCAGATAAGCCTCACAGTTTGCGTGTACGCAATGTAAGAAAGTGATATAATTTTGTAACGGGCCAAGTAGAGAGCAATCAGTCTGCCAGGTTCGTAATTTAAGACGGTCTACACGGCTGTAGCAATGGCCGCTGTCGTGACGTATGGCAATGCCTGGGAACTTGAGTGGAATGGGGGAGCTGTCTCTTTGTTTGGGTTTTCGAGCCTCTCACCCCACGACAAGGAAGTCATTAGCCCAAAGCAGAGATGCTTGAGACAAGACGATCTCTGTTATTCCTGTACGCAGAAAGATTCTCCGCATTTTATTTTTGTACATTTCTTACAGGTATTGAAGCTGCATTCTTTTTTGTGTGTTGTGATTCTGTCTTACATCGTCTGCATTAATGTTACGCTTATTCGTATCACACGGATACGAGAAGGGGTCTCATATTCGTATCCCAGCTGTGCGTGCTGTAACGTCTGCGAGTGTATAACTCTTTTGGAAGGAGTATAGAGTCCTGCAATGCAGTGTAAATATTTTCCGACAGCTGGGAACTGACAGAGTAAATAATGCGAAATGGTTCCATCCCAAATCTCGTGTGTATTTTTGTTTAAGAGGAAACTCGTAATGAATTAAAACTCGAATCTGTCCAAGCCGAGTCACCTCTCCAGCACTAATAAATTCTCTCTGGTGAACGCCGAATGAAGATTGATTTTGCCACGTCATGGCTGTAAAATTGTTACAAATAGTACTGTAAACATTTTAATGTTTGTTCTGGGATTTCACACCCATACTTACTTTGTAATAAATTGTTATTGAAAGCTCAATCCTTCTAATGCTCACACAAGTGTAGACAAGGGCCCTAGGCATTCTTCCTGTCCCTCTTAATTTCATTTATAAGTCACGAGAACATTTTCCACGCATGTCTCCGACTGTGCAGCCCGGTGCAGAAGAGAACAGGATTTTATGGTAAGTTATGTGCCAATATTTGCGACCCGCAAAGGTAGGTATTTCTACGATATTACAGTACTTACGATACGTTCTCAGCATTTGCTTGACGTGTATTTGAGTATTGTATTGCATAGGGAGGTACATTCAGGGAAATGGGGTGATCTAGGGAGTGGTAATAAGGGTACAGGAATCCGGAAGTCAAGTAGGGATGTCATAAAATGTTATTGTTGAACTATAGGAGTATTGTGAAGAAAGGAATAGAATTACGTCATTTAATAGATTTATGCTTACCAGATATTGTAATAGGAGTTGAACCATGGCTGAGAAATGATAATAATGGATGCAGAAATTTTCTCACGGAACTGAAGTGTGTATCGTAGAGATAGGATAGGAATGGTAGGAAGGGGAATATTCATTCTGATGAAAGAAGAATTTGTAAGCTACGTAAAAGTTAAAGATGACAAACATGTAATTCTAGGTGTGAGGGTCTTTTCTAAAGGTAATAGGCAACTGGATGTCTGGGAACGGGTAGCGCTGACGCTGATACATAATTATTTTATAAGGCAATCAGCTAGGTGGTTAACGGTATGGAAAGGAATGTGATTGTAGCGGGAGATCTCAATTTACCAAATGTCAATTGGGAAGGTAATGCGAACGACAGAAAGCATGACCAACAAATGGCAAATAAGTTAATATGGAAAGGACAGGTAATTCAGAAAGTGATGGAACCAACTAGAGGGAAGGATATTATGGACATGGCGCTGAAAAATCCAGATGAGCTCTATAGAGACACCGAAGTAATACTGTAGATGGTATTAGTGACCACGACGCTGTTTTCTTCGTAGTTAAAACTAAATGTGATAGAAAGGTCTTAAAGTAGGATTATTAGGCAGAGCCATATGGCTGATAAAGCAGGCATGAGGGAGTTTATAAAAAGTAACAATGATCGAGTGAAAACGATAAGTAAATATGTAAACAAACTCTGGGATGGGTTTAAAGCAATTGTTGAGGAACTACAAAATCAAACAGGGGAAATGCAGGAGTTGGTTGCATAAATAATAAAATAGGGTAGCGGGTAAGCTACTACGACCAGCATGGATCGGGTCAAATCGCCTGTTATGTTTAATAAATACTTAATCTAAAGGAAATACTACGACCAGCATAGTGAAAGGATTATTGTTGTCAAGACAGACAACAAGTCAATGCCCACCACAATAGTGCACGTCTGTATGTCTACTAGTTCAGCGGATGATTGAAAAATCGAAATGATTTACGAAGAGATAGAATATTTAATACAATATGTAAAAGGTGACGAAAATCTATTTGTGATGGGAGACTGGAATGCAGAGGTAGGCAATGAAGAGAAGGTAGCATAGTAGGAGAATTGTGATTGGGACAAAGGGATGAAAGTGGAAGCCGTCTGGTGGAATTCTGCAGCGATCATAATTTAGTCCTTGTTAGCACTTGGTTCAAACACCACAACCGACGGCTGTATACCTGGACGAGACGTGGAGATATTGGAAGGTATCAAATAGACTTCATTATGATTACGGAGAGATTTAGAAACCAGGTGTTGGATTGCAAAACTTTCCCAGGAGCAGATGTGGACTCTGAACACAACCCGTTGGTCACGAAATTCCATCTGAAATTTAATAAATTGAAGAAAGGTAGGAATGCAAGGAGATGGAATCTAGACAAATTGAAAGAAAAGAGTGTGGGGAATTCTTTCAAGGAACATTTAACACAAGGACTAAATGAAAAGGCTGAAGGAAACACAGTAGAGGAAGAATGGACAGTCATGAAGAATGAGATCAGTAAGGCTGCTGAAGAAAAGTTAGGAAGAAAGAAAAGATCAACTAAGAAACAGTGGATAAGTCAAGTGATACTAGACCTGATTGACGAACAAAGAAAGTGCAGGAATGCAAAGAATGAGGAGGGCAGAAAAGAATACAGGAGAATAAAGAATGAAGTAGATAGAAATTGCAGGACAGCTAAATGGCTGAAAGAGAAATGCAAGGATATTGAAGATTGTATGGTCCTAGGAAAGGTAGATCCTGCATACAGGAAAATCAAGTAAATCTTTGAAGAAAGGAAAACTAGGTGTATGAATATTAAAAGCTCAGATGGAAAACCACTGTTAGGGAAAGAAGACAAGTCAGAAATATGGCAGGAACATATCCAACAGTTGTATCAAGATAAAGAATTAGATGATAGGGTTCTGGAACAAGAAGAGGCTATTGGTGCTGATGACACGGAACACCCAATTTCGAGGTCAGAGTTCGACAGAACTTTGAGAGACCTAAGTAGGAACAAGGCACCAGGAATTGATGACACACGCTCAGAATTACTAACTGCCTTAGGAGAAACCAGCATGGAGACGTTATTCCGTTTAGTCCGTAAGATGTATGATACTAGGTACGTGTCATCCGATTTACGGCAGAATGTTGTTATACCTATTCCCAAGAAAGCCGGTGCTGACAAGTGTGAAAACTACCGCACCATTAGTTTAGTATCTCATGCATGCAAAATTTTAACACGTTTTACCGGTATTTACAGAAGAATGGAACGACAAGATGAAACTGAGTTGGGAGAAGATCAATTTGGCTTCAGAAGAAATGTGGGATCACGTGAAGTAATTCTGGCTTTACATCTGATCTTGGAATACCGAATTGAGAAAGACGTACATGGCTTTCGTAGATCTAGAAAAGGCACTCGAGAATGTTGATTGGACCGAGCTGTTTGAGATTCTGAAGGTGATCGGGATCAGATACCGAGAAAGGAGAATTATCTACAATCTATACAAAAATCAGCCTGCAGTGATAAGAATTGAGGGCTTTGAAAACGAAGCAGTAATCCAGAAAGGAGTGAGGCAAGGCTGCATTTTGTCCCCTCTCATTTTTAATGTTTACACAGAACAGGCGATAAAGGAAATCAAAGAGAGATTTGGAAAGGGAATCAAAGTCCAAGGAGAGGAAATCAAAACCATGAGATTGGCCGATGATATTATTTTATCTGACTCTGGAAAAGATCTGGATAAATGGCTGAATGGTACGGACAGAGTCTTGGAGGAGGAATATAAGATGAAAATAAATAAGTCCAAAACAAACGTAATGGAGAGCGGTCGAACAAAGTCAGGTGACGCAGGAAATATTACATTAGGAAAAGTAGTCTTAAAGGAAGTAGATGGACATTGTTACTTAGGTAGTAAAGTAACTAGTGATGGTAGAAGTAAGGAGGACATAAAATGCAAACTAGCACAAGCAAGGAAGGCCTTTCTTAAGAAAAGAAATTTGTTCACCTCGAACATTGATATAGGAATTAGAATGATGTTTTTGAAGAATTTTGTCTGGAGCGTGGCATTGTATGGAAGTGAAACATGGACGATAACTAGCTCAGAAAGAATGAGAATTGAAGTTTTTGAAATGCGGTGTTTGAAATGAATGCTGCAGGTGAGATGGGTAGATAGTATCACGAATGAAGAGATACTGAATTGAATTATTGAGAGGAGATCAATTTGGCTCAATTTGCTGAGGAGAAGAGATAGAACGATAGAGCACAGCTTAAGACACCCGGGGCTTGTGCAGTTGGGGTTTTGAGGGAGATGTAGGTGGTAAGAATGGTAGGGCTAGACCAAGATACGAATACGACAAGCAGATTAGAACAGATGTAGGATGTAGTAGATATGTAGAAAAGGTTCGCACATGATAGGGTGCTATGGAGGGCTGTATCAAACCAGACTATGGGCAGATGAATCAAACAACATATGTAGGTACTGTAAGGCAGAAACAGGTTACAAAAAGGATATTCCAGGAATCATTAATGAAGAAGCGGAGTTTGTATGTGAGGATCTTCAAAAGGCAGAAGTATTCAGTCAGCAGTATGTAAAGATTTTTGGTTAAAAGATAATATCCAGATAGGGGAGATGACTAATACTAAATAAGTATTGAAATTTGCTATAGTATCAATGATATTTACTGTAAGATACAAAAGTTGGAAATTAGAACAGTTGCTGGAATTGATAACATTTCTGGGGATATACAGAAGACCATATTAATGCCATATCTGGAGTACTTATTTGATTATTGTTTGCATGAATGAGCTATGCTAAATGAATGGAGAGTTGATATAGTAGTCCCTGTGTATAAAGGAAAGGATGATAGACATAGAGCTGAAAATTACAGGCCAGTCAGTTTGACATGCATTTTGTGTAAGCTTTGGGAAAGCATTCTTTCTGATTATATTAGATATGTTTGCGAAATTAATAAGTGCTTCGATAGAAGGCAGTTCGGTTTTAGGAAAGGTTATTCTACTGAAACTCAACTTGTAGGATTCCAGCAAGGTATAGCAGGTATCTTGGATTCAGAAGGTCAAATGGTCTGTACCGCGATTGACCTGTCCAAGGCATTTTGATAGGGTAGATCATGGGAGACTACTGGCAAAACTGAGTGCAATTGGACTAGACAAAATAGTGACTGAATGGGTGGCTATATTTCTGGAAATAGATCTCAGAGAATTAGAGTAGGTGAAGGTATATCTGATCCTGTAATAATTAAGGGGAGAATTCCTTAATGCTGTGTTTTTGGACCTTTAGGTTTTCTCATATATATATATAAATGATATGAGTAAAGAAGTGGAATCAGAGATAAGGCTTTTTGCGGATGATATTCTGTATAGAGTAATAAATGTTACAAGATTGTGAGCAACTGCAAAATGACCTCGATAATGTTCTGAGATGGACAGCAAGCAACGGTATGAAACGGTATGATGATAAACGGGGTTAAAGGTCAGGTTGTGAGTTTCATAAATGGGAAATGTGCTCTCAGTTTTACTTACTGCGTTGATGGGGTGAAAGTTCCTAATTGGGATCAATGTAAGTACCTAGAAGTTAATATAAGAACAAAATATTTATTGGGGTTATCACGTAAATGGAATTGTAAATAAAGGGCGCAGATATCTGCACATGGTTATGATGGGTGTTTAGGGGTTGTAGTAAGGATGTAAAGAAGAGGGCATTTAAATCTGTAGTAAGACCCCCAAATAGAGTACATTTCCAGTGTGTGGGGCCCTCATCAGAATTACTTGATTCAAGAACTGGAAAAAATCCAAAGAAAAGCAACTGGATCTGTTCTGGGTGATTTCCGACAAAAGAGTAGCGTTACAAATATGTTGCAAAGTTTGGGTTAGGAGGAACTAGGAGAAAGGAGAGGAGCTGTTCGACGAAGTTGTATGTTCCGAGCTGTCAGTGGGGAGATGGATTAGAATGTATTAGTAGACGAATAAGTTTGTGTGGGTTTTTTAAAAGTAGGAAATATAAAGAAAAAGTTGGAATTCAAGACGACAAACTGGGGCAAATATTTGTTTATAAGAAAGGGAGTTAGAAATTGGAATAACTTACCAAGGGAGATGTTCAATAAATTTTTAATTTCCTTGAAGTAATTTAAGAAAAATCTAGGAAAACAACAGATAGGGAATCTGCCACCAGGGCGACTGCCGTAAATGCATGTCAGTAGTGATTGATTGATTGATTGATTGATTGATTGATTGATTGATTGATTGATTGATTGATTGATTGATTGATTGATTGATTGATTGATTGATTGATTGATTGATTGATTGATTGATTGATTGATTGATTGATTGATTGATTGATTAGATTTGTATGAAATGGCTACGTGATCAATTTGGTATTCTTCTAAACGTGGACCTCGCGTCTTCCATGTCATCTGTTTCCTTGGAATGTTTTTGAACCATGTGGATTTCATTCTCAACGAAAACATTCTGCAAGTATCTATCAGACGCTTACCATTGAGGTCAGTTCTCTTATGGGCTGGTTACTGGCCAACTATATCAGAATACTTCTTTTCTCTACCTATTTGTGCGTTGAATTCGCCCATCAAAATGAGAGTATGGTGATAGGGATTTCTATGAATTGTTGATTGAAGTCTTCCTAAAATTGTTCCACTGCCTCAGGATTTCTGTAATTATCTTGATTTACTGGACCATGGGCTTTGATGATAGTGTATCCTGTGTAGGTACTTCGGAAGGATAAAGATGAGATTCTGCTTAAGGTCGAGGAGAATCCTGTGATTGAGTTGATGATCTTCTTTGATACAATAAATCCTTTTCCTAGCATGTTGGTGCCTTTGAGAATTTTCTACCCCGGTTTACCTTTTAATGCTGGACCCGTGGTGTAGGGGTAGCGTGCCTGCCTCTTACCCGTAAGCCCCGGATTCGAATCTCGGCCAGGTTAGGGATTTTTACCTTACCTGAAGGCTGGTTCGAGGTCCTCTCAGCCTACGTGATTACAATTGAGGAGCTACCTGACGGTGAGATAGCGGCCCCGGTCTAGAAAGCCAAGAATAACGGCCGAGAGGATTCGTCCTGCTGACCACACGACACCTCGTAATCTGCAGGCCTTTGGGCTGAGCAGCGGTCGCTTTGTAGGCCAAGGCCCTTCAAGGGCTGTAGTGCCATAGGGTTTGGTTTGGAGGTTTGGTTTGCCTTTTATTATTCGGCATTCCTCTGAGTCAAAGCAATCCTCGTCTCCAAACCAAGTTTCTTGAACTGCCATTATTAATATCTGCTGTTGAGTCATCAGGTCGGTGATCTTTTTCAACTTCTGTCCTTCTGAGTGAATTGGTGTTGAAAATCGCTATGTAACTTATTTCCTTTAGTCTGAATTGAGGTACTGAGCATGAAGGTGCGGGCTAGTCAGACTCCGATGGCCCTCATATACCACCTTGGTTGGTGACAGTGGATTGAAGGATATCCTTATTGCAACCTGGGGTATTTTCCTTTGGTTTGTGTCCTCCAAGCTCTACCATTTTGATTAAATAGGTTTGATGTGCCTGAATTTCCTCAAGACTTCTGATACTGCTTAGGTTGTTAGCCTAAGAGATAGGAAACGGTTGTACCTAACAAGGGGAACTGACACCGACCAGTTCTCCGCCCGATGCAGGTACAGACACGAACGGATTTGTTGACTGAAGGCAGTTCCTTCGCTTTATCAACCGTTGAGACAGTTATCCTTCTACGCCTTCAAAACTGTTGGCCATCTTCATTACCTCAGTTGATCCGCCGGTGTATTATTTGGCAATGTCTTATTCACACCTGTCCTGTAAATCTGCAGGAACACCCCCTATCAGCCATATGGGACGTGCCGTGTAGATGTTGAGGCCACCCATTCAGTGTCTCACACGGGGTTATGCCCAGCTCCTACTCAGTTCAGAACCAAACTCCCGTGTGAGCTGACTGGCCACGGCATTATTATTATTATTATTATTATTATTATTATTATTATTATTATTATTATTATTATTATTCCTTTTCACGAGAGTTTAATCCTGATGTAAACATGGTATTTCCACGCCTCCGCCAAAGAAAGAGTTGTGATTCACTGAGCGTGTAGTACCGACTTCCACCCCGTCAACGTCTCGTGTTCGGACGTACAGGGCTGCGCATCGCATACGACAACAGTGCGAAGATCTGAACTTCTGAATAAACGACTAAACCTGGATTCTGTTCACTTAGTTTATTGAACACATTCACGATGCACTGCCTATGGTCACTTCTGAGCGGTTTTCCTCTTTTGTGCTTCACTACACCCGATGGTCCTACCTCTTGCTCCATTTCTCTCACTGTGAATACTGACACTGACTGCTGCTGCAAGATGCAGCACCTTATCTCCACGCTGTACAGCTTGCGACTCTCCCTCACTACGAAAAGACTTCCTGTATTACCCCGCGTGTTGTGCCTTCATTTCTCGTTATTTAAACACTATTTTATTAAAACAAAACCGTATATACACTGACTTAGGAAATGTCATGGGATAGTCACCTAATAGCATGTGGGGCCTCCTCTGGCCCTGCGAACTGCAGTGAGACGCCGTGAAAGTGAGTCAACAAGTCCCTGGTAGTCCTCTGGACGCAGCTGACACCAAATCGTTTGCAGAGCGGCCGCCAATGCTGGTCTGTTCGTGGATGCAGCATCCATGGCACGGAGCCTGCGTTCCAGGACATCTCAGATATGCTCGATAGGGTTCATATCGGGGCTCCTGGGTGGCCATGGCAGTCGTTGGACCTCCGCTGCATGTTCCTTGCCGCGCGTTATCATCTTGAAACACCGCAGAACCGTCTGGGCGCTGGAAGGCCAAAAATGGGGGGGGGGGGGGAGATGGTCTCCGAGCAGCTCAACATACCGCGTACCATTCAAAGTCTCTTCCGGAACAACTAGGGGGCCCATTCCATACCAGGAAAATGCACCACAGACCATAACAGAGTTACCAGTGCCCTGGACCACACCTTCGAGGCAGGCGGGATCCATCGCTCCATGTGGTCTGCGCCATACACGGTACCTCCCATCGGCATGGTGCAGTTGAAATCGTGATTCGTCCGACCATTTCACGTTACGCTATTGTTTCAGTGCCCATCCCTGGTGACTGGTGACAAATGCGCGTCGTTGTGTACGATGACGTTGGGTTAAGAGTGGCACCCGTGTGCGGCGCCGGCTCCCATACCCCATAGAACCCATGTTCCTACGGATTGTCCGCTGGGAGACGTGTCTAGCACGGCCTGTGTTGAATTGAGCCGTGATTTGTTGCACGGTTGCCCGTCTGTCACTACTGACAATCCTTCTCAGCTGTTGCCGGTCACGGTCATCGAGGGTGGCTGGACGGCCGGTCGTTCGTCTGTTGTGGACGGCGACACCCGCATTCAACCATTCACTATACACCCTGGACACGATTACTCGTGTGAAGCCGAATTCCCGCACCACTTCCGAAATCGCACTTCTCATCCGTCGGGCACCGACCACCATACCCCGTTCGAACAATGTCAGCTCACGATGACGTTCCATGTTACACCTGTCACATGCACAGCCACTGCTCACATGGTCTCCTATACATCTGCCGCTGGCACAGGGGGCGTGTTGTGCGCAGACAACACACCTGCGCATCAGTGCCCCGCTATCCTATGACATTTGCTCAGTCAGTGTATACCGGTATATATGACAACCATATTTTAATTTGATGTCCAACTCGTTGGCTGAATGCTCAGCGTACTGCCCTTTGGTTCAGAGGGTCCCGGGTTCGATTCCCGACAGGGTCTGGGATTTTAACTTAATTGGTTAATTCCTATGGCCCGGGGGCTGGGTGTTAGTGCTGTCCCCAACATCCCTGCAACTCACACACTTCACATAACACTATCCTCCACCACAATAACACGCAGTTACCTATACATGGCAGATGCCGCCCACCCTCATCGGAGGGTCTACCTTACAAGGGCTGCACTCGGCTAGAAATAGCCACACGAAATTAATGAATAATAATAATTTGATTACGTACCCTTCCAAACTCTCTAAATGTAATAAACTAAAGTAAAATAAAATTAATGCGACGTACTACTTTTCTTCGAGCTCACATACAGTCTAATGAGGGCGACGGTTGCATCTCCAATCAACTAAGTCCATGTCCACGTGCATAGGCAAGGTGCTCCGCCTATTTGTTTACATCAGGATTAAACTCTCGTGAAAAGCGGTATAGTAGTAGTAGTAGTAGGAGGAGGAAGAGTAATAGAAGTAGTAGTAGTAGTACGGGGTGGGACATAAGTGTTGGGTCATTTAGAGTAAATGCTCGATATTTTGCGTGGATATCAATGGCAACACGAAAACGTCACTACGTGGACCGACATACTATTTCGAATGCTGCGGTTTACATTCGGGTAGCGTTGTATGCAGAATGTGTGTGTGATGTTCTAGGGATCGTACATGAGGACCTGCGTTTTGATTAAGATCGATGAAAATGTACATGCACTGACAGTACATGCAAAAAAACATACATGGGCTGCAAATACGGTTACCGGGTGAGCCATGTGACAGACGTCCTCGATCGACCACACCGCTGGATAAAGTTTTTTTTTAAATTTGCTTTATGTCACACCAACACAGATGGGTCTTATGGCGACGATGGGATAGGAAAGGGCTAGGAGTGGGAAGGAAACGATCATGGCCTTAATTATGGTACAGCCCCAGCATTTGCCTGGTGTTAAAATGAGAAACCACGGAAAATCATCTTCAAGGCTGTACACAGTGGGGTTCGAACCCAATATCTCCCGGATGCAAGGTTACAGATGCGCGGCCCTAACCGTATGGCCAACTCGCTCGGTCTGGAGAAAGTTTTGTTTAAATTATTATCATCCAGGATTTGTACCCTCTGCTTGTGTTTTTAACATGACATCATATGTTCGATAATTCTTAGGTGTTCCTGTACATTAATTTTCGTCAGCTGAATGGATTCCACGCAACCATGTCAACTCATCCACGGATAGAGTGCTATTCTGTAGACGTATTTTTACTGATACCATTTCTCATACGGTGGTCTAACAAAGTGAAGAGTCCTGCTATTTTTATTATAACACTAGCAAGATACCCGTGCTTCGCTACGGTAATATACTGAAATTTATAATTGAATGCTTATCGTTTTATATACAACCCGCCGATATTCGTGATCTGACTCGTTTACTGAGAGATTACGGCAACGTTCCTCCCATTTTTCATTCTTTCTTTCCAGCAATCGATTTCGTATTTCCCGGGCTAGGTCCAGGTATTCCACCCGGTCAGTTGGGTTCCTAAATCTTAGCCATGCTTTCCTATAAGCATTTTTAATGTGGATCAAATCCTTGAGGAGATCCGGCGTGGTGTCCTCTTAGGTGCCTTGGCGGTACTAAACCGGCGGCCGGACTGCAATCGTAGTCATTACCCGTCCAGGACCCGTTTCCAGCACGGTCCGCACATGTTGACGACGGTCCAGGACATTATTATTATTATTATTATTATTATTATTAGGGTGGTTGAAATTAATTGAATTTAGGTATTATTATTATTATTATTATTATTATTATTATTATTATTATTATTATTATTATTATTATTATTATTATTATTGATGTTCTGGACCCCACAGCAATATGCAAGACCGCTACTTGGCGGTAAAATACATCTGCTGCCATTGTCATTGCTAACAATGTGACCAGCACCATTGTTGCGCGTAGGCAAGTGTGCGGAATTTCTGGCGATACGAATGACATACCTCCGTGTATTATTGACCTTATTATAGAGGTGAACAATTTGACGGCCAATCTCATTCCTATCGTTTATTTCAAATGTGTTTAAATTTTTATTTATATGCCAGGAGAATCTACTCTAATCTAAGAACGTTCTCCGAAGGAAAATATGGCTGTTGAAAAAGAACCCAGGAAAGATTAAAAATGATCGGTTTATGATCAGAATAAGTACATCGCAAGTCTACAGCCTGTTTCCTATCATTCGACAGGATCAGTGATGGAATGAATAAAGCCCCATCTAGCGGTGACAATAGGAATTGTGCCGGCTGCCGAAGCTCCCCTCTGGGGAAATGATCGATGAGTGACAAATGAAATGAAATATTGGACAGTGTTGCTGGAATGAATGATGACAGGGAAAGCCGGAGTATCCGGAGAAAAACCTGTCCCGCCTCCATTTTGTCCAGCACGAATGTCACATGGAGTGACCGGGATTTGAAACACGGAACCCAGCTGTGAGAGGCCGGCACGCTGCCGACTGAGCAACGGAGGCTCCTTATAAGTACATTACGAACAGTAAAATCAATTGGTCTCACCTCCTTTTACACCCCACCGCCGTTAAGTTTATTTACCCCCACCCTCCAAAAAATTAAAAGAAGGCGTGTTTCTTTATGTTTAAAGGAGATTCCAAATACCAATGTTCACGTTTATTACCTTCAGTTTTGAGATATAAGTATCCCCTTAAAAATAATTCACGTTTATAACTTCCTTCCACACCCCCCCCCCCTCCCTCACAAAGTGATATTAAAGCAAAAAATACTTGTTCCTTTAATAGTAAAGGATCTTCTAAATACCAATTATCACCACTCTAACCTCTTCAGTTTTTGATTTATGTGTCCTCATGAAAGGAATTCAACTCCTTTTCACTCCCGCCCCCCCCCCCCAAGATTGTTTCCCCCCAAAACGCGCTTTTCTTTGTTTTTAAAGGAGATCAAAATACCAATTTTCACGTCTGTAACAACTTTAGTTTTTATTAGATGTATGTATTCTCATACAATTAAGTCAATTAATTTTTTCTATTTTAACACTCCAAATCCCCTTCATTGGATTTTCCGAGAATACGTGTTTGTTTACTTTTAAAGCAGATTCCAAAAATAAAATTCCACGTGTGTAACATCTTCATTTTTGAGATATCAGTAGCCTAATTAAAAGAATTCAACACCATTTTCAGTCACTTTTACCCCACCCCCACCCCCCACTACCCAAGTTGTATTTCCGAAAACTAAAAATACACTTTTCTTTATTTTTAATAGGATAAAAAAATTACCATTTTTCACTTCTGTACATGTTAAGTTTTTTGAGATATACTGTAGAAATTCTCATTTTAAAATTTCACCCCATTTTAGTTCCCCTTAAGTGGAGTTTCCAAAGACAAATCACCTATGTTTCTTTACACTTACAGGAGATTCCAAATACCCACTATTTACGTCTGTAACATTTTACGCTTCTCAGATATTCTGTAGATATAGTCTTTCAAAAAATTCACCCCAATTTGCCACTCCTGTTTAACCGCCATTAATTGAATTTTCCAAAAGCAAAAATATACGTGTTTCTATATTTTTAAAGGAGATCCCATTTACAAATTTTCAGTTCTGTAATATCTTCAGTTTCTGGGATATATGTATCCTCATTAAAGGCATTCAACCCATTATTCACCCTTTTACACCCCTCCTATTGGGATTTAGAGAAAACAAAGAAATACGTGTTTCTTTATTTTTAAGGGAGATTCTAAACACCAATTTTTACATCTGTAAACGTTTAAAGTTTTAAGATGTAGACACACTCATTTTAAAAATTCACCCCCCCCCTTTTCACCCCCCATTATTTGGATTTTCCAAAAACCAAAAAATACCCGTTTCTTTATTTTTAAAGTAGATCCCAAATACCAATTTTCAGGTCTGTAATATCTTCAGGTTCTGAAATATAAGTAGCCTCATTAAAGGCATTCAACCTATTTTTCACCCTTTTTCACCCTTCCTATTAGGATTTTCCGAAAACAAAAAAGTACGTGTTTCTTTATTTTTAAAGGAGATTTCTAAATACCAAATTTTACATCTATAAACTTTAAAAGTTTTGAGATATAGATACACTCATTTTAAAAATTTCACCCCCCTTTTCACCCCCCCCATTATTTGGATTTTCCCAAAACGAAAAAATACCTGTTTCTTTATTTTTAAAGTAGATCCCAAAATACCAATTTTCAGGTCTGTAATATATTCAGTTTCTAAGATAGAGGTATTCTCTTTAAAGGCATCCGAACCCATTTTTCACCCCTTTTCACCCCTCCTATTGGGATTTTCCGAAAACAAAAAATACGTGTTCCTTTATTTTTAATGAAGATTCTAAATACCAATTTTTACATCTCTAAACTTTAAAACTTTTGAGATATAGATGCACTCATTTTAAAAATTCACCCCCCTTTTCACCCTCGCATTAATTGGATTTTCCAAAAACAAAAAATATGTTTTTCTTTCTTTTTGAAAGCGATCAAAAGTACCAATTTTGAGGTCTGTAATATCTTCAGTTTCTGAGATATATGTATTCTCTTTAAAGGCATTCAACATATTTTTCACCCCTTTTCACCCCTCCTGTTAGGATTTTCCGAAAATAAAAAAATACGTGTTCCTTTATTTTTAAAGAAGATTCTAAATACTAATTTTTACATCTCTAAACTTTAAAACTTTTGAGATATAGATGCACTCATTTTAAAAATTAACCCCCCTTTCACCCTCGCATTAATTGGATTTTCCAAAAACAAAAAAATATGTGTTTCTTTATTTTTCACAGCGATCAAAAGTACCAATTTTGAGGTCTGTAATATCTTCATTTTCTGAGATATAAGTAGCGTATCCGGATTAAAGGCATTCAACCCCTTTTTCACCCTTTTTCACCCCTCCTATTGGGATTGTCTGAAAACAAAAAAATACGTGTTTCCTTATTTTTAAATTAGATTCTAAATACCAATTTTCACATCTGTAAACTTTTAAAGTTTTGAGATATAGACACACTCATTTTAAAATTTCACCCCCCCTTTTCACCCCCTTAGCGACGGAATATCCAAAAATCCTCTCTTAGCGAGCACTTACATCTTAATATGAATCTATGCCTAAAATTTCATTTCTTTATGTCCAGTAGTTTTGGCTCGGCGATGATGAATCAGTCAGTCAGTCAGTCAGTCAGTCAGGACAAGCTACTTTATATATATAGATATCTATATCTGGAGATGTTCGAAAGAACATTTTGATTCCGTGTCCCTGCCACCTGAAGTTTATCTCTGTACTTTGGAACAACGCTGTTTGTCAACAGGAGTTGCAATTAATGCAGCAACTTTATTGTTGGTTTTCTACAACCTAAATATCGAGACTCAAATCTTGGTGACTGTAAGGTGGGAGTTTTGGCTGAAGAAACACGTATTGTCAAGAACGGAGTCCGCTCTAACCTCCGACTATATCTCAAAGTACACTGGTGACCTTAAAAGTAATTGAGCAAAGCTAATAAATCGTTTTTATTTAAATTGTGAACTGTATTAACTTTATAGTATTCAACCGAATGTCTATGCGCTACCAACCGTTTTATCATTTGTCTTAAGTTGATTTGGGTCGGAGTGGAAAACCATTTTTTTGTTTCGATGACAGACTATTAGATTTTAGTCTCCTCAGTTACCCGGGACTGAACGTTCAAATTAATCGAGTTTGTTTATTCTTATGTGCCATGTTCATAAACTCAGGATGATTTTCGTTTAAATCTCGGTGAGTTAATCTTTCCAGCTCAGTGTTTGAAGTAACATATTATTCATATTGAAGAATTTCGAGGCACAATGATCTTCAATCAGATGTAGACTTCCTGACACGAATAGGATCGGAGCGCATCACATTTACGGCAGATGTCTCCACTAGTCAATACGCGTAGTTTATCTACACGGAATGTATACTGCTATGATTTTAGAAAGAGTTTATATTAGAATATTCCCTACAAATTGTCCTAAACGCTGCTCGTCGCTTCCTTACATAATAGAAACACACAAGTTTATTGGTGAAGTGTGTGTTAGGCAAATGTATCCTAAAGAGCAAAACAAGAAATGTTTTATTCCGAGAGGTCATTTCATGATAGCACGGAACAAAGTGTACAAAGTTGGACGCTGATTCTTCCGTACAAGGGACAACTCAGTGTTAGCGTATAGAAATGTACAAAGTGCACATGTAAGTGGAAAACCTGTCTTGTATTCTTCTCTACTGTCTGTTTGTACAGATGTGTGTGTGTGCATATGTGTGTGTCCCTCTTTCCTGTCCAAGCGTAGTGCTATTTGTATTTTGCAACTTAATGTTATTCTTTCTTTCTTTCTTTCTTTCTTTCTTTCTTTCTTTCTTTCTTTCTTTCTTTCTTTATTTTTCTTTATCTGTTTACCGTCCTGGCTTGAATTTTTCCTCCTACTCAGCGAGGCATCCCACCTCTACAACCGCAAGAGTAATGTCCTGGAGCGTGAGGCTTTAGGTCGGAGATACAACTGGGGGATGACCAGTACCTCGCCCAGGCCGCCTCACCTGCTACACTCAACAGGAGCCGTGTGGGGGGGGGGGTATGTTTGAAAGGGATAGGCAAGGAATAGGGAAGGGAAGAGAGAAGGAAGCGACCGTGGCTTTAATTTAGGTACCATCCCGGCATTTACCTGGAGGAGAAGTGGGAAACCACGGAAAACCACTTGGAGGATGGCTGAGGTGGGTATCGAACGCCCCCTCTATTCAGTTGACCTCCCGAAGCTGAGTGAATCCCGTTCCAGCCCTCGCACCGCTCTTTAAATTTCGTAGAAGAGCCGGGAATCGCACCCGGGCCTGTGGGGGTGGCAGCTAATCACACTAACCACTACACCGCAGAAGCGGACTAGCTTAATAATATGAGGTTTCAGATAATTCATTATCTGTGATTTTCTCATAATATATTATAATTATAACTTGATACGTCAGAATTTTTTCAACTTAATTTTATACGTGCCTTGCTACTGAATCATTAAATGTAGTGTAACTTATTTACATTATTAAATCTAATAATTAAACTGAGAACCTTTAACGTGATGCCATGAAAGATCTAAAACTATAATAATTTCTAGGAACAAAAAAACAGTCAATACTGTGTTTTGATACTATCAAGAATATTACTCATTAAATTGACTTCCAAATTTGAAAGATAATTTGACATTTTATGATCATTTTTTACATAAATATCTTTAAGGAACCACGAGATACAGTCCTAGGTGTCAGATGTCCTTTACTTCTTGGTCGTATGTTGTTATTTGAACTTCATTTACCGAGATACATTATACTTAGGTAAGACGGAGCATTTCTTTTCTACAAGCTACTTCTCTAATGTATAGTTTTACTAACCTTTGTAGTTACCAGCACGTACGAACTATGGAACACATCCAGAAGTATAACAGACAATGACTGTTCGACGAACATACACCTTTCACCTTCACTGCACAAGGCTGCAACGTGATAAGTGCTTATCACTCCTCAAGGTACCGCAGTTATGGGCAGATAATTTTTTTTTTTTTTTTTTTTGTCCCCTTAAACTTCCGTCACCACCGGTGACATTCTATGTCCACCTCCGTTGCTTAACGGCTAGCGATATTAACTGCCGTCCTCGAAGGCCTGGTGTCGATTCCCAGTACTACCAGAGATTTAAGATCGGCATGAGGGCTGCTGTGTGGTTCAAATTGTACATGTAGCTCACACTCATTGGGGGTGTACCTGTAAACTGCAGCACCACATCTGAATGAGATGCAGGACTTCACATTCTATAATTTACTTTCTGCCATCTCTTGACGCGTGCCTTGTGTTTGTATTTCTTCATTGTCACAAGCTAGATCAGTGGTTCTTAAAGTGAGTTCTGAAGCATTCTGAGGAGGCTGCCTTCTTCACGGGGATGTCGTGGAATATTTCGTAACTATCATGATCTTATTTTGCTTTCCATGCAATGTGGCAGGATACAAAACCTAGCGAACCTGGTGCAGTTCAGTAGCTCCGCTATTGTTTTTTGATCACTGACGACGCACTACAATAATTATTATACTGGGCTGTGTGGTTCATGCAGTAGAGCGCTGGCCTTCTGAGCTCAAATTAATGGGTTTGATCCTGGGTCAGCCCTGTGGTATATGAAGATATTTAAATACGTAAGTCTCATGTCGGTAGTTAACTGGCACGTAAAAGAACTCCTGCGGGACAAACTTCAGCATGCCAGCGTCACCAAAAACCGTAAAAGTCGTTAGCGAAACGTAAAATTATTATTATTATTATTAGTATTGGAATAAGTATCTATTTCTCAATGTTCTCGTCGTTTGCCGAACTTTCTCGATACGTTGTGTACGTTCATAAATAGACATTGATTTAGCACGGTGTGGAGTTAGTTAATATTAGGACTTTGCATCAACTGAACGGTATTATGATCAAGCGCGTTGCTAAGTCAAGTACAGTTCTAAGTCCTGGTACAGCTAGTACAGAACAATCTCACTAATTAGGCTCTTACGGGACCGGAGAGGGCTTGATTATTGGAAAAGCCGGATTAATGGGGCTTACAGGCTATAAATTCCGGTTTTATAGAAACATACCTTGTCTTTGAACTCTATTATTATAGAGACTGAAATGTATTTCTAAAAAATGGACCGCTTTAAAAAAAGTTAAAGTAGAGGGCAAACCTCAACCAGTGAGTGGAAGCATGAATAATTTATTGAAGTTATTAGACTTTGGAACGGAGCTTCCGTGGCTCAAGTGGCAGAGCACAGGCTTCTCACTGCTGGGTTCCGTGGTTCAAATCACGGTCACTCCATGTGAGATTTGTGCTGGACAAAGCGGAGGGTGGGACAGGTTTTTCTCCGGGTACTCCGGTTTCCCCTGTCTTCTTTCATTCCAGCAACACTCTCCACTATCATTTCATTTCATCTGTCAGTCATTAATCATTGCCCCAGACGAGTGCGACAGGCTTCGGCAGCTGGCACAATTCCTATCCTTGCCGCTAGATGGGGCTTCATTCATTCATTCCTGACCCGGTCGAATGACTGGAAACAGGCTATGGATTTTCACTTAGACTTTGGACAGAACTCTTCCATAAATGGGTCCTCTGTAGCGTGATTTGCAGATTATTTTCACATGACATAGATAGAAAAAGCTATCAAATCGTTTTTCGACGAATCCAGCCATCAGTCACTTGCACGAGTCATCCTTGCAGTAATTTGTTTGTAGACGTCCTTGATATTTTCAACAAGAACGTCTCTGTTAATATGAATATTCCGCCTTTGATTCTGAAGAAACCACACATTCGCCAACTATTCGGTTGTCCACAGTCTTCATATTAAGCCTGTGCTTTACCTCTTCCATATGCAGTAGTCTTTACCAAAGTCTCTATTTTCATCCGAGCGAAGTGGCCGCGAGGGTTAACATGGTACGCATTCGGGAAACAAGTGGGTTCGAACCCCACCGTTAGCTGACCTGAAAATGGTTTTCTGTGGTTTTCCGTTTTCATTTCCAGGCATATTCCGGGACAGTTCCAATTCGTAGACCACAGCCAGTTCCTTCCACCTTCTGACGCAATTTCGTTTAAGATGAGCCATTTCGTCTTCATTACTTCCTCAACTGAGGTTGACACCATGAGGGGCATCCGGCCGTAAGATCATTCCGGATAATTTCATCTCACCTCATCTTCAACCCGGTATCAAGTAATGTAACCTACCTGAATTAAACCAATGCCAGCGAGACGCCAGAGCCTCCCCCCTTCCAACCTTCAAGCGTGAGTAATATGAAACTTTACAACTCTTATCTCTCTCCCTCTCTAATTCGTGCCAGCTTCTTATGAACTGATTTGGTTAATCGATTGGGGCCGGAGAGAAGGCGTTACCTTCTAGGTAGTCCGCCCCTCCCCCTCAGGGAGGGGAATGGAAACTTTTCATGATGACGATGTTTGTATTTAGCTGATTCAAATACCTTTCATGAAAGAGATTTTTTAAAATAATTACAACTGATCAATTGTTCAACTTTATATTTACCTTAGGCCTAGGCATTTTACCTACCTCCTCATGTTCACCCCATCTCCTTGCCTCTGATTTGTTCACACTGAAGTACAACGAGATGGCTACTCTAATCTTGGATTTCCTTCGTAGTATTCTCACTTCCTAGAAACATAGCTGGATTTATAAAAATGGCCCGTGGGGTCCGGGGCCAGGACACACAATTTGTGGTGGGTGCAAATGCTACCAAGAGGTAATAAAGGTGGTTTTTTTTACAAGTTACTTTACGTCGCTTCGACACAGATAGGTCTTACGGGGACGATGGGACAGGAAAGGGCTAGGAGTGGGAAGGGAGTGACTGTGGCCTTAATTAAGATACAGCCCCAACTGGGGAGTTCGAACCCACTAACTCCCGAATACTGGATACTGGCCGCACTTAAGCGACTGCAGCTATCGAGCTAGGTAATAATTTATTATTGCTGCTCTATAAATTAATACTATTTTAATATTAATTTATTTACGTGTCATTGAATTTAAATAATTACTGCTTTTTATAAATAAATAATAAAACAATCACTGACATATAAACAAAAATATTTACGTATTTTAAAACTATCATTTTGAAAACCGTTAAGTAATTAATTACCAGTTACTTCAGTTTTACAAATGTATGATGTTTTTAGTCTGTAAGTATGAATTCGTTAAATACTCAAATTTTAATAATTTAATAACTTGTTATTATACCAAAATTTCAAACAAAGAATAAAATTAAACCTTCACTTTTTTTTCTATTTGCTTTCCGTCGCACTGACACATATATGTCTTATGGCGACGATGGGAGAGGAAAGGCTTAGGAATGGGAAGGAAGCAGCTGTGACCTTACTTAAGGTACAGCCCCAGCATTTGCCGGGTGTTAAATTGGGAAACCACGCAAAACCATCTTCAGGGCTGCCGACAGTGGGGTTCGAACCCACTATTTCCTGGATTCAAGCTCACAGCTGTGCGTCCCTAACCGCACGGCCAACTCGCCCGGTACTTCTTAATCTAATCTTACAATTGCTGATTGTATTAATCAGTAATCAAGTACGCTTAATCCTAGAGTGTTATTACTATCATGTAGACTTCACTTGTAATAGTAGACGGAGATGCTAAACTGGGCTGCGCTAAGGCACCAAGCACCCTAAATCCGAGCCAGCCTAGGAATTTGCTCGCATGGCACTCCTGCTCAAATCCCAGCTCGAACAACATTATAGTAATAGTATACTCACTACTATAGCCACTACAATAACATTTTTATCACACATGTTTCAAAACACTCAAGTACAAAGCGATGACTACTCACAGTATTCTATTCACTTTAGACCCCCTGACTAGTTAAGTTCTGTTGCCACTCAACTCAGCTAGATGGCATTAACTGTCAATGTTTTCTGTCGACCCATATAGCCGCCATAATTCTCCCCGGTGAGCTTGAAATCCGGCGCTTGTGCTGAATGGTCAGTGTACTGGCCTTTGGTTCAGAAGGCCCAAGGATCGATACCCGGCCAGGACGAGGATTTCAATTACATCTGATTGGTTCTTCTAGTTTGGGGTCTGGGTATTTGTGCTTATCCGAATACACATTTTCAAACACATCACACGACAAACCACTACAAAAACGCATTGTAGTGAATACATCCCACCACAAAGGGTAGGCGTCAGGAAAAGCATCTGATCGTAAAACTTGGCTAAACCCATTCCTAGAGTCTACCCCAGATAATTAGGAAAATTCCGAGAAAAAGGATCAGAAGGAGAAGAAGAAGAAGATGAAGATGATTATTCTCTCCAGTGAACTTGATCTACGAACGTTGTAATTCTAGGTATTGTTCTATTGATGTTCTATTCTTGCCTGAATTGTCACGGTACCGGCCTTCGGCCCCATTGAGAATTTAGCCATAATAATAATAATAATAATAATAATAATAATAATAATAATAATAATAATAATAATAATTACAAGTTTTAGCAGTGTGCAGCCCTTGTAACGCAGACCCCTCCTACACGGATTGGCGGCACCTGTCGTGTATAGAAAACTGTGTATTGTATGTTGTGTGTGAGCTTCAGGGATGCTGGTGACAGCACAAACACCCAGTTCCCGAGCCAACGGTATTAACCATTTAAGGTTAAAATCTCCGACTCGGACGAGAACCGAACAGGACTACACTGACCATTCAGCCAACGAGCCGGACAGAATTTAGCTGCATCCCTCATTCGCGTTTGGGTGTTTGTGTTCGTGGTAGTACACACTTGTTCATTTACATATAACATACCACACTGTCATCCTAAATAGAAGCATGCAATTTTCAAAACATACATCCACAATCGGAAAGGCATCCGGCTCGAGAGCCGGATTTAATCGACCCCAAATAATTGGGAAACACCAGTAAGGCTTCTAAAATTCTGATCTTGGTTTTCCTTCATGGTATACTCACTCTCTAGACTTACAAGGGGCCCGTTAAGTCCAAGCGAAATTATCATTGACCACGCTTGGAAAGTGAAGAAATATCTTGAAATTGATTCGGAAGCACTTGGCTGAAGAAACTGTAGGGATACGTTTTCAGATTTTCTATAAAATATGACATGTCAAAAACAGGTACAACAACAAATAATAATAATAATAATAATAATAATAATAATAATAATAATAATAATAATAATAATAATAATAATAATAATATGTATTCGCTGAAAGTAGAGTCTAGGGGACCGTTGCAGGAAGTTAAGGGTAGCAAAATTTTATTTTCCTGTTCTTATCGCCAGGTTTTATCCTTAGGTCTAGAAAAAGGATAAGAAGGGTGGGGGTGGCTCTCATCCTACACAGGATGTTGACAGGATCGTCAGTCTTCATCATCCAATAATTCGTTTCCTACTTCAACTCTGGGTATCAGCCCTACTAATTTAATATAATATCATTTTACGCGATATCAGTTGATATCAAGTTTATCCGCCATCGGCAATTATTTGTAATAACATATTTATTCAACGTCAATCATTTGTAATCAAGGCTTTTTGGAATCATATTGTATATATGATAACATCGTTTTATTATTTAAATTATTATATTATGTAGGATAAGAATTCATTATGTTGTAAATACGGTCAATATGTTGAGACATAGTTGTTTTCATTTCATCTCATGTTTGTGTATACGGAGGCTTACTCTTGAAGCTTAGGATTTTGCGTGAGTCATGGGTTTATTTTATGACCAAGGCTTGTAAACAGCGACCCGTGCGCGAGGCTTGCAAGCTGGTCAGCTATATCATCGCCACGCCTTCTGGACTTGTCGAGGAAGAAGAAAAGGGGAGTTGATGCTTCGATCTATCGAATCAGATACTTCGTTGTATATGAGTTTTGAGATTGAACTGTTACCAAGAGTGGGGGTGAGCCCGGATATATACTGATTCTCAACACGAGAACGGAACCTTGCAGCCTTACGACCTTACAACCTTACAGCCTAACTACGTGAACTCCATCACTACTACTTCTACTGTGAACATCTACTTTGTACGACGTGATTTGATATTTGAAACAGTGTGTGGTCGCTCCGCGACATAGTTACTTTTGTACAATGTGTTGTCACTTCGGTAATGTTATCGGAACTGCGTGACACGAAACAAGCTTACGGCTTGTGTTATATTCAGTAAATATTGTGGACGAAGAACTATGTTTAAGTTCAAGTCTACGGAATTTGGTACAAGTCTGTACCGTATAAATAGTATAGCTCAGTTGGATGGAGATTTCTACTAATATGGAAAAATTCATATCTCTGAATTTTCTCCTCATACGATCAACGCTGATCAGTTTTTACAAGTATAGGGCCAATGTCTAATTTAAAGACTAGGCAAGCAGGGAGTGCTAGTCCAGATAGCCCGTACCCTATCAAATAAGGAAGGAAGGATGTCCATGGAGCAAATTCAACATCGAGAAGAAGAGTACGAGTAACCACGGAAACCAGATGACTTCAACGGAAGCTGCAATTGGTGAGCTTCAATTAGATAAAGCAAGCAATAAGTAAATTCAGTAAATTAAATTCTAAATTCCTCCACGCTTTAAGGAAACTTTTCCGATTCATCTCATTTTTTGTATAATAAATTCATTTGTATTGTATATTGCGTTAATTTTCTTTCTTAAGCGATACTTAATGGTTAATTATTTAAAATCCTACCCCTGTGATTTAAGTATAAGTCTCTATGCCAGTAAATATAAATTTTGGTTTACAGTTTTATTTAAAACTGTAACCATGGCGCCCAAACATTACATAGAAAAATGGGGAACCATGGAATGTTGATTGTTTCTATTTGCGTGGCAATTTGCGGGCAAGCCACAAATAGTTTATTTGATGTTCATGTGTCCCAAGATAATAACTTTCATCTCCCCAAGTGTTTAGACGAGAGGTAACAGTTACATTTGTCGCACCAACGTGGAGCTCGAAAACCATTAAGTATTCGTGGAAAGAAAGCAGTAAAAGTAGAGTCTGTGTTTGTGGGGGTTAAGTGAGTGTCCATATAATTTGTATGTGTGATTTTGGGGGAATCATGGCTGCACAAGGTGAAAAGGATATGAAATTACGTAGCGGAAACTTAGTAAAGGGAGGCGAGACACTGAATTCTAGGAATGTTGTAGATGAAAGTATTGAAGTAGATAAATCGGTAGAGAGTGGTGGGAACATGGAAAATAGTACAGAATCTGATGTAGCTAGGATGGAGGGCGAGAAAGGTAATACGAATAGTGATAAGAATATGGAACAACTGTTTGTGATGATGCAAGGGATATTTGAACAAACGAATGAAATAAAGAAAGAAGTAGAGAAAACACAGACAGAGATTAAAGAAAATAGAAAGGAGATAGAACAGACGAAAACCGAAATTAGCAGAGAGATAGAACAGACAAAAACAGAAATTAGCAGAGAAGTGAATGCTAGGATGGATGCTTTAGATCATAGATTAGATGAAGCACTAGAGCAGCAGAAACCTTTTGAGAATCAGTTAGCGGAACAGGATATGAGACGCAGCCAACATGAGAAAGTGGTAGAAAGAAAGTTAACTGAACATAAAACCGAAGTCATAGAGTTGGTAGAGGAACTACCTAAATTTAATGGGAGGCAGACGAACCCTTTAGATTTTTTAAACACTGTTAAGAAACGGTTTGAAAAGCGAATCGAAGAAGGAATCATTGAATGGGAAGAAGCGTTAGAAATAATTGGTAAAGCTTTTATTGGGGAAACGAAATCATGGTTTGCGGTGTATAAGAGCAGCATGACCAGTATGGTGGAATTCCAGAAATATTTCACGGAAAATGTTTGGAGTGAAGCTATACAAAGCAGGGAAAGAGAACGCATTGTCTTTGGGAAATTTAGGCCACACGAGGGAGTTTCTATGACCGAATATTTTCTGGCCCACGTTATGATCTGTAAAAACGTAGATGGGATGTCAGCGGAGAGAGATATTGTGAAGTTATTACTCAGACATTTTCCCAACAAAATCCGCGAAGCTAGCTGTATGCAACAGATAGAGTCTATTCAGGGAATGGAAGGATTGCTAGCAAGTTTCGATGCGTTAGGAAATAGTAATAGTACACGAGAGCACACAAACTATCAACCACCACCCAGAAGACAAGAACACAATCACCGTGGTCAGTTTCAACCGAGACAACCTGTGGGTAAGCAGTCACACCAGCAAAATAGAAATGTTCAGAGGGAACGAAATGTAGAGGAAGGTACAAGCAGAAATCAGGGTACAAGGAGACACAGTAATTTAAACTGATAGTAGACGGTAATGAGAGATCAGATTATCAGTCTTCAGTACATGTTGCGAGAAATTGTGTAATGACGCACATGGATTATGATCTCGATGTTAGAGATGAGTTATTAAGGGAGGTGGAAATGAATCAAGTCGAAGTTGGTAGTAAAAGTGAGAACCCCGTTGTTACGATCGTTATATGGAGGGCGCAGTATCAGGCTTTATTGGATTCAGGCAGTCAAAGATCATGTGTAAGTTTGAAGTGGTGTGAGGGCAGAAAGAAAGAGAATATTGAGATAGAAGAAATGCCTGTGAAATCCACATATATCGTCACTGCTGTAGGTAAACGATCCAAGCAAATTTGTAAACAAGTTGCCATACCTATTTGTATTAACGGGAAGTCGAAAATTCAGATCTGTCTTGTTATTCCGAATCTTATATTTGATGTTATCTTGGGATCTGACTGGCTAAGTTTATACACAGCTCGGCTAGATTACAATGACGCGATAGTATATTTAAGGTGGAATAATGAGGATGTTAAAGTCACGTGGGATGCCGAAGTTCAGACGAAAGTGGAGGTTTGTAACATGTGGTGTGTTAATGAGGTTTCAAAAGATGAAGAAGAGAGAGCGGATTTTAAGTTGTGTGAAGTGTGGTTAGAGGAGAACCACGATTATGCTTTGAGAGAAGCGGTAGATAGTAGCAATTTGGAAGAAGGTCAGAGGGACCGATTTTTGTATGTGTTGAGAGAACACAAGGAAGTATTTTCATCGAAACCTGGCAAAACACATGTGTATGAACACTCATTTTCAGTGCTGGATAAAAGTATATTCGCTGGACCAAGATATCCGATACCACATAAATATGCTAAAGCGGTAGACAATCAAATTGAAGCTATGTTAGAGGATGGTATTATTGAAGTTTCGAATAGTCAGTGTGTCAATCCTTTATTGGTTGTCCCTAAGAACGACGGTTCTGTCCGTTTGTGTATTGATGGGAGGGAGATGAACAGACGTATTGCTGCTGATCAATTAAAATCGTTAACTGTAGAGGAGCTGATACAGGATTTTCAAGGGAAAGTTTGGTTTTCTACTGTTGATTTACGTAGTAGTTTCTGGCAGATTCCGTTAAGGGAGGAAGATAGACCTTTAACAGCTTTCAGTCACAAGAGTAATCTGTATCAATTCTGTCGTGTCCCATATGGTACTCGTACTAGTTCTTCTGCTTTAATTCGTGCTTTGAATATTGCTTTGGGGAACGAAGCCGACCACTATGCCACTATTTATATTGATGATTTAGTAATATCGTCTTGCAGTCTTGAAGAGCATTTAGAACATCTCGACAGGGTATTTACATAGTTAGGACAGGCAGGTTTCACTCTTAAAGTGGAGAAATGCATTTTTTGTCAGCCCGAAGTCATCTTTTTAGGACACCGTATATCTGCAGTAGGTGTGACTCCAGAAAGCACGAGAATAGAGAAAATATTGGATGCAAAAAGGCCCAGGAATATAAAATAATTGAGATCCTACATTGGAGTATGTAACTTTTTTAGAAGATTTGTATTAAGATTTTCCTACTTATTAGAGCCGTTTAGAGATTTGCTGAAAGCTGGCAATAAGTGGAAGTGGGCAGAATACAATGAGAAGGCATTTGAAGAGCTAAAAGATGGTTTTAGGAAAGCTGTGATTTTGAAATATCCTAGAGGAGATAAGAAGTATGTTATAATGACTGATGCATCACATTGTGGTATTGCTGGAGTTCTATGTCAGGAGGATGATGATAACAACTTAGGGATTGTTTCGTTGGCTTCGAGAGGGCTTAGTGCAGCTGAGAAACGCTATACGATTACTGAATTAGAGTTCCTAGCGATTATTTATTCTCTAAGTATGTTCAGGATGTACGTGTTGGGTACTAAATTTGAGATCTGGACCGACCATCATGCGCTATCTTTTATTTCTACTTGCAAATTGTCATCTAACAGGGTCAGTAGATGGATTTTAGCTATACAAGGGTATGATTTTAAAGTGGTACACATTAAAGGCAAGAACAATGTGTTAGCCGATTTGCTATCCAGAGACTGAGATTTGTGTAATGAAGGTAGTGTTATTAAGACCCAGGAAGGCATTTTAATCTGTGCATGTCTTCATAAAGACAATAAGGAAGCCTTGAATAAATTAAAGAAGATGTGTTTTGAACAATCTCAGGATAATGAGTGTAAATATGTGGTAAGAGAACTTGAGAACGGAGATCAGGAAAGTGTGAAGAAAGACACACCTATAGAATGGTTGATCAATTTTTAACGAGGAATTGTGGTGACGATCGTTGGCGTATATGTGTACCTAAGTCTTTGAGAACGGAATTAATTTGGTTCATTCATAAGGAGTTAGGACATTTTGGTGCAAGTAAAGTGTTGTATGAGATTCAGAGAAGTTTTGTATGGAATAAGATGGGAAGGGAAATTAGGAAAACTATTTCCTCTTGTGATTTATGTCAACGGAGTAAAGCTCCCAATAGGTATCTCGAAGGACCTAGGCAAGCGGTCATTACTGAGAAAACCGGTGATCTTGTTTGTATTGACTTATTTGGACCCGTAGTTCGTGGTAAATATGGCTATCAATACGTTTTTGTGGTGATTGACGCTTTTTCCAAGTTAGTCAGATTGTATCCGATGAGAAAAGCGACAGGTCATAGTTGCAGTAAGATTATTAGTGACAAGTATGTTCAGGAATTAGGTACGCCTAGGAGGTTATTATCTGATAGCGGATCTCAATTTACATCGAAGAAGTGGAAGGCTGTGATGACAGAGTTAGGTATTACACATGTTTTTTCCTCAATTAGGAATCCGCAAGGGAATATGTGTGAACGCACGATGAAGGAATTAGGTAGGATGTTTCGATCTTTAGTTCATGACAAGCACACTGCGTGGGTTGGTTCTTTAGCGTTGATTGAGAAATGGATTAACATGGTTCAGCATGATAGTACGAAATTCACCCCATTAGAGGTTCATTTTGGCAGCAATCCAAGGAATGAGCTGGCAAAAGTACTAGGTATTACACAGGAATCTCAGCGGGACTCTCAGATATATGTCAGGTTAGCGAGAGAGAATTTTATTAAAGCGGCTGAAAGCGTAGCAGACAGCAGAAACGTCAGGTGTTAGACGAATTTCATGTAGGAGATTCTGTTCTGTTACGTGTTCCCATGCTCTCGTCCAGTGAAGAGAAGGTGACGAAGAAATTCTTTTTGTTGTATCAGGGTCCATTCCAGATTCATTGTCGGGTTGGTCCTTGTGCATACAGATTGAAAGATGGTAATCGTGTCATGTTGGGCACTTATAATATTCGCTCTCTGAGACGATATATTTCTGCGAATTAAGTGTAATGTCTCCCCGATGTTGTTTTGACAACATTCAATGTAAGTGAGTTAGAAAACGTGAATTCATGTATAGGTTGTGAACCTAGACCTGACACCATTGTAGAAGCCATGAGTAACTTGGGATTTTCTTTTGAAACTGCAGAAGGAAATTAATGCAATAATTTTCTAAGTATATTATTTTTTTGCTACGAAAACAAGAAATTGCTTGCGGCCATCTATGAGAGGTAAGCCACGTGTGATTACGTGTGTGTGTGTGTGTGGTGTATATATTATTATAACCTGGAACTGCCGAACACTTTGATGGTGAAGTGCAAAGATAGTGTTATTTACCTGTTGTTGTAAATATTATGAGTGTTGCTGACGAACTTTCGCAAGAAAATCGGCAGGAATTATTACTAATGTTATCTGGTATCGTTGAAACAGACACTCTACAGTGAGATACAAGATTTGGTTATGTATGTTTTTTATTAAGTGTTTGTAAGATGTAATGATGTATATATCAACCATTTTGTTGTAGTGTGTTATTTTCATATATGTTATATCTGTAAATAACAGGAGGGCGTATGTAACCGTCCAGGCTTCTCCAGCCCTACTAATTTAATATAATATCATTTTACGCGATATCAGTTGATATCAAGTTTATCCGCCATCGGCAATTATTTGTAATAACATATTTATTCAAAGTCAATCATTTGTAATCAAGGCTTTTTGGAATCATATTGTATATATGATAACATCGTTTTATTATTTAAATTATTATATTATGTAGGATAAGAATTCATTATGTTGTAAATACGGTCAATATGTTGAGACATAGTTGTTTTCATTTCATCTCATGTTTGTGTATACGGAGGGTTATTCTTGAAGCTTGGGATTTTGCGTGAGTCATGGGTTTACTTTATGACCAAGGCTAGTAAACAGCGACCCGTGCGCGAGGCTTGCAAGCTGGTCAGCTATATCATCGCCACGCCTTCTGGACTTGTCGAGGAAGAAGAAAAGGGGAGTTGATGCTTCGATCTATCGAATCAGATACTTCGTTGTATATGAGTTTTGAGATTGAACTGTTACCAAGAGTGGGGGTGAGCCCGGATATATACTGATTCTCAACACGAGAACGGAACCTTGCAGCCTTACGACCTTACAACCTTACAACCTAACTACGTGAACTCCATCACTACTACTTCTACTGTGAACATCTACTTTGTACGACGTGATTTGATATTTGAAACAGTGTGTGGTCGCTCCGCGACATAGTTACTTTTGTACAATGTGTTGTCGCTTCGGTAATGTTATCGGATCTGCGTGACACGAAACAAGCTTACGGCTCTTGTGTTATATTCAGTAAATATTGTGGACGAAGAACTATGTTTAAGTTCAAGTCTACGAAATTTGGTACAAGTCTGTACCGTATAAATAGTATAGCTCAGTTGGATGGAGATTTCTACTAATATGGAAAAAATCATATCTCTGAATTTTCTCCTCATACGATCAACGCTGATCAGTTTTTACAAGTATAGGGCCAATGTCTAATTTAAAGACTAGGCAAGCAGGGAGTGCTAGTCCAGATAGCCCGTACCATATCAAATAAGGAAGGAAGGATGTCCATGGAGCAAATTCAACATCGAGAAGAAGAGTACGAGTAACCACGGAAACCAGATGACTTCAACGGAAGCTGCAATTGGTGAGCTTCAATTATATAAAGCAAGCAATAAGTAAATTCAGTAAATTAAATTCTGAATTCCTCCACGCTTTAAGGAAACTTTTCCGATTCATCTCATTTTTTTGTATAATAAATTCATTTGTATTTTATATTGCGTTAATTTTCTTTCTTAAGCGATACTTAATGGTTAATTATTTAAAATCCTACCCCTGTGATTTAAGTATAAGTCTCTATGCTAGTAAATATAAATTTTGGTTTACAGTTTTATTTAAAACTGTAACCATGGCGCCCAAACATTACATAGAGAAATGGGGAACCATGGAATGTTGATTGTTTCTATTTGCGTGGCAATTTGCGGGCAAGCCACAAATAGTTTATTTGATGTTCATGTGTCCCAAGATAATAACTTTCATCTCCCCAAGTGTTTGGATGAGAGGGAACAGTTACAATACACCCGCAAAGAAATCGCAGCTAAATGGGTTTATCAACAAAATACATACATACTGAGTGTATGGGGTTGATTATCTTGAATCATGATATCCTAAGCTTTTATAAAATGATTGTGGACACCAAATTCTGTGTTATGCAAGACTATTTTATCCGAATTAGGTAAATATTGCTTTATAGCCCCCCCCCCCAGTTGTTCAGCTCGTGAGGAAGTATGTATTGTTCTATAAGAAGATTGATTAAATGTAATGTGACATGGATATCATAATAAATTATGGCCTCCAAAAGTGTATCCATCTTCTTTCTTTATAAGAAGTATAAATAAATTTATTTTCTGAAGTTTTTCATATACACATAATCATGAACATAAACACAGATTGCACATTATACAAATACATGGCAAGTATTTTTTGTTGAAACATTTTTCAGTGCCAATGTTATCTCTATATTTATCATGAAGTTGGTGATATAAATTTCAGTCTTCTCCTGCAGAGATTTCTTGTAAATATTATAAAATATCTCAGGCCATGATTCTCCCAAATAAGCAGATGTGTTAGTCTTAAAGAGATAAGAACAGATATTCAATGAATTCTAATCTTTTGATCTAAATTGAGGAGATTATAAAACAATCAAAATATAAATTGTCGTTTCCCTATTAACATTGCTACATTAATTATATAATTAAAGTTCCATTATTAGGATCTTATGATCTATGTCATATTTTTAGAATTACTCTCTTGATTATAACAATTTACTCACTGAATAGTTTTGGGTCACATCAATACTATCAGTTGATCGTACTAATTCTGGACTATCTTTAGGAAGCTTTAGTTAGAGACAGATTAATCATAACTAATGTTCATAATTTACTATCTTCTTTTTCATATTCAAGGCCATTTTCTCTCAGTTTCGACAGCTAATGTGTAACTGTGAGGTTCTTCAGTCTATCGAAACTAATTCGGGATAAAATAAATGTATATAATACCTGAAAAAGAAAGCATTTAATAACAGATTATACCTGAAAAATATACATACTTAGAGTTCGACGTTTTAGTTCCAAAGAAGAATTACCCCAGTTACTTTTTATAAATATTGTTTAATACAAAAAGTATTCGTGTAGATACAGTTAGTCACATTGTTACTGTCTGAAATCAATCAGCATAAATAAATTAATAGTTCGAGAGAGAAAAGGAGTGTGCTTGTTTCTTAAATACCACACAGGTACAATCAACAACCTAGTCTGAGTTTATGCTACTCTGTGTTTCCCAGCGTGTCAGAGCCATATATCTGGCCAGAAAATATTAACCAATGGTAAGTTTTCCTCTTATCACAGAACAGCTGAACGTTGCCTTAAAATATAGTATAGGATAATTTCCCTGAGAAGATAAGCAGAAATTCCAAGCGTCATGCTGGTGTAATCAGTAATTAATCCTCGCAGAAGCAGCCTTCTCTTGAATTCTCCATGATCCAGTCCAAGTAGCGGGTGACTCGCGTGTACACTCCTGGATAGCCGGGCCTGGCACAGCCGTTACCCCATGACACTACTCCTGGAATAAAATATATACATACACATTACTATTGTGTGTTTTGAAGTCCCTTCAACTGCTTTTGGACTTAAAAGACTCTACGTGGCCAAAATTTTGTCTTGGAAAAGAGGTCATTTAACGTGCCAGTATATAAGTTACACTGACAGAAGTCTCTCACATTTCTCCATACTTCATTGTCAATCTGGATTCGACTCCTTCAATCTTGGAATATAGAAAATGGGGAACCTGTCTCATTACTCTAAGTATCTGGCCAAATTACACATTGTTTAAGTCATATTCGCCTGACTGAGTGGCTCAGGTGGCTTGCCCTCTGAGCTCTTATAGAAGGGCTGGACCCCGACTCAGTCAGGTGGTATTTGAAGGTGCTCGAATACGCCAGCACACGAACGATATCCTGCAGGACAAAATTCTGGCACCTCGCTGCTTCCAAAAGCCATAATAGTATTTAGAGGGACGTAAAACTAATAACATAAAAAATAAGTTATATGGGCAGATTAGCAGTCACGAATATCGTGGTGAAGTAAAAACGAAGAAGTATTTGGTAATGGTAATGAGGCTGTCAAGCTGAAGCGGTAAAGGCAAGCTTGTTTCTCCCGGCAGGATGTGGGTTTTATTCTCCGTCTGGAAGTCGAAAATTTCGAAATGAGATTTCTACATTTGAAGAGAAGCATACCTCCCTTAGATGTGCTCCTTCTACATCCTTTATCTCCAAGCCGATAGGGAGACAGTTTTGATTATTTGATAAACGTCGATAGAAATTCCAGTGTTATAGTTTATTTATTTATGTATTATTATATTTATTTATACATTTATTTATGTATTTATTTTATTAAGGTTGTGGCTTTAGCCTCGGAATTGTCTGAGGACACGTTCTGCGCGCCAGTTTTATGTGCTCTGAGTCTTGAAAACAACTTCATACACTGCAAATTCAGGATCACTACTATCATGTTGAGTGAGTACGAATTTAAACTTTCAGTACTTACAAGAGAGTAAGACACATTGCTATTCAAATGTAATCTGTTCTGTAAGGAAATACATTCATGTGATAAGAGAGATATCACCATAGTACGTCAATGTGGTTAATTTGACGGTTTTCAGGACATTATACGATCCACGTAAGTTTATTAATCGACCCTTGAAGAAATTCGAAAAGTTGCTAAATTATTAATTCAAATAATCCTTGGATATAATGGGCTGCCTGGTGTTAAAAGAAGGTCAGTATTAGTACATTATTAAATATTATTCCTTTACTTATTCAATTTTAAAAGTTTTTGCATTTATGTTACGTAAAATTAATGTGAAGTATTTAGGCTAGATCTTCACATTTCACAAGAATTTTAAATTACACTTTTACTTAAATATTTTATAGACGGATTAACTTTTGTGGTAGATAATTTTTTAAGTATGCAGTGATAAGTGGTTTCTGACAGACGTTTAAGATAAGGTCCATCAAACCTGTTTTTTAAATAAGAAATATGACTGTACTGGAACATTATAAATTTTAATGATAAACCGACACTTACAACTGAATGTATATCAGTGTGATTTTGGGGCTGATTGACAAGTTATTGCATTTACCCTGACCGAGAACACATTTCGAAGAAAAACATTACTCTTAATGTAGAACATTTCAAGGCGGAGGAGTATCCTGTGTGCGGTAGGGGCGGGGATTAGATTCAGGGGATATATTTCACCTAAAGGTCTCCACAAATAAATCAATTTAAAAAAGAAATAATCAAGTCGTCGTTACATGTTATGAAAAGTGTAGAATACCACCTCGAAGTCATTGGTAGTACGGTAGTACAATGCACAACACATAAATTCATTCTTATACAATATACACATGACATATACAATATACAATAGCATAATAATATGAATGTAATCCATTCTGAAGTGATACAACTTAAATTTAATTTTGTAACAAAAGTTGGTTATATGCGAGTGTAATCACGGCCGACCAGATGGTACGAAGTGGATTTTAGGAAGCTCTGGGCGTGAATGAAAATCCACAGCCTGTTTCCAGTCATTCGACCGGGTCAGGAATGGAATGAATGAAGCCCCATCTAGCGGCGAGGATAGGAATTGTGACGGCTGCCGAAGCCTTTCGCACTCCTCTGGGGCAATGATTCATGAATGACAGATTAAATGAAATAATATTGGAGAGTGTTTCTGGAATGAATTATGACAGGGAAAACCGGAGTACCCGGAGAAAATCCTGTACGAGTAACGCCTACGCTTTGTCCAACACAAATCTCACATGGAGTGACCGGAATTTGAACCACGGAACTCAGCGGTGAGAAGTCTGGGTGCATGTGGTAAGTTATATTTATTCATTAGTCCATAACATGTTATGGGTTGCAGCTTCATTACCAGTTTTGTCTAGTGAACGACTGTTTTCTAAGGAGATTAAAAGTATATTTATGGAGCACAATAACAAATATCACTTGATCGGTTTGGCACTTCTGTCAGTTCATTAAGTCAACCTAGACACTGAAATATTTTTGGAAAGGCAACCATCACCCTTCTTTGGTGCTATAAGATTGATATTTTAATCAGTCAATGTTTATTCTCACTAATTAGACACCGATTCTATGTTATGTCTGTTAAATGTATCACTGTATGAGACTGCCTATACTTACATCCACCATATCACCTCCTTCCCAATTATTATTTTCTGGGTACTCTCCTGATCGAAGGATACTGATCTTAAGTTATTTAATTACGAAAACTACAGTTGGGCGGATGACCTAGGTGTTAGGCCCCTTTAAACAACAAACATCATCATCATCATCATCATCATCATCATCAAAACTACAGCATTAATAAAAGGGACACGAAACATGAATAATTCTGATATTTGCTCACCTATAAGTTCATATCTCTTGTCATCACGCTCTCTGGTCAAAGGACCGCCACTGTCACCCTGAAAATGAGAAAAGAAATATTTTCAGAATATTCCATGATGGTGATGTTTTCAGATTCAAGGGAAGGGATTTTTATTCCCTCTTGGCACTGTCATTGGTGAAAAACGAAGAAACAATTAGTAGTTCGACCCCCGATGATTGAAAATACTGGTTAAAGGAAGAGAAAGGCTAACGAAAGGCGTGATAATGAAATCATTCCTATCTCGCAATTCCAGTAACGTCGGAGTCGAAATAGAACAGGAATAGATAAAAGAAATTTAGATTGGAAAGATAAAATATGAGGCAAGTGCGATAACAGGTAACTTATAAATTGAAAACAATATTATATCATACATGGGTAACTAATGCAGATATCGAGCTCGAATTATTATTATTATTATTATTATTATTATTATTATTATTATTATTATTATATAATTATTATTATTATTGTATATACAGCTGTTGAATTGTTACCTCCATTTGGTATTATTATTATTATTATTATTATTATTATTATTATTATTATTATTATAATATGCGAAATGATCATGTTGTTTTTGAGGTTATGTCATGAAACAGGCACTGTATATAAACATTTATATCAGTTGAGTTAATGTAAATACCTGTTAATAAATATTAAAATTTATTCTTACCTGTATATATAAATTGTAATCCATAGTTGTGAAACACACTGTAACTTCCAGAATGGTAACAGGTGACGAGAATGATTGAGAATATTCCATCCATTTTAAGCTGTGTATTACGCACTGTAGAATTTTCGCGAAGATATATTTTGTAATGTAACTTTCTAGAAGCCTGCCCAGGCACATATATAAGGGGACGATCTTGACCGTAACAGTTAGTTGTCGTTTAGTAGAGAAATGGTGTAGCAAGTATATATCCCGGGCTGATATGCTATATTTGCAGTTTGCAATCTCCATATTGAAATACGTAGTCATTTGTCTTCAACTGTGTTTCAAAGTTGTAACCTCCATATTGAAGTGTTGGCAGTTGTTTTTAATAATGGCGGCTTTGTTGACCTTATTTTTTGGATTACCTTCGTATCTATCTATCTATCTATCTATCTATCTATCTATCTATCTATCTATCCATGTGTGTCATTATTTACTTCTAGTATTGAACCTGCATGTGATATCTCTTCTTTATTAGATTAAGCGGAAACTGGATAGGCTTTATTTAGAATATCCGGTATCTCCTGTCTTATCCGGTGATCCATACTGAAGAGTGTAACAGGTCCTCCAGTTGGCCGTTTTCGTATATTAGCGTTAGCTGGAGCTTGCAAATAACCCATCCCACTTCGATGTTGGGAAAGTTCAATGCTGTCGACGTCTTGAAAGCACCCCACAATATCTGTTTCGCATGGACATTATGATGCGGACGGTAGAATTATGTAAATATTACGTTTTCACCCAGCAAGTTGGCCGTGCGTCAGTGGCCACGCAGGTGTGAGCTTACATTCGGGAGATGGTAGGTTCGAATCTCACTGTCGGCAGTCCTGAAGATGGTTTTCCATGGTTTACATTTTCACACCATGCAAATGCTGGAGCTGTACCTTTATTAAGGCCATGGCCACTACCTTCCCAAACCTAGCCCTTTACCATCCTTCAGTTGGAAATTCTAAATTCCCACGGAGGGAATTACATATTTTTCCACCAATAGAGCATATCAAAAATCAGATCAAAAATTCAGTTGCCAAAAACCTTCGATATGTTAGTGCGATGTTAAACAAGTAGCAAAAATAAAAACCGTAAGGATGACGTTTGAGTAATCGAAAATGCATATTTTTCTGAATGGGAGTGTTCTGTGGGAAGAGGGACTTACATTTCTCAAAATAGTCTTAGTCAGAGTTCACAAAATGTTCGAAGTGTACTTTCAATTTGCACTACGAGAAGTGAATGAGGGACGAGTAAATGCTCTAATCACAAGCGTTTACTCCATCTGAATCAAAATTGAACTCCTTCTGAGTGCTAAAAGATTCAGGACAATCATACATGGACAGACAACGAAACGTTACCGGCACTTCAGCCCTTGTCACGTAGGAGGAGGCGGGGGTAGAGTGTGTGGTCAGGCAGCGCAGCAATCATGGTTAGCGGTAAGCTTTCCCAATGAATGTTTTGTTTACGAGTGGAGTCCTTGCTGTGCGCTCGCTGTCTGGCAGTGCACTCCATCCCCGCCGCTCGGGAGCAAAGCAAGCATTTCCTCAGTCTGAGTGTTAGCACCAACTAAAGCTCCGGTAACATTTTACTACCTTTCCCTGTACTTGTATAGGGCAGTGTCCGTCTCCTCAGTTGAATGGTCAGCATAGTGGTCTTCGGTTCAGAGGGCCCCGGGATCCAGGTGTCAGGAATTTTAGCCGCATCTATTTCATTCTTCTGGCTCGGAAGGTCGATGTTAAAACTGATCTTCATTTATACACATCACAAGAGACTACCATCCACCACAGAAGCAAGCAATAGTGAATACAATAGATCCTCTCGTAGGGGTGGCGTCGACAATAATGTGAACTGTAACTCTGATATCGTTACGCTATTGAGAGGCATGTGATCGACGTACGAACGTAAGGGTTCCATCATCATTTACCTGTGGTAAAGTTTTCAGTTGGCTACTAAAGTTCTAGATTCAAACTATATGGTGTGTTGTGCTTTCACGATATCACAAGCAATGTCATACTCCGACCTCGAACTCCTTGTTTTATAGGAATCAAGTTGTCTAATGTTTTATGGTTTTTCAACAGGCTATATTTTGTAACAGTTTGACCACTTGTGCTTAAGTTTACTGATTCGAAAACTAGTTCAGGTAGGTTGAGAGTGCTTGAATGTGAGTGATCCATACCAGAGTTTTCAAAAGAATAATGTGTCCCAATCAAACTTAAAGAACGCTGGCATATAAATTAAAAAAAAGGAACATTTGTTTGGCATTCAGGATGACGCCAAGGGGCATCAGGACATAATAAGTTAAAAACTAATATTGTTTATTCACGATCCTGAAGAAAATAACCGCAAGAAATTTGACTTGATTTTGATGAGGTGTGAGTCAAGTGAATCATGAACATATAATTTTAGAAATGACTTGAACTTTTAGTTAGCGTTTGTACTAATGAATCTAAAAATTTAAAATCACAATTGAATATTCTGGAACGCGACTATCAATTCCAGTATCTAGGATGTCAAGTGACAAGGATCAAATGTAGATCATAAATGGAGCGAATTTCAAGAGACGTGTGTGTAAGTTTAACAAAAATGTAGACACAAGTCCTCGATGGTTGGTGCCTGTAACGGATAGAAAAAGTAATATCATAGAGAATATATTAAAATTTTACAAAACCATGGCAATTCCCGTTCTTTTACATGCAAGTGAATCGGTGACCCTAATGTGAAAAATAACTCAGTCGTCTTCAAACACCAGAGATAAAGTTTCCTCATGAGACAGGAGACTACAATACTGAACCAAATGGGAAACGAAGACATCAGGAAAGAATGAAATATCTTCTCCTTAAAATCTAAAGTGAGCAGTATACAACAGACTGAACAGAATATCTAAACAGAATATGAGAACCTGAATAGCGCTGTTATGCTGCAATTACCAGCCAACAAGTTATTGATATGTAAGCCTAATCTACGAGAGAAAAGAGGATAAAAATGAAGGAAAAGATTATGGTAATTACTTAAGTACAGTAATTATTAGAAAATCGAAAGTAGATTGCAAGTATGTAAAAAATTAAAATGTGGTTTTAAAGTATTCAAATTCATATAGCCGGCCCCGTGCCTGCCTGAGAGTCGGGGTTCGATTCCCGACCAGGTCAGAGATTTCTACCAAGGTCTGAGGGATGGTTTGAGGTCATTTAGCCTTACAACTGAGGGTCCGCTTCTGTGGTGCAGTATAGTAGTTAATGTGATTAGCTGCTACCCCCGGAGGCCCGGGTTCGATTCCCGGCTTTTCCACGAAATTTGAAAAGTGATACGAGGGCTAGAATGGGGTTCGCTCAACCTCGTGAGGTCAACTGAGTAGAGCTGGGTTTGATTCCCAGGTCAGCCATCCTGGAAGTGTTTTTCCGTGGTTTCCCACTTCTCCTCCATGCAAATACCGGGATGGTATCTAACTTAAGGCCACGACCGCTTCCTTCGCTCTTCCTTGTCTATCCCTTCCAATCTTCCGTTCCCCACGCAAGGCCCCTGTTCAGCATAGCAGGTAGGGCGCCTGGGCGAGGTACTGGTCATCCTCCCCAGTTGTATCCCCCGAAACAGAGTCTGAAGCTCCAGGACATTGCCCTTGAGGCGGTACAGGCGGGATCCCTCGCTGATTCCGAGGGAAAAACCGACCCTGGAGGGTAAAGAGATAAAGTAGAAGAAGAAGAAGATTACAACTGAGAAGCGATCTGGCGATGAGATAGTGGCCACGGTCTAGAAAGCCAAGAATAACGGCCGAGAGAGTATTCGTGCCGACCACATGACACCTGAAATCTGCAGGCTTTGGGCTCAGCAACGGTAGATTTTGGGCCGTTGCGCCATAAGGTTTTTTTTTTTTTTTAAGTTCGTATAATATAGTTGCTAATAAAAGTAAACTGACACGTACAACTTACCTGACATGAATCTTTCGTACCCTCCGGATACCCTGCGCACAGCATGTTGTCGGATATCATCTTCTCGTTGTATTTGGTGTTTTTACAGTCTTCATTAGACATGACGGGTACCTCTACTTCTCTCAGCACACACGAAGGCTTTCCATCTTCATGTAAAGTACCCCAACCTGTAGCTACAGCCTTCACTCCCACGTACAATTCCTCTGGAGCATAAGTACAATAATTTAAAAGTGAAATATTGTGCAGGCACTAGATTTACACATACAGATGAAATAGGTATAATAATAATAATAATAATAATAATAATAATAATAATAATAATAATCTGTATATATATATATATATATATATATAAAACCCCAATTCAGTCTTTCACAGTGATATTGAGAAAACTATAAAGTTTCAACACCTGAATTTGGCATCACATAGGCCCTATAGATTGTTTTACCTCTCCTTTGCAAGAAAAATATCACGGACCTCCCATAAATAAGATCTTTTTACTTTTTAAAGGAAAACATGTTCCTCTAGATGAAGTGAATATACTATATTCGCCTTAATATTTTGCCAAAACATTTGAGGCCGGTTGCTATCTGTAACCTTTACCGAGGTTGATTTCCTAGCACCATTCCATATAGGCTATTATTATGATGGGTCGCCACTCAAAATGGCTGCCAGGTGTTATTCTAGGTCGCTCCACTGGAGTACAGACGCCTTCTGTAGCCGCTCCTCTGGAGTACAGACGCTAGAAGTTTCCCTCTTCCGCCACCGATGCCGTACCGAAGTCCATCTTCTACGCCACTGATGCCGTTGGGGACCTTCACTCATACTCTGGGCTTGGGCCGTCCATATTTTTTACTCCTGGAGAGAGGGTACCCCAGTATTTTCAAGCCTCAGGAACTGACCTGCCTGTTGGTCTGCGGGTTGTATTGGGTCAACCAGCTCTACTGAATTGTAGGGTCCCTATACGCCACCCGGGGACGCGCCCTCTTGGGGTTAACTGGCTCCCAAAGTGAAAGAAAACTTGTTTGGAGCAAAGAAGTACCCAGGGAAAATAAAGAGATAATGCAAAAAATGTACTATGTACCCATACAGACTTATGCAGCTGAGACTTGGACTTTGGCGAGCAGGCAAGAGAGTAGAATTCAAACCAGTGAGATTAAATTCCTAAGAAGTATGATATGAAATACAAGAAAGACAGAGTGAGAAATGAAGATGTTAGGAAGGAAGTTGGGATAGGAAAGCTAAGTGAGAGAGTTAGTTTGGACATGTAAAGAGGATGGAGGAGAATAGAATTCCAAGATAGATGCTGGAGGAAAAGTGTGGGGGCAAGAGAGGAAGACCTAGAATAAAGTGGGTTGAATCAGTGAAGAGCCGCAAAAGAAGACGAAATCTAGACTGGGACAAGATCGTGGAAGAGGAATGGTGGAAGGAAAGAGGAAGATGGAGAAGTGCCATAAATACCCCAACCCAGCAGGAGCTGGATAAGGGGAAATGATGAAGATGATGATGATGATGCTATCTATAACCGATCAATGTATGACGTTCGAAGTAAATATGAGAATTCTGTACTATGATTCTATGTTACCAGCTGCATCAAAAATTAAGGGATGCACTTAAGAAACAAAATTAGAAATTTACATATTATTTACATATTAAACGACAAATTTACAAGATAGAAAATTGAAAATGAACGTCAATTTAGCTACATAAGTTTTAAACCTCCTTATGCGACTTCAAACGTCAGTGGTAGTATAATTTTATATCTAGACTATTCCCGACATCTTTTCAGTCAAGTCAAAATATCCAAATTCGTTGAAAAAATCAAGATGTTTAAATTTAAAAAGAATATATGAGCTGGACATCTTAACTCTGGTGAACGGCTGCTAAAACTCGGCAATGGGGAACTAGTCCAAAATGACATTATTGATATTTCACAGAAACAGGCTTCAAAAATATTGTACAAGATTAATTTGGTTCTACTTTGCATAAAAACAAACAGTACATGTTTTCGAAAGTAACAGTTTCATGCCCAACAAACGAAAAAATTAACGTCATCAACCAACATTTTCTGAACATTTGGAAAGGTAAGAAAATAACGTACATTAATACTGACTTCGTAAAGTGCAATGATGTTAATTCTGTTGAATTTCTAAACTGTATTTATCCTGCAGGCAATGCACCCATTAAGTTGAACTTAAAAATAAGTTATGTCGTAATTCTTCTTCGCAATCTTAATACTCGAGTTGGTTTATGCAATGAAACGAAACGGACTGTGGTGAAGCTAGACAAAAATAACGTTCATGTAGAAATCCTTCAGGAAGAAAATGTTTTATTCCAGGAATACATAATATTTAACATCTGTTAATTCCGACGTACCATTCATTCCTAAATGGAGGCAATGTTTTTTCTTTAAATTTAGTCTTCTCTGTCACAATCAATAAGTCACGGGGTGAAACTTTATTTATAGGTAGGGAAAATCTCTCCTTCGGTGTTTAGCCATGCACAACTGTATGTAGCTTTCACAAGAGTACGTGCGTGATTGTCAGAGTACCTACAACTCTCATCTACAGCTATGTGCAATCAATACGGTTTACAAGGACATTTTATAATACTTTTTCCAATTCTATACAAATTACATGTAGTTAACATGGGAGAACATTGAAAATTTTCACGTAGTAGTTTCGGCTGTCAACGACAGGCTTACATACTAGTAATAAGATAATAACACAAAACAAAGTCGTGGAACATATAGTCTATTGAGGATCTTGGTCTGCTAAGACACCTAACTGCAGCCCTTCCAAATGACATGAAGACACTGGAGTGTGACGTGGTCAGTCTGACATCGTCTTCAGCTGTATTATTTGGCTTCCGGGACAGAGACCACATTTTACCAGGAGTGAACCCCGTTTTATTCCTCAGAGCAGTCGAACGCAGGGTCTCCGGGAGTAAAGGACAGACATGCTACTTCTATATCTAGAAACTGCCTGAAATAATAATAATAATAATAATAATAATAATAATAATAATAATAATAATAATAATAATAATAATAATTCTGATCCTATGACATTATCTTATTCCCTAGCTACTGCTAACAAACAAATCAACCAACTAAAAACCGAAGCAGCAAAGGCTGGCCTCCAAATCTCCTTTGAAGAAATGAAGTTCATAACTAATATCAAGCCGGCCGGCTCTTAGAGAGTTGTCCCCCTATTGGTGGGGGGTTGGATTAATACAAACGGTATCCCCTGCTTGTCGTAATAGGGGCCCTAGGTGCCCTGAACTTCAGAGCATGGGTTGGCGACCACAGGGCCCTTAGCTGAGTCCTTGCATTACTTCCACTTACTTGTGCCATGCTCCTCAATTTCATCTATGCTATCCGATCTCCATCGGTCAACTTTTGCTCTTTACCGACCCTGACGGTGTTAGGTTTTCGAGGCCTAGGAAGTCTTTCATTTTCACGTCCTTCATGGACCTTGTCTTTCTTTGACCGATAGCTTCATTTTTCGAAGTGTTGTATCCCTTTCATTTTTTCTCTGTGGTTAGTGTTATATAGAAGATGGTTGCCTAGTAGTACTTCACTTAAAACAGTAATCAGTATCCAGTAATCGGGAGATAGTGGGTTCGAGCCCCACTGTCGGCAGCCCTGAAGATGGTTTTCCGTGGTTTCCCATTTTCACACCAGGCAAATACCGGGGCTGTACCTTAATTAAGGCCACGGCCGCTTCCTTCCACTTCCTATGCCTGCCCTATCCTATCGTCGCCATAAGATATATCTGTGTCGGTGCGACGTAAAGCAAATAGCAAAAAAACAGTAATCACCACCACCACATCTTATAGAGTCGTAGAACAGGGGAAAATCAAACAAGCAGAAGAGTTTATGTACTTAGGTGAGTGGATAGTACGTAACAACTCTGAGAAAGTAGAATTAACATCTAGGATCAGCAAGATGGAAGTCGCATACCAACCAACTAGAAATATCTACAACAAAATATCAGTATCCATCAACGCGAAGCTTAGGCGTTATTGTTCAGTCGTTCGTATGCAGCAGAATGCCTTACGTTGGACAAAAAGGGTCTAATTGAAAAGTTAGAAATCAAAGAAAGAAAAATCCTAAGAAAGATCCTAGGACGAAATAGAGAAGAATTGTGAGTACAGGTGACGGCATAACAGTGAACTGTACCTGAATGTGGAAAGGATAACGGACAGCGTTCGGAAACGGAGGATTAATTTTTATGGCTACGTAACACGTATCAGCTCGCAGAGATTGACCAGGAGGATCTTTTCCTACTTTGTAAACAAGAAAACGAAGGGACCCTCTTCATCGAAGTTGAAAAAGACCTTCAAGAAATAGGGATCACACATGAAGACATTCAGGAACGTGTTCCTCTCCAGAAGAAAGTTCCAGCATACCAGCGATTTCAAGACAAGTCGAAGTTGAAAACAGGCAAGAAGTTGATTGTTGAAGGAAAGGAGGCTCACAGAAAGTGAATGAGGGAATACTGAGAAAGAATTAAAGCTCAAATGTGCAAATGGTTGACATAACGTGGTCTACAGCCGGCCGAAACGAAGCAGAAGAAGAATACCGGGAGTAGCTTAGGTGGTAGTTCGCTCGCCTCCTGAGTTCGATTTGGCAGGTTCAATCCCGGCTCAATCCGGTGGTATTTGAAGTTGCTCAAATACGCCAGGCTCATGTCGGAAGATTTAGTGGCACAGAAAAGAATTCGTGTAGGACAAAACTCTGGCACCTCGGTATCTCCGGAAACCGCAAAAGTAGTTAGTGGGGCGTAAAACCAATAACATTACTGAATACTAATAATAATAAACTATGCGTATTATAAAGTAAAGTCGGTCCGTTTTCTCTGTCTGTTTGAAATCGCTAATTTCATAAAGTACCGAACGGATTTTATTCAAGTTTTCACCAACAGACAGCGTGTCAATCGAGGAACATTCATGTGTATAACAGATATATGTTGTATTTATTTGCTTACAATCTTTGCCTGTCACCCATTTTGTGCGTTTTGCCATCACTACCATGTGTACTCTACTTTTTATTCACGGCGTTGCCTAGGTCACAGAGCCTGCCTTTACTGTCAGCCATCTTCAAGATGGGAAATGTGCTTTTTCTGCATGGCGTTGCCTAGGATACTTCCGCTGGTGCTGCCTATATTGACCGCAAGGGCTGCCTATAAGACTGAAAGTCACGGTTTATGACAATCAAGCAAATCGTATGGTCGCACTGAGCAATAATGTGGATTGTGATAAAGTAGTTAGTTTTGTTTCCTTTTAATTGTGCTAATGCTAATATAGGAATTAAAGTTATGATGAAAGAGAACACCGTTTAGAGAATGAAAGTCGCGCTTTAGTTCAAGTAAGGCGTATACTGTAGTTATGGCTCTTTAGAGCGCATGGTTAAGCTGAGCAATAATATAGGTAGATTGTGATAAGTCGTTGGTTTTGTTTCCTTTGCGATTTCATCATGCCTCGACGACGTGCTAATATAGGATACAACACGACAAATGATAAGAGACTCTGCATACTACGAAATAATGAAAGTTATTATGAAAGAGAAGACCATTCAGAGACTGAAAGGGCAAACCAGTCTTTGCGGAGGGATAGGGAAACATCCTTGGAACGAAACGGTAAATTATCTCAAGATCGTGATGTGATGAAGATCCAAAATATATGGAGAAACATCTGTTGACAGAGAACAGCGCACGCTCAGAAATCGCACCAGGCATGCACAACAATATCATAATATGGTTAGAACGCGTAATTCTAATAATTTATGGTTAGAATCTTCAGCTATGAATTACAATTCTACCAAAGATTACAAAATAATATCCGATGGTTTCGATAGGTGCTATGAATATTGTCTGTCAATATTGTTGAGCGTTGAAATGGAAAAATGAATATGCCTTCTGAATGGTAAAAATGTTACTAAAATGGTTGACGTTCATATCAATGTGGAACTATGTAGCTCAGTACACTATGTCAAACATATATCAAGAAAAGCAGTGATCAAGCTACATTTAGCCTATAATCTGGAAAATGAAGTGGAGCAGCTTCAGTCAGGTCGTTACATTTGAAATTCAGAGCAGTTTGGCGTATTTATTCGTTTGACATACAGGAACGGTCATTAACTGTTACTTATTTAGCAATTCATTTAGAAAATGGTGAAAGAGATTTCTTAACAGAAAATAACGCCAACGACAGTGTGAACATTGCACGTGACACCACATTGACTGCCTTTTTGAAATTACATGAAAATGATGAATTTCCAGAAACTTTGACATACGACAAGATCCCTCGGTTTTACAGTATACTTGGAACCATCCTACTATTAAATATACCAACGTACAAAACAAGGAACTGCAATCGAAAGAAACCAAGGAGTAAAACATACGCTCTTGGGAGGGTATACGTAGTTTACCCGAATAACAGCGAATTATTTTACCTACGGATGTTGCTCCACATAGTTAAAGGTCCGAGGTCTTTCGCAAGCCTAATAACTGTGCAAGGGATAACTCAAGATATCTTTCAAGGAGCGTGCAAAGCACTGGGCCTGCTAGAAGATGAAAAGAAATGGAATGGCGTTTGGCTTTTAGTGCCGGCATGTGTCCAAGGACTTCGGCTCGCCAGGTGCAGGTCTTTTGATTGGACGCCCGTAGGCGTGATGAAGATGAAATGATGATGGAGACTACACATACACCCAGTCCCTGTGCCAGGGGAAGTAACCAATTGTGGTTAAAATTCCCGATCCTGCCGGGAATCGGACCCGGGAGCTCCGTGACCAAAGGCCAGCATGCTAACCATTTAGCCATGGAGCCGGACGCTAGAAGATGATTCTCAATAAGAAAACACGTTATTTGAAGCTGGTGTTTTTAATACACCCCAACCAATCTAGAAATTAATTTGCAATTTTGATGACATTTTTCCTTAGTCTTTAGCAAAATCATCCTGAAAGTACGGCTAAAGACATATTGCACCGCATGAGACAGGAATGTTCCTCAGATGAGATTAATTACGATGACGATATTTTTAACGAAGCTTTGCTGGAGTTAAATAAAGTTATATAATATATTTGAGGAGTAACTGTTCAAAAGGTGCTATTTCCACCCTGAGATGGTTGTGGAAAAACGCACGAAAACGTTTAACAAAAGGCACATGGAACTTACCCATGATCGGGTATGGTACTACATTTAAGGAATTTCATCTTACTGATCTGGATTGCTCGTGGCATTCGATAGTATTCAACTCTTGCAATGCGTGTGGACGAAATTCTAAAAATAAAAAAAATATTTGAAGTGGAAATAGCACCTTTTGAACAAACAATTGTGGAAGAAAACATCAAAGGCTTTGTATTACCTCAATCCCACAACATAAGTATGGATGCCAACAGAGACTAATTTATGAGAAAAGTCCTGTGATAACTCCCGTCTGTTACAAGCAGTTGAAAATGAGATTCGTTCAAAATTGGACCAGAAAACGGTATATGATGCAGAAATGACCACAAAGGCAAAATTTAATTTCTTTATGCCCTAGGAGGTACGAGCAAAACGATTTTAATTAATTTATTGCTCACCAGAATAAGGCCAGAGAAAAGGAAATCGCTCTCGTTGTGGCTTCGTCCGCCATTGCAGCTACGCTCTTGGAAGGTAGTAGCACTATACACGCTACATCAAAAGATGATTTGTCCTCACGACGCGTCCGACGTTTTTAACAGACCAAAACAAAGCAACACAGCTAAATGAATACGAGATTGCAAGTTGATTGTTTAGGTTGAAGCTTCCATGTCACATAAAAGCATTGTAGAGGCGTTAGATAGAACAACGCAAGACTTGCTAAACAACAACACATTAACGGGTGGTTGCACTGTGTTATCTTCCGGAGATTTTCACATGTAGCAAAAGGGACGAAAAAGTCAACGCATCACTAAAGAGGTCTTACCTTGGCCAGATGTAACCAAACTAGAACTAAAAGCCAATATGGTAGGGCCTTTGCTGATGTTTTACTTCAAATGGGTAATGGTGAATTACCAGTCAGAAATGGAAAATTGATTTCAGTGACCTATGTGTTTTGTCCTCAAATCTACAGAACTTAATAGAAGAGTTTTACCCTGATCATTCATGTATTTCTTTTAAGACGCGAGTTTGTTTGAGGAGAGAGCCACACTGTCTCCAACTAACGAGCAAGTCAATGAAGTAAATGACTTGATAATATCTATGTTTAATGCACCGTCTAAAATTTACCATTCAGTTAATACTCTCCTGGATATAGAACAGGCAATACATTATCCAACTGAATTTTTAATTTTTTTTTACCACTCCTGAAACTCTTCTCCACAAACTGATTTGAAAGTTTCCCCTATAATATTACTTCGGGACCTATCACACCAGAAGTATGTAACGGCGCAGATTGCTAAGAAACTCGTTAAAACAATTTCGACTTAGTGCACGTGAAGCCAGTGTGGAGCCAGTAAAACTGTTTTTATCCCTAGAATACCAATGATACCCACTGAGGCATTTCAGTTTAAAAGGCTCAAATTTACAGTAAAAGCATGTTTTATTATGTTCATTAATAAAGCAAATAGTCAATCTCTAAACGTTACAAGTATAGACCTCTGCGTTGAATGGTTCTCTCATGGTCAACTGTACGTGGCCCTGTCATATGTTGCTCCCAAAGAAAATTTGTTTGTGTTGGCCCCAGATGGAGAGCCACGTAACCTAGTATCTTAATATCCTCAACCCTAAGGTTGGTGGGTAACATGCTTGTCTTCCAAGAGTTTCCGTCCTTTGGCCAGCAGCTTCAGGTGGCAATAGGTGTACTTGCCTTTAATATTGTCAATAAATTGCACTCTAGGTCTCCCTTTGGTCCTTCTACCTTACATTTTCCCTTCAAGCAGGTTGGTGCACCAGTTAGAATGACGTAGCAAGTGGCAAACGAAGCTGTTTCTTCTTTTGTTCAAGGTTTCAACCAATGTACATGTCCCATTTGTTCTTTTGAGAACATTTTTGTTTTGACTCTATCAATACAAGGTATTCTTAATAGTCGACGACAGCACCTCATCTCAAAGGCCCTGAGTTTCATCACTTCCGCTTTTCACAGGGTCCGTGTTTTGAGCCATAGCTTACAACACTCCATACAAATCTTTTCACGAAGTGTTTTCGTACCTCCACGTAGATGGTCTTAGATGTAAGTAGAGACTCTTTTTTTGAGAAAGTTCCCTTCACCTGTGCAATCCGGGCGTTTACTTCTCTTGTACATTTTCTGTCAGATGTTATCAGACTTTCTAGATATCTGAATTTCTTTACTTCATCTAATTTTTCTCCACCCATTAGCACATTGCCAATTTGGTAATTATCCCTTATACAGGCCATCATCTTGGTCTTCATTTTGTTTATTCTCACGCCGCACCTCTCTTTTAGCAATTGGATCATACGATTTAGTGCCTTTTCAATATCATTTCCATTTTCAGGTATGCTATATCATCTGCAAATCGTATGGTACTCTACAGTTTGCCATTAACATGTAATGCATACCATGATTCTTGGTAGAAAAAAGTCTCTTTGGCTTCTTCTATATACACTGACTGACAGAGCAAATGCAACACCAAGAAGGAGTGGTCAGAACTTTATGAAAATTGCAGGGTAGACTGACGTCACTGAGGTATGCTCATGATGTGAAATGCGCCGCTGTGCTGCGCACGTAGCGAACGATAAATGGGACACGGCGTTGGCGAATGGCCCACTTCGTACCGTGATTTCTCAGCCGACAGTCATTGTAGAACGTGTTGTCGTGTGCCACAGGACACGTGTATAGCTAAGAATGACAGGCCGCCGTCAACGGAGGCATTTCCAGCAGACAGACGACTTTACGAGGGGTATGGTGATCGGGCTGAGAAGGGCAGGTTGGTCACTTCGTCAAATCGCAGCCGATACCCATAGGGATGTGTCCACGGTGCAGCGCCTGTGGCGAAGATGGTTGGCGCAGGGACATGTGGCACGTGCGAGGGGTCCAGGCGCAGCCCGAGTGACGTCAGCACGCGAGGATCGGCGCATCCGCCGCCAAGCGGTGGCAGCCCCGCACGCCACGTCAACTGCCATTCTTCAGCATGTGCAAGACACCCTGGCTGTTCCAATATCGACCAGAACAATTTCCCGTCGATTGGTTGAAGGAGGCCTGCACTCCCGGCGTCCGCTCAGAAGACTACCATTGACTCCACAGCATAGACGTGCACGCCTGGCATGGTGCCGGGCTAGAGCGACTTGGATGAGGGAATGGCGGAACGTCGTGTTCTCCGATGAGTCACGCTTCTGTTCTGTCAGTGATAGTCACCGCAGACGCGTGTGGCGTCGGCGTGGAGAAAGGTCAAATCCGGCCGTAACTGTGGAGCGCCCTACCGCTAGACAACGCGGCATCATGGTTTGGGGCGCTATTGCGTATGATTCCACGTCACCTCTAGTGCGTATTCAAGGCACGTTAAATGCCCACCGCTACGTGCAGCATGTGCTGCGGCCGGTGGCACTCCCGTACTTTCAGGGGCTGCCCAATGCTCTGTTTCAGCAGGATAATGCCCGCCCACACACTGCTCGCATCTCCCAACAGGCTCTAGGAGGTGTACAGATGCTTCCGTGGCCAGCGTACTCTCCGGATCTCTCATCAATCGAACACGTGTGGGATCTCATTGGACGCCGTTTGCAAACTCTGCCCCAGCCTCGTACGGACGACCAACTGTGGCAAATGGTTGACAGAGAATGGAGAACCATCCCTCAGGACACCATCCGCACTCTTATTGACTCTGTACCTCGACGTGTTTCTGCGTGCATCGCCGCTCGCGGTGGTCCTACATCCTACTGAGTCGATGCCGTGCGCATTGTGTAACCTGCATATCGGTTTGAAATAAACATCAATTATTCGTCCGTGCCGTCTCTGTTTCTCCCCCAACTTTCATCCCTTTCGAACCACTCCTTCTTGGTGTTGCATTTGCTCTGTCAGTCAGTGTAGTTAAATAATAATGGTGATATACACATCCTTGTCTTACGCCCTTTCCAATTTTATCTTGTACTCTTTGTTTGCCTATCAATGCTGTCTAGTATTTATAAAGGTGGTAGAGTACTTTTCTGTCCCTGTAATCTATTTTCAGCTTTCTTAGGGTATCAAACAGCACATTCCCTTTTTATGTTATCAAAGGCTTTCTCTATATCAATGAACTCTTATTTCTATGCCTATTTCTAGAGATAACGACTCTTAAGAATGGTTTAGCGTGTGCCTCTTCGCTTCCTAATTCCAAACTGTTCTTCTGAAATATTATCATATATATCTTCCTCTCTATCCGGTTATAGCTATTTCGAGTTATGATTTTAGAGTCATGGGAGAGGAGGCTCATCGTTCTATGATCTTCACACATCTGTGCTCTATGTGCTTTTGGGACGTGAGTATGGCTAGTTTAGCTAATTTCATTTCATTTATTAGCTGGTATAGATTATATTTGACTTCGTCTCCTTGGGCCTGTAAGATCTCTGCAGGGATTTCATCTGGTCCTGAAGCCTTTCTGTGTTTTAATCTCTTGAGTGCCACATCAAATTCTTTTCTGAGTATTTGTGGTCCAAGCTCATCAACTTCTACTTAGCCATCGCTTTCCAGGACATCTGCATCAATAATGTCTTGCTAGAGTTCTTCTGTGTACTCCTCCCTTCATTTTCTTCAGTTAGAGCTTCGCCATTCTTACTCCGTATGATGTTCCAACACTTTCTTTCTTGCTCCAAATTGTTTTCGTTTCTCGGCGTACTCTCTCTCACTGTTACCTTTCATTATATATTCGTCTATGTCTTTGAACTTCTTTTCGGACCGTTCTTCTCTTACTCTCCTTACTTCTCTGTTTATATTGTTCCGCAGTCTTGCATATTCATCCTGGTTTCCTCTCGCTTTGCATTTCCTACGTTCTTCCATTAAATCCACTATATCTCCAGTAATACAAATTTTTTACACTGCCTTTTCCAGTCTTCCAAAACATGCATCAGCCATTTAAGTTACATCGTTTTTTGTATGGTTCTATTTCTCCCGTACATTACTTCCGGACATCTTCTTGAAGTCAGTTTCTTTCATCAGTTTTCTGAACTCATTTAAAGCTTGATTGTCGCTTTTTACACTACTGATGTTCCATTTTTTCATGGTTGTTTTATAACCTTTCTTCTAGAACGAAGTTGGCTTTTCATTAATGTCAAATTGTGATCCTTGTCCACATCTCCACCTGGATAGCTCTCACATGATTTAGCTTAGTTACGATAGCGGTCTTAATCATGATATAATTTGTCTGGTATCTGTCACCACTACCTGACATCGTCCAAGTGTACCTTCTCCTTTTGGTTGTTCAGTGCATATATTTGCTATCACCAACACATGAATTTTACAGAATTCATTTAGCCTGTCACCTCTTTTATTCCTGTTTCCTAGACCACACTTTCCCGCACAGTTGCCAACTCTACCCTCACCTGCTACAGCAATCCAGCCCCGATGATGATTAGGTTATCATCATATTTAATTTCCATTAATACTTTCTCCATCTGTTTATATATATATCTTCTACTTCATAACCAGAGTGTCCATGTGTGGGCATGTACGTCTTGGTTAATACTGTATCCTTACGCTCTGTCTATAGTGTGATCATGATAATTTTTCGTTAAATCCCCATATGCTTTGGACATGATATGCTAGTTTTCGTTTTAATACGATAGCAACACTTCCCGTTCCTTTTACATCCTCCGAATAAATAATTCTGTTGCCCCATTCCAGAAATCTCCAGTAGTTGGCCATCTCACTTCACTTAGTTCTAGTACGTCAGTCTCCAGCCTATCCGTTTCTTTCTTCACATTTTCCAATTTTCCAGTCCTTTTAAGCGATCGAACATTGCATGTTCGTATTCTAAAAGCTTGATTATTTCTTTGAATCTTCATACTTCATCACATCCGGAGATCCGGAATTATTTTACCTCCGGATACTAATTTAACTTGGGAAGATATCATGTTTATTCTTGAGATATCCTATGGATTTTTAATGCAGTGGTTACCCCTTGTGTTCTGCATCCTATGTCGTAGGCCATCTCGTCGCTCTTCCGTCTTTAGGGGTAGTTTCCCACCCGAAGGACAAGAGGGTGCCCCGCTCATCTGCCCTCTGAGGAGACCATTGACATTTGGTACAGGGGACCACATATATCGGCGATCATTCGGTCTGTGCTACAGTTACCTAATGCAGCTAAATCACAATTATATAAGGGAAGTACAAGAATTTTGTGTGTTAACGGACCAAAAATGGCGTCCACATATCGGGCATGAAGTATTGAGTTTACTGGATGTATTTTAACGTTGTGGGAAAGAGGTTATGCATTCGTTTAAATGAGTATTATGGAAACTGGAATGCCGACATTTATTTTCGTGGTTAAAATATGTTTCATCAGCTACAGTAGTATATAAAAAAAATGTTCACAGTAGCCATTAACTTGAAAAACCAATACACTTCAACGAATATGTAAATTCTTATAAAAATCATCTAGTTGAGTTGCTAGTCAGGTAAGAAAAGTTTCGAACAAGAGGTTAGTTAATGTTACATGCTTTACGTCCCACTAACTACTTTTACGGTCTTCGGAGACGCCGAGGGGCCGGAATCTAGTCCCGCAGGAGTTCTTTTACGTGCCAGTAAATCTACCGACACGAGACTGACGTATTTGAGCACCTTCAAATACCACCGGACTGAGCCAGGATCAAACCTGCCAAGTTGGAGTCAGAAGACCAGCGCCTCAACCGTCTGCGCCACTCAGCCCGGCTACAACAAGAGGTTAGGGATGATCTTTGGACGTAACTACGAATATAGCAACAGAGGTTATGTGTAAACAACTATTAAAAAACAAGTACAAAAACCTCTCCGTGACTGTGACATATACTACAAAAAATCACACTTCACTACCCAGGTTGTTAAAAAAGCTATAAAAAGGGTTCAGTCCTTGAAACAACATTGGAATCTTGAAATATGAATTAAAAATGGGTTATATACGAAGATATTTAATATGTGAGGCCACCCGTGTGAATCAGTGGCAGTTCAGGTAATAATAATAATAATAATAATAATAATAATAATAATAATAATAATAATAATGCATCCCATCTTCTAGAAATACAGTGTAGTCGCTCCCAGCGAGCAATATCATTTATCTAGATAGTTTCCTTCCGATGTGTCTACTTCACGTTTGTGATCTTTCAACGTTAAACATGAATTTATAGTAAATCCAAATTTTATACCGTATAACTTGATTTTTAAGCGACCATGAGCTAGCAAGAGCAATATAAGGAAAAGATCTCGTGTAATGAGTGTGAAAGGGAATGAACATACTCACGGGTGTTGGCAGGTAGACACACAGGACGGATATTCTCAGTGATTGGCACACGATCGTTGAGTCGCAGCAGAGCGATGTCATGATCAAAATTCATGAAGCTGAAGTCACCTGCGATGGCTCGGATTACGAATCGAGACTCTGGCTTTGTGGTCTGGTTACAGCGGTCATGTTCTCCGAACGTGACCTTGATCATGAACCACATGAAGCTGCAACAAGGCGAACACCTTATTAGAATATGTGTTACCTTGAGGATCAAGTCATTGAACTGCTTGGATCTGAGAATAGTGTTTCACTGGGAAATTACAATTGGATGACAACGATAGAAAATTTGTGTAACCTATATTTTTATATTCAAACTTCACTGTTACGCGCACAAGGGAGAGAAAATAGGCCAAGTTCAAGGCTGAGAAAATATATTCCATTCATATTGTGCTACTAAGAATTAACTTTTACTTTATATGAAAATGAATTAAAACGTGTTCCAATTTGTTTCCAGACGAGTGCAGCTTGTTAGGAACTAAAATAATGCACTCCAGCGTATACGCTATTTAACCATTCTCATAATGATCAGATTATCTGAAAGGAAAAATGTAATTCATTGACGAAAATTCCTCAGTTATCTTAATAGGGAAAGGCGCATGATTAGTTCAGTGGTGTAGATGCTTGCTTGCCATCCAGGAGGCTGAGGTAATAATAATTATAATAATAATAATAATAATAATAATAATAATAATAATAATAATAATAATAATAATAATAATAACCGTATGGCCTCAGCTACCGTGTGCAGACATTTCAATTTGACGCCATCTGGCTGTCTGCTCGTCAATTTCGACATTCCGTTTTACTCTAGGCCCGCTAGATGGCAGACCGAGTAAACCGAAACTCTCTTGGGCGTCTATGGGTGAGATTTAATGAATTTTGTCGGGTAAACACCAAATGTGTCACCGGAGATCTTTTACATGCCGACATCGTACAACATGGAGAGTCGAATGGACTTTTTTTTTTCTGCGCTTCAAAAATCCGACTACCTCTGCCGGGTTTGAACCGGCTATCTTGGGATCCGGAGGTCGACACTCTACCACAGATCCACAGAGGCAGCTGTAGAAGGCTGAGGTGCAAATCCCGTTCGATATGCCTGGGTTGAGATTTCATCTCAAAAATAGTGTCAAATTTCTCTGTGGGCAAATCATATGGTCATGAAAATCCACCATCTGTTTCCAGTCATTCGACCGGATCAGTAATGGAATGAATGAAGCCTCCATCTAGCGGCGAGGATAAGAATTGTGACGGCTGCCGAAGCCTGTCGCACCTCTCTGGAGCAATGATAATGAAAGACAAATGAAATGATATTGAAGTGTGTTGCTGGAATGAAGGAGGACAGGGAAAGTCGGAGTATCCCCAGAATAACCTGTTCCTATTCCGCTTTGTCCAGCATAGAGTGACCGGGATTTGAAGCACGGAACCCAGCAGCGAGAGGCCGGTGCGCTGCCACCTAAGCCACGGAGGCTCTTGGTAAAATCATATGGTCATAAATGTCATAAATGTCTCTCGGTCATGGTCAACCTTTAACAGTTGATAATTTCAGATGACTGCCTGATAGCCTACACGGTTGCTAGGTAACATTGTCTGGCCATACATCCATCCATACTTCACATCACAGTTGTCTCTGTGGATCAGTGGTAGAGTGTCGGCCTCCGGATCCCAAGATAACGGGTTCAAACCTGGCAAAGGTATTTGGACTTTTGAAGGGCAGAAAAAAAGTCCATCCGACACTCCATGTTGTACGATGTCGGCATGTAAAAGATCTTCGGTCACACATTTGGTATTTACCCGACAAAATTCATTAAATCTCAGCCATAGACGCCCAAGAGACTTTCGGTTTACTCGGTCTGCCATCTAGTGGGCCTAGAGTAAAATGGAACGTCGAAATTGACGAGCAGACAGCCAGATGGCGTCAAATTGAAATGTCTGCACACGGTAGCTGAGGTCATACGAGTATTATTATTATTATTATTATTATTATTATTATTATTATTATTATTATTATTATTATTATTACAGCTGAGCAGTTACCACCTGGACGTAATGAAAGCTGGCTGGTGTTGAAGTCCCTGGACAAGCTACGATCAGGAGTGGGAAGATCAAGGGATAACTTGAAGAAATGGGGTTCAGTGCAAGTGATACAAGGTGTGAATGTGGAGAAGGAAAAACTACTAGCAACATGCTTCAGTGCCGTCTGTGCCTAGCATCTTGCATGGAGAATGATCTGCTACAAGCCACCCGAGTGCGCTGGACATTGCAAAATACTGGGCATGTGTAATATGAAGATCTCACATGCTATGTTTTGTGTACAGGGCGTATCACAATTATACCGACAAAAAATAAATCAGTGATATTCTTCGTGTTATTTTAAGAACAATGGTGCAATCGGATTGGAGGAGAAAAGTTGTGTTTTCGAGAAAATGAGATTACTTCGTCACTCCCAGACGCGCGATTCAAATTGACGAACTTGCCATATTTTGTATGCCAGAGAGCCAGCTGCTGCCTGCTGCTGCGAGTCAGAGGAAGGAAGGGAAGGGAGGGGAAGTGGGAAGTGAGGAAACGCTCGGTGCGAATGGACAAGTTTCTCGTTCATTTCGCATAGTCGCTTCCCATCCCTAGTAGGGGCGTGTACAGTTTGTTCTGCATAAATTGACTACTATGCGAACGCCGTAGAAAGATAAGAATTTAGCAGCTTTCCAGGTCGTTCATGACACACTACACATTCTGAACAGAGTCCAAAGGTCACCACTACACTGTTGTGAACTGTGCATCGAAGTAGGAGGAGTGGGGTCATATTGAACATCTACTGTAATCAATCCATAGGGCGTATTGTTTCCTTCGTTCAGTATTTAACTCCATTTACAATGTTGCGAACGATGGAATACACAATCGTGACAATTGTGGGGCGGCAACGATGCATCTTCGAGCATGTTAAATAATGAAGAACGTTACTGCGACCAACAGACGAGGGGAGAAACTATATGGTGCATTCCTTGACTGACAAATGTGTCTCGTTCTGCGTGTGCAGTTACGGCTGTTTAATAAACGAACTGTGGATATCGCCTGTAAGAGACAAGCACAATCCTGTGCGAATAAAACGAGGAAACTTTTACATACGCGCGGAGCATTATCTCTGTCTCCATCATACACCCCACTGCCCCTAGCTCCCCTTCACCTCCCTGAAGTATGGCAGTGGCTTGTGCTCTGGCATAGTAAATATGGCGAGTTCGTGAATTTGAATCGCGCGTCTGGGAGTGACAAAGTAACCTCATTTTCTGGAAGAGGTAAAATTTATCTGCCAATCCAATTGCACCATCGTTCTTAACATAAAACGAAGAGCTTCCCTGAACTTTTTGTCGGTGTAGTTCTGACACACTCTGTACTACAAACTGACTTGTACATTAACTGTAGATTTATATGTTTTCGACTCGAGAGTAATAATAATAACAATAATAACAGTAATAATAATAATCCAAGAAAATGGTTTGGAAAAATATGCTATAGAAACAAGAATACACAAAATGAAAGGAGCATATGGTATAACAAAAAATACATACAACAAAAAAATGTTTATCTAAAAATCTTAAAATAAAAGCACTACAACACAGTTGTGAAACCAGAATGCTTATATGCCAGCGAATGCTTAGTACTCGAATATAAACTTGAAATATTGGAAGTACTAGAAAGAAGAATTATAAGAAAAATATCTGGCCCTCTAAAAACGACAGAAATTTGGAAATTAAGAAGTAATAACGAAATTTATCAGAGCATAGAAAATATATACATATAACAGTAGACTAACCAAAAACATCTTCGCGTATCTTTGGATAAAACAGTCAACAGTTACCTCGATTCAAGAGATCAAACAAGACTTGGAAAGAAAAAACATCAGAGAAGAAGAACGAAAGAGAAATTTTCAGGAAGAAAGTTTTAAAGATGGAAAGATTCCAAGGGAGGAGGGCAAGGAAACGCTGTACAAAGTGGTCTGAAGAAAGAAAAAAGAAACATACTGTAACAATGAAGGAATATTGGGAGAAAAGGAAGAAAAAACAGCAAAGGATGAACAATTGAAATTGGAACGTGATCCCTAGTAGGCCCTAACCCAAGAAGAAGAAGAGGAAGAAGAAGAAGAAGAATCACAGCCTGCAAGGTTGCTAGGTTACGCTTCCGTCACACATTGTTACAGTACATGACACCATTTCGTTACTCAAATTTTCTGATGACCTCACGCTCTAAGATATATTTATTTCAAAATCACATGGTGTTCGACCTTAAAGCCCCGGCCAAAACCAAAATGAGCCTGAGTGGCTCCATATATCCCAGAAAGCTACGATAAGCTGAGGAAATAAACTTAGATTACTTTAAAATGTATCAAAATGAAATGCTAGTTTTTTTTTTTTTTTTACGTCGCACCGAGACAGATAGGTCTTATAGCGACGATGGGATAGGAATGGCCTAAGAGTGGGAAGGAAATGGCCGTGACATTAATTAAGGTACATCCCCAGCATTTGCCTGGTTTGAAAACAGGAACCCACGGGCAACCATGTTCAGGGCTGCGGACAGTGGGGCTGGAACTCACTACCTCCCGGATGCAAGCTCACAGCTGCGTGCCCCTAACCGCACGGCCAACTTGCTCGGTAATGCCAGATTCAAATAGGGTGTTAGGATTTACACACACAAACACTTCTCTCAAAATATAAACTACTGAAGAAGGGGGCTATTATGGAGAAAAGATATTTGTTAAAGAGATTTATGTTTGTCCAACCCTTGTCCCCTTTCTCTACGGAGTCGGGTATGAGGTGAGATGAATCTGCCGTGGCGAGTTTTTATGACCGGGTGTCCTTCCTGATGTCAGCCTCATCGGAGGAGTTGAGATGAACTTAAATTAATGACGTGATATGTGATGGTAGTATGGGAGATGGTGAAACGCAGTGCCGGCACATAGCCTACTCTGTCGGAAAGCACCAAGGCTTAACGTCCCCATCCGAAGGAATAATCACCATCAACAGCGTCATATGCACTCACTCCATATGAGCACTGCGGAGAGGTTAGAAATTTAATCCAGGCATTTGTTAGTAGGAAGTAAATTCATCTGACTTACAAACGCTAATAATAACTAGAGGACCCGTGCTATTCCGTAGCAGTCGTTATAAATAGGTCAGATAACTCGTCTTCATATTCTTGTCGTAGTCATATTCTTTTGCTACGCTTTTATGAACATTTAATAAGAAGCGTGTTATGGTATGCCGCAGTTCGTAGTCAGAATTCATCCACTCTGACGTCATCATGCCGTCCGTTCGGCAAAAATATTTGCCATATATTTGCTTTTTTCCCTGCAGTTCTTGATCTAAAGCATGCTATTGTGTCGTAGAAGGCAATGGTATTTTTAATCGCAGTTCATCTATATGGAATAGATGTCTTGTGAGCTCATAGGTTAGTCTCGAAGGGGCGTTTTTTGCCAGATAGAGAACGTTTTTAAGATGCATCGCCTTCACTCTTTTTAGTGTAGCTAAGTTATATTTCGATAGGTGTTCCCAGATAATAATGGGGTCTGTTTGTACGTAGACAATTTTCTTATAGCAGCATGTAAGTTATTAGGAATGCTCTGCCAACTGTTGAATATATTTGGAAGCTGGGAAAGGTTAGAGAATCAAAGAGTATCTAGCAGGGAATAGTATTCTCCCGTGATCAGAGGAAGTGTATACTCTCTGGCTTGACAGGTAGTAATCAAACATTGCAGCATGCAATGACATTACTTTCTTTCTTTCTTTTCTTTTCTTTTTTTTTTTTTTTTTTTTTTTTTTGCTAGCTGCTTTACGTCGCGCCGGCATACATAGGTCTTTTGTCGATGATGGGAGAGGAGAGGCCTACGAATGGGAAGGAAGCGGCCATGGCCTTAATTAAGGTACAGCCCCAGCATTTGCCTGGTGTGAAAATGGGAAACTACGGAAACCCATCTTCAGGGCTGCCGACAGTGGGGTTCGAACCCACTATCTCCCGGATGCAAGCTCACAGCTGTGCGCTCCTAACCGCACGCCCAACTCGCCCGGTAATGACATTAGTAAGGATGAAAATAATATATTAGAATATAGTCGCTTAGCAACCTGCTAAGTACAGAATGTATTGCGGGTTAGGGTAAGCCTTCGCCTGCAATTATTGGAGTGATCATTTAATGATTTGCTTTTATGATTACTCGAAGTTGGCTGTACTTAAGAGACCTATCAATGTCTCATGATTCACCAGGAGGTAATTCTGGAAGGAATAAAATAAAAATGAAGCAGATCGGTCCAGTAGAACGAAAGTACGCATTGGCCAAAGCTGTTTTTAGTAAACTCTTTTAACATGTAATTGTTATCTAACGTGGTCTCTAATGGCCGTAAACGAATATATATATATATATATATATATATATATATATATATATATATATAGAGAGAGAGAGAGAGAGAGAGAGAGAGATAACGAAAGTTTAATACAAAAAGTAACATTTTTCGTATGAAGAATTTTAGGCATTGAAAATAATGTGGAAGCTGGAAGAAAGCGAGATATTTCCGTAACCCAGGAGGCATAAATTTACAGCCATCCTAAAAGTATCTGTGATTTCTGACTGATCTTCACAACTGTCATGTCTGAATACTCACCCTTTGACACAGTGCGCAGCGGTGAGCACGTAGCGATCATTGATGAGCATACCGCCACAGTAGAAGCGGTTGAAGTACGAGAGACGTGCCATCCATGGATATTCATTGCTGTCAGTTTCTTGGCCTCCCACAATGCGGCCCTCGTTCCGCACTCCGCAGCCTGGCAACAATTTATTACTTATTACTTAAGACATTCCAAGTATTCCTATAACCCGTAACATATGGCATCAGTGTCTTTACACCCAAGAACAAGAACGTGCATGATAATAGTTCTTAGTTATAAAGCATTGAAAGTGAGGTTTTACTTGCGACTTGAGACGGCCAGGCCGAATACGTGAGACACTTTCACCCTGTAACGCACAATATTTTATTGCATAAAAACCAAAACAAACTCCATGGTGCTACAGGCCTGACAGGCATGAGGCTGCCAAGTGACAGCTGCACAATCCGAAGGTCTGCAGATCACGGGCTGACGCGTGATCAGCACGACGACTCTCGACCGTAATTCCTGGTTTTTAAAAACGAGATTTTATTGCATACCACGTTGAATTCCTTTATTTTTAGTTGAAATGAAATGAAATGGCGTATGGCTTTTAGTGCCGGGAGTGTCCGGGGACATATTCGGCTTGCCAGGTGCAGGTCTTTCGATTTGACTCCCGTAGGCGACCTGCGCGTCGTGATGAGGATGGAATTATAATGAAGACGACTCATACACCCAGCCCCCGTGCCAGCGAAATTAACCAATGATGGTTAAAATTCCCGACCCTACCGGGAATCGAACCCGGGACCCCCTGTGACCAAAGGCCAGCACGCTAACCATTTAGCCATGGAGCCGGACTATTTTTAGTTAAATAATATTAAGAAACACACTGTGCTTAGTTCAGGGCCCACCATTCAGACAGTTGACGTTATTCATGAATGAATAGATATCACATTCATATTGGTCCGTGGTGGAAATTTAGTACGTAAAAAACTCAACTAACAAGTTAAAATATTCCACCTTTCCACCATTTTCATAATCTGATTATTCTTACATAAAGAACATTAATGTATTTACAAACGGTACATGTATTACTAAAAGGAAGGCAGCTGCGAGTATAGCAGGCAATCAGGTGTGAGTCAGCTGTGGCAGGTGACACGGGATTTGAATACAACAACTGCACATGGAGTTGCTCTTTTAAATCAAACACAATTGGTCCATTTCGTCCGAATTAAGAAATGTTCCCTTTCCACTTACAGCAAGTGACCTGCTGAACGCTCTTTTCCTGAATAATTGTATATAGTTGTAATTCTTCATTCTGCAGAAGATTATTAAGATACATTTTAAGACAAAAGATCAAGAGGATTTCACGTGTAACGTGCGTTTATGAACAAGATATGTCACATGCTCCAAGACTCAAAGACTCCTAGCCTTATAAGGCTTTCCCACGATGAGGGCAAGATGTTCTTAGCAACGTGTTGATAATTTTATGTATGTATGAAACTTGTACTTTCTGTGTATTTTAATCTTGAACTATGAACACGACTGAAGATGTTTTCAAATGAAAACGAAACATGTACCGATTTAAATAGATTAATGATCTTTTAATGTAAGAATAATCATTGTTAGTGGTGGAAAAGTGGAAATTATTAACTTGTTAGTTTTTTTTACAGAATAGAGAGATATCTACATGATACAGTGTAGTCATCTGATAAGTATATAAGTAACTGTTTTAATGTTATTTGTTTTACGTCCCACTAACTACCCTTTTACGGTTTCTGGAGACGCCGAGGTGCCGGAATTTAGTCCCACAGGAGTTCTTTTACGTGCCAGTAAATCTACCGACACGGGGCTGACGTATTTGAGCACCTTCAAATACCACCGGACTGAGCCAGGATCGAACCTACCAAGTTCGGGTCATACTCATGTACGTGCTTTGTTAGAAATCTGAGGTCAATTAGGAAAAAAAATTCTAATGTATATATTTGGTATAGGAAACCTCTATACAGGTCGGCAAAAAAGCTGGCTATCGTCTTCATATCAATGCTATGCTCACGCAGCCATATTACCTGGTGTGGGAATAATCTATTAGGTGACTTTTCACAAATAATTTCGCAAATATATATTTAGGTCTATACTTAGATATGAAAACTAGTTAGTCAAATGACAGATCCCTCTGTGAATATACGTGCAAAATTTCATGAAATTCTTCCCAGTGATTTATGTCGTTTCGGAAGACAGACATTATTTAATATTTCCATAGAGGGATTTAGTAAACTTTAATATCTATTTATACTAAAATGGTTAGGTTTATACGCCATACTTACTGCAAGTACATGTTCGGATCGGATCATGACTCACTGGAGGTCTGTTCCCGAACAAGCCGAACAGGTTTCTGGACGCTGAGGCGCCGTCCTTACCGTCTACCTGCAATAAATAACACATCTTGAATAATCTAACAGGTAGGAGAATAATTATATACAATTATGAATTAACTGTGAAATCGGAGGCGTGTTAATGATAATATCACTGTTTAGGTCAAAGTTGTAAAGAATAATGTTACATAAGATGTGCCGGGTCACGGTAGTCTGACGATTACGGTATTATATTATTAAGCAGCTGTATTGGAAGGAACAGTTCCTCACCTTCTACCGGCCAAACCATTACAGACAACCGAACCTATTGCTGATATGTGACAGGAAAGGGCCCATTTTCTGAAGGATTTCTTCACAGAATTGCAGGTAGCCGAAATAAGACTTCGAAATTAGTTCATAACACTGAACTGTTAACTAATTGTGAACTAATCTTCCGAACGTTACAGGAACTGATACATAATTTTTCGTTGAAGGTGTGAAATAATTACTTACTAATACTTACGTAAATTTCATGATGACTGGCCTATATACACTGACTGACAGAGCAAATGCAACACCAAGAAGGAGTGGTCAGAACTTTATGCCAATTGCAGGGTAGACTGACGTCACTGAGGTATGCTCATGATGTGAAATGCGCCGCTGTGCTGCGCACGTAGCGAACGATAAATGGGACACGGCGTTGGCGAATGGCCCACTTCGTACCGTGATTTCTCAGCCGACAGTCATTGTAGAACGTGTTGTCGTGTGCCACAGGACACGTGTATAGCTAAGAATGCCAGGCCGCCGTCAACGGAGGCATTTCCAGCAGACAGACGACGTTACGAGGGGTATGGTGATCGGGCTGAGAAGGGCAGGTTGGTCGCTTCGTCAAATCGCAGCCGATACCCATAGGGATGTGTCCACGGTGCAGCACCTGTGGCGAAGATGGTTGGCGCAGGGACATGTGGCACGTGCGAGGGGTCCAGGCGCAGCCCGAGTGACGTCAGCACGCGAGGATCGGCGCATCCGCCGCCAAGCGGTGGCAGCCCCGCACGCCACGTCAACCGCCATTCTTCAGCATGTGCAAGACACCCTGGCTGTTTCAATATCGACCAGAACAATTTCCCGTCGATTGGTTGAAGGAGGCCTGCACTCCCGGCGTCCGCTCAGAAGACTACAATTGACTCCACAGCATAGACGTGCACGCCTGGCATGGTGCCGGGCTAGAGCGACTTGGATGAGGGAATGGCGGAACGTCGTGTTCTCCGATGAGTCACGCTTCTGTTCTGTCAGTGATAGTCACCGCAGACGAGTGTGGCGTCGGCGTGGAGAAAGGTCAAATCCGGCAGTAATCCGCTAGACAACGCGGCATCATGGTTTGGGGCGCTATTGCGTATGATTCCACGTCACCTCTAGTGCGTATTCAAGGCACGTTAAATGCCCACCGCTACGTGCAGCATGTGCTGCGGCCGGTGGCACTCCCGTACCTTCAGGGGCTGCCCAATGCTCTGTTTCAGCAGGATAATGCCCGCCCACACACTGCTCGCATCTCCCAACAGGCTCTAGGAGGTGTATAGATGCTTCCGTGGCCAGCGTACTCTCCGGATCTCTCACCTATCGAACACGTGTGGGATCTCATTGGACGCCGTTTGCAAACTCTGCCCCAGCCTCGTACGGATGACCAACTGGGGCAAATGGTTGACAGAGAATGGAGAACCATCCCTCAGGACACCATCCGCACTCTTATTGACTCTGTACCTCGACGTGTTTCTGCGTGCATCGCCGCTCGCTGTGGTCCTACATCCTACTGAGTCGATGCCGTGCGCATTGTGTAACCTGCATATCGGTTTGAAATAAACATCAATTATTCGTCCGTGCCGTCTCTGTTTTTTCCCCAACTTTCATCCCTTTCGAACCACTCCTTCTTGGTGTTGCATTTGCTCTGTCAGTCAGTGTATAACATGTACTGTTAAGAAAATATTGTGATTATAGGATATAGTCATACGTTCTATGGGTCGTGAAGTTGCGTTCGGGCCTCACTGGTAGCAGTTCTGTGGATGTTTTCACGTGGATCACCACCTTCACATCACATAAATACTGGGTATGTTCTTTAGTTAAGACTACAGCAACATACCTTGCCAATCCTAAACCTTCACTTGACGTTCACTTAAAAAAATCAAGTCAATACAAATACATGCGAGCAGGATACAACAATCCTGTAATTGTATAACTCTAGATATCAAGCTGTAATTTAGCTACCGTATATCATTTTTCTAAAATGACGACGTCGACCGCCAAAGTACCACACACTTGAAGCCATGGTTATGTTGGAGAAACAACGACCCTGAGTCCTCGCAATGGGCTGATTATACGCAGAGCTGTTTTGTACGTACCGATGATCAATTGTTGAATATGCAAACCTGATCGGTTGTATCCAATGCCGAAATGAGAACTTTCTTCTTTCTCCACTTATTTGTGCCAGTCTCTTTATTTTCGGGTCCCCAATCCCTTGCTCAGCTCGTGTTCTTTCCTATTCGTATGGTATTGCGAGGTCTATAGTGTCATTCAGTCTCACCCCTTTTGTGACCATTTCCTTTCTTTTTACGATCGCTCATTTCTGGAAGGATGGAAGCTCTTCCATTTTTCCTCCTGATTAGATTTGAGAGAGTATGGTTGACTCGCTGTACTTCTTCTTCAAACAAGAATCACCAGCATCACCATCCTCTCCCCTTCATACGGTCCAAACTAGTGAAAGCAATGAATCAGTATTGCTCATTCGGTCTGTAATTTCCACCTCCGTTGTTCTGGCTTTTAAAATGAACTGGGCAGCTACGGAGTAATTCGTCTTTTTTCAAGGAGCCATGCAGTTAATTCAACCTTGCACCATTGGAAACATCAAGTAGTTTTCAGCCTTCTTAAATATGAGAAGAATGCATCCACAATACCACTTGACTTTGGGATATTTGACATAAGTCATACGTATTTCTTAACCGTGGAAGTGACTTAAAATGTGATCTTTTTTTTTTGTTCACTTTAGGTCTCAATTTTGATGTAGGCCTATAAGAAACACCCACATAGTCTAAAAGTGCATTCAAAAGGAAGATATCATATATACAACCCATCATTTTTAAAAGCGATCTCACCCCTTCTTTTACCAAGGACAGAAATTGCTGTAGTGCATCAGCCAGAAGGATATTTGAGTCCTCATAGAAACTCAATTGGTTTGGTATTGGAGAAGCTTTAAAATCACAATGAATTGTTCACTATGCTTTATGAATCTTAAATAAAGGATGTACGGTGGCCTGTCTCAGTAATTATGCCTTGTTTGTAGTCCTGCTTGACTTTGAATTATACTGAACAATAGATCTAAGATTTTAAAACAAAATAAAATACAAGAAATAAATCAAAATCTATAATAATGAAAGGAAAAACGCGCGCGCGTATGTGTGTGTAGAGAGGGATATTCCCAGCTAAATCTATGCACGAAGAAATCTGAATATTTTAACATAGGTGGATCGAACGGGATCCAAATGTACCTCGAAGCCGGATTTATCATTTTTACGTTCGTTGGGAGTTATGAACGATAAACCGGTGGAACACGTGTGTAAGAATATTATAATTCAACGTGCTGTCACCAGGATAAAATTTAGAGTCACTGTTACTAGGAAACGCACATAAGCCCTGAATTTGTTTGTTTTTTTCGTCGTTAAGGCCACGGTTGCTTCCTTTCCACTACTAGCTCTTTCCTATCCCATCGTCGCCAATGTCAGTGCAACGTAAAGCCAATTGTAAAAAATAAGTATATATCGTACGATAAGTAATACGAGTCAAGGAGACATTTTAAATCCATGGCGTAGGAAAACATGTTCGGTATTCGACACGAGGAGCCTCATTCAGTTCGTGATATCCAGAAGTGTTTGTGTGTATTTGTGCGAAGCCCAACCAAATCTACGGCAGGCAGAGATCTGAAAATGTTAATATAGGCATGTTCTTAGAATAATATTTCTACGGGTAAAGAGCTGCTTTCATTAATTATTTACATTAGTTTTAATCGTTGTGTCTCTCTCCTTGGCAGAATGGTCAGTGTTGAGGCCTCCGGTTCAGAGAGCGTTTCAACATGTGGAACACAGTTCGCACCTGCGACCCCGCAGGTGTGGGGAAAGCGGTAGAAGAACAAGAAGCCGAAGCGGAAGAAGAAGATGATGAGGACGATGATGTTCATTTAATCGCTTTATTTATCCATCCGATATTCACATTACATGCACTTATTCTCTTCTTTTAACTGCAATGAGACTGAAAAATAAACACTTCGAATTGCATGTAACGGTAAAACTCGTTATTTATTTCATTTACTTAAAAGTTTAGGCAATACGAGGATTCGCATAGACCAGCAATAAAACGTAAACCGTATTTTCTTTCATCTAATTCAATCTTAATTTTATTACTGTATTTAGAGAAAACAGACAGTACATAGACCATAATAGGAATAGTAATACATACAGTATATCAGACAAGGTGTCATTTTAAGTCCGTGATATCCGGAAGTGTCTGTCTGTGTGTATGTGTGCGATGTCGAGCCAAATGTACGGCACGCGGAGATCTGAAATTTTTAGCATACGTGGGCACAGCATTTCAGCGATCACCCATTGCTGTGTCAAAGAGTAATTCTTGCTCCAAGAAGTGAAGCTGTCAACGTCATCAACTAGCAACTGTTACAAGAATTACCTGGTGTTCCACAAATTTACAAGTCTATCTGCACGACACGTAATAGAGATGAGGCTGTCAACTACACGACAGAGCTTCTGAACAACTTGGACTCACCTGGACTACCCTCGAACATCTTGGAGCGGTTGCAACGATTATTCTCCTCAGGAATGTGAATCCTCATTCCCTCTGCAATCGAACACGGCTCTCAGTCAAGAAACTGATAACGAATATTTTTGCTATTTATTTTACGTCGCGCCGACACAGATAGGTCTTATGGCGACGATGGGACAGGAAACCGCTAGGAATGGGAAGGAATGGTGGCTTTAATTAAGGTACAGCCCCAGCTAGAATTTGCCTGGTGTGAAAATGGGAAACCATGGAAAACCATCTTCAGGGATGCCGACAGTGGGGTTCGAACCCGCTATCTTCCGAATGCAAGCTCACAGCTGCGTGCTCCTAACCGCATGGCCAACTCGCCCGGTGTGTTGCAATCTAAGAACTGAGTCTTAACTTCAATTAAGTCACTAACAAAACACAAAACTTGTGTCAGTTCAAGTTCGGTGACCCATAAATGTTCGCAAAAATATTCAACCAACGCCTCTAAGACAACAGACTGGTGATGTCACGCCTCTTCTCGATCTAGGAAGAGATATCGAAAAGCTGCGCTGCATTTGAGTATGGGCGTGTTTCTTAGAACCACGAGTTTTCTCGCAGATTAGTAGCTTTTGTAAGAAACGTCATTAAGGAACTGAAAGTTAGTCGGCCAAAATAAAGATGTAGGATATACACTAGCATGCCCTGGTTTTTTCTAGCTCAATGACTAACTGGTTAACATTGTAGTCTTTGCTCCAAACGGTCTTGGGTTCGATTCTCGACTGGGTTGGGGCTTTCTAACCTTCATTGGTTATTTTCTGTGACTCGTGGACTGGATGCTTGTTCCGTCTTCAATAATAGATTTCATGCTGCATAGGGTCCTATTCCCACAGACGCGCAGGTCGTCTGCGCCAGTGATCTCGCCATTATTATTATTATTATTATTATTATTATGACAGTAAGTTGGTTTGTCATGTTTTTAAATTATAAACATCTAATACTCAGATTTGCTCGCGAGACTTAGTGTTTAGAGTGTACTAGGTCTTTTGGTATTGGATAGAACAAACTTCCTACTTTCATTGTTTCTGTCTAATTCTTGGCTTTTACACTGCGAAAGTGATTGAGGTTTGAGCGGTGCTAGTAATGCCATTCCTTACGCAGCCAGATTCTATCCCTGTCATGAACGGTGTGAAATTGTCGCCGAGGGTGGTTGGTGTATGCAATTCGGTGGAATTGGCAGACTGATATTATGTAAAAGCTAATTCTAGTTCGGTGACGAAAGCAAATGGAAACTACTTCGCTCGTCATTTTGCTTGTAAGCCTCTTAGGACATCTATGACAGCTGATGGCAGAGAACCGAGCTCGATAGCTGCAGTTGCTTAAGTGCGGCCAGTATCCAGTGTTAGGGAGATAGTAGGTTCGAACCCCACTGTCGGTAGCCCTGAAAATAGTTTTCCGTGGTTTCCCATTTTCACACCAGGCACATGCTGCGGCTGTACCTTAATTAAGGCCACGGCCGCTTCCTTCCCACTCCTAGCCCTTTCCTGTCCCATCGTCGCCATATGACCTATCTGTGTCGGTGCGACATAAAGCAACTAGCAAAATGATGGCAGAGATGCAAAGGAAAGCGCAGGTTGTCCATGGGTATCAGCTGGAGAGATCTGCACCAGTAATCTCGCCATTATTATTATTATTATTATTATTATTATTATTATTATTATTATTATTATTATTATTATTAGAGCTGCTAAAATATTGGCTATGAGTTGATCGGTAATGCTAAATGGCTAAATGGTTAGCATGCTGGCCTTTGGTCACAGGGGTCCCGGGTTCGATTCCCGACGGAGTCGGGAATTTTAACCATCATTGGTTAATTTCGCTGACACGGGGGCTGGGTGTATGTGTCGTCTTCATCGTCATTTCATCCTCATCACGACGCCCAGGTCGCCTACGGGCGTCAAATCGAAAGACCTGCACCTGAGGAGCCGAACATATCCTCGGACACTCCTGGTACTAAAAGCCATACGCCATTTCATTTCACCTACTACTCAGAATTTTGTTTTTCCTTCCTGTGCTTCAAGAGCATTTCAGCGGTTATGAGTGCCATGTAAAAAGGGTGAATGATTATGGAACGGTGATGCAGTGCTCTTCAAACGAAAAGCCAAATGGATGTCGAGGAGGGCTTAGGGGTAAACGTAGTGGAATTCTGAGTAGAAAGTATTGAAGGGTGTTCATGAGGAAGACGCATCGATCTCTTAAGATTTACTCTGAAGAACTGGCGAGAGTATGACTACAGAAATGCCAGCTCACCTAACAACAGAAGGATTCATATTATTTCTATAATGTAGCCAGACCAAAGTCTGAAAAAAAGGATAATGAGTATCACTGGGAGCATTATAACATTTAACAATATAACGAGAGCTCCAGAATTTGTCTTGAGAGAATTTGGAGCTCGAGTTTGATTTATTTTGACTACGTCATAGTCTGGCTGCAAACTGTTCAGACGACAATGCTTTCCACAGAACGAAAATATACTAGTGTCCAAAGTTAATCAAAACTGAGATATGCAAAAAGATTTCATGAACAAATAATTGTACAAAACATGATGAAAGTTAACGACATGGTTCTCTGGTAGACAACAGAGTTAAAGTACATGTGCATAACTGTTTTCTATTGCAAAGAGAGATAACCAAAATAATAAAAATAAGTATCATTCTTCAACAAATAGAAAAGAGTTAATATGGAGTGTGGAGAGTGCTTCTCACAACGACGTGGCGTACTCTCCACGAGATGGTTCAGGAGCTCTACTAGCAGTTGGTTCCATTCCCCACGAAGAGCAGGGCGGAGCTCTGGAAGTATCCTTGGAGCAGGCTGGCGGGCTGCAACTGTTCTCCCTACAGCAGCCGCTTATTTGGCAGGGTGCATTATAGAAACTACTCTACTCGCTCCTGGCCCCCGATTTCCAAAGTAGCCAGCGTCGATTAATACAAAATTAGTTCCAAAATCCATCATCTCTATCTACATGGTAATTTATCAGAACTTTTTCTGCCTTCATCTGATCCTCCATATCTAGTCTTTCGTAGTAAAATCTTCACTCTTCCAATGCCCATATCACTTATCTAGGTATCAACATTTACAGGCGTTTTCATTTTCTCTTCGTTATCATGACCCTTTCCTTTTTCTTTTCGTTCGGGCTAAGCGGCTCATACAGACTACTCCTGGTCTGCTGAGCCCAAGCTGACAAGTTCAATCCTAGTCCAGTGGAATTTGAAGGTGCTCAAATGAGTCATTGTGGCACTAGATTTACCGGTAGGCAAAAGAACTACTGCGGGGAACAATTCCGGCACTTCGCTGAAAAGAGAGCTCAGTCTGATAATATTATGATCAATCAGGCGGTTATCCCAAATATACAGGCTTCGATTTCACTCAGTTATTCTGAAATTGAGCGATTTTCCATAGTCTTGCATTGTATTATGCACATTTCGTCCGGCTCCATTGCGTGCTGTCCTTTGGTCTTAGAGGTCCCAGGTTCGATTCCCGGTAGGGTCGGGAATTTTAACCACCATTGGTTAATTTCTCTAGCATGGGGGCTGGGTGAATGTGTCATCTTCATCATCATTTCATCCTCATCATGATGCACAGGTCGCCTACGGGAGTCAAATCAAAAGACCTGCTCCTGGCAGGCTGAACATGTCCTTGGACACTCCCGGCACTAAGAAAAAGACATACGCCATTTCATTTTTTTTCATGCACATTTCGACAAGTAGAGGTTTCGAAGAGGTCCATGTCTTTCAAACTGATTTAAATTTAAGTCCGTTTCAAACAAACCCCAAAATATATTTTCCAAGATGACATCAGTTCACAAATTGTGAGTGACCCCGAGGATCCTGAATTCTAAATGAAGCCAAAGATACACACTACTCTATAGAATACAATGACCCACAACAATATTGTGAATAGGACATATTAGATTCTGTAAAATCCATGATCTATGTATAATAGAAATGGTATACGTCTTCAAAAACACGAGCAGGAATCGTAGTAACATGGGATGTCGAACAGAGCTCTGATCACGATGTCCAGAGCCATTTTTCATCTGACGACGAGGGATAGCTGAGTGTATCGTCGGTGGCTTCTCGCTCAGGGGGCCCTTATTTGAATCCCGAATGCCAGAAAATGCACGTGGATTTTATGAAAAGAAAAATCATTCTTTTCTGATTTGGATTCCACGTCAATCTGGAGATTCCATGTCAAAACCACAAATTTGATTGCTTCTTCATCTAATGCTTGTATCTTTTGATAAAAGACGACTATTGTTTCTCTCATGTAAATAAAAATAATTTCAGACATTTGATTAAATAACGAACTTGTGAGCGTTTTGGCTGAGGATTGTTGTATCCTTAGGCAATTTATTTGGAAAATAAACATAGCAAATAAAGTGAAAGAATGGCCACCAAAGCAGCCTGAAGCTGTCTGAATACGCTCGTACATGATTGCATATTCTATTTTCGAAGACTTGCCCATTTAAAAGGTGAACATGTTACAAAGGACTTTTAGAGAAGTATGTTAATTTATGACATCACACTTGCTCAAGCACACCTTAGTTCGTAATGCGGGTGACGGATTGCGTCACTAAAATGACCCGGATACTAAATATGGAACAACAATAGGACATGGGAAGTGCTCCATCCTTTTACTCTGACTTCATTTAACATCCGGATAAGGTGTTCTAGAGTGTTATGTGCGTTAATGTAGCAGGTAGTGTTGAAGACTCGACGTCCAATTCTACGGTCAATAATGAATCAATCATGGAAGCATTTGCTGAAAGCATTTGTTCGTTAGTACTCATATTTGTCAAAATTCTGTTTTTCAATATTTCATGAAAATAATTTTAATGACAAACGTCTTTTCCACAGACTAATTTACTTGAAGGTAGGAAATGAAAATAATGTTTACGTTGAGAAAAGGCCTCTAACATTACAGAATTACTAAAACGTTACTGTGATGTTTGACAGATATTTGTTATGTTGCTAAGTGCTAAGGTAGGCTACTATTGAACTTAAGAGAAACTGGCATGTCGGAATTTCACCATGAAATGTGGCTCTTCAACTTACCAACAAATAGATTAGCACAGGGTTCTCAGAGGCTACACTGAAATTCCATCCCATTATACAAGGGGCGAGTGCCTAAACAACGCTGCTTCCTAGCCGAACAAGTAACATTGTAGGGGTGGAGGGGAGGGGGGAGTTGCCATTATAGTCTAGGTCCTAGGATGTAGCAAGGTAGCTTCTCGCCCGACTGTTCAACGTTTGATTGCCAGAGTCACGCAAATTTAAGGGGCCATAATATTTAACACCCTCAGTGTCTACTCATCAATGTAGCGAGGGGTTTGATGACGATGATAATTTTGTCTAACTAACTGCCTTTACGGTATTCAGAGACGCCGAGGTAACAGGATTTTATTCTGGGGAAGTAATTTAGGAATAAATTATTTCTATTGTATATTTTCTGTCTCGCGTTCGTGAGGTAGAGGTCGTTAAAGGAATATACTCATATATACATATACAGCTTTAGAGAACTGTGGAATGTACGGTTATGTACAATTTCGAAGTACAAAACTGGATAAAATACTTTTACGTTATGTTGATGCAGTAAAATCTATCATAATGGTTTGACTTGGCGTACTAAAGTACAGGCACAGTCGTAGATAGTGCAAAGCGCATAGTCAATGGTAATATTCAGCTTGAGTAGCCGTGCGTAAAACGTAGCAGCGAAATATCCATCATACATAATTTGGTTGTATATGAGCTAGTCACTCAAACTTCACACTTCAGATAATTAAGAATTATATGAGGGAACTTCTGCGACTTGTACCTCCACTCGGTAGGCTAAGTAGGTTATTCATCCAGTCTGATCGTGCCCACGGATTTTTGATGACAATGAAGTCTAAACCCACTCGACCTAGCAACAACATCTGCGGATCTCTGCTGATCATTTCAGAAGTTCCGTACGTTAACTATGACTGTGCATTTCACGAGAGCCAGTCTCTCGACAATAACAATGTATATATGCTGTGACAAGTGTCGTCAAGTCGAGTAGCGTGTTAACTGTGGAGTGCTTACTTGTTTAGATAGGCTACTCGCTCGAGGTGCCAAGTGGTTGAAAACGTTTGTGAGCCTGCATAATGAGTTGGTTACACCAACGGAACTTTTAGATCTCTTCCAATAGCTCTTACGAAACCAACATTCAACTTTTAGCTCCTGTAGAAACACTACCGCTAACTTGATCGTGGCTTTCATGTCTTCCCTTTTTCCCAATATTTTTCTTCTTTATGTATCAATTGTATTTTCTCGAGTGAGTTGACTCCGCGGTTCGGACCGCGTAGCAGTCATCTTGCACTCGAAAGATGGTGGGTTTGAACCCCACTATCGGCAGTCCTGAAGATTGTTTTATCCTTGTTTTCACACCAGAAAAATTATGGGCCTGACCCTTAATTAAGGACACAGCCACTTCTTTCGCAGTCTCAGCTCATCCCTATTCCATCGTCTCCAAAACCCTGTCTGAATTGGTACGACGTTAAAATGAAAAGATCGTTGTATCTCAGCTTGAAATGGGCTTGCACTCGGATTTTACTACAGACGGTTTAGATCTGAAATTCAACCATGGGAGATGAACAATCTTTTGCTATAACACGGAATATAAAGCAGATTACAAGAGAAAACAATCGAAGACTTTTGGATCATTGAAGGATATTTTGTGACAAGTATTGTAACAATTGTGATTTGACTTTTCTTTCCTTTTGGACGAAAGTCTGGGTCATCAGCTAGCACTATTCGTTTCGTAAAGAGGCACAGTGTTGTTTCAAATCTCAATGATACTACACTACTACATACCCTTCTAGACTATTCACCAAACCCCCCCATGGCACCACAGCCCTTGAAGGGCCTTGGCCTACCAAGCGACCACTGCTCAGCCCGAAGGCCTGCAGATTACGAGGTGTCGTGTGGTCAGCACGAGGAATCCTCTCGGCCGTTATTCTTGGCTTTCTAGACAGGGGCCGCTATCTCACCGTCAGATAGCTCCTCAATTCTAATAACGTAGGCTGAGTGGACCTCGAACTAGCCCTCAGGTCCAGGTAAAAATCCCTGACCTGGCCAGAAATCGAACCCGGGACCTCCGGGTAAGAGGCACGCACGCTACCCCTACACCACAGGGCCGGCTTCTAGACCATCTATCGCTGTGAAATCCTATTCATAATGTTGTGAGTTAAGGGTTTAGTTACACTTTTTCAATTCCTAGACTCTCTTCAAAATATTTTACCTTTACTGTTTGTAATTCAACAACGATCGCGTGGAGTTTGTGCAAATGATTTTGGGGTCATGGTCGTCGTCCTCGGCTGCAACTTGTACCCGAGTAAACAATATTCTTCAGAGGTATACATTTTCACAGTCACAAAGCTTTTTGAATATGTTTCATATGACTTAGTATCCCAATCTTGGCATGAAGCATACGTCCACACAGATCCGGAACCGAAGTTGACGGAACTTCCATCCTTGTCGCTTATCCTCTTCACGTCGCCGTCGTTCCTCTTCAAACACCGGAACTGCTGTAGAAACAGTGTGGCGCCAAAGCGTACGAATCTCACCAAGCGTATCCCAGGTATGAGTGTTCATTCCAGCTCTTTTCATAGTATGATTTAGCTGATCCTTGAAACGCCTCCATGAGGTCTAGTATCTATCTAGGTATTCTGCCTTATGGCAGGTCTTGTCATGGGATGAACCTCTTCCACTGTTGCCTGTCCTGCGCCAAATTTTTCCTGTCCGAATATTTATTTCCTTGGATATTGTCCAACATTTGATATTTTTTCCTTCCTCTTCCTCGTTTGCCTTTCACCATTACTTCTACTCCTTCTTTCAGTAAACAGTCCCTCCTCAAACAATGTCCGATCCAGTTCATTTTTCTCCTTCTAATGGTTTGTAACATACTTCGTTCTTCTCCAACTCTTCTTAATACCTCCTCTTTCCTTACCCGGTCTTCCCATTTCACTCGTTCTATTCTCCTCCATACCCACATCTCTAGTGCCTCCAATCTTCTCTCATCTTTCTTTCTCAATGTCCAAGTCTCTGCGCCAGAGCGCTATGCTCCAAATGTAACACTTAGCAAGTCTTTTCCTCAAATCTTTGTTTAGTGGTCCACAAAATAATTTTGATTTTTTCCTAAAGCCTTCTTTTGCTATGGCAATTCTTTTCTTAATTTCTGTTGTGCAATACATATCATCTCTGATCATACTTCCCAAATACTTGAAGTTACTGACTTGCTCTATTTCTTCTCCTCTTATACTAATATGACAACTTCTACCTTTTCCTCCAATTATCATAATTTTGGTCTTCTTCTTATTAATTCTCATTCCATATTCTTCTAGTTTCATGTTGAGTTTATCTAACATTTGTATCATTTCACGTACAGAAGTTGACGGGGAAGTCTGGTTTCACTCATGCGATGAAGATGCCCTATCCATCTGAGACGTTGGCCAATAATGGTAAGCTCAATAGTAATAGCATGTACTTTCTCAAGAACTACAAGTTTGGTGACCCGGTCCTCCCATTTGATGTTCAAGATGCATCTGATATTTTGTAGATGGAAGTGCTCTAGCTTTTTGATATCCTGACCGTAGAGCGTCCATGATTCTCTACCATAAGGCAGTGTTGATATGACAAGAGCATGGTAAACCATAATCTTGGTATGCATTGTAAGGTCCTTATTCATGAAGGCACGGCGGGATAAACGTCCAAATATTGAGTGGGCAGCGCCAATTCTCCTATCAACATCTTGTGAGCAATTATCATGTGTTGAGAGGATACTTCCTAGGTATAAAAAGTGCTGGACCTGCTCCAGTGGAGTATCCGCAATGGAGATATTTAAAGATGGGAGGTTGCAACCAAATGCAGGCTGTGAGAGTACTTTGGTTTTCTGAACATTAATGGAGAAACCAAAACGATCGCAAGCCCTCTTGAAACAACTGACTAATTGTTGCAACCCCTTACGTGTGAGAGCAGGTGCGGTAGTGTCATCTGCACACTGTAATTCCGTAACGGAGGAAATCTTAATAAGCTTTTGGGATCGAAGTCTAGCCAGATTGAACATTCCCCTATCGTATCGAAGCGATATCTGACCTTTACACATTGGCTGTCTATAGATGTTCCATATAGCATGCCAGCTAGGTAAAGAGCGAAGAGTGTTGGAGCAAGCACACATCCTTGTTTCAACCCATGAGTGATTGTAAATGGATCAGAGATAATATTTTGATGAACGACTTGCCCAGACGTGTTATCATGAAGAGCCTGGACTAGATCTACGAAATGCTGTGGACAGCCGAAGTGTTTCAGTACCGGTACGGGTACTGTCCACATAGCTGCTCTCGGGACTAAGTCGATAGCCCTTTCCATATCATAAAACACTAGGTATAAAGGATTCTGTTGCTCTCTGCATTTTTCTGGATTTGTCTCGCACATTAAGATCATATCTGTTGTGCCTCTGGACGTTCAGAACCACACTCCGACTCGGGGTCGGGGTAGATCATTTATTAACAGGAGTGACCATCTTCCTTCATCTTTATTATTCTCATCCTGTATATGAAAGGTTTTCACCTAAAAGTAGTTAGCGGGACGTAAAGCGAATAACATTAGAAAGGTTTTCAAACTTTTGACTTTTAATTAGCCTCGCACATTTTAAAATACGTAACAGTTTCCCCTTTGCATTGACAATATGTCCATAATTAAAGAACTGTTGTTTCAAAATTGATACAATTATAAATTAATAATAATATTATAAAAGTCGAATAATGAAATAAACATCCGAAACGATGCAATATTAATGTATACATTATAGACACCACGGAATGTTTTTTCACCAGATGTAATTTGGGTGCTCTGCTCCTGAAAGGTATCCGCTGAGACAATAGCCTCATTAAAGGGACACCGGAATGCAAAGTATCGTCACCTGTTACGTGCACATGCAATCTCAGGACAGTCCAGAATTGTACACTGTAACTGGAACACGACATGCACGGAAGATAGTTTATGGCCTGTTCAGTGCGCAAAACTGCCTCAACCAGTCATTACGCAACTTGATCGTACGCATGTTGTTATATTGTGTCAATAAGGCCTCTCCGCGAGGAAAGTTGTCCAACTGTTTGGTACACCACATAGCGAACCTAAGACCGCTATCCCGTGACACGAAATGTTAAAGATCGTTCTCGCAGCGGTCGCCTGCTGTCAGCAACAGTAATACCCCTCTACTTGTGAACCTTGGTGACTCGCGGTAACCGAGAAGGCTCCCGCAACGGGGCTGCATAGTGTCTTTCTAAATGCAACTGGGAGGGCCATATCCACTCAGACAATCCGAAATAATATCCACAGTGCCCTCCTATACTCCAGAGGTCCGGGGTGAGCACCTACACGTACAAAGCAACACCGTAGCGCCTGATGCAGGTGGGTAAGGAAACATTTGAACTAGAATCTGTCATCATGGCATCCGGCCTTGTCCACTGACGAGTGCAGAATTTATCTGATGCCTAATAAACGTCGGAAGAGGATGTGGAGAGCGAGGTAATGGCAGGCGAATATTATCACAGTCTAATATATACAGTCGCGAAGCTCTGATGATATTTTTCATCCGAGTACAGCGCTCCAAGCGGCGAGGTAGAGGAAACGCTGTACGTTCACGTACTACCACTACAGTCTAAAATGATCATAACTTCTGAACCATTCATGCACATAATGTCCTGACAAGGTTATTGTAATCCTATTAAAATATTGGAGGAGGTCAAACAATTTGTTTCGATGAGGAGTTCGAGGATAATATCGTAATATTTATTAAATTTTAAGGAGTTTTTTTTTTTACCGCGGACTATAGCATATAATCGCTTCTAGAGGGCAACCGGTTGGAAATAAGTACATACCATCCGGTACTTTTTTGTAAAGGTTTCTATGCTCTACAATTCGTACGCTTACACTTGGGGTCTATCGTTGATGGTTCGCACAGCGTAAGCCAAGAAAACAAGTCACCGATCGACCGACGTCCGGCTCCATGGCTAAATGGTTAGCGTGCTGGCCTTTGGCCACAGGGGTCCCGGGTTCGATTCCCGGTTGGGTCGGGAATTTTAACCATCATTGGTTAATTTCACTGGCACAAGGGCTGGGTGTATGTGTCGTCTTCATCATCATTTCATCTTCATCACGACGCCCAGGTCGCCTACGGGAGTCAAATCAAAAGACCTGCATCTGGCGAGCCGAACATGTCCTCGGACACTCCCGGCACTAAAAGCCATACGCCATTCCATTTCATTTTTTACCGATCGACCGACATTTTTGTCTCTTTCTTCGTATTTACTGTACAGTATATCCGATCACGGATACTATATTATTTCACGAGCTTCAAAAAATATTCAGAAATGTAAGTTATTAGCACATAATAATGTTAATATTATTAGTTTTACGTTCTACTAACTATGTATTTAAGCACCTTCACCACCGGACTGAGACAGGATCGAACCTGCCAAATTGGGCTAAGAAGGCCAGCGCTCTACCATCTAAGTTGCTACTCAGTCCGGCTATTAGCACAAAACAGTAATTATATAAGATATAATTTTCATTCAGTCATTTATATCCGACACCTTTTTACCGTACGAGCTGTAATAATGGAGATATTCAAGAGTTTATTACAAAGTGTATCAACAGCCAAGCATTGCTGACGACAGTATCTCTGATCCGACATACAGAAAATACGAAGAAAGAGGCAAAAAAGGTCGGTCGGTCGGTCGCTTGGTTTCTTGGCTTACGCTGCCTGAACCGTCAACGATAGACCCCAAGTGTAAGCGTACGAATTGTAGAGCATAGAAACCTCTATAAAAAAAAGTCCGTGTTTGTATATACGCCGGGCTGAGTGGCTCAGACGGTTAAGGCGCTGGCCTTCTGACCCCATCTTGGCAGCTTCGATCCTGGCTCAGTCCGCAGGTATTTAAAGGTGCTCAAATACGTCAGCCTCGTGTCAGTAGATTTACTGGCACGTTAAAGAACTCCTGCGGGACTAAATTCCGGCACCTCGACGTCTCTGAAAACCGTCAAAGAGTAGTTAGTGGGACGTAAAACAAATAACATTATTATTATTAGTTTGTATATACCTATTTCCAACCGGTTGCCCTCTAGAAGCGATATTATGTTATAGTCCGCGGTAAAAAAGAACTCCTTAAAATTAAATAAATATTTCGATTTGATCCTCGAAGTCCTCATCGAAATAAATTGTTTGACCTACTCCACAATTTCATAAGGATTACAATAACCTTGTCAGGACATTATTTGCATGAATGGTTCAGAAGTTATGACCGTTTTAGACTGTAGTGATAAAACGTTCCCTGTTGCCTGCTAGCAAGTTGCCGCTGGAGGTGTTAGTGTCGCTCGAGCTGTCAAATGGATGAACCTTCCTCTTATTAGAGCTTCGCGACTGTATATATTAGACTGTGCTAATATACACCTAGGGTGACCAACTGTTGTAGGAAGGAATGAGGGACGAGACAGTAAAAGAAAAGGTGGGGGGGGGGGATATTCCACAATTTGGGAGGTCAGCTACATTTTTAGTTCGAAATTTCCGCCGACAAAAATAGTGACATTTTCAAAAGCATTGTGTTGCCAGGTTTTTGACCAAAAGTACTTTTACTGAAAAAATAACACAACCCATTTTTATTGTTCAATTTATTTTCCAGTCCATGAGTTGAAGACCCTTAATCCATGAGAAACACTGAACGTCTTCTTTCAAAGTATATAATGAACCCGACAGGGGCATGATCCAAGGACCTTTGGTTGATATCGATCTCCGTAATTACGCACGCAATGCTATTAAAGAAAAAAAATGCTGAAAATGATTAATATTCATATTAGTAATAGAGGTCATACCGAAACTGATTAATATTCATACCATTGAGATAGATAAATTGTGTATTTTAAAATTATTCTACAAAATTTCTTTGTCTGCGACTTATTGCGCAGTATTATCCTTTGTGTAGCGGGGGCCCCGCAGATGAAGCCAAGCCAACTTAGACCCGGGAGGGGTTATGAATGGGGATTCCCTGTGACATCACTCGAGAGAAGACATCCCTCCTCAAGACTCACAGAATGAGGGGAAACTAACTTTTTCGAAACGGAATATAGGAGCCACCTTGGAATCGGACTGGCCAACTTAATTACCTACGAGGTAGAAAATTAATAAAACTCGAATTAGGGGCTCATCTCCCGATTCAAAAGGGATAAATGTCATTGGGACATTTATTTAGAGTGTTTAATGTCCTCTTCCGTAATAACTTTCAGCCGAAGAAAGAATACTGTGTGGTTTCTGCGTGGAAAAGTACTGGGCCATCTGTTTAGTCTCACAACAGCTCCTCGAGATCGGGACTTCACCCCGTGTGGTAGGGGAAGCAGAACATATTTTAATTAATTTAAAGAGATTCACCGAAGGATAAGTGAGTGGTTATGTCTCAATCGCACTAACTAGATATTGGTCACCGGTCACCCGTACTATTTTACCTCGAGTACGCCGGGAATAGGCGCTACGCAAATTAGTGGAAGGGGTATCGCTCCCTAGTAAAAACTACTGCCGGAAGGGACAAGCGTTCAGTCCGGGTTTGCGGCTTATCGACGGCGAAGCTATGCTCCGTTAAGCCCTCGTTAGGTCTTTGTGCAAGTGAAATTAATTCCTATTTTAAGTGAAATAATCCAATTTGCATAAACAGTGTTTAGTTTTGATCTCTGTGACGCCAGTGTTAACTTTTTGGAAAACCGTGACGTGAAAAGTCATATTATTATGATTACTATAATATAATAATCTTACGTAGTCGCATAGGAGATCGTGACCGGACGTTCACGTTGAACGCTGTTAACCGGAGTGTGACTTAAACAGTGACGTTGTGTCTGTACAGGATTAAGTGTTAGCGGCTCCAACATCATCAAACAATGGCTCATCAACTTCAAGATGGAATGGTAATGGAAGTCATCACCGTGGTGCCCATGGAGGAGGAGTAAACTCAGAATGGACTTCCCGAGTTGACGAAGGCATCATCATATGATAGAGATGAGTACCAAGTTCTAATATCTGGCATGCATAGAAGGGATGGGAATATTTATTGTAAACTGACGCTATAAGAGATTTAAAGATGTAGTCCTGTTGAAATAGAGCGCCGGAATGGGCGCGTAGTAATTAAGTTTTAGCTTAGGAAACCGACTACAGGTCTGAGTAATCGAGTGTAAATAATTAAGGGAATATAATACTTTAGCTTTGCATGGGATAGATTCATTCATTTATTTCTTTCTTGGGAGATTCTGTTTGTTTACGAGCGTCAGAAGACCAGTAATAATTAGTTTATGGGAGTGCAGTGAGAGTAGTTATTAGAGTATTCATTAATTTGATAAGTGTATGGTATGTGAAACGGTAAGTGCTATAGTACGTAAGGCACGCAGCTGCGAGATTCAATGGCCGGACTGACAGCCACAACAACAACTCCACCCTTTGAAATACTTAGATAGGGAGTGATAAGTTTAAATTGATTCTGTGATTAAATATACCAGGAAGTGATCATAATAAGTGTGTTAAACATCGATTCGTGTGAAAATTAATTAATTAATTAATGCATGTATTGCCGTGTGATGGTAATGTAGCCATGTGCCGACCATCGATTAATTAGCAGCCAGTAATCAGATGTTAATTGCTGCGCGAGTGCTTAAGTGTGTTGTAATTGCTGAATAGATTCCGCACGATGATCATGTATATGGAATGTAGCGGGTAAGCTATGTAGGACGGCAGGAATAATAATAATAATAATAATAATAATAATAATAATAATAATAATAATAATAATAACAATCAGGCAAAGATTACCATTATGATACGGGAGTCGTGTTGTAAAAAATGATATGATACTGCTGGGTAGATATGTGTTTAATTCAAAGTGATTTGCGCGAGTCTGGTAAGGCCGCAGGATATTGGAGATGTACTTCCGAGTGAAATGTTACGGTTCCCTTTGGAAAGGGAAGGTTCTGTGGGTGTTGACCTTAAGGGTGGTCAACCGCCGTCTGGCCTTGGCCCAGTGTGTTTCTTTTTTGTTTGAATGTCCCGTAAGCGAGGAAGGAGGGACTTGGCTGTGGAAATGAACTTGGATTCTTTCAACGGCGAAATAATGTGATTTACCTAACACACCAGAGCAGCGTAATAATTAGCAAGCGACCCGGCTGATAATGGTAATGTTTGCCAATGAATCGTTGTTAATTGTACGAGTATAATTAGATAGGGATTACAGGACCCTGCCTTCATCGCAAGAGGTTGTCAGTTCGATGCTCAACGTAGGCATTGGAGGCCTACAGTGTCAGAAGGAAGATCAAGTGCCTTTTACGTATTTTTCTTGCATATCATGTACCATGTATGTGTTTTTATGTCATGTGTGGTTGTACATAAGGTCAGTGGTGGTTCTGTCCATCAGCTCGACGATGCCTAGAATAGCGAGGGTCGGTTCGATCCCAGGTGTTGTATCATATGTGTGTATTTTCATTTTTTTCGTCATTTCATTGGGAAATCTAGGTCTTTATTAGAATAGGGATTGCTCAGACGTGTTGTCGGACGCATGTTAGTTTTATGTGTTAGCGATAATATAGCCTCAGTGTTATGATAAAATTTCCATTCGCTATATGTCACGATACAGCGCTTCGCGATAACGTACTCGTTTCTATCACGTATAACGGACAGAGGTCCACAAACAACCTACAACGAGCATTTGTAAATTTTAATGTAAATTCATTATTGTTATTTAATGCATCATTTCCCATTATCATTAAGGTTCAATAAACCGGTTTGTGAGTTAAATATTTTAATTCGAATGTGTTCTCATTTTTAGTTATATGCCCCGCTTCTCCTCCCTTGTACGCCTCTAAGCTTACTTTAGTTCAGCGCCTATTTATTTTTCTTCTTGACCTGTCAGCGACCCTGTAGATCTCATGCCGGTGCCAGTTAGGTAGGGGGCGGGTGCAATAAAACGCCTTGTGGACTATACTTCGATAAGTATGGCGTGTTGGTTTCCCACTTTGCATTATATGCATAAACGCGTTTATTTTCCCTTTTGCCTTCTCGGGTTAAAATTATGGCTTTCTTTTCTTTTCTTTTTTTGTGACGAAGTAGTACAGCCATCACTACCTGACGCCGAATCCATTTCAAAAACCACAAAAGCTTACAGAAGAACTCCAATTAATACAACGCGACTGTGTTGATGCGCTTCGTACTACAGAATAGCTACGAACTAACGACTACTCGGACGTCGGAACGTACATCCGAAACGCTCCTCCAAAGTTGCTATAACCTGCTTCTTTGCACTTTCTAAGATCATAGTGTTGGCAACGGTTACTGTGTGTTTAGTTTAAGCTAGGTGGCAGGACAGTTGCGTATTGTGAAAATTCATACCCATGACAATAACACGAAAATTCGTTCAGATAGAAAACGAAACAATCGCGGGACAAATGACGTCCCGCGCGGTTCATTTACAAAATACCTTAAAAATGCGGGACGGTTGGTCACTCTAATACACCACACCACTGGTCCAGGGGGGTGGGATGCGGGGGGGGGGGGTGGATAGGCTGATCCATCACGTTTAGGGCCGACATTATGTATGGTCGTCGGGCCTCGCTCATCGTCTTTGAGGACACTGTGGAAAGTGTACATTATCAGGAACTAATCCTACAGCCCATTGTTCAGCCATACCGACAACATGCAGGAGATAGATTCGTTGTGCAAAACGGCAATACGCGCGCACAGCTCCTTCCATGTTGACGTCTTCCTCAGAGAGGCCCAGAGCAACCGGATAGAATGGTTTGCGGTGTCTGCTGACATGAATCCGATTGAAAATGCCTGGGAACACCTGAGGTGTGAAGACATAGGGACGCATCTCCCAACATGGACGATATCCAGAGGGCTGCTGTCAAAAAGTTGAAGGGTAGAGCGGGACAGCGTCAATCGCCATGTGGGCGCCAAGCCACTAATGATCAAAACATGCCTTAGAGATAATACGCAACACTCTGCGAGATATCGAGGGACAGCGATTACAGCTCTATCTAGTGGAGTGACCTGAGAGTTACTGATTTTGTCATAAGAGCACGTGTATTTGTTTGTGACGTTTTGGGGGTTATTTATATATGCATTAAGTTGACATAAGTAAATAGTTTACGTTGAAAATACTATTTTCCTACGTTTTTGACTGGCTCATAGTACTTACTTTAATTAGCCCCTTCCCTGCCTTCATGCCCGTGAAAGTCATTTTTCAATATCTCTTGTTGTTCCAGATATATCTGCGGTGAAAGGTTTAAGTGGGCCACCCTATATAAGCTAGCTATAATAAACTGATACGTATTGGAAGGTGGGAATCTCCATTCAACATAACCTTAGTTATTCAGTACTGGAAAAATGTGTTCCTCAGCAGATCTTTTACGAGCACCGTAATTAATTAAGCACCGTCGGATACCACGGGACTGGGACGAGATTGAACTCGCTGTGAAATCTAAAGTTCTGCCGTCTGAGCCATTAAGCCCCGGAGACTCCATCTTAAAATACGTCCCTCTTCCTATTGTACTTGCAATGAAATAGCATTTAATTCGGTACTTCTCTTTGAGGCAATGAAGGTATTGGTTAACAGCCGGTAGCCACTGACCTATACGAGACTGTGTAAACACGGAAATAGCGGTTAGAGTTTTCCACGGGATCTTGGTAATGCCAATGACTCATAAATGTCTGGCGAGCTGCCATTTAGTGTCCAGTACCGCTAGTAAAAGCCACAACGGCTCAATGATCCCACCATAGCCCCGTCAGTACAAGGCACCACCACTTGTTCCTGGTCAAGCTGTTGGTCACCTGTGAAGATACTTTGTGCTTTGCATTTACAGTTCACTTATAGCATGAATATGCACATGTTTGTAGCTCAAAGAGTGTTAGACGTATAGCTAATAATTCAAAATTGGTCTCTAGAAAGCAAATAGAACAGATCTACTTAAGATCATTATTGCTTCCAATTGCAATACTTACTTATGAAAATAACCAAACATTACCAAAACCAAATAGTATTGCATTGCAAGTTCCAATAATGGGGATTCACTTACCTGAGAACATAACTCAGAAAACTTAAGGTGTAATATAGTGAGCGAGTTACCTGTGCGATATGAGCCGCGTAGCTGTGAGCTAGCCCACGGGGGATGATGGGATCAAGCCCCACCATCGGAAATGTGAAAAAGATTTTCCATGGTTCCCCATTTTCACACCTGGAAAGTGCAAGGTAGAAAGGTAGCTATTTGCCTTAATTAAGGCCACGGCCACTTTCTTCCCAGACCTAGCCCTTTCCTATCCTATCGTTAAAAACATCCGGAGTTAGGGTGGCAGTAAACCACAAGCAAAACAAGTTTTGCTTGTTGTTGCTTGTTGTTTAAAGGGATCTGAGATCATCTGCCCAACAAAAAAATGTTTTAATGTTACTGAATGCATTATTCGTATACTGCACTAATATACTTACCTTTCGGGAAAAATCAGAAATAGAATCAGAGAACAGTACAAAAAGGCAAATAAAGCAGCGGAAAGAGCGATAGGGAAAACAAAGGTAGGTAGCTGCATGGAATAAAGTCTACGAAGAATTAGACACAAAAGGACGCAAAGCTTTTGAGAACTGCTAAGGCAGGCGGTAGAGCGTCAACATATCTCAAACAGGTCAGGGAGATGAAGAATGAACAGGGAATGGTCATTCGAGTTGAACATATTAAGGAGAGGTGGGAGGAATATTTTGAAAAGGTACTTAATGCGCAGAATTCACCTCTATGGATCAGTGGTAGATTAACAGACTCATGATCCCTAATTCATGGGTTTAATCCGTGTTGAGGTGGTCGATCTTGAAAGACGGTCAAAAAATCTTGGCGTCTGTCAGAACGTCTGCACCATGGTAACTGAGGCCATACGATTTACTATTATTATTATTATTATTATTATTATTATTATTATTATTATTATTATTATTATTATTATTATTATTATTATATACTTCTCTAGTAATTGCACGGCCGGAAAGAAGGTGCATATTTTCGTAGAAATTTCATGGCTAGTTAAGATATGCCACTTCATCTACAATTAGTCAATAAAATGTAAGTCCGGCTCCATGGCTAAATGGTTAGGGGTCCCGGGTTCGATTCCCGGCAGGGTCTGGAATTCTAACCATAATTGGTTAATTCCCCTGGCACGGGGACTAGGTGTATGTGTCATCTTCATCATCACTTCATCCTCATCACGACGCGCAGGTTGCCTACGGACATCAGATCAAAAGACCTGCACCTGGCGAGCCGAAGTCCTCGGTCACATCCCGGCTCTAAAAGCAATACGCCATTTCATTTCATTTCATTTTCTTCAATAAAATGGTAGACTTCTATTCTCTTAAGATGAGTTTAAGTTATAACATTCGCTACAAATGCTTGTCGCTTTCCTATCATGATAGTCTTCTACAAGTTTATTGGCAAAGAGTATATGGGACAAAAGTACCTTGAAGAGAAATATATTGCGCCGTTTACGCGTCCAGGTCAAGTCGCAATTAGATCCAGACGAGCTTGATGTATAATCAATTTCCAATCGTTGTTGAATTCTGGTCATGAGTTCAATATCGAGAGCGGACCCTCGGGGTGTACGGTTGAAAAAACATAACATAACCTACGCATTGGACGTCTCCAGTTCGCGATCCGGTTCGTTTCCGTATAAATTTTTATTAATTCATAACCTACGATTACTTAGGACTAAGTCATTGAAAAAGTGAATAATTTTTAATACTATTTTATTAAATAAAGAGAAAAGTCTTGAAAAGTAAATGAAATAATCTGATCTCAAGTAAAAAAGTATATAATTATTATCAGCTGACTTCGAAGTTTTTTCATCATTCTCAAAATGTTTTAAAATAGAAAAGAGGCCTATAGTTAAATTGAAAAGAACAAGTTCAAAATATGTACAAGTTTGACTGGGAGATGGAACATGTCTCTGCTGCAGATTCTTTAGGGTGTAATCAACTATAAAAATCACGTTTTTCTTTCAACTGCCATTACATGATCTGATTTCTTACAAATTTTCACTTGATTTACTCATATATCACCTAATCAATTCACAGTAAGTTAGCTTCACTTGTCAATAGCTGTCCATATTCCACTATCAGCATAATTGTTCGTTAATTGAGATAAATATAAAATATTTTCTAATTATTTCAAAGTTCTCATCGTCTTTATTTACTTATATGGAAGAAAAGATAATTCATTAAGTCATCACTTCATTCAAAAATAAAATAAGTGAAATATCATTAATGTTATTTACTCAAGTTGCTCACTGAAAATAAATATAAACTTCAAAAATTAATTTAAGTGCCAACACATTAATTACACGCGATCAGTCATGATGCTATCACTCATATCTGACGATTATTCAATGCAGTTATTCTAGATATTGAGTAGTCTAACTTGTAAGAAGTTACTGTCAACCTTCAATTACAGATAATATTACCAGTGATATCATTCAATGCAACCAAATAAGCTTTCTAACTTTTCTTGTTTGAATAAAAATATTCGTGGTTAGAAATTCGTACTAATATATGCTACATTTGCGCTATCCTCCCTATATGGATTTATTTTTGATGATCTACAAGTATTTGTTAACATAGGCACGTTATATAGATATGTGGATTACTGAAGAACGAACATGCATTTGAGAACCAAGAATAACTATCCTCTACCTTGAAATTGTGTCATTGACCTAACACCGTTGATAAATTTATCCATTTCTTCACTCTCGACGAAACAATAATCATCATCAACATTACTCTTCATAATACTAGACCATTCTTCGCATATAATACCTCTATTTCATATTACACCTCTCATGCCTCGCTTTACATTACACTAAGCATAATAATCCATTTTAATTTGAGGCGTGTTACTATACATTCAATATTCCTCCACTTAATTATCCCATTCTGTTCTCATATTTCTTCACATTCCATTAATTATCTACATGTGTCTTCCTAAGATGTTGCTATAACCTGTAAACGATTATATATCAACTCCACTTCTCAGTACTATGCCCTAATGTAGACCTAATATTAACCACAATGTCGTATCATATCTGTATGCTAAGTTAACCACTTTTCATTCAACATTGTCAACATTACGAACGTAAGGTTTGATTATCACTGGTTAAATACTTACTAATCCAATGAACTGCTTATTCTGGTCAGATGACTACCTAATAACCCCTAATATTATTATTTTGGTTGACTTCCCGCGTAACATCACTCTTTGGATAACTTAAGACAGCACTTCTCACGTATATTTCACGAAAATATAAAATGGCACTTCTCAAACAAAATATTATTTGAATTGCTCACATAGGATGGACTTAAATGACTTATCTTTTCCTCCTGATTCCCTCGTCACTGTTACATGTCCAGCTGGCTAGGACATGCTGTATTTGCGTTCACGACATCGTATTAGTCTTTCGGGATCATCTTCTTCTTCGGTCATCACGGAATTGATTTGTCGGCTCGTGTCCCCATAATCCCATTATTATTATTATTATTATTATTATAAAACTCAAAAGAGCATATTGGATAACCCGTGACATCTACAACAAGAAGTGCATGTCCATACATACAAAAATCAAACATTATAATACGGTGATTAAACCTGAAGTGCTGTATGCAAGTGAAATCTTGGTTCTTAATAATAAAGGTGATCTGGAAAACATCTTGAAGGAGGAAAGGAAGATCTTGAGGAAAATTCTGGGTCCAGATAAAAAGGAAGAAGGGTATAGGCTCAAATCACGCAAAGCTCCGGAAAGACTGTCTAACCTTGCCGCAGACGTCAGGAAACGAAGACTGAAATTCTATGGACACGTTCACAGACTATCGTCTTCAAGGCTAACCCACAAGATTTTGACATATACTGAAAAACTGAAGAACGTACCGTGGATACAAGATGTCAAAAATGATCTGGAAAAGGTCCAGATAGAACCATCAAAAATAGTGGACAGAAACATTTACCGTCACAAGATACATAGATGGGTAGTAAAGCCAGAGAATGAAGTCCACAGGGGACTAAGTGGTCAGAAGAAAGAAAACAGGCATACAGCGAAAGAATGAAAGCAATATGGTCTGTTAGAAAGGCGAATCATAAATGTAATGCGTGATCCAACAGGGTCCATACGCAAATAATTAATTAATTTATTATTATTATTATTATTATTATTATTATTATTATTATTATTATTATTATTATTATTATTATTATTATTCGCTTTTCCGTTGCTTTTATAACCACTTCTGCAGTTATGATGAAAAATGGGGAAGGACTGGAGCTTGATAGTTCACGTTTTACAGCGAAAAATCAGTAAAAGTAAAAGTAACAACGCAATACTCATGACTCATGACATTAGTTGTTTCGAGAAAGGGTTGTTTACAAAGTTAATTATACAAGTTTGGCTTATCTTTCCTTGGCAATTTCATAAACGATTTTCATGTATCGCAGAATAAATAAATGTGGGGTAATGTCGTAAGATAGGGCCTATAGCGTATTTCTGCATGGTCTTCGAATAAATACTTCATAAATTAGGCATTCATGAAAACGTGACCGAACAGGTTAACTCACTGCGTTGTGGCAAAGCCGGTTATGGTTGCTAGCTCTGTACCCAGTAGACAAGTGAGTTCGATTCCCCTGTCGGCCATCCTCGAAATGGTTTTGCGCCGTTTCCCATTTCAACTCCAGTCAACTGCCAGGATGGTACCTTTCTTAAGACCACGGTCGCTTCTTTCCCATTCCTAGCCCATACAATTACACCTGCAATCACAGACAACACCCTCACATGGCGGTACATATAGCTCACCTCAGTAGGGTGTACCAGGAAAAGCAGTTAGGGAGCTAAACATATCCTCGCATACTTTCAGCACTACTGAGTGAGTTGGCCGTACGGTTAGGGTAGCGCAGCTGTCAGCTTGTACTCGGAAGATAGTGGGTTCGAACACCACTGTTGATAGCCCTGAAAATGGTTTTCCGTGGTTTCCAATTTTCACACCAGGTAAATGTTGAATCCACGGCTCCTTCCTTCCCACTCCTAGCCCTTTCCTACCGCATCGTTGCCATAGCACCTATCTGGATTGATGTGATATGCGGCAAATTATTAAAAAAACTAAAATAATAAAGCTTCCGCACTAAAAGCCACACGTAAAAGTGGACGCGTTTTTGTTTAGCAGCCTAATTAGTGGAAAATCATATTTTGTAACAAATATTAATTGTTCTTTCAATCGAAAACCAGTGTTATTTTCAGGTTATTAAAAGAAAGAGAAAAGTATGAGTGGTACAAACCCTCGGATATGCATCTGTTAGATTTTGACGTAGATCAGCCTCTCGAAATCTGAACACAGTCATGACCCCCTGATTGTGACCGCTCTTTGTAAGTTTGGCATTGATCCTCCCGTTCAAGCGATCTCACAGTTTTTGTGTCAGGAAGTGGATAAAGCATGCAATTCAGTCTTCCAGTTGTTGAAATGCTGGCTTCATCAGATCTCAGCTGCTTAGACATACGTTTTGTCAGCTAGTTGTTTTGCTCTTCAATTCGGAGTTCAAGTTCTTGGCCTTGCGTTGTATAGGGGCAGCTATATAACACTGTCGGCATACCAGCCAGGGTCAGTTCAGTGCCTTGGGCAGCCTCTGTGGTCACACTGACCTACATAATGCACTGGCCACAAGTTTCATTGCCGTTTCGCACGTTCCTAATATATAGTTGAGTTTTCAATTGAAATGTTTCAGTTGTTCGAAAGTCACTTACTTCTTCGTCTGATTATACATGCATCCATGTCGTAAGAAAAACATTTTTTCCAGAAATGAAAAATGGATGTCTACGAAATATCAGTACTGATATTCCAGATCACTTCATCTCAAAATAATTCTCTTGTTAGCTCTGTACTCAGGAGACAAGTGAGTTCGATTCTCCTGTCGACCATCCTCGAAATGGTTTTGCGTCGTTTCCCATTTCAACTCCAGTCAACTGCCAGGATGGTACCTTTGTTAAGATCACGGTCGCTTCCTTCCCATTTCTAGCCCATAAAGTTACACCCGCAATCACAGAAAACACCCTCACACGGCGGTACATGTAGCTCACCCCAGTAGGGTGTACCGGGAAAAGCAATTACAGAGATGGCGAGCTAAACATGTCCTCGGATACTTCCATCACTATCGAGTGAGTTCTCGAACGTTCTGTCCAACATTTCGTAGTGTACTTCATACAAATTATAGTGTAATGTGTTGTGCGCACGAGAAGATATATATTAAGACGAACACGAACACACAGTTCCCGAGAGAGAGGAATTAATAAGACAAAGTTAAAATCCCAACTCGACTTGGAATCGAAACCGTGGTACTCTGAACTGAAGACCCTTTATAAGTAGTATGCTTTCATTCGCCATCCCATCCCATCCCATCCCATCCCATCCCATCCCATCCCATCCCATCCCATCCCATCCCATCCCATCCCATCCCATCCCATCCCATCCCATCCCATCCCATCCCATCCCATCCCATCCCATCCCATCCCATTCAAATCGTTCGAAGGAGATGATTTGCACCATTACACGTCCAGTATATAGAGTAATCGTCAATGGGTATATCATCAAATACACCGGGCGAGTTGGCCGTGCGGTTAGAGGCGCACAGCTGTGAGCTTGCATCCGAGAGATAGTGGGGTCGAATGCCACTGTCGGCAGCCCTGAAGATGGTTATCCGTGGTTTCCCATTTTCACACCAGGCAAATGCTGGGGATGTACCTTAATTAAGGCCACGGCCACTTCTTTCCAACTCCTAGGCCTTTCCTATCCCATCGTCGCAATAAGAACTATCTGTGTCGGTGCGACGTAAAAAACCACTAGCAAAAGCAAACAACATAAAATACACATTCCTACTTAAACTGCACATACCTCAGTACAGATTCTAGCAGCCAAGTCAAAAGACGATTTTTGTACTATAAAATAAGTAAGGCAACCAGCGCATCTGTGATGATGAAGCCCTACCTATGATCAATTCTAATGATGAAGTTGGTACACACAACTCCCTGATACATGTGAATTAACCAATGAAAGTTAAATTCCCGTCTCGGCCAGGAATTGAACGCCGGACCCCTTAGATCAAAGGCCAGCTAGCTAACCATTTAGCCCTGAAGCCGGAAATAGTTTTTAAAAAAGGGTATAGTAGGACAATAACAATCCCCTAACACAATTACCCATCCTTTGTTAGGAAATTAACAATTGTCCGCAAAATTGTAACTTGAAAACTTGTATATTCTTGTTGAAAAAATATTGCCAGCTTATGAAGACTATATTTTGCTTTCATTTTTATTCCTGCAATCATTTCTCAAAGGAGTTAGGCTGCATCCTCTGATCTATATTTGCATAAATGCCAGAAATTGAGCTTGAGAGGCATTACATTAAAAAATTCAGGACAAAATCCTCTTTCTCCATCGTCTTTGTAAAGCAGTAGATGTTAAAAATATGTTAAATATCTAGTTATGTGACGTATTTCTAACACAGTTTTTCAATGACGCTGGAAGGGAAACATTACTAATACTGGGATTACGTCTGTCGTGGAGCCTTAGAAATTTTTTACGCGAGTGTCGAGGCACAGTAAATAACAGACTTTCTGAGGGACGGTCCCTTCAGTGGAGGAAATGCCACTGGATACAGTCTTGGTAGGGGGCCAGAAGCAACTCTTCAGAAGATCACCGCTTCTGGACTGAATATGCAGTGGCACAGTGCACCCATGGTCACGGCATACAAACAGCGGTGTGGAAGGCAACGGAAAACCATCACACTATGCTTTTCCCAGGACGATCATATGGCTGCGAACTCTAATTACGGCCCCGAGTACGGGTGCCTCTTCAACGGGGCAATGGATGCTCAGGGAAATCAATCTTCAAACATATGAACATGGAACATCCGAAGGGCGTATGAGAGGGATCTGGAAAACACAATGAGAGAGATGACAAGACTTAACATTTCAGTCCTTAATATCAGCGAGATGCGATGATCCCAGAACGGCATACGAGTGTTGTCACTGTTGCTGTCTACTTCTCCGGAGTGAACAATAATAACCACCGCAATGGTGTGGCCTTCTTTGTCCCGAAGAAAGTGCATTGGCTTTGTGCCCATCTCGGATAAGGTCGCTCTTCTGCAAGTCCAGGTGACTCTTCTCAACGTCACATTCATGCAAGTATATGCGCCAAAACCCAATGCAGAAGTTGGAGAATAGGACTATTTTACAATGACGTCAGAAACTATTCTCGGACAAACAAGGTATCAGGAAACCATTCTATGGTAGACATGAACGCCAAAGTTAGAGCGGGAAGAGATTGGGAGATGGTTGGCGAGTTAGGACTTGGAATTAGGAATGAGCGAGGTGATCGATTTGTGAAGTTCTGCAAGGAAGGAACATGAACTCATCATTATGAACACACATTTTAAGTTGCCACAGCGGCGCTTATATACCTGGAAATCTCCTGCAGATAGTCTGGAGCATGTGATAAGGAATCACGTTGACGAAATCACCATCCCTCAGAGGTTCAGGAATTCCGAGAAGTCTACTAAGAACTATCAATACGCTGACGTCCTCTCAGGTTACTGCGTTTTCATAACTCATAATTGGATAATCTTCAAATTCATCAAAAACAGGAAGAGGGCACTTAGGCGGGGCCACCAGAAATGAAGATCTGGCCCATAACGGACGCTGTGACGCGCTACATGGAGGAGGAGTTCGAGCACATGTTAGCTGAATAGGTCCCTATAGAGGAGGCATGCAATCAACAGAATACACTGCTGACTGAGACGGTGAATTCATGGCTCTGTGGAGAAGGCTTTCAACCAAAACAACGATGAATGACTCGTGACATCCTCAGCCTTATGGATCAAAGGCGACAATATAAAAACAAAGATAAACGCCGGTATGACCAGATCAATCGAGAAATAATGCAGAACATATGGTAGGTGAAGGCAGAATAGTACGCTGCATAATGTGCTGAAATTTAGAACTACCAGGAGTGGCATGATGCTTTCAGTCTCCACAGTTTACAGGAGTACAGGAGGGCCCGTTAAGCTTGTGGATCAGGATGGGCACCTCGCAACGGACGCTGATCAGCAGCTACAAATGTGGAATCATTACATGGAAGGGTTCTTCAAGGACACGAGGCTGGACGACCATGGTATCCATAAGGCGAAAAGGGCCCCTAGGGTCACTAAGTGCGAACTGTAGAAGGCGATCACGAAAGAAAAGAGCGCTAAGGCTGCGGGTTCCGATAATGTTTACACAGAAAAGCTAAAGTAGCTAGGCACCAAGGTGATTTAACTACTATTCCGGTTATTCAATGGAGTGTATGACAGCGGCAGTATTCCAGACAACTGGGTGAAGTCACTTTTTGTCACCCTCCCGAAGAAATAGTGTGAACGAATATGGTGAATGAAGTACCATCAGCCTGATGAGTCACGCGCTGAAACTTCTCCTTCACATCCCTCACGTTAGAATCCATAGGTGGGTAGAAGCAGGCGTCAGTGACTCCCAGTTTCGTTTCAGGAACGGGCTTGGAACACGAGATGCTCCCTTCAGCATTCAGGTCTTAGTACAGCGCTGTAGCGATGTTAACTGCAATATTTTTCACTGCTTCATAGAATTTTAAAAGGCCTTTGACTAGGTGCGGCATAAGAAGATGCTTCAAGTTCTGAAAAACCATGGGCACAGAAGAGAAGGGTCTGCGATTTATAGCAAATCTCTTCTGGCAACAGAGAGCCAACGTCAGAGTCGGCACTCGCACGACAAAAGAGGTCGAAATAAAGAGGGAAATGAGACAAGAGCATAACAACCCTCGATGACATCGAGACGGCATCATCAACAGAGTGCTGATCAACAGCATTCGATATGCAGATGACACCATGCTGATTGCTGATACCCAGGAAGGACTACAGTGGCTACTGGATAGCGTTGTGATGGCGTGTGAGGAATTCGGGTTCAGACTGAAAGTGAAAAATGGCCAAGTACATGATCGCGGCCAAGCAGCCGGCGGCAGACCGAGGTATGTCGGTGACATGAAAACCTTTCCAGAGAACTATAAAAACAGCTTATCTTGGATCGTCGATTGGTGAGGATTGAGACCAATCCCTGGAAGTTAAGTACCCTACTGAGAAGGCGATTACCACATTCTACAAGCTCAACGCGGACCTCAGAGTACGTCTTCTTCATTGCTACGTCTTTTCAGTCCTTCTTTACGGAGCAGAATCATGGACACTGACAGAAGCTTCTTTGACAAAATTTCAAGCATTCAAGATTCGGAATGTCGCTTACTACGATCATGTGATGCGACACTCTAAGAGGTATGGTCTACTTCACTTTGTCCTTCAGGAAAAGATGTGTGTAAGACGCGGTTCAGATATACGAAGGACCTTGTGGCTGGGAAACCTAAGTCATGGTTCGGGCTATCCTCAACAGCTCTCTTTAGATCAGTCATCAGTAGGATGTAGCCAAAACTATTACCAAAGTTCACTTATGGACATGACACATGAAGATCAAGACGAAGATTTTCTGTTGTGAAAATCGAATACCATGGCAATCTTCAGGGCTACCTATGGTGGAAATCGAATCATGTGCCACCTGAATGTAAGATTATAGCTACTCGATCCTTACTGTCCAGAATTTTCCTAGTTTGAACAGTGAAGAATACGGTCAAATATTTTCAGGGCTACCGACGTTGGGAATGGAATACTCTACCCCTTGAATGCAATATTATACCTACTTGGTGCATACCGCGTGGCCAAATTTCTCTGCTTCTGTGTGTAGGTTGAATTCCCAGGGTTGTTACAGTTAAAAGGAAGTAGTAAAATAAAAATAAATACGCAATGAAGTAACTTATCAGTTTGAAGAGATGGATACTTCATCACTACAATTAGGCCTGCTCTAGAAGTTTATAAATTAATCTATATAAATAAAGTTGTAGCGGGTCCGCTGTCTGTAATTTCGTTTGTTTTGCCAATTTTTCAGGTATTTATCCGTTTTAGGTCAACTCAAGACCGAATCGGTGGTTTTAATTTTTCGTGTCTGTCTGTCTGTCTGTCTGTTTGTCTGTCTTTTTGTTCCACCACCACGGCGAAACGGCTGAGTAGATCTCAACGTAACTTCATATTTATATCATACCCATCCCGAGGAAGGTTTCGATATGAATATCATATTAAAGTATTTTATAGACGGGGGTTTATAGGGAAACCAGAACGATTTTCCTCCATTTTCTCTTATACTATTGATTTTCTGTAGACTCTGTGGACCGTATGTGAAACGCATCTTCATTATAAACAACTTTTGTTATGTTCATAATTTACCTTACTCTTCAAATGACGGAGATATTATTTTCAGCAGGTATCATGCTCCGCATTGATTGACCGACAGACCGACAACGAACCTACAGGTTACACTGGCAACGTCTCTGACTGCATGCCAGCAGGCAAGTAACGTATTGCCACTTTCCTCATCATTCCTTTAAATTCGTGGTTGTTCCTTGGGTAGAAGGCAAGAGAGGCGTCAATCGGCTATTCTGCGGGATATTGGCGGAATATCGTTGGAGGTTATAACCGTCCTCGAATAGCTCAAGTAATAACACCATTACTCATCCTCTTATCTGTTTACCTAAGAATCCCTGCGCCTAAATTTCTCCTCTCTTACCGCTTTCTTATATCCATAACTCACACCAGCATAATTTATTGAGGGGCATTTGATTTTCCAATACATTCACTTGGTATTTACATATTTGTCGTCATCCGGCTATCCTCAGTTATAATCCGTTTTCTATTAATGTCAGCTTTCTTAGATGTATTATTTTGCTTCCTTAATTACTCCGTATGTATGCGAGTGCTAATCCCGAAACCTGGGCACTCTTTTCTTTGAGGAAATATTCTAAGGTATGTAAATGTATAACTTTTGGCCCCGGAAAATATCGAAATATGGATGCAATTTTAACGACGGTGCAGACCTTCGTTTCGGGATAATTGGTGGCTAATCGGTAAGTCGTATCACAAAATATCGCGTTTCAATTTGGAGAGATCTACAACTTTGGGCCTATGACATTTTGTCGTATCACTTTCCCTTATACGTTAAATAGTACTACATTTCTTGAGTTCAAGTTAATGTTGTACTTTTTACAAGTGTATGTTATTGTTTGGCACACTTATAGGAAAGATGCAGTCATGACACTGGGCAGGCACATTGACATGACCAGTGGCCATATGTTCGCAAAATTTTATGATTCCAGGGTCACATGAGTATCAAAAATATAAAGTAGTATATGAAAACTATACCAAATTTCACCCCATTCAATGAATAACTGAATCTAACCCATAAATATAGGAGATACGGGAATATGCCACAGGACCAACCATGTAGAACACTGAACGAGTCGTCTGGTGGTGAAGTCCGTTTGTAGGTGCAATGTAATATAGTCTTACTCACAGCATTTACAGTAATTTACGGAGAAATCCGTATACAATGTAGAATACCGTGGCGAAGCACGGGTACATTTGCTAGTATCCTAATAAAAATTAATAATATATATGAGCGAGTTTAATACGCGGTTTGAATCGAAAAGCTGCGAGCTTGCAATAGGAAAATGGGGGTTAAAATTCCAGTGCCGAGTGAATTAAGGATATTTTTCAGTGGTTTCCCCATTTTCACATCTTTCTAGCGGTAGTTACAAGTATTTTTGCTAGATTACTGATATCTAATTTCAAGTTTTCACTGTCATAACGGACGTTTAGTGGGCACATAACAAATTAAGGTATTGAATCATCGGGTCACCTTCGTCGACCGTCGGTCATCTACCTCGGTTACTTCGGTAGTAACATTTGAATCTGGTATCCCTGAGCGTTACAGGTCTTTTCTTGTCACTTCGTCGACCGATCGACAGGGTTCAGAGGAAGGTACAATTACTTTAAAGGAAAGGCGAAAATATGCTAACCCAAATTTATTTAACAAAAAAGGCTTTAAATAAAGTTCATATGTCTGTTAGGTCATCAGCCCAGAAGCTGGTTGGATCCTCAAATAGCACCACCAAAAGCTATGCAGTTATAGGAAAACCATAAAAACCATTGGCAGTAACTAAATGAGGCATACTAGGCAAGACGAGGAATGGGGTAGTTTGCCATTGCTTTCCTCACTGGGCCAGGCAATGCTATTGTAGCACGACTGACCCTATGAGCAACACCTTTCATAACACTCAGACGCACTGGTTGTGCTCTGAATGCCATTACTCAGCACGACCCACATCCCAGCAGCTTCCATATTGTCACAGCCATGGATGAGACTGGGACTTCAGTGGAAGCTACACTTTGCACTGGCCTGTGCCAAGAGATGGATGCAAAAGTACAGCATCCATTAAGAAATGACAGCAGGCAGAAAGTTAATATAATAAAAGAAATCTGACAACGAAAACAAAAAATATAAGTCACATGGTTTGAAGGTTACTTAAAGTTAGCTGAAAGAAACACATCACTTCTACTGTAGTATATCACTTTTCTTGAAACTGAAATTTTAATATTTGAAAGGCAAGACCATTATGAAATGTACGAAAAACTTGAAAGTCACATATTCGGCTTTCAAATACGACTGTGGGTTAATTCACTTGATTCGTGAAAATCTAGCTTTCGCAACTGAACTTCCATTTAATTAGCCTTATCCTAAAAATTTAGGTACGAATGGAGGGTATTGTAAAAGTACCGAACTGACCCTTAATCGCATCGAACTAACCTCTAGTTACTTCAGACCGGTTATCAATCATTAAATGCAAAGATAAATTATAACAGTTGTTGAAGGAATAAAATAAAATAGCGCCATCTTATGTTACCACAGGTCATCAATAAGTTAATAATGTAATAAATGCTCAAATAGGCACTAACACTGAAACATATTCGGAAGGAACCAAATGTTGATCAATAAATTACTTTAATTAACAGGTTGCGAAATCTCGTGATTCACAGCTGATAAATCAAACGTAAATGGATCTGAAATTATCCATCACCTGCTCGCTCTAAAATAAAAACATGGCGTTTGAAACCTCTGGCGCGCGCAATTGACAAAATTCCAGATGGGCCGTCTTTAGTCATTTAGGATAATGCGTTCAACATGAACCCGAGAAAGAAAGAAATCCATTTTCCGTGTGATCTGTTGGCCTCTAAGCCTCACATAACCTGAATGTTGCAGTGAATGAACGACAAACATACATTCCAACATGTCCACGGTCGTCTTTGTACGCGCCTGGAATGGCAAACGTGGAGAGATTTTTCGTGATGCATTGAACGTACTCAGGTACCTTACTGGCAAGCAAACTCTTATTTAACCTACCGTACATTTTGGGATTCCATGCGAAGCTTATGGAGGAAACAGCGTTTGAGAGATCTACTCGCAACCGCAGCTTGAATTTAGGGGTGCACACAGAGACTCAATGTGTATGATATTAATAATGATAATAATAATAATAATAATAATAATAATAATAATAATAATAATAATAATAATAATAATAATAGTAATAATAATAATAATAATAATAATAATAATAATAATAATAATAATAATAATAATACAAGAATAGTCATTTTATTGGTTTTATATCTACTACCTCCATTTTCACAGTTTTGGATACAAGAGGTACCGACATTTTTTCTGCAGGAGTTCTTTCAAGTGCCCGTAAATCTATCAATACGCGATTGAAGTACTTGTGCACCTTCAAATGCCGCTTGACCGAGCTGAGATCGAACCCAAGGCTCATTGTACCGACAGCCAGCGCTGAACATTCAGCCAAGGAGCTGGACAGAATTTATTATGAAATATTGGTACATAGTATGCCCAGCCCTTGTCCCATATCTCTACGGGGTAGGGTATGATGTGAGATTAATTTTCGTAGCGAGTTCTTACGGAAGATGCCCTTCTTGGCGTCAACCTACCTCATAAGAGAACTAAGTGAGATGAAATGAATGACGTGATACATGAAACCGGCTGCTGGCACATAGCCGACTCTTGTCTAATAGAGTTATAAGCCCTCACTCCATACGAGCACTGCGGAGAGGTTTCGAATTGAATCCAGGCTTTCGGCACGCAATCTAGTGATTAGAAATTGTATACCGCCATCTCTCCTAGCCTGCCGGGCAATATTCTGATTGTGAATAATTTTTCGACGAACGGAACTCGAACCAGCTAACCACGGAGTTGAACCATAAAAAAACTCGACGCCTTAACGATCACGCCACAAGGTTTGCTTGTATTTTGGAATTTTATACTTTTGTATGTATATTCTTTGGGAGATGTACAAAGGATACCTCTGCATAGATTCGATTTCAGTTGATATAATCAATGATATTGATGCTGTACCTTCAACTGGATTAAGTTTATGATTTTCGGCAAAGGGTCTATCTGGAAATAGCGTCATCAATTTTGCATGGAAAGGAAACCTATACCGTGGTAACGAGGAAACAAGTGTTCGTCATCTATCTGTACAAAGCTTTCGTCATCTTCTTCCTCAGGTTATTATAGCGTGCCTCCCTGTATCAGGGTGTTTCACCCAGCAGAGGGAGTTAGTAGATTCCGATGCCGGTACGCGCTCCCCTGTTGTTATGTTGGTGAATATTGGATATAGCTCTTCCTACTACTATTAAATATCTTCAGTCCTCCCCCGAATGGGGAGGCGGGCCTCCTATACTGAGAGTCAACTCAAGATCTTAGCGGACCCTTTGATGTTAGTCAGACTTCTGGTCGGTGAAAAGGCTTCCGCAGCGCCAAAAGGTTCCCTAGGTTTGTTACTTGTTCCTGAAGTCAGGAGATTCCTTCAGTTTGGTTAGATATTCTGGTGAACTGACTTGACGAATTGAAAATTTTTGCTCTGTATAAATATGGAAAATATATCACAGGTTGTATGTTATTCGGGTTCGTTACCAACTCTTATATTTCATAGGTAGATGGCTATGAATAGTTATTGTTCTCAGTGGCGTATGTAGCAAAATAATAATTATTTAAAATGATATTGATATCTTATTGCACTGTGTACTTAGTAAGCTTTGTTCGAGTTCATTCCATTCCTGATAAGTTCGCATAATATGTGCGACGTTGAAGATGGGTCCAAGAAAACTGTTGGCAATACTGGTTGCAACGGCATGATCAGTATTCATAATGGTTGCCAGCTGTGAGCAACACGTGTGCAATGCTGTGACGCTTGAGTCCCCTGTGAAATACTTTAAACCTAACAAAAGTGGAGAAAAATTCAGTAGGAAATCTAAACCAAATTGTTTTAAACGTTTACAGTAGCCTACGAGATTAGAATCCTCTATGGACTGTGGAAGACGTAAAAAAACAGCTCAGCTGACAGGCGCTTCTGTGTACAGTGTATACGCCGTTCGCTTCGAATTTAAACTCCACTGAAAACCCAAGTCTCCAGCGAAAGGTCAATGTGTCAGCTCAGCACTCGCCGTAAATAAAACAGGAAGGGCCTTAACACGGTATGGGAATAGGATCCTTGGCGTATTCGATAATAATAATTTGTACTTTGCTTTATGTTCGTAACCGCCCTCTACCTGCAAAAATGTTGTCATGAGGGGATCATGAGTTCGATTTTACCTTCCGAATTACGAGACTACAAAATTTACAACATTCCTGGAAACATTGCATTTTGCAATCCCACTCACAGGTGGTTTATTCAGCTTTTTGAACTGTGACAAACTGCCACTGAGAGTCGTTGCACGAGAGGGGAATCGTATACTTACGTTGTAAGTCCCCATGTGCCTCACACGAATTGCATTATGAAATAAAAATAAACCTTGCTTCTCTTGCCTCGGTATTAGTCAGTAATCTGTAGGTTTTACATGGTCAATGAAGGAATAAATAGGTATGGTACGTAATCAAAGTACAGCTATGTGAAAGGATGTGATTTCGTTTGATGCTTCACTATTTGAGAATGAAGTACTTGTCAGATAGACGCACGGCGTTAATAATAAGCTGGTCCTGGCGGAGATGGAGAACGGAGACGGGAAGGGGAACAGGGGCCGTGCTCACGTGCGGAAGGATACTTTTCCTAAGTTCTTGAGTTGAATTTCAGTATAGATGGTGACGCCGTCTCTCAAGTCAGGAGATTGAATGGGAGAAGGAGATGTGCGGAGGATGTAAGAGGGTTGTCGGCCGTGGCCTATACTATGAACTTTCCCGGCATTCGCCTTAGTGCAGGGGAATACAAAATAGAGATGCTGAAAAATAACGTAGCAGTTACTTTGTCACAGTTACATGCCCGTCACGTTTACAAATGTAACAAGGACAAAAAATAACAGGTTATCGAGTAACGACAACAGAATAATGTGCTAGTGAAAACAGTAACTGGAAAGTGGGAACTGTCACTAGTAGCAGCTTACAGACACAGAACGTGACCTTCAGATTTCAAATAGTACGCATGTCTTCCAAGTGAGAGCGCTTTCGTAGGAGATTGCTTCAAGTCAAATGCATTATAGTGTATAATATACTCTACAGTGTATTTATGTAAGTTGCTGCTGTCATCTGGTAACTAACGTGTAAAATGTTATGACATATTCAACTGCTCAGGGATAATCGTTGACTCAGACCTTGCGCATCATGTTTCCTTGTCTTCTATCCTTGATCGGGGCATTGTCAAACTCACTCATCTAGATTTCAGAAAAGATGCTATGTTGCCTTCTCTTTTCATCCTTTGTCTGCCTCTCGTTAACTTTATAGCAAACTAGCTTGTGTACCCGTGCTTCGCTACGGGATTCTCAGAAAGACTGACTTTGTGGTTTTCCTAACTGAAATTAACATAGGTCATTACAAAAACGTAAGTATGAATGTAGCGATTAAAAGCAATGCTATCATATAAAATACTCGATCAAATGGAAAGCCGCACGTTTTATCACTTTTAACGAACCGTGCTGCGGTTAGATTGCGGTGCCAATCTAATAGTCCAAAGTTCCAGAGCTGGGATGACCAGGCTGCAGATTGCCATGAACACTCATCTGCCATTATTCTGCTAAATATGCACACTGTTCATTCCAATCAGTGCCTCAGAGTAGGGATTGAATAGCCCGAATGCTATGATGATCCACTGTGTTACGTACCAGTAGTATCAGAAAATTTATAAACCAGGGGAATGGCATGCTAAAGAAGAAAGTTATCTAACTCCCCAGCTACTTCCCATCAATATTCAGGCAGGCTGTTACACTCTGTACGACTGGGCGAGTTGACCGTGTGGTTAGCGGTGCGCAGCTGTGAGCTTGCATCCGAGAGATAGTGGATTCGAAACCCATTGTCGGCAGTGCTGAAGATGGTATTCTATGGTTTCCCACTTTCACACCAGTCAAATAATGGGCCTGTACCTTAATTAAGGCCTAAGTCACTCCTAGCCCTTTCCTATCCCATCATCGCCATAAAACTTATCTATGTCGGTGCGACGTAAATCAAATAAAAAGTACTCTGTACGCAGCAGTAATCATATCTACTGGAGATGGGGGGCAACAGAAGACACAAAGCACATCACGGCAAACAATGGTCAATGTAATGGTATTGTTGATCAATGTTATGAGCTTTCTATACTGTAGGCCTTCACATTTAGTTTTCTTTCGACTCTGTGATTTGTAAAATATTTTATACCGTAAACTGTAGTTTCTTATTCTCCGACTTTACATACCGATTTTCATTAAATACTCTTTACCCATTTTCTCGTTACTCGGCGCTGATATGGACTTAGTTACAAAAATCCAAATTCATGAATATATTTGTAATCATAGCCAGTATGGTAACAATGTATAAGACATGAATAATAGGAAATTGAATACTATATAACCTTAGTTATGTAGCATTCATCGATTAAACCTCTAATAAGAAATATTTGAGAATTACATTTTAGGCCTTCCCCTAAACTACCATTTCACTCAGCGTGAATAAAATAATTTACAGCCCAGACTATAGCGACTTATTTCCTGACTTTGCATACCGATTTTCATCAAGATAGGACTACTAATAACAATATTTGAGAATTAAATTTGAGGCCTTACCCTACACTACCATTTTTCTCAGCGTGAATACAATTATTGATAGCCTAGATTGTAGAAACTTATTCCCCAACTTTGCATACCCATTTTCTTCAAAATACGACCACTAATAACATAAATAGTTGAGAATTCAATTTTAGGCCTTCCCCTAAACTACCATTTCACTCAGCGTGAGTAAAATGATTTATAGCCTAGATTGGAGAGGCTCATCCCCCGACTTCACATACCGATTTTCATTAGACCACTAATAAGATAAATAGTTGAAAATTCAATTTTAGTCCTTCCCCTAAACTACCATTTCACTCAGCGTGAGTAAAATTATTTATAGCCTAGATTGTAGAGGCTCATCCCCCGACTTCACATACCGATTTTCATTAAATTCTCTCCAGCCGTTTTCTCGTGATGCGTGTACATACATACAGACAGACAGACAGATAAACAGACAGACAGAAATTACGGAAAAGCAAAAAGTGCATTTTCTTGTTACTATGGACATGACCGATACAGAAATACCATTATTTTCAAATTCTGAGCAATGTACAGACAAAACTCTTATTATATATATATATATATATATATATATTAAATTTCAGGCCTTCCCCTAAACTACCATTTCACTCAGTATGAATAACATTATTGATAGCTTAGATTATAGCGACCTATTCCCCGACTTTGTATACCAATTTTCGTGAAGATACGACCACTAATAAAATAAATATTTGACAATTAAATTTTAGGTCTTCCCCTAAACTACAATTTTTCTCAGCGAGTATAGCCTATATTGTAGCGACTTATTTCCCATCTTTGTCTAGCGATTTTCATTAAGACACGACCACTAATAACATAAATATTTGAGAATTAAATTTCAGGCCTTCCCCTAAACTACCATTTCACTCAGCGTGATTAAAATAATTTATAGCCTAGATTGTAGCGGTTCATCACCCGACTTTACATTCCGATTTTCATTAAATTCTCTTCAGCCGTTTTCTCGTGATGCGTGTACATACATACAGACAGATAGACAGACAGACAGACAGAAATTACGGAAAAGTAAAAAATGCATTTTCTTGTTACTGTGGACATGACCGATACAGAAATACCATTCTTTTCTAATTCTGAGCAATGTACAGACAAAACTCTTATTTTATATATATAGATATATATATATTAAATTTCAGGCCTTCCCCTAAACTACCATTTCACTCAGTATGAATAACATTATTGATAGCTTAGATTATAGCGACCTATTCCCCGACTTTGTATACCAATTTTCGTGAAGATACGACCACTAATAAAATAAATATTTGACAATTAAATTTTAGGTCTTCCCCTAAACTACAATTTTTCTCAGCGAGTATAGCCTATATTGTAGCGACTTATTTCCCATCTTTGTCTAGCGATTTTCATTAAGACACGACCACTAATAACATAAATATTTGAGAATTAAATTTCAGGCCTTCCCCTAAACTACCATTTCACTCAGCGTGATTAAAATAATTTATAGCCTAGATTGTAGCGGTTCATCACCCGACTTTACATTCCGATTTTCATTAAATTCTCTTCAGCCGTTTTCTCGTGATGCGTGTACATACATACAGACAGATAGACAGACAGACAGACAGAAATTACGGAAAAGTAAAAAATGCATTTTCTTGTTACTGTGGACATGACCGATACAGAAATACCATTCTTTTCTAATTCTGAGCAATGTACAGACAAAACTCTTATTTTATATATATAGATAGGAACGCGTGTTTTGCTGCATCGACCATCAACAGTGTAGTGATGCGTGCGCGCATGTGCTGTAAGCTGTAAGAGGACAAGCTTGAAGCCGTGACCAGTAAAAGGTGAGTAACATTGGACGTTATTTTTAACTGTTACTTTATTTTAGGAGTGACAGATGTAACAGTTACACAAATATAACCGTTTGTCACACCTCTAATGGAGAACCTTTATCTGGGCAGCCGATGGTGGGTACCAGCAACCCTCCCTCCTCCGAATACAGAGGCGTAGAGCAACGGTAGAAACGCGGCCACCCCTCCTCTGCTCTGCTCGGTTGGTCGGTCGGAGTGCAGAGCTGTCGGACCACGGACTAGTCGTGGCCGCTTGTGTGCCAAGAGCCACTCTGCATCCGCCGACCAGCTATGCCTTCTTTCTATATACTGTAGGTACGAATGGCGCCACAGTTTAAACGAGTTTCCACTGTCTTTCACTGTCTAGGTCAAAGCAAAGCCCTTATATACAGTAACGCCATCGAGGACACCACTTTCTCACAATAGGCATCGTGCAAATATTTCTGGCCAAAGAACTGTGTGTTATATCAACGACCATTTTGTTGCACGTAAATCTTAGCAGGTGGGTATCTTGTGACATGGCGTGGGGATATTGTGTGCTGGACGTAGATCATATTTCTTTGGATTTATCGAAACTCTCTATGTCCCTGTGGGTGGAGTTTTAAAGGACAAATTAGAAAAATATTCGTTTAAGGAAAGATGGATTAGGAGTTCAATAAATTTATTAAGGGAGATGTTTGATTAATTTCCAATTTCTTTTAAATCACTTAAGATCATACTAGGTAAAGAACTGTTAGAGAATCTGCCACCTGGGCGACAGTCCTAAATGCAGATCGATGGCGAATGGTTGTATTATTGATGTATCAGTTCCTTGTAGAAATACAGATGGTTATCGAAATTAAAATAGTGAAAGGAATGCAGAGTCACGATTTTACTTTCCGGTACCTGACAATTATTTGGAGAAATTGTTTAAGAAGCAGTTTGAATGCAACATAGAGTAGTATTACAGTAAAAGACCAGCAAGTTTGCTTTCTAGTACCGGTTTGATTGATCATTTTTCAGAATAGCCAGTTCGATAGTTCAGCTTCTAGTGCCAGCTCATTTAAACCTTCTTCGGAACAGGCTGTTCGACTGGTCACGATTTAAATAGTAAATCAGTAGCAACAGATCTGATGGTCTCCTTGGAAGTATCTCTCCAACCTCTGAAAAGAACAGCGGTTTGGGTCACGTAGCTGTGAGCTTGCATCCGGGAGACGGGGTGTTCGAACAGCACTGTTGAAGGACATGAAGAGGGTTTCCCATTTTCACACCTTAACTAAGGATACGGTTGCTTCCTCTGGATTCCTAGCTCTCTCTTCTCCGATCGCCACTATAAGACTTGCCTATGTCGGTGTGACGTAAAGCAAATAACAAAGGAATTCTGAACAGAACGAACTTATGAGTTAAGAGAATTTCTTTTTTTAAATTTTCGCTCCTGTAAATTTGGATTTATGGACACTGCACAACATAAGTAGACGCCTTGAAACTTTCCAAATTTCATGTTCCATGTATTTACGGTAGGTTATAAGGGGTCCAGTAACAAGAAAAATAATGTTTGTTCTGCATTATTATTTTTTTCTTTATTTCTTCGGAACATTATTTTAAGCACTTCTGTTATATACACAGGTCTCTTCAGAGTATCAATCTCAAAGCTGGCTCCTGGGATTGTCTCCTATGATACAAAGGTTACCACTAAAGTCATATTATTCGTACTTTGAAACCCATTCCGAAACGAATCAAATACTACGACTCCATTGTCAAACGAAAACATGAATACTAACTTGCATATAGGCCTAAGATACATACTGAAACAAGAATTTCCATCTGAATTTGTATATAATATCAATTACTACCATATTCGTTGTGAAGACATGTAGTAAGGCAGCATTTTTCATAGGTTCTCTATTATGGTAATAATAATAATAATAATAATAATAATAATAATAATAATAATAATAATAATAATAATAATAATAATAATCTAGCCAGTGGCTGCGTGGTTTGAGTCATATAGATTTCAGTTTGCTTTAGGAAGATAGTGGATTCGACCCCCAATGTCGGTTTTCCGTACTTTCCCATTTTCACGTCAGGCGCTGTACCTCAATTAAGAACACGGCCGCTTCCTTCCCACTCCTAGCCCTTTCCTATCCAATCATCGCTATATGACCTATTTTGTCGGTGCGACATAAAGCAAATTGTAAATAATAATAATAATAATAATAATAATAATAATAATAATAATAATAATAATAATAATAATAATAATAATAATAATAATAATAATAATAATAATAATAATAATAATAATAATAATAATAATAATAATAATAATAATAATAATAATAATAATAATAATTTATTATTATTATATCAGAACTTCTAAAATTATAAGAAACTTGAAGAGAAAGTCTGAAAGAAGTCGACTCATGCAAAATGACGAAGATTTCACTAAACATAATACAAGAAATTTTTACAAAACATTCAAAGAGGAAACAACCCAGTCTCGGTTTTAAAGACGAAAATGGAAAAATCGGACTAAGCAACAAGGACAATTGTGAAATTTTAGCACGTTATTTTGAAAACTACTGAACTGCGAAGAACCTGAAGATAGATTAGAATTCAGTCAACCACAAACAAAAGCTAAACCTTCGGACCCACCAAATGAGAGAGAAATATTTGACATAATCCGAAATCTGGAAAACAATAAGACTTCAGGGGATTTGTTTGTTGTAGAACTGTGTAAAGAAGCAGGCAGTCAAGCAAGACAGGAACTGACAAACATAATACAAGAAATCTGGCGAACGGAGGAAATCCCTGATGATTAGAAGAACGCATTGATAGGGCCTACACTATTTATATAAGAACGGTGACAAAACAGATGTGAACAATTACAGAGGAATTTCCCTAGTAGCAGTTACATATAAAATACTGTAAAAATCTCTTCATAAAAGAATTGAACCAATAATAGACAAAGAATTTGGAGAATACAAAGGTGGGTTCAGAAAAGGCAGAATATGTGCAGAACAGATTCTAAACCTGAAAACTATAATACGAAACAAAGTTACAAAGAACCAAAACTATGTCATAGTTTTGTGGATTTCAAAACAGCGTACGATTCAGTAGACAGAAATTCGCTACTGAATATTTTAGAGGAATTTGGAGTTGACACAAAATCAATCAATATAATTAGCCAAACTCTGAATGAAACAAAGTCCAGAGTGAAATGTATGGGAGATCTCTCAGATGAATTTGAAATTAAAACCGGTGCCAGGCAAGGAGATGGGCTTTCCCGAATTCTTTTCAATATCGTCCTGGAAAAGGTAGTAAGTGTATGGGAAGAAAGACTTAAAGAAAGGAGGAAGGAGAGTTTAGACATAGGAGGACAAAGATGAAGAAAATGAGAGGCTGTTAGAGACAATCAGAAAGAGAAGAATTATATTTTTTGGTCACATACTGGGGATGCATAACAGTAGATTGACAAAACAAGTGCTAAACCATGTTTACAAGAGCAAGAATGGCTATCATGAGATAAGATTAGGTTCAATCCTTTCTGGATGTATAGAGACTGTCTTAGAGCAAATCAATCTTCTGAAAGAAATACCAGGAAAAGTTGGACTTCAGATATCTTTTGAGAAGACTAAATTCATGTCATATATTAGGGATTCACCCACAGCGCTAAAAATAGAGTGCGGTAAAATCAACAAGGTTAATAAATTGAAATACCTAGGTGAAATAATTCAGGTTAATGGACTCGATAAGGAAGTAAACAGATCAAGAAACTGGAACTAGCATACCACCTCACTACAGATACGTATAATAAGAAAAATCTCTCAAGGAAAACTAAAATTAAACACTACAACACAGTAATCAAACCAGAGTCTGTATGTCACAGAACGCATGTTCTCTATGAAAACTGGTGAAAAAGAAGAGAGAGAGACAAAAGAAAGGAACACATTAAGGAAAATTTGGGGACCATTGAAAACGAAGGAAGGAGAGTTTAGACATAGTAGGAATAAAGCTCTATACAAGGATGAAGAAAATGAGAGGCTCTTAGACACAATCAGAAAGATAAGAATTAAATTTTTTTGGTCACATATGTTAAACCATGTTTACAGGAGCAAGAATGGCTACAAGTGGATCCAAGGAGTAAAAAAAGTATGACAGAGTTTTGAATAACAGACGATGTAATAAAGACAGAACAACCTTCAGAAGATTGATACATAATTTCAAGGGTTTCCAGGAGAAGGAAAAGAGGAAAGGTAATAATAACAACTGGAGACAAGAGAGGAGGAAACAGCAAAATGAAAGCATGAAGAACTATTGGAAGTCAAGAAAAGAAGGATTAATATGAATGCACAGAGTTACTTTACGTGTTCCTTAGATGGACAAAATAGAAGAAAGAAGAATATCAGAACGAAGAGTTTGAGAAAATCTCAATTGCAATGAAGAAAGGAGACTGACTTTTTAAGGGCACATTGAAAGAATACCCAGAAAGAATTGCAACAAGAACATTCCCATTTCAAGTTATTAGAAAATTCTAAGTACCATGAGCCAAAGATGTCCATCAAGATTTCCAAATATATAGGGTCATGAGAGAAGTTGTTGAAAACCGGAAAATATTTAGAAAGAAAGAAAACAGAGGAAACGAAGGATCAGTTCGAGGAAAAATCAACAGAGAGAAAAAATATTCTCGGAAGAACTACGAGCTTGGGCGAGCAAGAAAATGAAGAAGTTCTGACCGGGCGAGTCGGCCGTGAGGTTAAGGGGGGGGGGCAACTGCGAACTTGCATCCGGGAGATAGTGGGTTCGAACCCCACTGTCAATAGCCCTGAAGATGGTGGTCCGTGGTTTCCCATTTTCACACCAGGAAAATGCTGGGGCTTAATTGAAGCCACTGTCGATTCCTTTCCACTCCTAGCACTTTCCTATCCTATCGTCGTCATTAGACCTATCTGCGTCGATGCGACGTAAAGCAGCTTGTAAAAAAAAGTTTTGGGGAAAGAGAAAAAATCTCTTAAAAGGTGATGGGACTTGTGTAATCCTGGCCCCTAGCTGGTTGAAAGGAATACTGAAACTAACGAAAACGACAATAATAATAGTAATAGTTTTACATCCCATTAACAATTTTTACACTTTTCGGAGATGATGAGGTATTAGAGTTTTTGTCCCGCAGTTTACCGATACGAGGCTGGCGTATTTGAGTACTTTCAGCCATCACTGTCCTGAGTGCAACCGAAGTCGTCATTTTCAGCTGCTAGCATTTTATCATCTGAGCCACTCAGCCTGGACCTAGATAATCAAAGTAATATTCTTTACGTTTTCGAATGTCGAATTTTCGGACAGAAATGGACTTATTATTGTGGTCATAGACAAAGGACCTTCAGTCATTTTTCTTGGAATTTGAACCACAGGGCCATGTCTTTTCATCGCAAAAATCCCGCAAAAATTGACAACTGGGATTCGAGCTACGCAGCCTTGGTGAGAATCTAGAATCTGAAGAAGTGATGAGATTATTATTTTAAGAGGGACTAGCAGAAGTACCCGTTCTTCGTACGGGTTATCAGAAACTGGCTTTAGTTACTCATACTATCGGTGTAACTGACGTCATTAGATATTTATATCACTGGTGTATTTATTTAAGTACGTAGAAATTATTTGTCATATTTGGAATTACAGTGTATTTTCTTCTTCTTTTATTCATGGGGGCCTCTATATATTAGTTCCTAATTAGCGTCGACCTTTAAGATCTTTTGCTACCATGTTTTTCCTTCATTCCCACCTAGATATACCTGCTCCCTTCACAAAGCTGCAGGTTTAGGGTAAGTATACTTCCGCTAGATACTACCACAAATATAAATATTATTGAATGTATTTGTTTGATCCGACATTTCGTAACTATTACAAATGATCAAGGAAATACGCGATGAATAAAAAAAAATCGACTATAATTATCGATAATTATAATTCTCAGGACTTGTCACTCATGTCGCACATGATATAATGAATCTGAGTATAAATGTTGAGAAAATTTTTCAAGTCATGGGCGCACCATCTTGACAATTGTGTACAGTATATAGGTTGTTTTCATGGTTACAATGATCGTAAAAGTGGACCAAAATATCGGCACTAATAACATCAGTGATCCTACTACTCCATAATTTGATAGAAAATAGTTTAAACTATAGGTAACAGACTCCGTAAAATGCTGAAACTTAAGGCAGTACGTAAAAACGGAGGCCCGTCGGCAACCGCTGGTCGCTGTACTACGGAGATATCCGTGGCAATTATTTTTATAGTTCACTCCCCTTCCATCCCCGCCTAAAGGAGTGCTATGAGCGTCTTATACAACAGTTTATTTTTTCCAGATAGTAAGTCATATGTGTATCAATTTTGGTTGGCAGCTATGCCCAAACGTTCATGCAAAATCTAGCTGCTGTAGAATCCTGGAGCTGACGTTGCCATAGTTACGGCAGTTCATTACTTTATCCGATTCCTAGAGCAGGGGTAGTGTGGTGCCAATATCTCCGTAACGGTTGGTTTTACGGCCTTAAAACATGGTTTTCGGGCTCGTAGGGCTCACCGAGTTTTGTTCTTTGTGTCAGGAGGATTAAATTGAGCTTTGTCTCGTTCGTATGTGACAAATTCGATATTTTGCCTATATTAGCCTATTATTTTTATATCACCCCCCCCCCGTTCCCCCCCACCTCGAATTGTTTTCAAAATAAAATACAGCCCATGTTACTCACTGGCAATGTAGCTTTCTATAGGTGAAGTAATTTTCAAAATCGGTTCAGTAGTTTTTGAGTCTATTCGTTACAAACAAACAAATTTTTCCTCTTTATAATATTAGTATAGAAGACCACGGGAATCTCGATTTCTCTTAAGAATTATGATAGGAAGAAAGGGAACATTACTTGGATATATGAGGCTATTGCATAAATAAAGGAAGAACTGGAAAGGGTGCTTGAAAATTTACAAACCTAATACTACTGACATCGTAACAGAATAAGAATTGATCAAGTAAGCTTAAGTAAGAAAAATGAAAGAGAAGATTCTATTATCTGTAAGTCGAAGCAGCGTCAGACTTATTTGGTGTCTCTCCACTCCATAAGTTGGAGTCGCGATGGCGTAGACTGAAGAAGCAAATTATTTAAAATATATTTCACGTCTCAGTTATCTCTCTTGGCTTACAGCTGATGATAGAAGTGATAAGTGACAGTGACACGAGTTGAAGGCTTCACAATTTGGAGATACAATATATGAAATTATCACTGAAACAACAACAACAATAACAACAACGTTATTTGTAACGTTTCTTCAATTGTAAGAGATTTTAAAGATCCCAGAAGTCGGAAATTTGTCCCCCGGTTATTTCGGCGGAAGTCAATGACATTGTTTACTATTGTCTTCATCTCCTTCTTCTTCCTCCTCTCCTAGTGTTATATCAGTCACCGGTTGTTGGCGATCATTCTGGCTGTCGTAGGCTTATTAGGTTATTCGTGCCTTCGCGGAATAGCAGGATGGTAGTTTGCCCGTATCTCTGCCACAGGTTTCCCAGCTTTCTTCCTCTCGATATTTCCTTATATTGAGATTTGCGGGTGTTCTTGTTTAAACACCCTGAAAATGCTACTGATATTAGTCAGGATTGAAAACCCCATCCCAGTCTCTCACCGTGCAAGTTAGCCAAGCTATTTGAGTCATGTAATGTAACTGTGAGCTTGCATTCGGGAGATGGTGGATCAGCAGTCATGAAGATTGTTTTCGTAGGTTTCCCATTTTCCCACCAAGCAAATGGTGTGGCTCTACCTTCATTAAGGCTATGGTCGCTTCTTTCCCACGTTTAGCTGTTTCCTATTCCATCGTCGCCATAAGACGTAAAACAATAGCAAAAATAAAATTATTGAACTCGCTATTTTGCAAATAGGACAACGACTTATTTTGCTAGTTGCTTTACGTTGCACCAACACAGATAGGTCTTATGGCGACGATGGGACAGGAAAGGCCTAGGAATGGGAAGAAAGTTGCCGTGGCCGTAATTAAGGTATAGCCCCAGCATTTGCCTGGTGTGGAAATGGGAAACCACGGAAAACCATCTTCAGGGCTACCGACAGTGGGGTTCTAACCCACTATCTCCCGGATGCGAGCTCACAGCTGTGCGCTCCTCACCACACGGGACGACTTAAAGTTCCACTGAAACTATCTTGGGAGTTCGATTTCAGATTATTATCAGTCCTCTTTCGAACTTCGGATTAACGTTTCTTGTTTTCTTTTCACCATTGTCAGACTTTTTTTGCCTGAATGATCAGCATCTGGCCCATCGGATCAGTGTGTTCCGCCTTGATTTCCTTCCGGATCCAGGAGTTTAATCATGCCTGGTTAATCCTATGACTCGGGGACTGGGTATTTTTGTTTATACCGACATATTACACTACCAACCACCACATAAACACGTAATAGTGGATACATCACTTCGCGTAGGGTTGACATCTGGCCGTAAATCAGGGCCAAATCCACATTTGTGACATAGTTCGGACCCACGGTCCCAACATGGTGTGGCGTAAGAGGTGCAATAATAATAATAATAATAATAATAATAATAATAATAATAATAATAATAATAATAATAATAATAATAATAATAATAATAATAATAATATGTAATTATTTATTATAATATAATATATTATTATTATTATTATTATTATTATTATTATTATTATTATTATTATTATTATTATTTATTTTTTTACTTGTCACCATTAGCGATCCCCTACGTGGTTAAAGGACGATAATGATGATGGTGACGGTGATGGTGATGATGATGATAATGATGCTGATGATGATTATTATCATTATGATGATGATGATTATGATGGTGGTGATGATGATGATGATGATGACGATGATGATGATGGCAGCAAGTGTTATCTTAACTGGCCAACAACCCTAGCTGAGTCTGTTATCGCTTCCTCTTATTTACACCATACCCGTCACTTTCAAATATCCTATCAAACCTTCCTTGGTCAACTCTTGTTCTCTTCCGACCACGACAGTATTAGGTTTGCGAGGCTTAAGGAGCTTTTCACTAGCCCTCTCCGTCTCATTTGTATCGAAAGTTTCAATGTTTGAAGGATCTTCCGTTTTTCCTCTGATTTGTGTTAAGAGGGGATGGTGTGAAAATGGTAAACCACGGACACACCATCTACTGGGCTGCCGACAGAGGATTTCGAACGCAGCATTTCCCGAATTCAAGTTAATAGCGACGTGACTCGAACCACGCAGCCACTTGCTCGGTCCTGTAACACACAGGTATAATGCAGTGTATTCACGTGCTTCTGAGTATTGAATGACAAGCATCGAAATGTTTAATCATAATCACATTACTGAATTATTTCTAACGACTTTGCTGAGAGGACATTTGAAGGTTGTTTACCTTATTTTCGCCTCTAATTTGAAATTGATACGTTTTTAACACTTCTAGGTTTTATATGCTAATGATCTCCGAGGTGTTTAATTACAACTTTGTTGCACAAGAACCATGCTAGTCGAAGCAACAAAATGTCTCAAGACGAAATTTCTGCACATGGACTAGACAAATGCGAACTCCTCGGAGACTATTGTCCACGAAGTTTATGTTCTTCACTATGAGAAGGAAGGCTGTTGAATTTCAGTTACTGTAACCGTTACTGTTGCTTTTGATTGCTGAATAGTTGATTTCCAGAAAATGATTCTTGCTTGTTTGTGGAGATTCGCCACATTCTATGTGGCTGTTTGTTGTGTGATTGTGATCGTAGAGAACAGTTTGTGTGGAATGTGTTAAGCAAGGGGGTGTGGTGATTATTGTTTTGAAGGGGAAGTAGAACAAGCCAACCATCTCCTTTTAACTTTAATAAAAAAAAAGTGGTGAAAGGAAGAGCTGTGATCCTTCTAAGAATGAAGGTATGGGCAAATGAGAGTGAAGGGCGAACCGAATAGCGTATGGTTCGAAAGAGAACACGAGCTGATGGGAGGGTGGCAGATGAAGAAGGATAAAGTGAGAAAACTGGTACGAGTAAGTCGAAGAAATCTGAGTCGCCGAATGCAAGTACGGACAGAAGAAAGGTACACAATGTCATGGAGATCTTCTCTGGTTAATTCACAGAGGTATAGGCCTACCTACGCTTGACAATTAAAGGGTGCACTTCTATTTTTATAGATTGGCTAATGATAACTTCAGTTACGTCCGGCTCCTTGGCCAAATGGTTAGCGTGCTGGCCTTTGGTCACGGGGGTCCCGGGTTCGATTCCCGGCAGGGTCGGGAATTTTAAGCATAATTGGTTAACTTCCCTGGTACGGGGACTGGGCGTATGTGTCGTCTTGATCATCATGTCACCCTCATCACGACGTGCAGGTCGCCTACGGGCCTCAAATCAAAAGACCTGCACCTGGTGAGCCGAACATGTCCTCGGACACATCCACGCAACAAAAACCCATACGCCACTTCATTTCATTTTTTACTGCTGTTTGTAGCTTTTCTAATATACAGTAATAACATTATGCGAGTTTACCGGTATACTGGACAAATGTACACTGATGAACAATAAAATTCGAAATAGCTGCCGTTTTGGCAAAACTGACGCTGTGGTCTGCCCAGTATATTTAACAGTACGAAGCAGCACGTGATTGCCATGTCGCCAGACCTCGTACAGGCCGTGAGAGTAACAGTTGATCACAGGATGGGTAAGAGACGTGATATCTAGGCATGTCATTCCGGCCAGATTATCGGTGCCAGACGTATCGGTTATTCCACCTTCGAAGTCGTACGAGAATTCAGAGTCAACTGCCGTAGAGTACAAGTGTTAAATAGGAAGGTCACCGTCGGCTAGCTCGAGTGGTAAGATGTGATAAACGGCCCTAGAGTACAGCAGATCACTGGCGAATTCAATGTTGGACAACAACGAAGTGTGAGCAGCTTTGCCATCCAGAACCATCTCCTCACAATAGGATGCAAGAGTCACCATCCCACAGAGATACCTCTGCTCACCGCACGCCAGAAGGCACAATGACTAACATGGGCAAAGGATCATCGCCTTTGGACTTTCGAAGTATGGGAAAAGATCACCAGTTGGTACACGACGATGATAGGGTACGAGTACGTCACCCAGCACATGAGACAATCGGTCCCTCTTACCAGTAGGTTACAGTTCAGCCGGTGGTGGCGGTATCCTCGTGTAAGGACTGTTCACGTGGGATGAAATGTGACCCATGGTATATCTGCCGATGTCCCTTACCGGCGAACATTATAGAAACCTGCTATCTGATCATGTCCACTCATGTGTTCGCCTCCAGCGAGCTGGAGGAAGCAGGCCCATGGCTCCCGAATTGTAGCCGATTGGTTCACGGAGCATTCCGCAGACATGAGGATGCTTGCCTAGTCCCGAAGGTCACCCGACGTCAATCTGATTGAGCGAGCACCTCTGAGATACTATCGAGAGGAATTTGCGCACCCTAGACCCTACTTCAACCAGTTTCCTTGCATTATGGAAGGTTGGATCAGTATGGCTCCATGACGTCTTCGGTATTTCGAGGTGTCTATGTTACGCCATGTCACTGACATCGTTAGTGTGAAACGGGGCGCTACATACTACTAGCCAGGTATCTATAATTCAATTCCTGATTGTTGTATATATAAGAGTGTATTACGAAAGACGGACGAGACGTACCAGTTTGACGCCGAGCCGTGTGCGCTCAGTTTCTGTGCCAGGAAGTCTACAATGACATTCCCTCACATTTTACTCTGCTCTTTAGAGATGTTTGAAATTGTCAACACGCATCATCGATTTGAGGTGCGTGATTCGACCTTGTTATCCCACTTTACATATAAAGGTAATGGTGACTCTGACAGTTACCGTACATCACATATTCCACATAGCAACGTTCTTTATGTTGGGACGAATTACCTTAACTTCACAACTCTGTTATTATACGCGAAATAGAGCAATACTACATCGAAATTAAACTGGCATATACTTTCAGAGTTAGGGACTATTACGCGTTTCATAGGCTTAAAGCAACTCTACCTAGATCAAGAAAAAGCAATGGCAATCACGTCATAAGTACTTCGATGGTGCTATGTGAGGATTCAACCATCCGGTGACTTAACAGACAGACATATATGGAGAGAGAATTTTGCTGAGATTTGAACCAAAATAAATACACTGACTGACAGAGCAAATGCAACACCAAGAAGGAGTGGTCATAACTTTATGCCAATTGCAGGGTAGACTGACGTCACTGAAGTATGCTCATGATGTGAAATGCGAACGATAAATGGGACACGGCGTTGGCGAATAGCCCACTTCGTACCGTGATTTCTCAGCCGACAGTCATTGTAGAACGTGTTGTCGTGTGCCACAGGACACGTGTATAGCTAAGAATGCCAGGCCGCCGTCAACGGAGGCATTTCCAGCAGACAGACGACTTTACGAGGGGTATGGTGATCGGGCTGTGAAGGGCAGGTTGGTCGCTTCGTCAAATCGCAGCCGATACCCATAGGGATGTGTCCACGGTGCAGCACCTGTGGCGAAGATGGTTGGCGCAGGGACATGTGGCACGTGCGAGGGGTCCAGGCGCAGCCCGAGTGACGTCAGCACGCGAGGATCGGCGCATCCGCCGCCAAGCGGTGGCAGCCCCGCACGCCACGTCAACCGCCATTCTTCAGCATGTGCAAGACAACCTGGCTGTTCCAATATCGACCAGAACAATTTCCCGTCGATTGGTTGAAGGAGGCCTGCACTCCCGGCGTCCGCTCAGAAGACTACCATTGACTCCACAGCATAGACGTGCACGCCTGGCATGGTGCCGGGCTAGAGCGACTTGGATGAGGGAATGGCGGAACGTCGTGTTCTCCGATGAGTCACGCTTCTGTTCTGTCAGTGATAGTCACCGCAGACGAGTGTGGCGTCGGCGTGGAGAAAGGTCAAATCCGGCAGTAACTGTGGAGCGCCCTACCGCTAGACAACGCGGCATCATGGTTTGGGGCGCTATTGCGTATGATTCCACGTCACCTCTAGTGCGTATTCAAGGCACGTTAAATGCCCACCGCTACGTGCATCATGTGCTGCGGCCGGTGGCACTCCCGTACCTTCAGGGGCCGCCCAATGCTCTGTTTCAGCAGGATAATGCCCGCCCACACACTGCTCGCATCTCCCAACAGGCTCTACGAGGTGTACAGATGCTTCCGTGGCCAGCGTACTCTCCGGATCTCTCACCAATCGAACACATGTGGGATCTTATTGGACGCCGTTTGCAAACTCTGCCCCAGCCTCGTACGGACGACCAACTGTGGCAAATGGTTGACAGAGAATGGAGAACCATCCCTCAGGACACCATCCGCACTCTTATTGACTCTGTACCTCGACGTGTTTCTGCGTGCATCGCCGCTCGCGGTGGTCCTACATCCTACTGAGTCGATGCCGTGCGCATTGTGTAACCTGCATATCGGTTTGAAATAAACATCAATTATTCGTCCGTGCCGTCTCTGTTTTTTCCCCAACTTTCATCCCTTTCGAACCACTCCTTCTTGGTGTTGCATTTGCTCTGTCAGTCAGTGTAATATTATCAGGGCAATTATAGTAGGACACTCTAATACAGGTACCACAGTCGAACCTTCATTTGTGTTGCTTTGCGTGGGCAGTAATAGCCGAATTACATCGCCGCTTCCTTCTCACTAAGGAGACTGCAGTTCGAAACCCAACCTAAACAGTGAGATTTAAAAACCGAAAAGCCGCATCGTTATGAATCGAAGTGTAATTCCAGTTCCCGTGGCTGTGATAACGGAGTCAACAGTCAGCTTTACTTCGTCTGAACCCGGGCGTTTAGTGGGTGTCCTGCAGGTGATATTTTCCCAGGATTCTCCACGGACGATACCTTCCCAGTATTAGTCCTTTCCTATCCTAGTATTATATAAAAGTTGTGTGTGTTAGAGCGGCGTTAAAGAGATAGGAGAAAGAATCTTATCATGAACTACCTACTATATTGTATTGTAATAATAATAGTAATAATAATAATAATAATAATAATAATAATAATAATAATAATAATAATAATAATAATAATAATTGCTGGCACAACGTCTTGCATTATGTCCTGGATACCTACTCCCATGTACCTGCAATGGTGGCACTACTACCATGACTACCGATCAAATGGCGGCGTGGTTTCGGTCTCGTACCCGTCAGCTTGCATTCGGAAGATAGTAGGTTTGAACCCCACTGTCCGTAGCCCTGAAGATGGTTTCCTGTGGTTTCCCATTTTCATACCAGTCAGATGCTGGGGCTGTACCTTAAATAAGGCCACAGTCGCTTCCTTCCGACTCCTAGCCCTTACCTTTCCCATCGTCGCAGTACGACCTATTTGTGCCGGTGGAACGTAAAACAAATTGTAAAGAAAAAAACTACCATGACCACAATAATACATTCTTACTGGACATGACGCATGCATACAAGTACACAGAGATAGAAACAGAATATGTCGTAATCTTTTAACGTGAATGAACAGCAATAAATTTTTATTAGTTTTTACAACAAACTCTTCGATATCGTTCGGGCAATATATTCAAACTGACAGAATACAGGCAATAAGTATTGCATTCAGACCAGGTACAAAAGTCTTGTCTGAGTTACGAATCGTGTAGCTGTGTGCTTGTTTCTGAGAGACGGAAGATTCAAACCCCATCGTTGGCAACCATGAAGATAGCTTTCTATGGTTACCTATTTTCACACCAAAAAAAAAAATCCTGGGAGGATTCTTATTTAGACTACGGCCGATAACTTCTCGATTTTAGTTAGCCCTTCCCTATGCTAGTATTACTGAAAACCTGTAAATGTGTTTGCGCGACGCTAAAGAGATAGGAGAAATAATCTTACCATAATCTACTTACTATGTCGTATTGAAATAATAATAATAATAATAATAATAATAATAATAATATACCGAGCTCGATAGCTGCAGTCGCTTAAGTGCGGCCAGTATCCAGTATTCGGGAGATAGTAGGTTCGAACCCCACTGTCGGCAGCCCTGAAAATGGTTTTCCGTGATTTCCCATTTTCACACCAGGCAAATGCTGGGTCTGTACCTTAATTAAGGCCACGGCCGCTTCCTTCCCACTCCTAGCCCTTTCCTGTCCCATCGTCGCCATAAGACCTATCTGTGTCGGTGCGACGTAAAACAACTAGCCAACTAGCCAATAATAATAATAATAATAATAATAATAATAATAATAATAATAATAATAATAATACCGCTGGGATGAGTAGCTCAGATCCTAGAGCGCCGAGGGTCTCGATATCGAAGTTATAGTCATACAACCAACAAGATCTCGTAGAATGCGAACCACAAGGACGTGATATTTGATGTCAAATATCCCAAGTGCATTCGCCGGTATTCAATTCATGGCCCCCTTGTTGAGAAGCCAGCAACAACGCCACTTGGTTGTCACGCCGCAGGAGAGGGTGATGCGTCTGTTCCTCACATAATGTTGTAGGAAACAAGTGACCCTGGAATATGTAATAGATGCATTTACCGACTGCGATCTACAGCAGAAATGGGATTGATCAGATGTTTAACACTGCACAATAATCCAAACACACCGATAACACTTTCTTAAAAATAACACTTACTGTACATTTGACTTGAAAAGTGGCGTAAATTAAAAGAGAAAGGATAAATGCGTCATATTATCACGCGAAATACTGAGCTGTGCTTAGTATTCAAGGATTATTTTTTTATGGAACAAGATAATATACCCGTGCTTCGCTACGGAATTCTAAGTTAACAAGTGTACACGTTGTGAGTAAGATTGTATCAGTGTAATGGCAGCCCCCCTTGCCTACTATTAGTCACAATCAATATTGGGAGTTTTCATTATAATGGTAGGCCCACTTACCTACTGTCAGTCAGAATCGAGCTGAGCAGTTTTCACTATCCCTAATGGCAGACCCTCACTCTCCACCTGCCTTTTTACATCCTCAGAAGGACTGTTTTTGTGGTATTCCCAAATGAAGTCAACATAGGTCATTACAATGATGTCAGTAGGAGTGTCGCGATTAAAAGCAATGCTATCATATGAAATACTCGATGGAATGAAAAACCGCACACTTTCTCGCTTTTAACTAATAGTACGCTGTCGATCTAACAGTCCAAAGCTCCAGAACTGGAATAACCAACCCACAGACTGCCGTGAACTGCCATTATTACACTAAGTGTCCACACGGCACATTCCAATCAGTGTCTCAGGGTAGGGATCGAATAACTGGAATACTATGATGAGCCAGTGTGTTACGTACCAGTAGTATTAGAAAATGTATGAACCAGAGGAATAGCATGCTAAAGAAGAAAGTTATCTAACTTCCCAATTACTTCCCGCCAATATTCAGACAGGGTATTATACTCGGTAATCAGCTGTAATCCCATCTATCGGAGATAAGTGGCAGCAGAAGACACAAAGCACGTCACCACAAACAATGGTCAGTGTAATGTTACTGTTGATCAATTGTACGAGTTTTCTATATTGTAGGCCGCTACAGTACAGTACATTTAGTTTTCTTCCGACTCTGTGATATTAGGCCATTTAATGTAAACTGAGTGTTCCTTTTGTGACTCTCTATTGTTTTATGAGTATTATTCGGGCGATCGTTCTTTACTGTTTTATTCTAATTTCTATAATCATCTTCACAATTTTCCTTGTCGATATGGACCGATGACCTTAAGACAAGCATGACAAAATCCATCGCCGCTTAACACGATTGAACAATATTTTCATGTCAGCAATGCTCGGCGTTGATATGGACTGAGCAACAAAGGTCTAATTTCATCTAAATTCAAGAATTCTCTTATTATAGTCGTCCCCTTGTGGATGGTGGTAGAATAACACCCACGGTTTCCCCTGCCTGTCGTAGGAGGCAAATGAATTTGGCCCCAGGGCTCTGAACTTGAGTGGATGGGTGGTTTGGCGACCACGGGGCCCTTAGCTGAGTCCTGGCATTGCTTCCAGTTACCTGTTCCTATCCTATCCGACATCCCTTGGTCAACACTTGTCCTATTCTGACCCCTACATTATTACGTATGGAGGCCTAGGGAGTCTTCCATTTTCACGCCCTTCGTGGCCCTTGTTTTCCTTAGGCCGATACCTTCATTCTTCGAAGAGTCGGATCCCTTCCATTTTTCTCTCTGATTAGTGTTATATAAAAGTTGTTTGCCTGGTCTTACTTCCTCTTAAAACGGTAATCACCTCCACCACTAATCTTATCATAGTCGGTACGGTAAAACTGAATAGGACATAAATGATCGGAAATTGTATTCTCTCTAACTTAATTTATGTAGTACTTTTCGATAGGACCAATAACATAGGTAATTAAAAATTACACTTTAGCGCCTTTCCCTAAACTACCATTTCAGTCAGGGTGAAAAATTATGAATAGCGTAGACAGTAGTTCCTTTATGTACCGATTTGTCTTAAATTCTGTTTGCCCATTTTCTTGTGGCTGGCCATTGATATGAATTTAGCAACGAATATCGAAATTAGTGAATATCTCTGTTATCATAGCCGGTACGGTAAAAATGTATAAGACATTAAATGATCGGAATTTTTTATATAACTTCAGTTAAATGGTATTTTTCGACAGGACCACTAATAATATAAATATTTGAGAATTAAATTTTAGGCCTTCCCCATAATCACCATTTCACTCAGCGTGAATATATTTCTGTATGGCCTAGACTGTAGTGACTTATTCTCCGATTTTACATACCGATTTTCATTCAATTCTCTTCAGCCTTTCTTCATGATGCGCGTACAGACAGACAGACAGACAGACATTACGGAAAATTAAAAAGTGCATTTTCTTGTTACCGTGGACACGACCAATAAAGAAATACCATTCTTTTAACATTCTGAGCAATGTACAGACAAAACTCTTATTTTTATACAGTATATACTCGTAGATGGAATACTCTCCCCCTCCAATTCCGGGCCGCCAGAAACTGAGGAGAGGATATTCAGTTTACTGGCAAGTAGGCATATCGTACTTCTGCAGGAATAGTGAAACGACTCAAAAATTAATGTTCCCGATAAAATAAGTTTAAAAGATTAGAACACCGTATCAGATCAAGGATACTGTTTTATCAGATTATATCTACATGCTAATTTCAGATATATTTATTTATCACATATTTTCAATGAAATAAATCACAGCTACGAAGTGTAAATATTCTTGACTGACGGTGTTCAGTATGCTGAAGTGATAGAACGGTATTTATGATGTTTCGCGAGAAAGAAAGGATTTGCACTTATGATAGTTTTCTAGGTCGAAATAGTGATTATTTTATCATTAGGTGCATGTCATAGCTAAAAAATGACATTTTTGAGTTGTGCCACTATTCTTACGGGTGTGTAATATACTTACAACAGCTAGAAATTTGATACAAATATTGCTCTTTTGGAGAGACTCACTCGCAAGCCATCGATGAGCACGTAACACAGCCTACACCATATTAGTATGCATGCGGCTGATAAGAAGAAGCAGCTGACTGCACTTCGTCCAGTTTAGCATTGTACTGGGCGAGGAGGGTACTTCTTTGTGATGAATGAGATATATTGCTAACGTGATCTTGTATGTGTATGTTTAGTCCTCAGCCCGAACGCTGGTTGGATCCTCAACAGTTCCGCCATCAGCTGTCATAGATGTCACAGGCATCACTGAAGAGGCGTACTAGGGAAATGAGGAGTGAGGTAATTTCCCGTTGCATTTCTCACCGAGCCAGAAGTTGCTATTACATATCAGTCTGCCAAACCCACTGAAATGCATGCACTAACTGACCCTATGAGCAATATTTTCACACCATTCATAGCAGGGACTGGTTGCAAAAGGAATGGCATTACTAGCATCACTCATACCTCAGTCACTTTCATTTTGTCAAAGTCAAGGATAAAGCTGAGACAGATCAATGAAAGTAACAAAATTGCTCTAGCCCATACCAGAAGACATAGTGCACTGTAAACACTAGGTCCTGCCAGCAAAGGCACAAGATCTTAACTTTTTTATTTGTTTTACGTCGCACAGACACAGACTGGCCTTATGGCTAGGACTGGGAAGAGAGCGATCGTAGCCTTTATTAAGGTACAGTTCCCGAATTTGCTGGTTCAGGTCAGAAGATAGTGAGGCTCTAACCCATTAACTCCGAAATGCAAGCTAACAGCTACGTGACAGAAACCGTGTAGCCAAATCATTCGGTCCTGACGTGATCTGACGATGAGGATGCTGGAATGAACGTTACTATATAAGATCTTGATCATCACTTTCGCCTTCGCTCTAAGTAGGAAAATTATTTCCATAAACCGATTGTAATTTAAACAAGACGTTAGCATTACATTAGTTTAGTGTCCAACCGACAGAGTAGATATTATTTCGTGAGATGAATACGCGGCTCTCTTAATATATTTTTAGTAAATAATGCAAAATGGAATGAGATTTGGCTGTTAATTTTGCTGGTTCTATTTTGCACATCAATTGAAAAATTATTTGGTGGGAAAGAGTAACAGAGCAGGTGAAGAAACAAGCCACTTGTGTTTTCAGAATCAACGTCTTCTACTTCCCTGTATCACTTCTCAGCATGCCAATACAGATACTACCTCAATTTGAATAAAGGTGTTACTTGAACACCAGCATAGTGTGCAGTGTTCTGAAGACGAGTCTCTCTTCTGAAGTGCAATGTTGCAGCGTCTCCACTTCATAGAGAAGAGAGGTCCGACTCGTTGGCTGAATGGTCAGCGTACTGGCCTTCGGTTCAGAGAGTCCCGGATTCGATTCCCGGCCGGGTCGAGGATTTTAACCTTCATTGGTTAATTTCACTGGCTCGTGGGCTGGGTGTTTGTGTTGTCCCCAACATCCCTGCAACTCACACACCACACATAACTCTATCCTCCACCACAATAACACGCACTTACCTACACATGGCAGATGCCGCCCACCCTCATCGGAGGGTCTGCCTTACAAGGGCTGCACCCGGCTAGAGATAGCCATACGAAATCATTATAGAAAAGAGAGACATTCTTAAGCATACCAATTCTATTTTACCTTTCTATTAACGCATAAGCAGTATGGTGTTCGAAACGGTGGTCAGTAATAGGAATATCCATAGAATGGAGGAACAGTTGGAACACGACCAATCCTCTTTATCATATTATATATATGTTTCCCACATAAATGCAAGATTGGGTGTGTCTTCGAAGTCTCAGACATTCCCTTTCCAATTGATTCATTAGTTAACTCCATGAACCTCATAATAATACAGGTTATGGGAGCAGATTTAACACACATTGTGGCTAATGATCCAAATTTGTCCAGACCCTAAATAAAGAAAGAAGACAATCTTACCAATTGCACACACTAGAACTGTGGTAAATGTTATGGTAGAGAGTAAAATAAAATATATAGTAATGCATATGAACTGGCTCGATCACATACTGTGTCGGATGTTTATGAAAAACATCAGCAGTAGTCCTAGGTCTATCAGTTATTATAATTGTGGATGGATGCTTCTTTCGTGGATAAATAGCTTAACAATGCATGTTTCAATCTTGTTATCGAGGATAATTTTCTACTTTTGTAAGAAATGTTATAACAGTTATTCCAATAAAATACGTATGTGTATGTGTACTGACTCAAGAAAAACCTCACGGATTGTTTAAAATATTCACAATTATTGTGATAAGTTACGAGAGAGATAGAGAGGTCACATAGAATTACTAAGTACTGTTACAATTGTTTGTCTTGCCATGAAGTCCATTTGCGGACTCTAATAACAATACGGCTGTATACCTCTCACTGATATAAGTATTATTGAATGAACGAATTGTGTCTCGCACACGGTTGACATTTTCTTGGAAAAAAAAAGGAAACTTTCTTGAATCACCAGTTATTTCATAAACAAATGTTAACTAATAAGAGTAATACACATAGGCTTGGACTTCAAGGTGACATTGTGAACATAATCTTGCTTAAACTCAGAAAAGTACCAATGGTTCATGAAGACAGTAAAGAAATTAACCAATTTAGAGCTCGAAAATCCTATAGTGTGTTCGTATATGAGGAGTGCCTGTTCAAAAGGCGTTATTTCCATGGAACGTAACCATGAACGAGTATGGTACTACTTTAAAGGAATTACATCTTTTTGGTCTTGATTGCTCGTGGCAGTCGACAGTATTCAACTACTACAATGCATGTGGACGAAATATTAAAAATTATTTTGAAGTGGAAATAGCATCCTTTGAACAAACACTCCTCATACGTATTTGCTCAGTAGTTTTGTTTATTTGACAAATAATGGTTATCGTACATCAAATAAACGTAAATCAAGTTTTGATGAGAAGGATTTTTGACACTGTTTTTGAATATTTGTCATGAAAAGAGTAGAACATACTATGCAATCTGAGGAGAGCAATGTCAGGTGCACTTTTTTCAAGTTTCTGCTGGACCCCCTCCTATACTCTCTCCGGCATGAGTGGGGGTTCCTGTCACAGTTTTAATTACTACCTCACCTGGTTCGCGATCTCCCCGGCAGCTCCTTGCAGCACGAGACAACACAGCAGAAGGCTGGCTATCCACCGCTCCATCTCAAGACTGGCTGTGGCTCTTCAGGTGCTTGCTTACCTTAGCAGCGCGACTCACTCCGTGGGTGACGTATGGTGCAGGGGGTGGGGGGGGGGCGATAACTACTTTCCACTGAGGGTGCGGACTTCATAAAAAGTGGGACATTGGATGTTATTGCAAATACTCCTCTTCATCATGAAAGTGACATTCACTCATTTCAACACCAATTTCCTGCTGCGATCAAAGATGTTTCAATTCGGCAATATTTGAACTGATGATTATGTTGTTCAGCGAGCAGAGTCGCAGAATACACCATGGAGAACGAAACCATGTCAATTACATATTGCCAGTATTGATGACCTTGAAAGAACTCCAGCCGTGGGTGTCCCTGTTACAGGCCAGGCTGGTGTTGAAAGTTGCTCTAGTTCCTTTGACCACTGTTCATTTAACGTCACAGTGAAAAAGCGAAGTTACAGTACTTAACTTGCTTTACATCCCTATTTCTTTAAAGATAACAAACCAGATTTTTCCTTCATATCACCCACTATGAATTTTCTTGAGAAATGTCTTGATGATAATTATATAACTTCAGGGGTTTGACGAACGTGATGAATGCATTTGACTCAATGAATAATGGTTTACTGAAAATGAAAATGAAAACCTACAACCTGGTTTCCAGTCACTGACCGGGTCAGGGATGTAATGAATGAATCATATATAGGCTATTATTACGATGGGGTCGCCACTCCCAAAGTGATATAAATAATGGTTTACTACTCAACTTATTTCAGTTGGGTTGAATGTTATTTAAATAAATGCACACAGCAAGTCGGTATTAATGGCAAGATAATACAAGTAAGCATATCAATCTTAAGTTCCTCAACGACCGATATTAACCCGAATGTTATTCATTATCCTTATCAGTGACATATTTATCCTGAATCTGAAGGGAAAATATGCTCTTATATTGACCAGACTGTGCCCGATATAGTTGATCACATATAATATACATTAATAAAAAATGACTGATTTCAATATGATAACACCAAATGAAAATAAAACGTGTATTTTCATTGATAGTTTCATTATATGGGATTTTCACATCAAGAGGACGATTCTTCTGCACTTGGTATATTGGATTTTTTTTTTTTTAGTAAGCGATGTCTTGAAAACACCATAGTATCCCACTAGTCACATCACGTGTATGAATATAATTTGGAATACCGGTAGAAAAGAGACTTTAAACATGATGTTACTTCAAACACGGCAGTTAAATTATGTATAATCCTGCATATAATCCTAAAAGGTTACCATGCTCGGTTTTAGTCCCCGGTTCGATTCCTGGTTTGAATTTTAACCTTCATTGGTTAATTCATCTGGTTCGGAGAGTATGCGCCTTAGATTTCATCCTAGACAGAATTTTCCTTGCGCTGAGGCGGCTAGAACTATACAATCAGCCAGTGGTCCCTAATCTTTTAAAGGAGATATTCTAACTGAGATTATGTGTATGTAGTGTTGTATACTGCTTGACTGAATTTGCCGAGCTCAGAATATTTTAAGCAACGAAGACCCACTTCCATTTGACAGGAGAGGGACTTCTTGGAAACAACTTGGCGCGCGAAATGGAATTCGATTGAAAGCTAGCAATATTAATGGGGCTTATGGAAGGAAGAAAGTAGACCTGGCTGAGTCAGCAAGGAGTATGAGTATGGATGTATTAGGAGTTATTGATATTCGGATAAGGGGAGTTAACGAGGAAGAGGTAGGAGATTATAAAATGTTCTTAGTAGGTGTTAAAAAAGGGAGAGTGTGAGGTAGGACGGTTCATCGAGAATACCATTTCTGTTAGATACGTAAATGAGCGAGTGATGTGGGTATATTCAGCCGGAGGAATTAGGACGAGAATTATCTCAGTATGTTTACAATCTAACTTAGCAGATGAGGACGAAGGAGCAGTGTTGCCAACTCAGCGTATTTTCCGCTAAATTTGGTGGAATTAGCAGACTGCCGGCGGAGAAATATATCATTTAGCGGACAGCGGAATTTTGGGTGGAATTACAGATTTACTATAGTGGAATTTAGTGTTTTATCCATTTTACGTACTTTTTTTATTTGTACTCCAGTCTGTCTCCAAGCTATTCTGTATTTCTTATCAGGAGCTAGCAGTCACATGAGGAAAACATGTTATTTGGATTTGATGTTATGAGATCATCTATACTAATATTATAAAGAGGAAATATTTGTATGTTTGTTTGTAATGAAACTACTGAACCGATTTTAAAAATTTCTTCACCTATAGAAAGCTTAATTAATTTTAATTTTAAAAGTAGGCAGTGCTCAACTGACATCGGAAAATGGGTGAAGTATCGTCTGATAATAATTATTATTAATAGCGTATGATATGTACGTGACAATCAAAATATACAAAAATAGTGCAAAATATACAAATATACAAGTTGGTGACAGCATCAGGACTTCACTTTTATATTTTAACGTCCAAAATTTTTATCCACGTAATCACTCCCGATGTTACTTCAAAGAATTCCTCCACGGAATCAGGAAATCCCGGTAGAAGACACTATAGAACTGTCTGCTTGATAGACTGCACTTGAGCACCACAGTCACATCAGGGAGAATCTACCAATCCCCATAGATGCAAGGCTGCGCCAGTCCTACCAACACAACATCGGATCCTGTTCAGTGTTGACCAGACAGCACGGGGCAAACTGAAGCCAGCCAGTTTTATGCTTGGATCGGAGATGTCGCATAAGCCACGGAAGACGATATCCTTCACTCTTCTCTCCAGACATTCCCGGGATTGAACCGAGGACAAGACAGGTCCAAAGCTGTCTTCCAAGCTGGTGTTCTTGATTTTAGCCTAGTTGTAGTGTGCTGCTTTATATCTTGATGTATAGGAAGGGCTTCATTCTTCACTATTCTGCACCATAAGCTGGTAAGCGCTGGTTGTCTCCTTATATGAGGGGGAGAGATATTACAAAGGACAGGCAACCATTGCACTGGAATTGAGTATAGTGTGTCAGATACAATACGCGTTGTCTGGTGAAGTTGGATGTAAATTAGGTTGCAGTGAGAGCTATTTAACCATATTCCAGCACAATACAGCTGCAGAGTACAAGCACGGCCAAGCCGGTAGTTCGCGAAGAATTAGCGTCAGCTCCGCATGAAGTTCCAGCCAACATGCTCAGCAGGTTATTCCGGGTCTTAAATTTGGCGCCTGCTTTTTCTATGTGACTACGACATGTCAGTGATCTGTCTAATGTTACACGTAGGTATTCTGGAGTATTATTGTATTTCAAAAGGTGATTCCTAAACCATACCCTAGGTTTATAATTAGCCTCTAAGTTGTTAAGATGTTATGCGGCTACCTCTGTCTTCGAAGGACTTGGTTGAAGTCTCCATTTCCTAAAGTATTCTTTCATCACCTGTAGAACTTCAGACAGTATGTCCTCTGCCTCCTTGAAAGTGGATCTCTGTACTGTTAGGTTTATATCATCGGCTGCCGAAAGTGGGATTCTAACCAAATCTCACATGCAAACTACGTGACACGAACCGCCTAGCCACTTGCTCGTCATTATTATTATACATACATTACATACATTATCATTATAGACTGTTATGCCTTTCAGCGTTCAGTCTGCAAGCCTCTGTGAATTTACTAAACGTCGCCACAATCCTCGATTTGCAACTAGTGTTGTGGCCTCATTTAGTTCTATACCTCTTATCTTTAAATCGTTAGAAACCGAGTCTAACCATCGTCGTCTTGGTCTCCCTCTACTTCTCTTACCCTCCATAGCAGAGTCCATTATTCTCCTAGGTAACCTATCCTCCTCCATTCGCTTCACATGACCCCACCACCGAAGCCGGTTTATGCGTACAGCTTCATCCATCGAGTTCATTCCTAAATTAGCCTTTATCTCCTCATTCCGAGTTCCCTCCTGCCATTGTTCCCACCTGTTTGTACTATAAAATGAAATGTCGTATGGCTTTTAGTGCCGGGATATCCCAGGACGGGTTCGGCTCGCCAAGTGCAGGTCTTTCTATTTGACACCCGTAGGCGACCTGCGCGTCGTGATGAGGATGAAATGTTGATGAAGACAACACATACACCCAGCCCCCGTGATATTGTAATTAACCAATTAAGGTTAAAATCCCCGACCCGGCCGGGAATCGAACCCGGTACCCTCTGAACCGAAGACCAGTACGCTGACTGTTCAGCCAACGAGTCGGACATTATTATTATTATTATTATTATTATTATTATTATTATTATTATTAATTGCTATTTCCTTAACGTCGCACCGACAAGTCGAACGTTTTCGGCGACGAAAGGATGGTAAAGGGCTAGGAATTGGAAAGTGTGGCCGTGGCCCCCATTACAGCCCCAGCATTTGCCTGGTGTGCAAATGGGAAATCATGGAAAACCATCTTTACGGCTGCTGACGGTGGTATTCGAACCTACGATTTCCAGAATGGTAGCTCACAGCTACGTGCCTCTAACAGCACGGCCAACTCGCTCGGTATTATTTCTCTTATTATTATTATTATTATTATTATTATTATTATTATTATTATTATTATTATTATTATTATTATTATATAGGATATCTTATTCATAAGTTAGAAGTAACAGACATGAAAGTATCAAGAATGATTGCTGGTAAAAACAGGTGGGAACAATGGCAGGAGGGAACTCGGAATGAGGAGATGAAGGCTAATTTAGGAATGAACTCGATGGATGAAGCTGTACGCATAAACCGGCTTCGGTGGTGGGGTCATGTGAGGCAAATGGAGGAGGATAGGTTACCTAGGAGAATAATAGACTCTGTTATGGAGGGTAAGAGAAGTAGAGGGAGACCAAGACGACGATGGTTAGACTCGGTTTCTAACGATTTAAAGATAAGAGGTATAGAACTAAATGAGGCCACAACACTAGTTGCAAATCGAGGATTGTGGCGACGTTTAGTAAATTCACAGAGGCTTGCAGACTGAACGCTGAAAGGCATAACAGTCTATAATGATAATGTATGTATGTTATTATTATTATTATTATTATTATTATTATTATTATTATTATTATTATTATTATTATTATTATTACAACGGACATGACAGGAAAATCAGCTCTTGCAAGTCTTTTCAGGTCGGAAACAATTGAAGAGGATAAAATATCAGTTAGGTAATACAAAACTGCAACAGGTGGATCATTTCGATTACTTAGGATGTGTATTCTCTCAAGATCTATATATATAAAATAAGAGTTTTGTCTGTACATTGCTCAGAATTTGAAAAGAATGGTATTTCTGTATCGGTCATGTTCACAGTAAGAAGAAAATGCATATTTTACTTTTCCGTAATGTCTGTCTGTCTGTCTGTCTGTCTGTCTGTCTGTCTGTCTGTCTGTCTGTCTGTCTGTCTGTCTGTCTGTCTGTCTGTCTGTCTGTCTGTCTGTCTGTCTGTATGATTGTACACGCATCAATAGAAAACGGCTGAAGAGAATTCAATGAAAATCTGTATGTAATGTCGGGTGATGAACCACTACAAGCTCGGCTATAAATTATTTTTTTCACGCTGAGTGAAATGGTAGTTTAGGGGAAGGCCTGAAATGTAATTCTCAAATAAGTTATTTATTTTATTAGTGGTCGTATCGATAAATCTATATATATATAAAATAAGAGTTTTGTCTGTACATTACTCAGAATTTGAAAAGAATGGTATTTCTGTATCGGTCATGTCCACAGGAACAACGAAATGCATTTTTTACTTTTCCGTACTCTCCGTATGTCTGTCGGTATGTATGTATGTACACGCATCGCGATAAAACGGCTGAAGAGAATTTAAGGAAAATAGGTATGTAATGTCGGGTGATGAACCACTGCAATCTAGGCTAAAATTATTTTATTCACGCTGAGTGAAATGGTAGTTTAGGGGAAGGTCTGAAATGTAATTCTCAAATAAGTTATTTATGTTATTAGTGGTCGTATCGATAAATACTACATAACTAACATAACTTTAGTTATGTCGTAAGTTAGTAGTAGTTATGTAAGAAGTTATTAAATTTCCGATCACTTATGTCTTATACATTGTTACCGTACCGCATATAATCGGAGATATTCATGAATTTGGATTTTTGTTACTAAGTCCATATCAGGGCCGAGTCACGAGAAAATGGGTAAACAGAATTTAGTGAAAATCGGTATGTAAAGTCTGAGAATAAGGAACTACAGGGTACGATATAAATAATTTTGTAAGACACCCTAATATCACAGAGTCGAAAGAAAACTAATGTGAAGGCCTGCAATATAGAAAGCTCATAAACTTTATCAACAATAACATTACATTGACCATTGTTTGTTGTGATCTGCTTTTTGTCTTCTGTTTCCTCTCATCCCCGATAGATAGGATTACTGCAACGTACCGAGGTTTTTTAAAAATTTGCTTGACGTCGCACCGACATAGGTAGAATTTATGGCGGTGATGGGATAGGAAATGAATAGTGGTGTGAATGAAGCGGCCTTGGCTTCAAGGTACAGCCTGGTGTGACTGGTGTGAAAATAGGAAACCACGGAATACCATCTTCTTTTTTGCTTAACGTCGCACCGACATAGATGTCTTATGGCGACGATGGGATAGGAAAGGTCTAGGAAGTGGAAGGAAGCGGCCGTAGCTTTAATTAAGGTACAGTCCCGGCATTTGCCTGGTGTGAAAATGGGAAACCACGGAAAACCATCGTCAGGGCTGCCGACAGTGGGGCTCGAACCCACTATCTCCCGAATACCATCTTCAGGGTTGCCGGCAGTGGGGTTCGAATCCACTATCTCCCGAATGCAAGCTCACAGCTGCGCGCCCCTAACCACACGGCCAACTCGCCTGGTCGTACCGACTGTAACAGCCTGCCTGTATATTGGTGGGAAGTAGCTTGGGAGTAAGATAACTTTCTTCTTTAGCATGCCATTCCTCTGGTTCATACATTTTCTGATATATATGGTACGGTAACACACTAGTTCATCATAGTATTCGAGCTATACAATCCCTACTCTGAGCCACTGATTGGAATGAGTAGTGTGCATATTTAACGGCAGTCTGCGACCTGGTTATTCCAGCTCTGGAACTTTGGACTCTTAGATCGGCACCGTAGTACTGTTCGTTGAAAGTGAGAAAGTGTGCGGTTTTTCATTTGATCGAGTATTTTATATGATAACATTGCTTTCAATCGCTACATTCCTACTGACGTTTTTGTGATGACCTATGTTGAATTCAGTTAGGAAAACCACCAAGTCAGTCTTTCTGAGAATCCCGTAGCGAAGCACGGGTACATCAGCTAGTAGTAGTATATAGGGGAAACCGAATGAAGGTGTAGGCAAATGAATACACCGAACTCACAGTTGAGATCAATAGCATTATGTAATGTTGAAGTAAGCTTTCAGGCGATATCATTCCATCCCTCTGATTCCAGACCAATTTTGGTGTATGCAAGTGAAAACTTTGTGGACTCAACATATCTCATTCATAACTTGGAAGTAAGATCATGAAGTCCGGCCCCGCGGTGTAAGGGGCAACGCGTCTGTCTGTCACCCGACTGCCCCGGGTTAGATTCTCGGCCGGGTCAGGGTTTTTTAATTGTAAATGATTAATATCTCCTCACATTCAACACTCTACACTTCCGCAATTAAAATTACACGCAAGTTCATATCATATGTTGCAAGTAGTGGCAAAAGATCTACAGAGGTCGACGCCACGAACAAATATCCTTAAGAAAAAGTCATTAAAGCAGCGAGAGATATTGCTGGCACAGACAGGTGGGCATAATGGAAGTGGTCTCTCGCAGAGAGGAAGCTAAGTTAGGAATGAACTCAATGAATGAAGCTGTACTTATGAACCAAGTGGGTCATGTGAATCGATAAAAAATAATAATAATGTTATTTACATTACGTCCCACTAACTACTTTTACGGTCTTCGGAGACGGCAGGAATTTAGTCCCGCAGGAGTTCATTAACGTGCCAGTAAATCTACCAACACGAGGCTGTCGTATTTGAGCACCTTCAAATACCACCGGGCTGAGCCAGGATCGAACCTGCCAAGTTGGGGTTAGAAGGCCAGCGCCTTAACCGTCTGAGCCACTCAGCCCGGCCATGTGATTCGAATGGAGGAGGATAGTTTACCCAGGAGAATAATGAACTCAGTCATGATCTGTAAGAAAAAAGAGAAGCAGACCAAGTGAACGATGTGACTGAAATGAAATAGCGTATGGCTTTTAGTGCCTGGTTGTGTCGGAGGAGTTCGGCTCGCCAGGTGCAGGTCTTTGGATTTGACTCCCGTAGGCGACCTGTGCGTCGTGATGAGGATAAAATGATGATGACGACACATATACCTAGTCCCCGTGCCAGCGAAATTAACCAATTATGGTTAAAACTCACGACCCTGCCAGGAATAGAATCCGGGACCCCTGTGACCAAAGGCCATCACGCTAACCATTTAGCCATGGAGTCGGACAACGACATGACTTATCTACGGGGAAGCAAGACATAATTCGTCGCAGGCGATACGTCTGTATCAGGAAAAGTATCCGGACTGGCGACAGCCGAATACAAAGACTTTCCGCAATGTTGAAAGACCTTTAAGAACAACAGGATTACTTCAGACGATATCACCTGTTGGAGAGAAGACCGTAACGTCTGGTGAGAATGAGGAGGCTCGTTTGGACACAATATCCCACACGAGAGTGAAGGGTAATTGAACAACAGGTGAATATCAGCCATGTTGCCGTGCTATGACAAACGAGATTTTGAGGTAGACAGTTCGAGAAGAACCAAAAGAGTCCAGAGCAACAGTCTTGAGTCATCACTAGAGTACAATTCCGGGGACCAACAAAATTAAATTAGTTACTTACAATTTATATCCTTAAAGTAGGAATAAAGACGTAGAAAACTCGGCGTATCGCCGGATGGCGATTAGGTCAACCAGGTTCATACATTCTCACATCTCTTCTCCTTTCCTTTTACTTAAATTTCCTTAACTATCCTCCAGCGACAAGGTCTGGTGTTTCTTGTCCGACCATCAAACCAGAACAAACGACTCTCAAAACATTGTCGTTACACAACGAACTCGACAAATGACGACACAAGGAGTAGCGCGCAAGCGGCCAGATAGCGCCACAGTGCAGCCCAGGCAAAACCCAGTGATGTTTAGCGCCCAAAGTCAATCATACGTACTGTACTACCAAGAGTTCAGTAGATCGCATTACGAATAACATTAAATCCAACAAAATATAATCACCCATCTTAATGCGTTTGGATACAAATTTCCAAATATGCTTGCCAATCAAACATATACTCTCCGAAACACGTTAAAGAGGACATCCCTTCGAGCACCCCTACCATTACACCCTCAATAACACCTCTTTCCCTACCTCCTCAAATTGCAACAATTTCCTAATTATCCCACTCTCAAATCCAGGATTCGTCCCCCTCACTCGCCAAGCAGCAATTCATGCGATAGAACCTATCATAAGTCAACACATAGCCGTTATTGAAGAAACTCACAACAATCACCTCATAGTCACCCCTGTCAATAATAAATCGACTTTCACCATCCTACGGAAGCTTCAATATTCAGATATCCCCACTCCAATCCTAGTCAACCTCACCAATCGCTCTTCTACTCAACCTGCCCTCTCTGCTTCTGACTCAAGCGCTCAAACCTCTACTACCAAAGTTAAAACCAAGCAAGTTCAAACGCTCTCAGGCAAAACCCGCTATCAACTAGCTCAAACTAAACCTCATCCCACACCTCCAACGCCACCCCAGCCCTCGCCACCTACCCATACCCCCCAAAACTCATCCAATTCCCCAGCCACACAAAAAGACGCAGAACCTGGGTTTGTAGACCCTACTCCCAACCCAGCTAATAGTGCCTCACTGACCAGGATCAGAAGCAGAAAATCAGCCTCCAACCACACTCCTCCTACCTTCAGATCTACCCAAACACGACCTCTCTCACGCCCGTCCTCTTCTCTAACCATTCAGTGCTTTAATTGCCTGAAGTTACATCATACCGCTGCTACATGCATGGAACATACCCGCTGCAACAGGTGTGGTGGTCCTCACCGCCACTCTGACTACAAGGTGCCTCGGGACCAGGCGAAGTGCACTAACTGCCCTGGCAGCCATGCTGCTTCGTTCCCTGGCTGCCCCTTCATTAAACGGGAAATTAGAGCCCATTACAAGCAGGCAACGCATCTAAATCTTTCTCCCAAAACTCCGCCACTTCTAAACCAAAATATCCCTCCCCCGACGCCCCTCCCTCCCACCTCCTCTCCCTCTTACCTGTACAGTCAAGACACTTCCACTCTCGTCCGCTTACTACTGAGGGCCGATGACCTTCGATGTTAGGCCCCTTTAAACAACAAGCATCATCACAAGCTTACTACTGAACTTAATTTCTCCCCACATACACTACCATTCAGCATAAACCCGCCAAGAAATCCCGCTCTGATACATTGCCTCGCCAACTCTCTTCACCTTCCTTCTCTTCTGAAAGCTTCACAGCTCCAAATCTCCACCGCTAGTTAAGCAACATTGGTCGTGGTCACCAATTGGATGTGTGACCAACTTCTTCATTTCCATCACACAAGCCTTGTGCAGTTATGAAAAACCAAACCCATCCCCAACACTGGGAAATCATGATCCTCTTGGGCTCAACCACCAGAGACCCAAGGCCACTTTTTCCACACAACCCCCCCCCCCCCCGAGGGGTGCAGGTTACATTCTGACCGATTCGATTTTCTCACAAGGTACCACCACCCTCTACAACCATTCTGTCCATATCCTAATTATCGAAAACAGCACTCAAGACTGAAAGGTCGATGGGCTAAACTCGCTCAAAGGATCTGGACTCCGCCCACACATCCATTGAGACGCGTGGTCTACTACTAATAGGAAGGGGAACGAGGAATTGGAATAATTTACCGATACTTTGCTATTATTTAAAGAAGACTAGGTAAACGATCGATAGGGAATCTGTCACTTGGGTGGCAGCCCTAAATGCAGTTCAGTTGTAAGTGAATGAATGAATGAATGAATGAATGAATGAATGAATGAATGAATGAATGAATGAATGAATGAATGAATGGATGGATGAATAATAATGCTACTACTACTACTACTAATAATAATGCCGCGTGTTTTCCGGAGAAGCCTGGTGCTAAGTCTTTCGATTTGACGCCGTATAGGCGACCTACGCGTCGGCGAGGATGGGTCATTGTGAACGATGAATTGTAATGCTGAATACGGCAGACACACCCAGCCCCCGAGACATCGGAATTAAGCAATGAAGGTTAAAATCCCTGAACTACCGGGAATTGAACACAGTACCCTTTGAATCAAAGGCCAACATGCTAACCATGTAGCTATGGAGCTGGACAGTGAATGAATGAATGATAGGCATTCATTACATTTTCAGAAGCGATTAAAATTAGGCTCTTAATAATAATATTTTCCTATGTACAAACTTCCAGTGTTTCTTGTGTATCCGTTCACTTTTGAAACTCACTGTGTGTTAATGATCTACATGTAACAGCTTTGCGAGACCGTTACGACGTTTGCAGCCTCGTTATGTTTTACAGCGTCTTATGCCAGACACAATGAGCGTTGAACTCCATTAACACCTATAAAATGTGTCAGCGGAAAGCGGGCATGCTTTACCAGTTTTATTGTTACATGTTCAGCGCGCTGTACAAGTCTGTAGTGAGGAAATATAGAACAACGACATGATTTCCACAGTAATGACATACAGATCCAGCAAAGTCATTATAGTTGATCATATTGACTTCTTCGATATAAATCGTCAACAATCCTTTGATTTTTAGTCTGCTCAATAATATCTGCAATATTTGTAACTTTGAAGTGGTTTCTTAATATATTGGATTTTTATCAATTTAAGAGGTATCTCTTATTCTAATTTTCCCGTTAACAAAATTTCCTTGAGCGGCGCACGTCTTGTGCCGTGAACGGAGTGATAATGCGCTCGTCTATATGCATGAGTAACATCACAGTTTGTTGTCAGAGCGTGAAGAATTTTACTTAAAAGTATGGAAAAAAGTCTCACTGTGGTATAGATGAAGAACATGAATGAACATTACTCAGGCGGAAACGTGTTCTGTAACAGTTTGTGTACCATACTTGTCTTAACCTAACAAGTGCCAAGAACCAATGTTTTCGATAGTCCCGCTGTAGAGCCAATATTAAAAACGAGTTAACTCGTAATTACATTGTCCATTTATGGCATTTCTTCGCAACCAGTTGCTGCTTCTGAAAACTGCGTTCAGAAGGATAGGTCCAGAAATCGATTTTGTAAATAATATTATAATTATGTTCAGCAAAGAAAGTAATGCGGCGCATATTCAGTACAATGTTCTCGTTAAAGACTAGAAAAACAGAAAATTATAAGTATAATATTTCAGTATATTAGCCTATGTTATCGTACAGTAGAACAATACTAAAACCTTGTTTCAACAATAAAATTAAAGATCGTAGAAATAAAGAAAAATCTGAATTTATTTTTCAAGTGTTTTGAGCCAAATAAAAGAAAGAATAGTATCATGCGTATACATTTTATATATCTACACATTTTTAAGACAATACAGAATGTTGAAAACTTCTCGAAATAATAACAAAGGTTTTATAAGACTCTGGTAAGACCCCAACTAGAGTATGGTTCCAGTGTATGGGACCCTCACCATAATTACCTGCTGGAAAAAATCCAAAGAAAAGCAGCTCGATTTGTTCTGGGTGATTTCCGACAAAAGAGTAGCGTTACAAAATTGTTGCAAAGTTTGGGTTAGGAAGAATTGAGAGAAATAAGAAGAGCTGCTCGACTAAGTGGTATGTTCCGAGCTGTCAGCGGAGAGATGGCGTGGAATGACATTAGTAGACGAATAAGTTTGAATGGCGTTTATAAAAGTAGGAAAGATCACAATATGAAGATAAAGTTGGAATTCAAGAGGACAAACTGGGGCAAATATTAATTTATAGGAAGAGGAGTTAGGGATTGAAATAACTTACCAAGGGAGACGTTCAATAAATTTCCAATTTCTTTGAAATCATTTAGGAAAAGGCTAGGAAAACAACAGATAGGGAATCTGCCACCTAAGCGACTGCCCTAAATGCAGATCAGTATTGATTGATTGAAGGTTGTAATGTTTACGATTTAATTGCTTAAAATCGTTCAAAATTTCCCGCAGAAATGTGATGTTTAATATCTCAGTTTGAATTTTATTTTCAATACATTACCGGTTACCCTATTCATTTATTAATACGAATATACATGGTGGAAGGTAACTGATGCACAGATTTTGGGGTGAAGATACAAAATCCCAAGTTTCAGATCTGTACTTGCACCGTTATACTGTAATATCATAATGAAATCAGTGAGTGAAGCGTTACTGGGCCGAAACGCAAGACGATGGAGTGTACAGACACTTAGGGATAACTGTAAGAAAAGCTTATTGGTTATTTGTCCTGTACCTCGGTGGAGATTAGCGGTAAGAAAATGTTATGACTTGATTGATAGCAAAGAGCACTTGGCAAAAGGTTGGCAGCCACGCTGGGAGGGAAGCAGTGACCTGTGACGTAATGTTCATAATCCGGACATGACTAATGTAAAGCTAAAGAACACATATTGCTTAGCCATGGCACAGTTCGTATCGAGGGAATATTTGGATATGATATGATATTAATTTACGGCGAAGTAGGATAGAGAATGCTCGTACAGCTGCGGAGATGTACGTTGAATAATTTTCACCAAGAAGGGCTCCATATGGCGAACGGTCAATCAATCATCATTGATCAGCATTTAGGGCTGCTGTCCAGGTAGCAGTTCCATATCACCTTGTCTTTTATTAAATTATTTCAATGAAGTTAGAAATTTGATAATTCCTCTTCGTACAAAATAATATTTTCCCCAATCTGCCCTCTTGAATTACAATTTTGCCTTTTTATTATGATATTGTTAACTTCAAAAAACTACATTCAGGCATATTTGTCTACTAATTTCATTTCACGCCATCTATCTACGAACAGATCGGAACGTACCGTTTAGTCGAGCGGCTCGTCTTCTCACTCCCAAGTCTTCCCAGCCCATAGTTTGCAACATTTTCGTAAAAGTAAATTCCTATCCTTGTCTCGAGGTGGAGCAGCACTTTTTAGTCACTTCCCCATTGGAGGTGAGCTACATGTACATACCGGCCCTCCAACCACTATTAAAATCCTTCCAAGAGCGTATAGGAAGTGAAGGTAAGACAGAAAAGAGAGTCGACTAGCTTTGAATGGCATCCATGTTACCCTACGATCGCTCGTCTGAATGTTCTCACCTCTCACATGCACTGTAGTTTAGTTCTGAGGAATACGACAGAGGAAATAAACTGGTGTGGGGAACCCCACCTGCCCACATTTTATCACCACCTCATTTCGTTCCTTCCATTGAGTGCCAGGCCCTTTAAACAACAAGCATCATCATCATCACCCTTCCATTGAGAGATTGTCTATCCTAGTGCATAGTTCGACCTTTCTAGATTAATAGCTTCACTTCATTATCGTCACTTCTACTGAGAGTGTGTCTTGCAGCAGCTATACAAAGAATAGCTGACACTGGAAATGTCACGCCCAGGCGTGAATCTGGGGCCTGTTCCACGACCGAACTTCACAACTTTTCAACTTTGCACTTTTCACATCTCAATTCTTGCAAAGTGCAAAGTCTTTCTGTTCCGCCATGAACTAGGTTGTACTTTTCAATTTCTTCGCAAAGTGAGAAGTCTTTGCGAACGAGTGATCCTATCGAGTTTAATAATGCTATTTGCTTTACGTCTCACTAACTACTTTCACGGTTTTCGGAGACGCCGAGGTGCCGGAATTTTGTCCCCGTAGGAGTTCTTTTACGTGCCAGTAAATCTACCGACACGAGGCTGACGTATTTGAACACCTTCAAATACCACCGGACTGAGCCAGGATCGAACCTGGCAAGTTGGGGTCAGAAGGCCAGCGCCTCAGCCGTCTGAGCCACTCAGCCCGGCCCGATCGAGTTTATTCCATAAGCAAACTGTATAGGCCTAATATTCTATCCGTCTTACTAATAAACGGTGTATAACATTTATACAAGGTTTATACACCGTTTATGTGAAATTCGTTACTAATAAACCGCGTATAAGCCTCCTGTGTATACATCTGTTATAGTTATTCATTGAATTGCTTATACAGAACAGGACCCTTGTATAAGCGCTGTATAGCAGCGAGTAGCCGAAAAAGAAACGAGTGAGCAGTTTATTTTCGTGGTATTTATTGTCTACAGTAATATAATCGTGGTGAAATATTCGACTTATCCATATAACATTGAACACATAATGAAAGATTGGACGATAACGTTGATGATCTTCACGGTATTTTAAACATAGAAGACATACACCGTCCAGAGGTTATGGAGACTAGACATCTTCGTAAAGTAAAATACTTTAAAGAGACGGAATGCCAATGAATGACTATAAAAGAAATGATGGTTGGGCGTTTTTTTTAAATGTAATAATGTGTTACTGCCTAATAGACTTTTGAAATTGCGAGTTTACTGTATTATACATTAGCTGCCTCTACGAAGATCTTTCTCAAATTTGAGTAATAAAAAGGGACATATTCCTCGACATAAAAAATGGTATAACTTAAAAACCGTACGTAATTATGATTTCCATACTTTGTAGTTGAATACGCAGAAATATGATGTATAAATGCCTAATAGAAACTTTTTTGATCAAATCTTTATTTTAGTTACAAAACAGGTTTTCCTTTCTCCTGAAAAGTAAGGATTTTGGAATGTGTACACTTTTCAACTCGCCGATTCAATTACAATTGCTTACGTTTTACGTACTATCCCAGTTAGGAGCTATTGATCTTTTCTTAAGCCTTGCCTTTTTTTTTTTTTTTTTTTTTTTTTTTTTTTTTTTTTTTTTTTTTTTTTGCGTTCATTACACAAGCAAGCTGAAGAAATGTTGATAGTCAATTACCAGCTGTCTCAGAATGTGTTGCCACTGCCTTTTCGATATGCCGTGCTACTGAGCGACTTTTCGGAAAGTTTTGCTCGTAGATAACCAGCAGAAGCGATCATAAAGGCGGTGAACGTGCGAAAAACGCCAGTGAACTGCAGGAAGAGATTCCTATGCCTTGGAACGAGTGTATACGTGTTGTATAGTAATACAATGCGTATACCACGTTTATTAGCAAGAAAAATATAAAACGCTTATACAGGGTTTATTCACTGTATATCTAAACAAGTGTTAAACAACTGTATTAGGACTTTTTATTAGTAAGACGGTATGATTTTAATGCTTTACTTTTCGCGGCGAACTCGGCGGTATAATTATCGTACCGTTAAAGTTTTTATCATGGGGAAAGAAAGGTTATTACAAGAAGCTGGCTGTGCTGGAAGTTGTCAAGGAGAAACGTGACATCCTTTTTCGACAACTTCAAAGATAACCTCTCAAATGATGACACGTCAATGTTAACGATACTAGGCTACCGTCAACATATCCACACACAGAAGGAAATTCACCCTTCATTAGAAATCCCGTCGCTATATTAAGTGGATTATCAGGCCAACGTACTGTTAGGAAATATTACATTTACCTTAACATTTACGACTTTGATAACAGTTCTGCAAATAATTGATTTTGATGTCCCATGCATTGCTACTACACCGTGCAGCTAGGCACCATTTACTAACAATTTATATAAGCATATAAGAATTTGTTCTTTTTTTCGGAAAGGAATTGACTTCTTTTTGTTGCATGTTTAAATAATGACCGATCATTTCAAGAATATAGTCAGCCTGTGTTGGGGTAATGCGAAATCACTCGCGAAATTACGTCGAAGTGAGGTTATGAAAACTAATCCTGTCTTTGTACGTTCTCTTATTGGATTCTTCATCACTGTCCTCACTTGATGCTAACAAAAGCTCACGTCGTAACGTGTTTATATCACTAAACCAAATTCTACGCCGAGAAACTAGTGTACATACTTGTTAATTAACATATGAAAAGGGAATCATCTCTTTGCAAGATTTATAAAAACTTTTCACTTCATTTCTTTGCACTTTGCATTTCTGTACCAATGGAGGAACATAACAGGCATGAAGAGTGAAAAGATTCCTAACTTTTCACTTTGCACTTTGCACTTTGCAAGCTAAATCTGAAAAATGATGATGGAACAAAATCTGAACTGAAAAGTGCAAAGTGCAAAGTGAAAAGTTGCAAAGTTCGTTCGTGGAACAGGCCCCTGGTGGGCCTAGACGCGAACTTCGCGCAGAGGACCGTATATTAGAACTTAGTGCAGAGGACCCCGGCGAGAATACTCGCCAAATGATAGCAGTGGTAGGAGTGTCCCATTGGACTGTCCTATGAACGTTTCGGGAAGATCGGCAACATCCGGACCATCTGCACCGTGTTCGGCACCTACAGGAGAGAGATTATGCACCGAACATGGCCATCTTACTGACATAATGAAAATGCATGTGAATGGAAGTGACCACGCTATTAATTAAGATGCGGACTTAGCATTTGCATTTTTGAGAATGAGAAACCATGGAAAATCGTCTTCAGGGCTGCTGATGATGGGGCATAGATCCAGCATCTCCCGAATGCAAATTAACAGCCATACGCCTCGAGCCGTGTGACGAACACGCTCTGTACTCTTGATTGCCAGTAGTAGTTATTTTCGTGTGGCTATTTCTAGCTGGGTGCAGCCCTTGTAAGACAGACCCTCCGATGAAGGTGGGCGGCATCTGCCATGTGTAGGTAACTGCGTATTATTGTGGTGGAAGATAGTATTATGTGTGGTGTGTGCGTTGCAGGGATGTTGGAGACAGCACAAATACCCAGCCCCCGAGCCATTGGAATAAATCAATGAAGGTTAAAATCCCCGAGCAGGCCGGGAATCGAAACCGGGACCCTCTGAACCAAAGACCGGTACTCTGACCATTCAGGCAACGAGTCGGACATCAGTAGTAGTAGCAGTAGTACTCTTATAACATTTTATCCGATGTAGCATAAGGAATGTAGTCCTATAAGACTGATAAGTCGTGGGCGCTGCACTCTGCCTGCATAATGAAGATGATTGATTACATTCGTGACCTACTCCACTCAATAGCCTCAGTTATCGGGAATCTCTAGCTATGCTTTCCTCTCCTGCACTCCTTATTCAGATTACATTCCGAGATAATATACTTCACATTGTTACAAGCCAGTAATTCCATTTAGTAAGGTTAAACCTAGTAGGATTTTATCTCCGTAATTATGATATTTATTAAACTGTTATCTTCCTCGTAGGAGTTGCTTGCTTCAAGACTGCTCATCTCTAGCTTAGATTTATCATTTCACGTTAAGTAGGAGAATAAACCAGTACTCATACGAGGTCCTTAGAATAATATTTTGCATTAGGAAGCGGGCGATTTATGTCTATCATTGAAAATCAAAACTTACGTATTAACGTGTTAATATGTAGCGCACTTACTCATTTTGGAAATTATCCGGGTTTCTTGGCTTAAGGACTAGCGTTATGGTGTCCGAGTTCGATTTCCGATAGACTCGAGAGATTTTAGGCACCTCTGGTTAATTGTTCTAGCTGAGTGTTTGGGTTTGTCCCAGTACATCTTCCTTCATATTTACATAACACACCACACTACACGATCAACCACAAAGAAACACGCAATAGTGAATACTTCCCTCTTCATGGTCATATTCAGATTTTGTCAGCTAGGTATTTGACCTTAAAAGGTAAAGTTTCAAAATTTGCCTGACATGAAAATGGCAAACCACAGAAAACCATCTTTAGGGCTGCCGACGGTGGGATTTGAACCCTCTTTTTCCCGCATGCAAATTCACGGCTGCACATAATAACATAGAGAACGCACATGTGGAGCACATAACACTGGATTTAGTAAGTACCAACTAAATTATAGTTATTAAATAGCAATAGAAAAGTGAATTGCCTTCGAATGGTAGGTCTGGCTAGGTCGTAGTCATCTTCTCATCACTGCGAACAACCCTTAATCACCAATCTAACCTTGAATTTATCCGTTGATCTATCGGTGTCCGTTGTAACTTTACAAACCCATTTGTTGGGATTGGTCCTTTTTCCCGGAGGTAATTCCATCAGGTCCCAAGTTTATTTCCTTCAAGAGCGTTCTTTGTTCGAACCATGGCTTCCTTCTAGTGAACTTTTCGATTTGACTTCATGGCTTCGTTGTCGGTCTCTGGTCCCTTGAAAAATGTTGATATGTGCAACACGTAGTCTTGAAAATTTTGTAGAATTTTGAGAGTCGTAGAGTCCAGTCAACATTCTCCTCGAAATCAGCGTCATGAATTCGATGTCTTCCTGTGCCTCCTGAATTTTCTTTCCAGAATTTTCATTAAGATCCCATAATTCATGTCCATCACTCTGAACATCAATATCAGAGAGGTCCTTGGTTTGAGACATTGAATCATAATCTTGATTAGGGAGTGCAATATTCACGGCAACTCTTATAGTCACACCTTTCTTCTGCTCTGACGTCTTCTTGCCTCAGCAAAGATGAGATCTCATGATCTAATTAGTTTTCAGTCTTCCTCACAATAAACCCTGCACCCTTCCTCATGATCATATCCAATAGGAATTTCTTTCGCTTCGGAATATGAACATAGCAGGTGAATCCTATTGTGCCATAGCACAATTCATATGGAGATGTTCCCAGAACGCTGGAATATCTGTTCGGGTTAGATTATAGGTCGCGGTACATATAATACCGGCCCAAAGTCTTTGTGGAATAATTATGTGAGCCTGTATTATTGCTCTAGAAGTTTTCATGAGTGTGTTATTTTCTCCTTCACTGCCTACATTCTTTTCAGGAGTGTGCGGTATCGTGAGAGCTGTAATGATAACCTCCTTTCGAAAAAAATCTTGATTTACCCATAATCGAATTATTTTTCATTGTCACTGGAAGTTCTTTGATAACATATCCAGCAGTCTTCGCTTCAACTGACTTAATTTCTCCGCAACCACATATTTCTCTTTGATAACATAGATTGTCCTCAATTTTGTGTAGTTGTCCTTAGGCAGACAAAACCTTGTCACAAATCCAGTCTTCACACAGTTCGCTGTCCACTTTTAATTAGATACTTAACTCATTGTTGAGTACTGATTTCGCGTGGCGCTTGTTTTATTGTTCGAATCTTTCATTACATAGCTGCAAGAGGTTATATTTATCGATAACACTAATTTCCTTACCGAGCTTGATAGCTGCAGTCGCTTAAGTGCGGCCAGTATCCAGTATTCGGAAGATATTGGGTTGGAACGCCACTGTCGGGAGCCCTGAAGGTGGTTTTCCGTGGTTTCCCATCTTCATACCAGACAAATGCTGGGGCTGTATCTTAATTAAGGCCACGTCTGCTTCCTTTCCACGCTTAGCCCTTTCCTGTCCCATCGTCGCCATAAGACCTATCTGTGTCGGTGCGACGTAAAGCAAATTGTTAATTATTACTTTCCTTGAAAGAACTAGGTTTCATATGTTTCATAGCCAAAACTCAAAATGTCCTTCAAAATAAATACGAACTCTAACACTATGACGTTTTGATCAATTTTGAAGTTAAGGATTTCTGCAATCTATATAAATTCACTACCTTGTCAGTGTTTGTCTTGTGCTGCAAGAACAGAGAATACATTCTTATGAATTTTAGGTATCTACATTAAACAGTACATCTGTCAGAGTAATTTTGTCCCCTTTTCTCCCAACCGTCGTTTCAGAGTCCACTGCACCTTTACAGATTACTTTAATCGTGTCACCGTTGGCTGCGGTTACTGAATGTTCCGTTGAAGGTGGCTGTATAATATTCATAAATTTTTTATCGTTGGCAGTGTGACTTGTCGCATCATTATTCACGTACTACGTAATATCTATCTATCTATCTATCTATCTATCTATCTATCTATCTATCTATCTATCTATCTATCTATCTATCTGTCTATCTATCTATCTACCTACCTATCTATATCTATCTATCTATCTATCTATCTATCTATCTATCTATCTATCTATCTATATCTATCTATCTATCTATCTCTACCCCTTAGTTTCGTGTCCTGCTACGGGGTCGTACGTGAGTTGAAATGAAATTTTCTCATCTTTTTACAGCCGGACGCGCTTCTTGACGCTAAACTCAGTTGAGAAGCTAAAGAAGATGAAGTGAACGATGCTGAATAAAATTTTGTATCGTCCGTGGCCTACGAATAGGATCTGTACCGTTCTATCTGAAAATCATAGAGATGAAATATCGTGTAATGCTTTAGAATAATAATTAGGACAGAAAATGCGAAAAGTGAAGCCTAAATCCTACAGAAAGATTTACAATCCTAATGTTTCACTTTATCCACAGTCTGAATACCTTACTTACGTTGATCTTTCCCGTGTTACTTGAGTGAACCACATGGTGGAGCAATACTTTCAATTGTTTCAATAATGGATGAGATACCATAAATTTTACTGCTACTTATTATTACTGGAAGGCCATGTACTGTAAAATTGAACTGAACTTAAACCTCGGCGAGAAGTCGAATAACTAGTATCTGTGACCATCAGCCTAGCATAGTGCTCATCTCCACTGTATTACCAGTGAAATAAGGTATGAAATGCCTCTGAATAATAATAATAATAATAATAATAATAATAATAATAATAATAATAATAATAATAATAATAATAATAATAATAATAATAATAATAACACTGTTATAAGTGGTAGGCTCTTTGTCTTTTTTACTCAAATTCAAGGTGATTGATTGAGGAAAACTAGCATTTCCCTGAAATCCATTCCCACTGTCTATCACTCCAGCTTGGCAATCCTGCCATTAACTAAGCAGTTCTTTGAATTGCCCATCATTATAAACACATTACTCCTCAACTAGCCAATAAAATTCGTCCTGTTAGCTCATAAAATGAGGGCAACAAAGAAAGCAATAGGAACAGACAACTTATTACCACACCATGGTCTTCTTGTTTCAGAATAAAGTGTATTGAGAAGATGTAGTTCCTCTTGAACCAACTTATATTTTCATTTGAGTCTAGATTATTTCTTGGTGTTCTTATGTGGGAACAAATGTATGCCAAAAGAAACAGGATTCGTTAGTTAGGAATTTTTAAGACTGCCAATTATATTTGAACTAATATCAAGTGTGACTAGAGGAAATTTTCCTTCCCACTGCATAAAAAATATTAGGTCTGTTGAGAAAATGAAGCAGATGTTAAATGTAGATATATAAAACTATTTGTGGTTAATTTAAGGCTGTATCCCATCTACTATTAAACGCTCAATTAATATATCTGTAATAGTAATAACAAAGATAACAACTAACCAACAGAAAATTAAAGAAAAGATAGAATTATTATTAAACCATTATATAGAGAATGGACAACAGGACGAAGTAAAAAACAATGATTATAAAAATATTTTAATGAAACATAAGAAATTTTAGTATAAACATATAAATATCAAATACAATTTTAAAGAAATATGTTCATCCACTCTATCATCGTACAAGTCAGTAGGATGCACGCAGCATTATTTTTTTTTAATTTCCAGAAGGATGAAAATCTCTGATGTTGACAGAGAGGATTTTTGACAGCCTAGTGGCAGTGACTATGAAGAAGTGTTTGTGAGCAGTGAAAGGACTTAGATATATAGTTGATAATAATAATGTTATTTGCTTTACGTCCCACTAACTACTCTTATGGCTTTCGTCGACGCTGAGGTGCCGGAATTTAGTCTTGCAGGAGTTCTGTTACGTGCCAGTAAATCTACCGACACAAGGCTGACATATTTGAGCACCTTCAAATACCACTGAACTGAGCCAGGATCGAACCTGCCAAGTTGGGGTCAGAAGGCCAGCGCCTCAACCGTCTGAGCCACTCAGCCCGGCTAGAGATATATAGTTAGAGAGGAGCCAGATCGTGTGTTGACGATATGACAGGAGAAGAGGTAATTTCATTTTGAAGAATTCGGTACACCTGAATTTAGAATTCCATGCAGAAGGGACAGCATGTGAAGACTGCGGCGCTCATAAACACCATGTCAGCTACCTATATTACGGTGAAATGTAAGAATCGTCGCGCAGCTTAAATATTGGCCTACTTCTTCTTTCTTTTATTTAGTCCTAAGACTGGTACGTTACAATGAAATTTCTCACGATGGCACGACCGTTGACCGAGCTCGATAGCTGCAGTCCCTTAAGTGCGGCCAGTATCCAGTAATCGGGAGATAGTGGGTTCGATCCCCACTGTCGGCAGCCCTGAAGATGGTTTCCCGTGGTTTCCCATTTTCACACCAGGCAAATGCCGGAGCTGTACCTTAATTAAGGCCACGGCCGCTTCCTTCCACTTCCTAGGCCTTTCCTATCCCATCGTCGCCATAAGACATATCTGCGTCGGTGCGACGTAAAGCAAAATAGCACGACCGTTGGCAGCTCTCTACATTGTTGAGTAAGGTAAATCCGGGACAGATGTCGCCCCGGTAGAGATGCCGCATACACTGTAGCTAAAGGTCCCCATCGTTACAGCAAGATGGCAATATGTGTGGTTTTTCAGTTTCTAAGGAAGAACTACTGTCTGCGAGTGTGACGAAATTTGCTCGTATATTACGCCAATTATAGCTGATATCATGAGGCGAGTACATGTTTCCTCCTGACAAAGTTTTTGCGTGTGTTAATTTATTGTATATTAAGTTGGCTTCAAATGCTTAAATCAGACGTTTTTAGTACAGTAGACGTCAGAAACATAACTGTAGTTGAGAGTAAGCTAATTTTGGGCCATGATTTGCCTTGAGGTATGAAAACAGGAGGGTGCGGCGTCTCTCCCTGATAGTTGGCCTTCGGGCTGAGCAGCGGTCGCTGTGCAGGCCAGAGCCATTTCAAGGGTCTTAAGTGCCGTGGGGTTTTATATAACACAGTGAAGAATCCATTGCACATGCACATTTATAGTAAATCGAAATTAAAATATGATTTTAATGTTGTAAATTATCAGATAGATTTTTTCCATTGAAAGATTATATTATGTGGATATAATTGTCTTGTAGTACGTTCTAGTGTTCGGTTATATTAAAGTTGAAGAAATTGGCTTAAATTTGATTTTGTCATTAATTATTTTACTAGCGGCATCGCTCCCGAGCAAAGTCGGCATCTATACCGGGATCCAGGGAGAGACGCCGCAGATGCAACAATTCCTTTGTTCACTCCTTTCTCCCATTTACTTTCAATTGCCAATATTTTGTTCATCCCTGATCAAATGTACATGTTTTCAAATAATGCTCGATGAATTTGCAACAATTTTTAAAGTAAATATACCGAGATATAACAAAAGACATAAAAAGTGCGGCAACTCTCCCGGAATTACCCTAATTATTTGTGCCCGTGTCCTTCATTACCTGTTTTCATAAACATTTTCCTTTGCTTTCCTCTTATTTTCATTCCCGTAATGTAGCCCTCTGATATAATTTCTATCAGCACCGAGTGTATATACATAAAAGGAATCGGAGAAAGAGGACTATGACAAGCGTCGGTTTTTAGTGGCTTTGAACTGTGATTTCCTCTGTTTCATCATGTGTAAGACTTGGGAATTTGTTACTTTTGCTGCACCTGAAATTTTAAGAATTCTTCTGAAGCATCACATTTCAAATGATTCAAATCTGGTGGTGTCGAAGTTTCTTATACAAATATTAATATAGTCCTGATTAACGTTCACAAGAACCTCTCATGGTGGAAGTATGCGGTATGCTCCAGTTTACCACGAAGGCCCTTTTGGCTTTAGCTATCTGGCATCTGATTTCAGTTGAGCATCTACCATTTTTCGTGACATTTTTGGTCTAGGTAAGTAAATGATTGTACCAACTGAATATTTGCTGCATTGGCTTTCAGGTGAAGATTACTGGACGATTGTGCTGCAAACATACATTTAGTTTTCGAGGCATTGCTTTTCATGCGTACCTTCTCGGTGATCTATACATTATACACAGGGCCGATGACCTTAGATGTTAGGCCCCTTTAAACAACAAGCATCATCATCATCATATACATCATACGGGTGATGGACTCCCAGCCATATTTGTTTGATGGTCACCAAATTTTATTATCCTCACCAATATTTAATTCATTTTTACCCCCGTATTAGCGCCCAATATTGCTTTTTCCAACATCATTTCGGAGAAGGCATTAAAAAAAATCTGAAGAAGAGGACATTCCTGCCTTACCCAATTTCTTTATGTATACTGGGTCTGAGAATTCCAACTTTAGAGATAACATTGCCTTCTGACCCTCGTATAGGTCTCAAATGGGAGAGAACAGTTGTTCTTCAACTCCAAACTGCGGTATTACTGGAAAAAGTGTATGCCAACAATATGCCACCAATCAAGCATTTTAACATATGTCTGTAAGTACAGCATCACAGTAGTCTAGAACAGATAACATTTAGGATTAAATCAATTGTTATTTAAGATTCTTTGGAAACATAATAGAGTATAATGGGCATTCACAAAATCGGCATTATAATTCTTCTTCGGGAAAAACAGTTACGAAGGGACAATTATGGCTTATTCCAAAGTTTCTTACTCAGAATAACAGCTAGATCGCAGAAATTCATGACAAGGGTCATCTTTATTTCCTACTCGTGTACGATACGGATTTCAGTATGTTCATGGGTGGCTTGCCCTCCAGGATATTTGTCCTGGTAACGACTTGAAATGGTAATTTAAAAGGCGAAAAGTAGTGCTAATGACGAAGGAGATGATCTGTCAAACAAGTCTGTCTCTTGGGAATTACCGGCGCTGGGAGCAATAGCGGTTCTTGGAATTACACAGTACAGTCGAACATCATGTGGAGCTATTGATGAAGCTATGAAGACTTAGAACAAGGCCCACATTCAGATTGTCTCGGGTGAATGTCCCATATAGTTACTTGAAAACAAGTACTGCAACATTCTAATGAACTCTTTGATTATCATAACCGTTTTTAGTGTTGTAAGTATGCGGAGAAATGTACATCGTTCATTCAGTTGCATAATATCCCACAAACAATATTCTTAATTATCCGAAATAACTTTCTGTCTTTAATAGTCTAATACTTCTTCCGTCGTCCGGATTGCATATCACACTCTTTCTGCTGTGAGTGTGGAATGTATAGATGCAAGCTTGCTTTCGGAAGATGGTGGGTTCGAACCATACCATCGGTAGCCCTGAAGATGTTTTTCAGTAGTTTCCAATGTTTATGCAAGGCAAATGCTGGAGCTGTACCTTATTTAAGAACACGGGCGTTTGATTCTTAGTCTCATCCCTTTCCCTGAGGTATTACGATGTTCAACTACTAGCAAAAAACAAAATACGAATGTATAATGCTCCATGTGTGACGGGGGACTGATTTAGGAAAGGTGCTTGCAATTTGTTTACTTGGTTATACAAAAACAAACATGTTTCACTGATATCGAAACTGCCAACTTACCTTGCAATGTACTATTAATAGGATACAAAGAATGAACCTTTTTCCAATTCGATACTGATTCGTTTTCGCCGATTTACATCCTTGTGAATGTTCAAGTTTACGCAGTTCTCACAGTAACTGCCCGACTATTTTCAATGTTTGTCTTTCAGACCATAAGGTCGGAGGCTATTCAGGTATAAGCAAATCGCAGAAAGACCTACGGCAGCACCATACTGAAATTTACAAGGCAAGATGGGGAAGTGTTCTATTGCTTTCCTACTGCCATTGTAGGACGAATGACCCTATGGGTAAAATCTAGCATCTTTAACACCATCGAGACGACTCAGTCGTGCTCGCAATGTCATTATACAGTACTACCAATACCTCAGCAGCTTCTATACCGTAATAGCCTCACATGAGACTTTCTGCTACTTTCTGCTATTTGCTGTGCGAGATACAGATGCAGAAATACTGGACACATCAATAAATAACAACAGGTGATAATTTCAATGCATGAAAAATATACTTTTTGTTTGTTACAAATACAAATACAAATACAAATGCATTTGCATGTTTCTAGTAACGAAACGTCGAAACATTCAGTTTATTACTTGATGAGAAGTAGTAGTAATTTCAATATAATATAGAACAATAAAATAAATACAGTTATGTAAACACTGTCTATATGTAAATGAATCGGTTTTTTTTTTGAAACGACACATGTCAAGATTATGCCACAATTGAGTTAAGGCAAGTAATACAGTCTTTAAGTATAGATCTATCGTTTTCTGCAGAAACTACACACGTCACTGCATTGCTTTATCCGGTAGCTCTGCCTGGTAATAATAGTTTGTTGGAGAAACAGCACTTGTTACCGACACTGTACGTTTTAAGTGGATAACTCCAAACTAAGATTTTTTGACATGTGCTGTTTCAAAAAACACGATTCAAATATAATGGCGAATATTACACAGGGAAAATCTGATTGCTGTGATTAGTGACCCTATGACATGTTTAGTGGGGAGATGAAATTGTTTCAATGTTTCGTAAGAATGTCGGGCCATAGAGCTATAAGATTCCAGCAACGAGCTAATCACATCTGTCTCTTTAAATTGTACATAGCCTTATAACAGTTAGTTCAGAGATGTTCTTCTTTTCATTAATAACTTCTCCTGACTGGCCACTGTGACGTTAATTCGATTAGAGATAGATGATGCAGATATTTTTCCTTTTTTTTTTTTTTGAACTCCATTATAACAATATTGAATGTCTCACGTTAAGAATATTCACAAAATATTTGTAACACCTCCCTCTAAGTTATTGTTTCTCAAATCTTCAAAGATGTATGCTCCACAAAACACATCTAAATTTTATTTCGAGAGGTGTACAATTTTAATAATCTGTGATCATAACTGTGGCACACATGGTTTGAGATATGTTTATGTATTTGTTAACTACGTCCTATTTACTAAAATATGGAAAATGTCTCTTATAGACTGTTAAAATAATAATAATCATAATAATTTTATTATTTATCGTATGATGTGCACAGATAGATTATATAAATAAGTATACAATATATACAAGCAGAAGCCTATAGTTCCAAATCAAGTCCATTGATCCATTTCAAGGCCTCCTCAGTTGCGTTATGAATGTCCTCCAAAGGACCTTGAAATGCTCTCCGTGGACACTCGGCAATTACGTGGTGGATGGTCTGTGAGGTAGCTCCACAATCACACCCAGAAGAATTCTGCCAGCCCCATTTATAAAGCGTATAGCCGCATCTTCCTTGATTGACTCTTATCCTGTTTAGAGTCCTCCATTGACGTCTGGGTAGATGGAATCCAGGAGGTTGAACATGAGGTAGAGTCACAAGATGTTGATTGGGAACAGAAGACTGCTGCCATTGGTGTAACCAGGCGTTCGTGATGGAGAACCCAGATTCTTCCAGTGTAAGTGAAGTGCGCCAGGGTGGAGATCTAGACTTAAGTCGAGGAGGGGCAGGTTGAGTAATATCCTGGTGAACGGGGAGGTTGGAGTCCTGGCTGGTCTTCTTCCACAGTTTTAGAAGAGCTTCAGACCTTCTTAAGCAAGGCGGAGGAATATTACTGAGTGTAGGCAGCCAGGCCACGTTTGTAGAGCGAATACAACCGATTATGATGCGCATTGTTTGATTTAGTTGAGCATCAATCTTCGCAGTATGAGCACTGTTCAGCCAAACTGAAGCGCAGTATTCAGCAACTGAATAGCAAAGAGCTAGAGCAGTAGATCTCAACACTTGGTTGTTTGCGCCCCAAGATGTGCCGGCTAATTTTTGAAGAATATTATTCCGACTTTTGATCTTGGTGGCTGTGTTGTTAATATGATGTTTATATGTTAGGGATCTGTCTAATGTGACACCTAAATATTTTGGGAAGGGACAGTGTTGTAAGGATTGATTTCTGAATGTTATTGAAGGCTTGTAGTTGGCAAATTTATTTCTGAGATGAAACACAGATACAACAGTCTTTTGGAGATTTGGACGGAGACACCACTTTTGGAAGTATGTATCTAGCTTTTCTAGATCTGCTGTAAGAATTTGTTCAGCTTCTGGAAAACTTGGTGTTTGGCTAACCAGTAGTATATCATCTGCGTAAATAAATTTCCTGGACTTAGTTGCTGGTAAGTCAGCAGTATAGAGGTTGAAAAGTAAGGGTGCCAGAACAGATCCTTGTGGAAGTCCATCATTCAGTTTGTAGGTTTTGCTTACTGCATCATCCGAAAAGGTCTGAAAGTTTCTGTTGCTAATCATATTGCCAACGAGATTAGTAAGCTTGGCACAGGGGATGGCAGAGATAAGTTTTAGCAGAAGCCCTTCTCGCCAGACAGTATCATAGGCTGCTGATAAGTCTAAGAAGACAGCCATACTAATCTTCCGATTCTCAAATCCATTTTCAATATGAGAGGTCAATGCAAAAATTTGGTCAGCGCAATTTCTTCCAGGTCTGAAGCCAGCTTGTTCTGTGGGAAGGAGATTATTGATGGTTTCTGAGATCCTATTGTATATTAGTCTTTCCAGGAGCTTTAGAGTAACACTTAGCAGTGCAATGGGTCTGTAGCTTTCCACTCTCAGAGGGTCTTTGTTGGGTTTCAAGATCGATATTACTTTGGTCTTCTTGAATAGTGAAGGAAGGTTACCTGTCTCCAAAATATTGGAGAAGAATTTGGTGAGCCAAGTGATTGTTGCAGGTCCAAGATGTTGCAGGAATTCAGGATAGATGCCGTCTATACCTGCTGCTTTCCCGGATTTTATGTTCTTGATGCCTTCTAGGGTTTCCTCTCTTGTGAAAGGACAAGAGAATTGGGATGACTGTTGTTTTGCTAATTGCTTTTTATGTTTCAGTGCTGACCGGATTTCCCTTACAACTTGTTTATCTCTATTGATCTTTGAGATAGAGATCATGTGTTTGGCTAGATCATTAATGTTAACACTCAGCTTCTGCCTGCCAGCTGGCTTTGATGAGTCAAGCTTTCTAATGAGAGACCAGGCCTTTCTACTTGAGTGGGTAAAATCAAGAGATGACACAGTGTCGTTCCAAATTTGTTTTCTATTGTCATTCAGTGATTGAATAAGTTTTGTGGCTGTTTCATTGTTGCCATTTTCCTCAAATTCCTTAAGAAGGCTCTCGCTCTCTGCAGTCCATCCAGGAATATATTCTTTACGGCATCCTCTTGGAATGCAGCGCCGAGCAGCACCTTTTATAACTCCAACAAATCTGTCATAGTTATTAAAGGTTGGCTTAATCCATCTTATATTTGCATCAGTTTGTTCTTTAAATTTTTTCCAATTAGCTTTTTTAAAGTTCCATCTAGGTTTCGGATAAGATCGAATGACAGGAATATACATGCCAATTTGGAGTATGACAGGCCGGTGTTGACTATGAGGGAAACTGTTGAGAACTGAGCGAAGTATCTGGTTTGGAGAGTTTGGGGATTGGGTTATGAAGGAAAGATCTGGAGTGTATTCCTTACCCCATCGGGCGGAGAAGAAGGTTCCTTTTTCTTTAGCATCATAGATTAGTTTAAGATTTTCCATATCCATCCAGTCAACAATTGCCTCCCCATTTAGATCATTTTGTTGATAACCCCAACATGTGTGATGACTGTTGAAGTCTCCTATGATTACGGTTGGGTGTTGTAAGGATGGTAGAGGAGGAGTGGGCCACATTGTGTTTGGTGGCTTATATACATTCATTATTGTTAGATTATTGATTTTAATTGTGACAGTGAAAATGTCATCACTTGAGCTACAGTCGACTACTGCGTAGTTAGTAATATTGTTTCTCACATAGGTAGCTAAGCCATACATCTCGTGATTATTGTGAGCCACTAACTTGAAGCCTGGGATCTTGCCTCTTGTTCTTAGTTGCATTTCATTGGCTGTATGAGTTTCTTGTAGCGCAATGACATCAATCTGTTGACCTTTCAGAATTTTAGCTAGACACTCGCATTTTGCTCTGCTGATGCCTTCGATGTTAAGATGGCATATTCGAATTGAAGGTCCGATTTTTCGGCTATAGGCTTCCGGGTCCTGATAAGGACCGATTTCTTCATTACTCTGTGCATTATGACCGAGAGGTCTTTTCAGACAGTTCGATCGCATCTCTTCGCCGTTGCTTTCTTAGCACCACCCGGGGGACACGTGTAGGGTAATTTAAGGTATAATAATAATAATAATAATAATAATAATAATAATAATAATAATAATAATAATAATAATAATGCATTACAGCCGAATTGAAAACGTAATTAATCTTAAGAAGCTGAAATTCTAGGCACGTTTATTTAAACTTCAATTGTTGCTAAAATAAATGTATATTGGTATCGCATTGTATACCCGGTTGTGGCGTGACCTTCGTAGAACGCTGATAATATACAACACTCCGTCGATAACAATTTATTGTTCCAGTTTAAGAGCATAGACTAACAAGGTATTTGAAGTGCATAAATAAATAAATAAATAAATAAATAAATACATAAATAAATAAATAAATAAATAAATAAATAAAGACATAAATAAGTGCATGGGGTACATAATATACTTTCTAGCACTGTATGTGATAAGAGTTTAGTTGAAATCAACTCAGTCACTTAACTGTTCAGCGTCGCATTCATTTCTGCAGGTTTTTGATGACGCTACGGTAGGAATGGAGAAGGCCATGGTTGCGAAGTTAGTGGTCGTAGCCTAAATTAAGGAATATCCCCAGAATGTTCCTGGTGTGAAAATGGTAAATCCTGGATCACCATCTTCGAGACTGTCGATGAGTCCGAAAATATCCACACACGTAGACAACTTCGACCTCCTATTCCAGTCCAGAGTTGAATTGTTATTTCTCCAGTGCATACACCATATTACATACGTGTAAAATACTCCAATACGGGACGTTTAATACTAATATCCACAATACTTGTTGGATCCGTTAATGAAGTAGCTATAGTGAAATAGTCATAATGATTTAAAACGCAACACAAAACTGTTGAGCATGTTTACTATTAATATATTTGTTATTCTCCGCAAACGTATCAGTAGAAGAATCTCAAATTGGTCCTAACACAATACTTTCGAAAATTAACACACAAACATTTTCCCATGGAAGGAGTGATTTTAATACATGTAAATATTTGAAATAATCGGCTAAAACCTCTAGATGAAATAGCCTCGATGACATTTAATTCTTTGGTGCTTTAATAATACTGAAAACTATCTGATTTTAAGTAATGAACCTAGGTTCTCGTGGCTCATTGTATTAACCTACAGAAATAAACGAATACTGGATTAAAGCCACTATATATATTTATTTAATGAAGCCGAGCTTTCAGCCAAATTGCATTGGCCTTAACAGGGCTTGTTAAGTTCTGCCTCCGACAGGGATCATTGCAGTGTTGGTCTACTGTCTTCATCTTGGGCTTTTGGCTAGCTTTAACAGGTGGACAAGGCGCCAAGGCTAGAATATTCCGTGTGATATAAAAATGGAGTGATCCCTGTCGGTGGCAGAACTTAACATGCGCTGATTAAGGCCAATGTAAATTGGCTGAAAGCTCGGCTTCATTAAATATAGTGGCTTTAATCCAGTATTCATTTATTTATTTACGTTACTATCTGATTTTCTTTGGCCTATTTGAAACATAAAGGCAAACATTTCGGAGAATAGACGATACGTTCAGTTGGCTAGACACTCCAATTCAGCGTTGAAGGTTATAGAAACGAATAACAGCTCAGTTGATTTAAATGTGCACTTAAATGCGAGTGATGAGTGTGTATAGATTTAGCGTTAATTTAGGGAACCATTTTCTTCGCAATACTTCTTGAGCGCAGGCATCCTTAAGACCTTTTTTTTTTTCTAGTGGCTTTACGTCGCACGGACACAGATACGTCTTAAGGCGACGATGGAACAGGAAAGGCCTAGGAATGGGAAGGAAGCGGCCGTGACCTTAACTAAGGTACAGCCCCAGCATTTGCCTGGTGTGAAAATTGTAAACCACGGAAAACCATCTTCAGGGCTGCCGACAGTGGGGTTCGAACCCACTATCTCCCAGATGCGAGCTCACAGCTGCGCGCTCCTAACCGTCCTTAAGACCAATAATAGGGATGTTAAGTGCACAATATTACTATTAGTGAACAATTCAGGAACTGCATTTATTTATTGAATGCAAAAGTCCAATACTCTACATCGAGATATCGCAGGCTCCATCCGCATGATCTGTAGTGTTCAAACGTGGTTGGCACTTATCGATGCTGATTAACCTTCTAGTAACAGGTGATGGTGGTTGTGATTATTGTTTTAAGAGGAATTACAACTAGGCAACCATCCTCTACATAACACTAATCAGAGAGAAACATGGAAGGGTCCGAAACTTCGAAAATGAAGGTATCGGCCAAAGCTAGACAAGGGCCACGAAAGGGAGTGAAAATGAAAGACACCCCAGGCCCAGGTCGGGGTCGGAAAATAACAAGAGTTGACCAAGGGAGGTCGGAGGATAGATGAAAGTGAGGAGCCTGGCACAAGTAAGTGGAAGCTAAGGGGCCCGTCGTTGCCAGCCCACGCCCCAAAGTTCAAAGCCTCTGGAGCCTCTTTTAGTCACTTCTTACGACAGGCAGGGGATACCATGGGTGTTGTTCTACCGCCCCCATCCACAATGGAACTTCTTGGAACATATCAGTGAGAATTTCTGCTTATGCTTAGGAATGCAGTGTTGGTCTACTGTCTTCATCTTGGGGTTTTGGCTCCATTTTGATCGATCACACCAAGCTTTAACAGGTGGGCAAGGCGCCAAGGCTATAGAATGTTCAACGCTGCCTTCAGAGTTGAAGACAGTTTGTGTCTTCCATACAAGACGATAAGTTTAGGAACTGATACAGCCAAATATGACGTATCGTCCGTGTGATATAAAAATGTAGGTATTAGAAACTTAATTGTTTTTTTCATCTAAACGCCTCCTTACCTGTTTGGTAATCGTGAATATTTGAGTAAGGGACGTTCAAAGATGGAGTGGAAGATAATTTACATGTATCAGACGCTCCGTCCTGGTCCAAGAGTTACTACCTGCAGTCGTTTCACGCCGGCTTAGCTCGGATTCAAATTCTGGCTGTGGCAAGTATGGATCGGAATTCTCTCTCTCGGAAATAGAAAGCAAAGCAAAGCAACTTTTGTATACACTACAAATGCCCCAGGAAGATTACAAGAGAACGGGTTCCACTAACCTTAAGTTAGGTACAAAGTATGTGTTTAGCTCGATCCCTGGCCAATCCTTGCCTAGGACAATTCACTTGGCACTATTCCTGTTGTAGGCTGCGTGAAACTCAAACTGTAGGTCTTCAGATGTAGAAGTCTCGTTACATAAATTCCTCGACTCTCTGACCGTGAACAAAGTTCACACTTTGTCATAATGACCTCTGCTAGCAGAATGAAATTGTTATTTTGGGGTATGGGTAACACAGCCACATAGTTCTCAAGAAGGCGGCCGCCGTTCGAATCTTGACCGGACTATTGGAATAAAAATCTCTCCCTGGTTCTGATTTCAAATAAAACTGGAGTTACCATGGCTATGATCACGATATCAACAGTCACGTGAAACTTCAAGCTTTCTTGAAGCCTTGCGGGTGTTATCGTGACACCTTGTCCAGCTCTGTATTGTGACTATTAGCGCTATTATCTGCCGTCTTCGAAGAACCGGGTTCGATTTCCGGTACTGCCAGAAATTCAAAATTGTCAGGAGGGCTGTGTAGTGTTTGAAATGTACATTCAGCTCACCTCTATTGGGCGCGTGTCTGAAGAGAGCTGCACTACCTCAGAGCGAGAACATGAATTTACATATCACCCTTATCTCGTATAATATTGGCTTTCCACGATTTCTCCACTGTCAAGATGAATGCTAGGGTAGAACCAGTGGTACAGGCTATGACTACTTCCTTCCCAACGTAGCTCCAGTTCGTTATAAGTTAACACACTATGCCAAGAGACATACGGATATCACATTCAATATGTGTACGGAGTTAATACCAAAATGTCTCAAGCCCTTTACCTAAAGCGGCAAGGACGACTACGTTCTTGCAGATTTTAAGTTTGAACAAACTAGCCTCCAACACACAACAGTATCCCTGCGACAATGCTGTTGAACTATAGTTCCGTTTCTATTAGTTTCGACTAGACAATTAACAGGAAGTCAGACATTGGTGCCAAATTGTTACGAGTACAAACAGCTGATTCCCAACACACAACGCGAACGGAAATGTGTTTACTCGAATTACTCTTTGTAGCAAAATGCATAACTCACATAAGATGAACAATGACACACAACGTTTTTAGGATAAGGCTATAAGATAAAAAAGATCAATGCTCGAACAGATGAAACGCGAGAAAATGAAATGAAATTTCTACTCACCGTTTAGAAGAGCTCGTGTTGCTGATAGATTCAATTTCTTCTAATGAAGGAAAAAATCCTACACTCATTTCTGAGTCACTTTCGGCATTGTTATCGTCTGTCGAGGTTTCACTCTCCTGGCTATTTTATCCACCACGTAACCTGGGTACTAGGGCTTTTTGTTTCACAAGGTGCACGAGTTCCCCCTTCCTTACGTTATCGCGAACCGCCAACTTCTCCTTCAACCGCTCAACTCATTATTTCTAGCCGCCAGTGTTGGTGCTTTGTCAAGAATGACCGAATGAACTGACAAAGACCGCGGAAGAAATTGAGCACGACGTGATACAGAGCTGATCGCATGTGGTTACAGAAAACAACAGATCGACAACACTGGTAACCGAAATTATTATAGAGTCTAACGCGCTCTATCGGAACGATCGGCTGCCTATGATTGGCTGCATGGCCGACCTGATGCGTCGCTCTATCTAGCTCCGAGCGCAGCGAGGGATCCAGTCGGCCGTGTTGGCTGTTTATTAATTCCCTTAGCCTCCGCCTAAAGGCAGCGCTCAAATGTCAAGTCGAAAATCATAAGAACTGAACTATAGTTACCACTCTGTTTCACAAAATGTAGTTACAAAGAGTGGTATTACCGGGCGAGTTGGCCGTGCTGTTAGAGGCGCGCGGCTGTGAGCTTTCATCCGGAAGATAGTGTGTTCGAATCCCACTGTCGGCAGCCCTGAAGATGGTTTTCCGTAGTTTCCCATTTTCACACCAGGCAAATGCTGGGGCTGTACCTTAATTAAGACCTCGGCCGCTTCCTTCCAATTACTAGGCCTTTCCTATTCAATCCTCCCCATAAGACCTATCTGCGTCGGTGCGATGTAAAACCACTAGCAACAAAAGTGGTGTTTGCTTCTTCTTTTCCCACATCTGTGGTGTCGCGGGTGCGAACTACGTCGCTCTTATAGATTTGACCCTGTTTTACGGCCGGGTGTCTTTCCTGACGCCAACCCTATGTGGAGGGATACAATCACTATTGCGTGTTTCTGTGGTGGTTGTTAGTGTAGAGTGTTGTCCGAATATTAAGAGGAATGTGTTGAGACATACACAAACACCCAGTCCCCGGGATTAAAATCCCTGACCCGGCTCGGAATAGATCCCGGGACCCTCTGAACCGAAGGCCTCAACGCTGAGCATTCAGCCAATGAGTCGGACTGTTACAAAAAGTAGGATAATAACATTAATTTTATTGAAACTGTGTAACAATATCTTCACTCGAAATCATTTACTAAGCGAATCGGCTTGAATTTGGAGTTGAGTTGTAAATTATAGTAAGAAAAGATTATTCGTAATGGAACTCATTGTCAAAAACTCCTGGTGCAGGCTATGAGTGGAAGGCTTTACAGTTCTAAGAACATTGCGCGTTGTCACTGTCAAACCTTCCTGAGTTCATTCACACTCGTTGTTGACAAATGGTAGAATAGAACCTTATTTGAAGTATCAGTGAGCGTACCACATGCCCAGGCTCAAATATTAATTAGTTGCACTTCGCCGTCGAAGAAAGAAACCCTTGTATGATACAATGCTCTTCTCGTCCATTACGAGTATATTCCTTAAGACTTGTTACGCCTCCCGGCCACATATGGATATGAAGTCCATCAGAACAATTCGTCACTGTTCAGGCAAAGGTCATATCTCACAATGCTCTTCCTATCCATTAGTTTCCTTAAGACTTGTCACGCCTCCCAGCCACATATGGATATGCAGTCCATCAGAACAATTCGCCACTGTTCAGGCAAAGGTCATATCTCACAATGCTCTTCCTATCCATTAGTTTCCTTAAGATTTGTTACGCCTCCCGGCCACATATGGATCTGAAGTCCATGAGAACAATTTTCGTTGTGTTCATTTCCCTATGCTAACGTGTAAAGGAAAATGAACCTTAAGAACATTATACTGTAGGAGCGCGTAAGTAAGTTATACAAACATACATTCCTAGAGTGCGGTACGGTAAGGTTACCTTTCCTTTACACACACGCATAGGAAAACGAACACAATGAAAATTGTTCTGAAGGACTGCAGGTAGGCCTACATATGTGGTTGGGGGGCGTGACCAGTCTTAAGGGTAACAATGGATAGGAAGAGCATTGTGAGATACGATGTATTGTTTCTTCATCGACGATTTTCTGCCATTCGTGTAAAATATCGACAGTTCCCTTACACAGTGATACATGGATTTGACAACCAAGGATGGTCAAAGGTAAAAAGTACGTAAATAATTCTACTTAAGGCCATGGCAATACTAGAAAGAGAATTATTATTGCAACCTCAGTTAACTCTAAGCCCCATATGATTCTTCACCTATGAACATGCTTAACAAGGCCTCATGGATAATCCTCGGTTCTTCCCTCCCTCTACAGTAAATTCCAGTAATCTCGTAGGCAATCCATCCGCATCTGATTTCATCACCATCGTACCCCCCTATCTAACCCGAATATTCGAGATGCGTTAATCCAGTGTGTTTGTTCCAAAAATCCAATTCTTATCTTCTTATCCTAGCAATCCTGAGACCGTTAGTCTCCTCTGATATACCGAGTCATAGCTAGAGAAGAACTGATTTTTTAGCGGTGCATGATCAATTTGTTATGGGGACTGATACTGATTAGGTAAAATGTATCGGATAACGTACTTTAAAAATAATTACGACAAGTGTATTAAGTTTAGTTCTTTCGTTATATAACCATCATATTAGTAGAAATAAAAAAAGAATGACTCACCTCTTTATTGTTTTAAAATCTTCATACGTCCTTTCCATTCCATCATTTAAATTTTAATTGGAATTTTGGCAATTATATCTTAAGCACCATACTTGAATGTGCTATATTGTAAACTTGATGTGGAGTATAGAATTAGAAAATGCTCATCAGTAGGAGACATATGATTCCAAAATAGAACTTTTTCCTATTATCATAAGACTTACGACTAACGAATGAATGAATGTGGAAACTTATCTCACTATCTGTCAGTTCTGAATACTTAATATCAATTTCTTGGATTGTTAGTAATAATCTGATTGAAGTAACTGAAAAAGGCATCTTCCTTTCGCATCATAGTAATACGGATGGTAGATAGATTTCCCCTTTTTTTCCTCAGTCATATGTGTTTGGACTTGATGGTACTTACAGTGCTCCTTGGAGCGCTGGGCACTGCATTCGCTCGTCATATTTGTAAAGGAGTAATCACTTCCGCTTTTGTATGTGTGCAACCAATGCTATGTGACGCGATACCTCCTGCCTCAACACGAGGTACAATGTAATTCATGTATATCTATGCCAACCGGTATTTGTGTGTATTGTGTACAATTTTAAATTACAGTCCACTATTATATGAACTTGTATACGTTTTACGATGTATTTCAAACGTGCTACCAGAAACTCTACAATATGGTTTCTCTGAATGTACTAAACGAAAATCTGCTTGTTCTCTCCGAGAACTATTGGAAACTGAAACTATCGTCGTAAAAACTCATTTTTGATCAAATATACATACAGAAGATTACCAATCGTCTTATCGTTTGCTAATAAAAATGTTAAGTTCCATTCCACAAACAAAGCGTCTTGAATACCAATTAGCTTGTAAATTAATGCGATTATTCCCTTTGACCAATCAAGGTGCATAAAAATGGTCAAAATATCTTGTTAGATTCATTCTTTTGTTTATATCAGTTCAGCCCTAATTTATCTACGACTGCCGCTATAAGGCACTTGATGATATTTACAGTTTTCCATCCTCGGTCTCTTCACAATGCATAAAATGTCTTGAGTATAACAATAATAATAATAATAATAATAATAATAATAATAATAATAATAATAATAATAATAATAATAATAATTGAAGATTTCCGTTTATTCCGATCACCATCTCGAAATATTATTTCCATCTCCATTGTGCCACAGTAAGATTTGTCTTATCCTTATATATCAAAATTATTTACTTTTCTCACCCAATTAAAACCCCCTGTGGGTGTGGGCGGTAGAATAACACCCACGGTATCCTCTGCCTGTCGTAAGAGGCGACTAAAACGGGCCCCAGGGGCTCTGAACTTTGGAGCGTGGGTTGGCGACCACGGGGTCCTTAGCTGAGTCCTGGCATTGCTTCCACTTACTTGTGCCAGGCTCCACCCTTTCATCGATCCTATCCGACCTCCCTTGGTCAACTCTTGTTCTTTTCCTACCCCGACGCTATTAGGTTTGCGAGGGCTAGGGAGTCTTTCATTTTCACGCCCTTCGTGGCCCTTGTCTTTCTTTGGACGATACCTTCATTTCTCGAAGTGTCGGACCCCTTCCATTTTTCTCTCTGATTAGTGTTATATAGAAGATGGTTGCCCAGTTGTACTTCCTCTTAAAACAATAATCACCACCACCACCATCACCCAATTAAAACTTGCTTCTTTGCAGCATGACTTAATACCTACAATTTCTTTCATCGTCTTATTATGGATTCTGTAAAGATTTGTTTGGTTTTTCTTGTTACTTCTGTTTTTAGAACTTACTGATTATTTCATTTATCTCCAGTTTTCTTGGTTATATTCATTTGCAGAACGATATAACTGTCTGTACTCTGTCGAGTGGTAGGTCGGGATCTCTGTATTTCTAGAACGTCCTCTGAATTTACAAACTGTAAACTACTGTCTATGTTCATGGACATTATTTGCTTAATAATGAAATGTTTCTTAATATGGTAGTTGCACTTAATTATCGACCAAATTCTCACAATCTAACTACATAAATCTTCATTTTATATCAAGAGCTATACACCCTAATTCTTTGGTACCTATAGATAAGGTTTATTACTTGAACTTCTCCGATTGATTAGAAGTAATGCTTTTCAATGTTGAATTGTTAACAGTGAGAATGTGAAAAGTATCCAGGAGGTGAAAAACGTTTTATAACATAAACAAAATGTTAAGATACAAAATCTATTGAAGCTCTAACAAATTAAAAAGGACTAATTCAGGTTTTTCAAATAGCATTTCAAAATCTAACTAGTGGAGGCTCAGCTGAAACCGCAGTAAGGCTAACTCACAGTAAATGAAATATAACTGTATTATGGCTTTATCCCAGCGTGAGTAGAAGGTCTGCTTGGCTTATTATGTCCTCAGATTGAACGCTGATGGTAAAGATTGTAAATTCAGTATTTTGGTGAAAGCATCAAGAAACTTAAGTACTTACCTACTGTGTTTGCCTTCTTTAATACATATACAATATTTATTACTGATTTTCAGTAATTTTATGTGCAGTGTGATTGAGTTCAGGTATTACTGTGAAATTACCCGTACCATGCTGTAGAATTATGCGACCTGCTGCGGATTTAAAATTAAAATTAAATGAAATTTAAAATTAAATTGTAATTACGTTTTGAAGTCCTAAATACATCTAACATGGGTAAAAGTTGTTCCAGTGTATAAATATTATTTTGAGAATAGTTCTCAAAATTCTCAAAATGCGCCATACTTCCAAGTTTGACTTAATATTGCGTATTTAGGTGAGTCTCCCCTATAGGGCCTATATGCATACCCTTCAGATAACGCTCAGAATGCAACATTTAATTTGAAATAAACTGTCAACGTATTAGGTGGTGTTCAGTACATATCGAAAAAGGAAGGTTGTGGGTTCAGATTCCACTGGTGTCCGGCTGGCCATTTTTTTAAGTGCCTGCTTAACATCTCTTTAATGTGTACTTTATGTACTGAACACGACCTAATTAGTTTATTTCGAGTGCATTGCAGTCGTGGAAATGAAATATGTATTCCAATATTAAAACTGTTCTTCTTTTCGTATATTATTATTATATTTCATAATATATAATTCACAATTTTATACTTGGGTTTATGAGCTTCTTCGGTACAATGTACATGGAAGGAGTACTATTTAGTACATACGCACATATGCTTCATACATATCGGTATATACTTAACATTGTTGACAAATAGACTTGACAGATATTTATGAGATATTTACTATATATAAACGGCCAAAATTATTACTGGACGATTTTCATTAGTCCTCTGTGTATGGTGGATGGTTCATGCCAATAAACTTTCTTACTACATGGCAAGTGGCCAGGATTGCTGCCTTTTGTAATTCTCTGTAAGTGAGAGGGTGGAGATTAAGAGCTTCAATGCTCCTGTGTAGTGTCTTTGGTATAATACCATTACATCCAATCACTACTGGAATTATGATAACAATGTTGAGTTTCCACATGGTTTTTATCTCTGTGGCCAGATCTGTGTATTTGTAAATCTTCTCTGTATGTGTTGATTGAAGGTTGTGAGTATTAGGGCATGCTATGTCAATTATGAAGCAGATTTTCTTGTTTTTATCTACAAAAGTTATATCTGGTCTATTGCAGGTAATAGTTTTATCAGTGATGTTACTTCTATCCCAGTAAATTTTGTAATTTTCACTTTCCAAGACTGATTGGGGTTTGTACTTCCAATATGCTGTGGTACAATGGATTAGGTTATTTTGTCGGGCTAATTTCTGGTGAATGATTTTTGCAATTTGGTCATGTCTGTACTTGTAGTCTGTGTTTGCCATTAATTGACAACCTGAGGTTATGTGCTGGATGGTTTCTAGAGATGTATTGCATCGTCGGCACAGATCTGAATATACAGACGGATCATGTAGTATATGCTTTCTATAGTTCCTTATGGCAATGACTTGATCTTGTATGGCGAACATAAAGCCCTCTGTTTCTGGGTATATATCCGAGTGTGTCAGCCGCCCATGCGACGCTTGTTTGTCGATATATGGCTGATTTAAGTCATTTGGATACCGCCCATGAAGAGGTTTCTTTCTCCACAGAACGATCTTTCCTCATTTGTGGAGAATAACATTGTAAGTGAGGCCGGGATGTTCATATTGAGGGGTGTAAAACCGGTATCTGCTACAACCATTGCACTATGTAGGGCAGAGGTTTCTGATTTATGTTTGAAGTAGCATTTTAGTGATGTAATTTGTTCATTGTGTAATTTATCAAGGTCTATTAGTCCACGACCGCCATCAGAACGAGGCAGAGTGAGTCTTTCTGAGGCTGATTTTGGATTATGCATGTTGTGTTTTGTCAGTAACATATTCACTTTCGTTTGAAGATCCTTCAACTCAGTTGTAGTCCACTTTATGACTCCAATTGAGTATGTGAGAACAGGTATAGCAAACGTGTTGATGGCCTTAACGATGCTTTTTCCTGTGAGCTTAGAACGCACGATTCGTCTTACTCGTTCAATATATGTCAGTCCCAATGCCTGTTTTGTGTCCTTGTGTTGAATCCTGGCTGATTGGTTTTATCCAAGATATCGATATGTTTCATTTGTTGTCAGTGGTGAGATATCTGTTGCTTCAGAGTGGATGCCCTGTGCAGAGAAAGAGCCTCTCCTAATTGTCTGAGTAGCACATTCATCGAGTCCAATTTTCATGCAGATGTCTGTGGAGAAATTGTGGGTAATTGAAACAAGGTGTTCAAGTTGTCTTTGTGATGCAGCATACAGTTTCAGATCATCCATATGCAGTAGATGTGAAATTTTTTATATTGTTCTTTGCTTATTTTTATAGTGAATCCATATGTTGTTGAGCTCAGTAAGTCTGATAGTGGGTTCAGAGCAAGACAATACCATAGCGGACTGAGGGAATCCCCTTGGAAAATGCCACTTTTAATTGGTATGAGGTCAGTTATCACACATTCTTCTCCATTGTGGAGGTTAATAGTAGTTTTCCAAGTCTGCATGGTAGTTGCTAGAAATGTCACTATTTTAGGATCAACTTTATACACTCTAAGGACCTCAACAGGCCAGGAATGTGGCACTGAGTCGAATGCCTTTCTGTAATCTATGAAACAAGTGTGCACATTTCGGTTGTTATGGTATGCTTGTTCCATGATTATACTATCAATTATTAATTGTTCTTTACAGCCTTTTGTGAACCGTTTGCAGCCCTTTTGTTCCTCAGTGATGATGTAATTGACCTTGCAATGATTCTGGATTCTATTTGGTACAAGTGATGGTACTATTTTGTATAAAGTTGGTAGGCATGTGATTGGTCGGTAGTTAGCAGGATTTGCCGTGTTATTTTTAGATTTTATTCTTATTCTTATTATTTATTGTTATTATTATTATTATTATTATTATTATTATTATTATTATTATTATTATTATTATTATTATTATTATAGAAGCTCCCATATTGCAAAATCTTATATTGAAAGATGATTACAATTTATAAAGGTATTGGATCGTGTTTTTATTGTTATTTAAGAAATATAAAAATGCCCAATTAATTGGGCGATTCAGGTCATTCAGCAATTTTTTCGAACTTTATAACTTAAGTCATTGATTTTATTATACATAGGGTTCAAACGATTGAAAAGTTTCAGATTCTGTAATTTCTTCTACTTCTCATTATCCCAAACATAACTAATGATTGACACATTCATATGGCCCTGTGAAGTGTCAAGTAGTTAACATCAATTTAAGGAACAACCTTAGAGGTTAGTTTTATTTATTTATTCATTTTTAGGCTAATGTTTTGCGTCACTGAGCCTGGTTTTATTAAAACGTGGTGATGTCATTTAAAACAGTTTCTTGTTAATTATATTTAAAGAATTGCCAGTTGACAGAGCTTCTTTCTTACTGCATCGTTGAAGTCACTCGGATTATGACATATTACATGTTGTTAGCTATGATTTTAGAATGTAAAAAGTTAGCCACCATTAATGAAACCGTAAAATAAATATCTATATTCGTCAATTGTGATTATTTCATTATTTTCCCAATAATGGCACGGCAGGGCAAGGAAAATGTTTTGAGATTCGAGGCTTCCATTTCATCTTTCACGGTAAGATAATTTCATCCTTTTTCGGTGCGACTAACACTTGCGATAGTATGGAGAGTTCTCAGGCTTGAAATTCTAGCAGGGTCGTGAATGGGAAGTACGATGTCGGCATGTACAAAATCTCTGGCAACATATTTGGTGTTTACCCGACAAAATTCGTTAATACTCTGCAATGGACGCCCAAGAGAGATACAGTTTACTGTGCCATTTAATAGATCTACAGTAAAATGGAACTTCGAAATTGACGAGCAAGCAGCCAGATGGCATCAAATTAAAACGCTTGCACACGGTAGCTGACATTATACGTTTATTATTATTATTATTATTATTATTATTATTATTATTATTATTATTATTATTATTAATATTATTATTATTATTATTTTATTATTATTATCATCTACGGAGACCACGTTACTGGAGAGACCACGATACAAGAAAGGTATGAGATAAATTTGTATTTTATCTCCGGTCCTTTTTAGTTGGCGATCTGAAACTGTCGTTCATGGAGTTGATAAAGGAATCAAGATGAACAGGAAACAAAGACCATTCGCTATGCAGGCGACACCGTGATACTCGATGGCAATTTAGATCTTCAATTCCATCCGAGCAAAATTAAATAAGTAAGCAAGGATTTTGGCTTTAAAATAAACATTCACAAAACAAAATTAATGGTCATCACCACTGCTTTTATTACATTGGACGAAAAGAAACATTGAAGGAATATCACAATATAAGTAGCTAGGAAGCTGGTGAACGCAAAAATGTGAAAATCAAAACCAAAATAATCAACGCCAGGAGAGTGTTTATAAAATTAAAACATCTTCTGTACACTCGTGACCTCCGACCTAGTTGGGATGTTACCAGTGCTGCTTTACGGTTTAGAAGTATAACTCTAGAGGCTTCGTCAATGAACGAATGCAGACTTTTGAAAATGTAGATGTATCGCATAATGTTAAAGATCTAATAGATAAAACCACGTCATCAAGGAGGAGGTACTCCGTCGAGCGGGGAAATCATGTGAAGTTTTAACCCTGGCAAAACGAAAGAAAGCAGCCTATTTCGGGCACATCTTCCGAAATGACAAACATGGCCTGATACAACTGATTATATAAGACAAGATAGAAACAATGACGTCGACGCAGAGTTTCTAACAGTGGTTTGACATCAATGCATCAATGATACGGTAACTTTCATACGTGTAAAATAAAATAGGAAAACTTACTTCGTTATTGTCGCCAACCTTCCCCGAGAAGACGCCAGACATTAGAAAAAAATATTATCAAAAAACAACAAAAACAAAATTGACATACTTTAATTTTTATACCAGTAAGAAAGCCAAACTCTACTTAAACATTAGTCATCTGTGAAGGGTAGTATTAATTATTTTGATATTCAATAGTTTTCTTTCTCGTAGTGTGGCAAGAAAGCTGCCAGTATTTAGAAGTGTACATGACATCCCGACTGTCACTTTGCGTTGGCACACACATGACATTGGCGGGCAGGAAATGCCGACCCACGCTGAAGTCAGTGCCCTCATCTCCATGCGGCGAGAGTGGTCAAAACAACAACACCAACAAGGCCGGAGCTTATGGCCACTAATGACAGGTCTGTCTGTACTGGAGATCCCGTGCAGGAATCCGCCCTGCCTCCTCTCGCCATGAGGCGCCAGATCGTTTAAAATATGCAGCGTAATGGTTGTCGATGTTATTCTTTTATGTACCAGTCTATGAAGATGTACGTTTCAGTTACCATTATATCGAATTCATTCATATGAAATGAATGTGTACTATTCTTTACAGCAGTAAGGCAAATACTTCGTAAGGGCAAACAAACATTGATTTACTTCGATGCTACTCAAATAAAATAAATTATTCTTGAACTTTTTATGAATACACATTGAATGGTAGTATTTTATTGAAATATTCAGTATCATTTTATACTGAAGATAACTATTGAGGCCTTCTTCAAAAGAGGAAAAATTTATAAGCCTAGGACGAATCAGTTTATTTAGTCACGCATGATGCACTTCTTGCGGCAAACGAGTATTCTATGGGAACTTAGCAAAGGATTATGTCTTGTTCATTTTATCGGTTACTTAATAGCGTGTGGCCTTCGAAGAGGCCTGGTGCAGGTCTTTCGACTTGCCGTACAGGCGCCCTGTAGGTCTGTGAGCATCGGGCCCTACATATGGTGAATTATAACGCTGAATACGGCACACACACCCATCCCCCGGGCCACTGGAGTTAATCATACAGGTTAAAATCCCCGACCTGGCCGGGAATCGAACCTGAGACCCTCTGGACCAAAAGTCAGCACGCTAACCATTTAGCCTTGGAGCCGGACATTTTATCCGTAAACATGTTAAATTAGTCAAAAATGTTCACGAAATTCCTACATTTTAAAATTATCTCCAATTGTGGGTTTAAATTTGTATATTTCTTTCTTTCTTTCTTTCTTTCTTTCTTTCTTTCTTTCTGTCTGTCTTTCTTCCTGTCTTAATCCGTTTACCATCCAGGGTTGGTTTTTCCCTCGGAATCAGCGAGGGATCCCACCCCTAGCACCTCAAGGGCAGTATTCTAGAGCGTGAGACTTTGGATCGGGGGATACAACCAGAGAGGAGGACCAGTACCTAGTCCAGGTGGCCTCACCTACCATGCTGAACAGGGACCTTGTGGGGTAATGGGAAGGTCGGACGGGATAAGCAAGGAAGAGAGAAGGAATCGGCTGTAGCCTTAGGATAGGTACCATCCAGGCATTTGCCTTCAGGAGAAGTGGGAAACTACGGAAAACCACGTCGAAGATGGCTAAGGTGGGAGTCGAACCCCCTTTTACTCAGTTGACCTCCCGAGGCTAAGTAGACCGCGTTCCAGTCCTCGTACTACTTTTCAAATTTCGTGGCAGACCCGGGAATCGAACCCGGGCCTCCCTAGGTATTGATATAACGTACATCCTAAAACTTGGCCGTTGGACTGGGATGGCTGCACATCTCGCTAAGAAGGAATAATGTTGGCACTACATCTATCGGCTGAGATTTCGTAGTGGTATGTATTGGTAAGAGAAGGCCTATGTATGTTATCAGTAGTGTAGCATCGTAAACATCTGCGTGTAGTCCTCCGAGCCTCATTTGGGCCGGCCGCAGCTGGCTAGGATATGTTCTTCATAATATGAGGATGAGCAAGGTATTATATCTCGATGCATCCATTCATTATACTAAACATAATTTCAAATACGTCATTTAACGTTGTTATTTTGGTGCTGGAACACTGAAAACAAAGAATTCACGGTAGAAAGGTTAAAAAAAAAAATCCTGACGGTTCTGTAGATATTGGGTACAATTGGCGTCAACATAATGAGTCGCTGGTGAAATATCGATCAATATTATAATGTTAAATATCAGGGCAAACGTACTGAAATGAGGACAGAGCACTTGGTGGAATGGCTTGTATTGATTTAGGGAAAGAGGTGGATCATATCGCACCGAGAGGATCGTTCTGACTGAAATTAACAATCGCAGTGTTTAAAAAAACTGAGATAGGGACAAACTGTATGCTTGGGGGTCATCACCAAGATCATCATCATCATCGTCGTCGTCATCATCATCATCATCATTATCGTCGTCGTCGTCGTTGTCGTCGTTTACTAAAGGCTATGCCATGACGCTGCAACTATGAAAGTCTTAGTCGCCCTCTTACCAGGATTATTGTTATCCAGACATATATTAGAGCACAACGTGGCAATCGTGGCGAAATCCTCAGCCTATAACTTGGCTTTCGTGACCGGGTCCGCTCTTCAAATTATTTAACGAAGTTTAATGAACTCTTTTTAAGCCTTTAGTTCAGAATTTACATTCTTGGACTGGTCAAGAAGTGAACCCCGTCCCTCGAGGTAAGAATCAGGCTCACTACTGCTATATCACAGGGACAGCTGCACCAGGAACTCAGTTTAATAGTTTTACTGACATATTAAATAACTTCCTTTTAACACAAAATTCTGACTCCTACAAGGAATCTACCCCGAAATAAGAAACTGAGTTGCCGGTTTAGAATCATAGAGGAGGCAATATTAATCGGTTATACAAAATGCTAGCTGCTTAGGACAAAGAAAAAAGAAAAATAGAGCTGTGACAAGTTGGATACCGGAAAACACTGCATACAAAGGAGGAATGACTGTTCTTTGCAGGAATAAATTATTTATTTCTGATGAAATGAAGACACTTTTAATACCGGAGAAAACTACAAATTACTTAATAATTAATGTTACTGGATTTACGTCCCACTAACTTCTTTTTCGGTTTTCGGAGACGCCGAGGTGCCGGAACTTTGTCCCATAGGAATTATTTTATATGCCAGTAAATCTACAGACACAAGGCTGATGTATTTGAGCACCTTCAAGTACCACCGGACTGAGCCAGGATCAAATTTGCCACGCTGGGGTCAGAAGGCCAGCGCCTCAACCACCTGAGCCACTCAGCCCCGCAAAATTACAAATTACAAAAATGACATATATGTTTATTCCTCTTCGACACCCAAAACCATAAAACCGACCGAGAATCATACGACCGGTTATGATTCGTATTGATACCTTGTCTCATGAGTTGAATTATCAGTGTTGGCGGTCGTCCTTTACGGATGCTTCGCGGTGTACCTCCTCGGCTAGATCTGCTGCTGGATGTAGATCTACTCTGTGGACTGAAGATAAGCACGGATGCCTCTTTTCCATAGTCTAGTTCACTAGTATCCCGACGCATGACTTGTCTTCACGGTTAGCTCTAAGGTTAGAGCGAATGTTGGATGCTTGTTCATTGGCGATGATATCAGCACCAAGACCACGCTTCACAATGAGTCTGTAGTGTATATACAGTGGAGTTTAAAAGATTTACAGTTTGTACTGAGGCACGAGTGAGGCCATTTCTCATGTCTATAGAATCTTTTGCAGTGCATAGATTTAACTCCCTGCAATATGCAACAGTTCCGTGACCTAGCCAGGTTAGGTGATATTGATACATGTATCACCCTCACGTGGCTTCCTAGCCACTTGGGGATAGCGGGAAACGAGCTAGCAGATCAGGATGAAAAGGAGGCAGTACTACCACCACCTAGCGCTGCAGAGGTGTCTGATAGGGATATTTTAATCAGCTACATCGGACCATCTTATCGTCCTACGAGCTGAAGTGGCTACCTATTTGAACCCCCAAAAAGCTGAAAGTACAGTAATCTTGAAGACAACTGCGATGTGGCAGTCCTCATTCGAACTTTACAGAGAGGCCATACACCTACATACACTTACCTCCAAGGAGGTAAGCCTCCTTCTCCCGCCTTGAGTTCATGAGGTCCTTATTTCACCGTGGTCCATTTCCTCACTGAATCGTGGATCTCTCTGGCCTAACATGCAATCTCAGCCTTCTAGAGAAACTCGATTACTTACTAGCCGATGACGTGACTTCTGCTGATATCGTGATTCACTTGGTGAGTGGAACTGGAGTCATAAATTATGTCTAAATTTCGAATGTTCCGTTCCCTTCTAATGTGTTAGTGTCCATTTCATGTTTAACCCTTTGTTTACTTCCTCCTTTCTTTTCAAATATCGATCTTTAAATATATATTTCATATTTATTTTAATATTAATTTAATTTCTTAAGAGAAAGCGGTAATAACTTTCTTTCTCCCCTTCTCAACACCACTCAATTTGTGGAATGGATCATTTGTAAAAGGAGACCTCTCCAGTTTTCTTTTAATTTTTATTTATTTTAAATGTACACCCAACGATCTATATGAAATTATTCTCCATGAATTTCTACCTGTCGAACGTGGAATGTGATGAATTGTACATTCCTTTAGAGTATGACACTTATTTCTAAGTTCCTTCGATAGCCCTTTAGTAACATTAGACAAATATCCTATTTGTAAACCTATTAGACTTTGTACGGCTTGTCCAGCAATGACATCCCGGCCTATAATGGAAAATTTTCAAAAAATATAAAGTTCAACGATCTACGGACTTCGATCGCGTATACAGTGTTATTGAATATGCCGATCTCTACTACGACGTTGCGAACAACTGGCCAGCTTCTGAAAAGGAAGCACTGCCAGAGGAAGAATTCTGAATTTTCTTAACGAAAAGCTATTTTGAAATAATGAATATTTTAATGATGGTAATAGGGCTAGCTAGACCTCTAACTTAGATACTTTCCAAACAGAACAAATGTTACCTAGGCCATCAAAGCTTAACTGGATAGAGCATCCGACGCGAAATCGGATGGTTGTTGCTTCGGATCCTATTGGTGTCCGGTTGGCCACTTTTGTTCTGTAATTTACATCTTTTCTATAGGAACTGTATATAATGAATACGACATGATGTGTTGACAGTTTGTTTCCAATACTATTTGAGGAACTTTTCTTTTAATGCAAAAAGAAGTCATTACTATAATTTATATCCACATTATGATGGTTATGAATTATAATATTAAAGAATAAATAGGGCCGATGACCTTAGATGTTCGACCCCTTTAAATAAGCATCATCATCATCATCATCATCAAAGAATAAATTTATTCCAATGGTAATACAAGATATATTGTCCGGCTCCATGGCTAAATGGTTAGTTGCTGGCCTTTGGGCACAGGGGAACTGAGTTCGATTCCCGTCAGGGTCAGGAAATTTAATTATCAATGGTTAATTTCATTGGCCTGGGGGATGGGTGTAAGCCTACCTGTCGTCTTCATCATCATTTCATCCTCATCACGACTCGCAGGTCGCCTACGGGCATCAAATCAAACGACCTGCACCTGGCGAGCTCAACATGACTTCGGACACACCCCGCACTAAAATCAATACGCCATTTCACAAGATACAGTGTAAAAAAACAGTCCTTATTGTTTACCAAAACAAGTTAAGTACTTTGTTGTCATAAGACCTATGCGTATCGGTGCGACGTAAAGCCACTAGCAAAAAAAATCATTAGAATGACAGAGATTAAATATGTGTGTTTAATTTCTAAAATTTCAGTTCACTAGGGATACAAAAGAGAACAAAATTTATCTATTTTCCCTTCAGGGATGGAACCTAACATCAGCATTATGCGAATGGAAAATCCTTTACTTGGTGTACGAAATACCAAATACGGCTTTAAAAATTGTACTCAATTCCTGTTTATTGATATCGTTCTCTTTCCTGTAAAATTTACTTTTGTGGGTATGTATCATTTTCAAATACCAGATTTAGCTGAGATGAATATTGTTTTGTTTATGCTAACAGTGATATAATGAGAAACATTGTTCATAATGCCAGCATGTTCAAATATTCTGATCCCCTAGAAGGTCGGCGGACAATTCACACTAACCGTAACATTATATTACGAGATATGTCAGCTGGAAAACTAGGAAGATGGCTCGATTGTGTTCGCGTGCAGGTCTGAGTATCCAGTGGAACGAAACTACGTAGATTAGATTTCCAGACAAATTGCATCTCTCATCAAAATACTATTACACCGTAGTCGAGATTCGAACACGCTACCAGTAAGGTATAGTTGAAGGCATGCTATCAAGAGGAATGTTCACGAACTGTCAGGTAACTCTCCTAGACAAATAACCAAAAGATCTTTTGAAACATAACCGTAATTTATTTGCTATTCCGTGGGCCCTGCAAGATTTGCGAATCTTTCGGAGCTCCCGTTATTCGTCCTTTACACTCCCATTGAGCTACAAAGTCAGGAGAGAGATGTGGAAGTGGTAAACGCATCTTCGAGTTAGTACTAGAAGAAACGAGGAAGTGACTGTTTTCCTCAGTACAGATAATCTCATCTGCTATGCTGGCTTCACCCTGGTTTGAAACTAGTTTGCAAATTGCATCCTTGAAGTCAGCTCAAAACCACAAGTATAATGTTACTTCAGAGGTCAACAATGAGGAAAAAGCTACCTCAGCGGTTGCCTTAGTTTCTACCTCTTCCATTCAGTGTTTGTATCGCAAGGACACGCTTTACATTTAAAGTTAATTTAAAAGTCTCAAATGTTAAAATCAAACAGGAAAGCAATCGACTTTTAGGCTGCTGGTTAGTACAGTGAATGCCCATCAGAAACATCACAAAAATCAATCAAACAAACAAACAAACAAACAAACAAACAAACAAACAAACAATGCATAATAACGATGCAATAATATTACTGAACTTCGCACATTACGAACATATATTTGATTATTATTTTTTCCGTTCGGTAGTGGTGTTATACTGCTATAAGCAAAATATCTTGGTAATAATCGACAAACGAGCGGAGTTTAGTTAAATTAAGTTCTGATAATCTACTGATAAATCTAAATATATACTGTATATAAAAATAGAAAAATTTCACCTTGCAGCCAAAACTACCCACCGCAGACCACTGGTGTTTAGTGTGGTAGTAGCCCCGAGTTTCCCATCGTGCAATAAAGTGGTTGCGTGTCGGTAGCTGTGGCGGGGTAGGAGATGTGCGAGGTAGAAAGTGGCCGACTATATAAAAAAAATAGATGTGTCCGTGTGTTTCACCTTGCAGCCACAGTTACTCACTGCTGACCGCTGATGTCTGTGTGTGGTATTGCCCTCGATTCTCCCAACGTAAACTGTAGTGGTTGCGTGTCTGTAACTGTGGTTGTGGGGGAGATATGGGGCTTGAAATTGGCTGACTTCGTCATTGAACATACCGTATTAAAATGAGTGAGAATGTGTCTAGATGGATGAGATGTGTACTCCTTGGTTTTATATTTTTGATTCATCTCGCAGTATTATGGCGGTCTCAGAACTATGGCAGTTTGTTGTTTGAGTACATCTGTAATTCTTGAATATATAGCAGATTCTTACTAAAACAGCTCCTTAACTAAGAATTTGCTTTACGTCGCATTGACACAGATAGTTTTTTTCTTTTTTTGCTATTTGCTTTACGTCACACCGACACAGATATGTCTTATGGCGACGATGGGATGGGAAGGCCTAGAAATGGGAAGGAAGCCTTAATTAAGGTACAGCCCCAGCATTTGTAGGTCTGGTTCACATAAGGTCAGTTCTACTTTGCTTTCTCACGTGTCGGACAAGGAAAAAATCTGTTTGTGCATGCGCCAGACAATAAGACTTCAAATGTAGTGTATAAGAATGTATTTTTACGAAATGATACAGAATGTAAGATATTTATTTACCACGAAAAGAAAGAAGCAAAGAGTGGTATTTTGATGTACTTCTTTTGTATTATATAGAGAAAACCGCACGCACGTACAAAAAAACCAGAGAAGCGGGTTGTCTTCAGCTAATAATAATAATAATAATAATATTACGTCCCACTAAGTACTTTGTGCAGTTTTCCGCAGGAGTAAATCTAACAACACGAGGCTGACGTATTTGAGCACCTTCAAATACCACCGGACTGAACCAGGATCGAACCTGCCATGTTGGGATCAGGAGGTCAGCGCCTCAACCGCCTGAGCCACTCAGCCTGGCATTGACAGTTAGTAATGTGTGAGGTGTGTGAATCGTTGGAATGTTGGAGAGACACAAAAAGACAGTCTCCGAGACAAGGGAACTAAACATTTAAGATTAAAATCCCTCGACCCGGCCAGGAATCGAACATGTGGCCACGAAGACCTGAGTTCTACACGGCCCGGGCACATCCGCAATAAGCTGATTCGTACTCGGCTCGAAATGAGTGGATCGGGAAATGCCCCGAACGCGTGCGGTACAACCCGAATACATTGGGGACAGAGTAATAATCGAGGGTGGGATCGGGCCTAGAAGCAAGCAATATTACTGAGTCGGACTCAGGCAGGCCCATACGTCTATGTTTCAGCAGAATGACTAGGGATAGAGGACAAGGCATAGGTTCTCCGTAGAAAGTGCCGTATTTCTGAGAAATGCCACCGGCAAAGTGCTGTAGAAGGCGCACTCTTTCTTACAGCTACCTCCTAGCTTTATTTGATTTACGGTCATTTAAAACCGTATAAGTGACACTCCGACTTACAAACAGTACAGAAAAGTTTGTGTAATGTTTATGGTACATGTTATGAGTCTCATTGTGATAACCGTATTGGAGTACAGAATGTAAAAGTTTCATACAAATTTATTAAAAAACCACCATTCCAATACTTTACAATCTTTAAGATACAAATGTTACATGTATGTTAAAAATGGGGCATGTTTCGCTTAGGCTTTGTAAGCATCTTCAGCCATACTTAATCCTAAAGCTAAGTCAGGGCCCTACGTACTTGATTCTCTACCAACAACGTTCGAAGATTTATTTTTCGATATTTTAATTAATCCACGCTTCATTAATATCAAATAATCTGTACAATCCAAATGTATGTCAGATCATTATGACTATGTCTCGTTCTACAAATAACCAACTTGTACTTTTTTAGACAAACACTAGTATTCTTTCCTTGTACATATAATGCTATGAAAAGTTCATTATTGAATTTTAGTTGCATTTTAAGCATCGCTTTCTCCATAGACTAGATTTTTATGACTGTTTTATCTTGTATTAAAGCATGTATTATATTTTAATGAGGAACCCAGTTCAGGGCCCTGACTTAGCTTTAGATTAAGTATGGCTGAAGATGCTTACAAAGCCTAAGCGAAACATGTCCCATTTTAACATATATGTAATATTTGTATCTTAAACTTAAAGATTGTAAAATAATGGAATGGTGGTTTTTTAAAAAAAATTGTTTGAAACATTTACAGTGTTTATGTTGTCAGAATGCTTTGCAGTTAGCTGTGTATTAGGGACATAGTTCTTCCTTGCACAACACGTTTTATGCCATGTTCACCCAATGGAGTGACTGTGTGAGGCTAAGCTAAGCAACAGCATCTGGAAGCTCAGGATTGGCAACAACGGAGTTGTGCATTTTGAAGGACTAAGTTTAGTGCTGTTGTAGATGACGCAGGTGAGAAGAGAACTCTCGTCTCTTCTAAATAATGCAAGAAACTGTACTGTGATAAAACAGGCATGACACCTACACTGTCACATGCGGGAATTCTTTTCAATGAGGCCAAGACTGTTTCGCAAGTAATAACGTACACGTTGTGAGCACAAATGAACATACGAAGTACCGTGGTTCACAAGTGTTAAAATTAAAAGGTATGTATTAGAAAAACCATTGGAAACTGTTTTACAATTTTCTTTACGCCGCATCGACACAGATAGGTCTTATGGCGACGATTGGAAACTGCGGCCGGTAGTGGATTTATCAGCATTTCTTAAATATTAATTAGCGTGTGTCTCTCTGATGGTGAAGTTGATGCCAACAGTGTGCTGCGACGCACTGCACAGGAAGTCAGGAACGCTCTTCAACATGAAGTGGCGAACTCGATTTTCGTCCGCTCAGACGCGCTCTTAAAATGCAGGGTGGACAAGCTGATGTGGATTAGTCTAGGATGCATTTTATATATACATGGGGCTCGCCTTTACACTAGACCTTGCATATTTCTTAGTAGAATTGTGTTAAATACATTAATAATAATAATAATAATAATAATAATAATAATAATAATAATAATAATAATAATAATAATAATAATAATTTTACCGGGAGGTACACCTCAACGCCGCGCATTCAAAATTAGCGCCCTAATGAACTCCTATATCGACCATAAAGTGAAACTGATACCACATGAAGTTGGAACTTTAATCAGAAGATGTCACTACCAAAATATTAAGGAATTGTGTTATTGTGAGGTTTCCTAACCTCATTGAATTTCTCCTTGTTTTGTTTTGCCATTCATCAAGAAGTTCGGACATTCTTTCACAGATGACACTACTAAAAACTCTGATCATGCAGTCTGGTGCAAGGTGAAAGAACTTACAACTTAAAGAGGTTTAGTATTTCTAGATTTTCATAACTGAATCTACGTTCATTTATTTTTGGGTTGGCAACAATTCTTTTTCTTTCCGCCAGTTTTGAATCTAGCCAATCACGAATTTTTGTAATTAATTTTCAACCAATCCCGCATTTCTTGTTCACTTTGAATTTGCCAATAAAAATTAAGAGGGTGTGTCCTGATTAGTCCTGAATTCTCTCGAACCATCGCTGAGCGTATATAAACTGCGGTTTTTCTGGGTACCTTGTCTATTGATCGTCGTCTTGCTAAGTGTGTGTGTTAAGGCAGGAGGCGGGGCGCCTTTTTCTTCGGCCGCCAGAACATCTACCAGATAATGGCCACATAAATTCTCTTTTCTGTAGCTGTCTCCGCAGCTTTATCCGAGGGGAAGGTCCGATTCTTTAACTATGTAACAAACGTTTCTAAAATGTAAATTCTCTTTCGACTAATATAAAATTTCCTTAAAGCTTTTAACTGTAAATTCGGGGATAGGGAGTGAGTTACCCTCTCGAGCTCCCCTTCATCTTGGTTTGAGGTGACTACGCTTTCGTAATCGTTTTTTTCTGTAATGTATTAAAGTTATTTCCATGCGAGCCACCTGAGTAGATTGGGACTAGCCCCAGTTTCAGCCGCCTGAGAGCCCGGTGGGTTTTTAACATTTCATTATCTGGAGCGCAGTGTTCGGCTCCATTCCGTTTGTGTTCGGGCAGTTCATTTAACCTGTTCTTTTTCCGTAAAGGCCCAGTTGGTTGGGTACTAGATACCCCTGTGTAAAACTGTTTCCTTTTGTAATTCGTGCCTTGTGAGGCCAGAGAGTGTATTGTTTTGATGTAATGTTGCCTTGAGTGGGCTGTAAGAAATTGGGAGCATGTAAGCACTTTTCAAAGTTTTGTAATAGTAGGGGTTGCCTCTTGGAAGGCTAAATATTGTAACTTCTGGAGCAAGTGCTCTTAAATCGGGATATGTCCGTCCCCGTTTAAACCTTGTGGGTTATCAAGTTTTGTAAACTGGATCCGGTATTTCTGAAGTTGTAAACGAAGGGCTTGAAGCCTTCAAGCAGTAAACTTTGTTAATCTTGGATTTTTCCAAGTCTGGGTTCTAGAATGGCATTGTACCTGACTTGTCTTTGTTATTCCACCTAGTAGAAATTTGTTAAATTTGTTTTTTTAATATTGAAAGAAATATAACCTTTGTTAAAGATCTAATTGAATTCTTGATATGGTAGTTAGACCCATTCAGGCCCGCACCTTTTTTCACCTCTCTGCGTTCCACTAAAACACGGTAACAATAATAATATATAAAAAAGTATGCATAAATTTATGAACTCATTCTGCAATTTGCACTGCTGTAAGATGGAGAATTTTGATTTAGTTTATTTATTTTATTTTTTTATTTTTTATTTCGGATATTTGCAGAAGAGAATTTATATCTTCCACTTAGTTCAACTACTAGCTGTTGTACCCGTGCTTCGCTACGGAATTCGCAGAAAGACTGTCCTTGTGGATTTCCCAACTGAAGTCAACATAAATTATTACAATGACGTCAGGAGGAATGTAGCGATTAAAACAATGTTATATAAAATAATCGATCAAATGAAAAAACGCACATTTACTCACTTCTAACGAACAGTACGACGCGGCCGATCTAACAGTCTAAATTTCCAGTCTTAGAATGACCAGGTTGCAGACAGCCGTGAACACTCCTCTGCCATTATTCCGTCAAATGTGCACGCTGTTCATTCTAATCAGTTCCCCAGAGTAGGGATAATAGATAGAATGCTATGATGAACCATTGATTACGTACCGGTAGTATCAGGAAATTTGTGAATCAGATGAAAGGAACGGCATGCTAAATAAGAGAGAGATCTAATTTCCCAGCTACTTCCCGCCAATATTCAGGCAGGCTGCTATACCCCGTACGCAGCAGTAATCCCATCTATCGGAGATGAGTGGCAGCGGAAGACATAAAGCACACCACAGCAAACAATGGTCAATGTAATGTTATTGTTGATCAATTTTATGAGCATTCTACATTGTAGACCTTCACATTTAGTTTTCTTCCCCGCTCTGTGATATTAGTATAAAATTCTTTATAGCATAGACTGTAGTTCCTTATTCCCCGAAATTACATACTGATTTTCATTAAAATCTGTTTACCCATTTTCTCATGACTCGGCGCTGTTATCAACTTAGCGACAATAATACAAATTCTTTAACATCTCTGCTATTTCAACGTAGTGGACACACCATACTGTTCCTGTGATGCCCAGTCGATTCAGGACATAAACCATCTCTTTTTTGCATGTGCTCATTACCACCAACAGCAAAATGTGTTTATTCCAGCTCTACTTCATGCTAAGCAACAGTTACCAACCTGTGTAAATACACAACTGGCGACCAAAAACAAAAAAGTGTATGCTATTATTGGGAACTATTTAAAAACAACTTGTCTACAAATTTGATTGATTTTCTATGGAAATGTATGTGATTTTAATGTAATGATGTGCAACATCTATGTCTTTTATATGTACTGTATATATATTTTACACTGTGACAATGACTTGTAATGGATTGTAAAGTTCAAACTAGCGTACTGTAATATCCAGGTGGCTGTTTGGTCTGTAACTGATCCAAAGCCAAATAAATTTTAAAAAAAATCTCTGCTATCATAGCTGGTACGGTAAAATGGATAAGACATATTTGATCGTAAATTTAATACTATATAACTTTAATTATGTAGTATTTATCGATAGGACCACTAACAACATACATATTTGAGAATTAAATTTTAGGCCATTCCCTAAACTACTATTTCGCTCAGCGTGAATAAAATTATTTATGGCCTAGATTGTTGCGACTTATTCTACGACTTTACATACCGATTTTCATTAAGTTCTCTTCAGCCGTTATCTCGTGATTCGCGTACAGACAGACAGACAGACAGACAGACAGACAGACAGACAGACAGACAGACAGACAGACAGACAGACAGACAGACAGACATTACGAAAAATTAAAAACCGCATTTCCTTGTTACTGTGGACACTCACTGCAGTGAATATAAGTTTGTTACACAGCAGGGTTAGAATCAGAAGTACGTTCATATTGAAAGCCTCCTGCATCGACATCACGCCATGGAAGAATACAGGTAAGGTAATTTTAGAAATAACAGTGCAGCGTATTTTTGCAGTAAATCATCTTATAAATAAAGTTGTAGGGGGTCCGCTGTCTGTAATTTCGTTTGTTTTGCCAATTTTTCAGATTTTTATCGTTTTAGGTCAACTCAAGACCGAATCAGTGGTTTTTTACTTTTCGTGTCTGTTTGTCTGTTCCACCATCACGGCAAAACGGCTGGATAGATTTCAACCAAACTACATATTTGGAGTATACTCACCCCGAGGAAGATTTCTATATACTTTTCATTTTAAAATCTTTGATTATACTATTGATTTCCTGTAAACTCCGTGGACCGTATGTGAAACGTCTCTTCATTATAAACAACTTTCGTTATGTTCATAATTTACCTTACTATTCAAATGACTATTTACTATTTACTATTTTCTGCGGGTATCATGGTCTGCGTGTGTGAAACACCGTATTGGGAACCTCACTATGCTGTTTCTCGGATAACGCCAAGAGGCATGCCATTTTAAAACAATCTTATTTACTGTATGTACAGTATTTACGTCGATATTCGAATACAATGTAGAATACCGTAGCGAAGCACGGGTACATTTGCTAGAGAACTACATAAAAATATACTAAATGTTGACCTGAAATGTTACCTCAATTCAGTAAGTTCTATCACAAATAATATGTGAAGTGAGAGGTAGCAGCAATTCTCCAATTCGAATCACTTAGTAAGATATCTAACTGATGAGTTGCCGAGCTGAGTAGCTCAGGCGTAAGAGCCCCAGTCTCCTGAGCTCAACTTGGCAGGTTCCACCCCGCTTTAGCACGATGGCATTTAAAGGTGCTCAAATACGCCAGCCTCATGTCAAGAGATTTCCTGGCGTGCAAAATAATTTTTGGGACATTCTTCGGCACCTCGGCGTTTCCAAAAATCGTAAAAAATGTTGTTAATGGGACGTTAAACCATTATTATTATTATTATTATTATTATTATTATTATTATTATTATTATTATTATTATTATTATTATCTGATGGATGTTCAAATTATGCCTGTCAGGACCCAGTACCTACAACATTACGTTGGCTAAACGTGTTAGGACCGAGCTCGATAGCTGCAGTCGCTTAAGTGCGGCCAGTATTCGGAAGATAGTGGGTTCGACCCCACTGTCGGCAGCCCTGAAGACCGGTTTCCGTGGCTTCCCTTTTTCACACCGGGCAAATGCTGGAGCTGTACCTTAAATAAGGTCACGGCCGCTTCCTTCCCACTTCTAGCCTTTTCCTGTCCCATCGTCACCATAACACCTAACTGTGTCGGTGAGACGTAAAGCAACTTGCAAAGAAACGTGTTAGGAAATATGTTCCCTATCATATTTCGTAAGAACTTTTTCTCTGAATAAATTGCTGGATTACTACTTGTCGGCAAATCATTATTAATCATTAGTTGATATAGAAATTCCGCTTACCTATGATAGCACTTTTGTCAGTGGTTTTAAGAATGACACGTATCTTGGGCCGGGCATGCCCGATATATTACCCTGAACCGGAATAGGTAGGATCCGGGACAACCTGTCTACATTACGGCCTGACCTGGACCATGCCCGAATACAAAAAGCTCGACTGGGCCTGTCCGATTACTTGCTGATTCAGGCCGGATCGAGCCGGGGTTAGCAGGCCTCTGCCGAGGACCGAAGACAAAGGCACTGACGATTCAGCCATGCAGCTCGACAACAGAAAACGTATCTGACGTAGTGGAGTGTATCTGAAGTCCCATTATTTAGCGTACTAGAAAAATCTGCTTTTTAGTAATATGCTCTTTTTTACTTGCTCACTCATCACTCATCACTATTTTGACCATTTGCTTAATAAACGAGTTATTCTTTGTCGCTCTCGTCTTTGTCTCCAGGAAGGGGACTTAGTCATTGTTGCCAACTGTCCAGCGAGTGTGTGTGATTAAATGGGACTAGGATAGGAAAGGAAGTAACCGTACCTATACAATGCTTACTGTAAAGTTCTGACATTCAACTTCAAGGGAGGATAAAAAGAGCGGAAAATCCCTTTTAAAATAGTGCAAGATAAAATTTTGTGTTGGATGTGCCAAACGTGTTAAATCACTCAACCTGCAGGGTGCGGGGGATGGGATTACGTAAAATAAAATGTAGTTATATCACTAACTATGGATGGAGAATAGTACTAACCTTTCTTCAAACATCCATAAAATGCTTACATCTGCTAATGGGATTATACATATGATCCTAAACTTTCAAATGCGAATTGCATACACAGCACAGAATTTCTATATACTTCCGTATACTTCCGTTCTCAATTACGTTATTTTTATTTATTTATTTATTTATTTAAGAGCAATCCCAGTTTACACTGAAATCACGATATATTCTTAACTTAATGGCGTATAAACTTTTTAATTACTGTGGCTGAATTTTGTGGCAGATGCTACTCATGAGGCTGGTCGTGCTGCAATAGTACTTTTTGTCCCAGTGAGGAAAGCAATGACAGTCTTCATTTTGTTTAGTTCGCCTCATTTCGCGTCGCTATTGCCTTTTGTAGTTTCCTTATAACTGCAATACCTTTCGTGTTACTATCTGGAGCTCCAGCCAGCTTCTGGTCTGATTACCTTGCAGACAGGCATTCGTTATGTTTAATTTGAGTAGCTCTATCATTACAATTCAGGTCTGAAGCGGGAACTATTCGTTTGCTCTATGATGAATGTAATAAGAAAGAGATTACAGAGGATGGAGGCTGATTAGTAAGGAGAGTTAAAGATTAATGATTCAAATAAACATTTACACTGTATTTCAACTTTTATTTCAGTCAACTTACTTTCTACAGAAAAAATGATGGTTTCAGTATTAACCACCCAATTTTAGTCGACTTCAGTTTCTTTCTGTCCTTTTATGCTTTATTAAGTGACATTTCAGAACACAAGATACTTTTAAAAAACAAATATGAGGTGGATAACATAGAGAGCTATTGATTCAACCTTCTTGATATAAGCATTGTGTTGTTTTCCCTATTATTCCACAGTTGGATAATTTATAACTGAAATAAATATTTGGGGCAAATTCATTGGGAGGATCCATTTAATTCTACCTCCATATTATATTGAAAAATAATGTGTCGTCCATCAGGCATGTACCTTAATAAATTATTCTTAATTTGGTGTTAACAACGAGCAATACTGTAAATAAATAATTAATAATTAATTAAATAGGTATAGTGTCCCCTTCCGATCTAGTGACCATTGGGAAATTACAAGGAAAATGTTTCATATATTCCTCAACTGAAAGGCTGGTAATAGGAGTGTGGTTTGCCTCAGGTTTTCTAGTTGAGTAGTTAGTACATTTTTCTCTGAACCTGAACAGTATCCCTGAAATCGATAGGAGATATTGGTTGATTGCCTACGTGCTTGCTTGTTTCCTTGCTTGCACCCTTTTAAATCTTTGGTAGATGAGCTTGTCTGGTCATTATATAACAATTCAATAGATGAAATTAATTTTCTGTCAAAGAAAGTGTAAACGCTACCTTTCTTTTAAGATAAACTTATACCCCATGTCTACATGACTTTCATTATAAGTAGAATCTGTCGTAATGAAAATGTAATCTCACAAGTAGATTCATTTTCTGTATTGATTCTTGTGTTGATGAAACTGGTTAGTACACCAAATTAGCTTGCATTTTCATCAAAATCAGAGAGAAATGACTGCATTTGTTGTTGGAGTTAAACTTATACTCGGTTACTGGATGAATGTCTTTATGGGACGTATCTACTCCTTTGAAAATGTACCTTCATTTGCAGATCAATGTACTTTATAGCTCTTATTTTGATGAAACCAGTTGGAAAATCACAATAGATCTTTTATTGTCACTAAAATTAGACTGCATCGACCTTGGCAAGACCTTGGCAATTATACATTCTTCAGTGACAGCTACGGCTTAAAAGATATCTCTTTCTTCATCATTCACGATCATCCTCCTACTAGTCTCCATGACTATGATTATTGATTTTAATTCATACAGAGGGTTGATCTTTGTTCCTATACTGTAAACATAGTGTTCTTTATTTGGAGACAAATGACAAGTGTGACTAGACCGTGGCATATTACAGCCTTCCTTGGCAGTGTGAGAGGTGGAATGTCTAACACTAGTTGATACAGTGGCAGGTATCTCTCATGTTACGTCTCACCCACTCCAGGTACCGCTGTACTCGTGTATACACTCCAGGGTATCCCTCTCGTCCGCAGCCAACTCCCCAAGACACAATTCCTGGAAATTAGAGAAGAAGCGCGTTATTATTTTACAGCGAACACCGTAGTTATTGTGGAAAATCCTGCATAAGAAGGACAAGTTTTTCACATTTAAAGTTATAAATAAATAACATAAGAAGGTAAGCCAAACGAAGTCATATTTTGAAGATTGGCCAAAATAAACATCGTTTCACGAACTCAGCTGGCACTCACATTAACACTTCAATATTGGAACCCGTTCTAGTTTAACCCAAACACAATCAAGCCGACTGCAACTTAGTTTTATTAGAAATCACTAAGCCCTTTGATAATATGGAGCTCAAGCATCTGAGGAATGCCCTTTTGTGTGTTGGATTACCTTCAAAATTAACGCATTTCTAAATGAAATTACACGTCAATAATACTACTCAAATAGAATTACAACACAGGGAGATTAAACCAATTGTTATAGAGAAAAGTGTAATCTAGGGTTCGCCCTTATCGCTTGCACTTTACTACATTGCAACTGATCAGATTTTAGCAGGACTGCCTTCAAAATAATTTCAGGAAGAGTGTGGTTATCCTGCTATGGCCGACTTTCCTAAGATAACAGTCCTAGGTTTTACTGATGACACCCTGATTGTAACGAAAAACGAAAGTCAGCAAGAAAGATCACAGAATTTGCCATCAAGAGATTAGAATAAATCTGTTTATTGATTGATGTCAAGAAGAAAATCATTACATTATTGCCAGGAAATCGTATACCTATCACCTGAAGGGACAATTCAATACCTTGGTATAAACTGGGCAATGTTACAGTCTTATGTGAATCAACAATGGAAAAATCATAACAATAAACAATATGCTCCACTTTTGCAACCACATCGGGAATTCCACATGCTATAAACATTCATGTACCCATCTTTGATCTACTTATTTGATGAAATCCTTGGTCACATTTTAGGTTCTTGTTCATTTAATGAAACGGTGCGAAATTTACGACATCATCATATAAGATCTATGATTGCAGATGCTCTTAGAAGAAAGGAGCACAGGAAATGGATGGGGTGTATATACCGTGTCGTGCCGCAGGACTGACATGATAGCTATACCACCCAGTCCACACCATGACCTTCTTAGGTTTCAAGGTCTCAGTCATCGTCAATAAGAGGAACGCCTTTAATTTGTGGATGTTGACTGAGGAGATGTGTCCTATTATTGCGAGGCTAAGCCTAGGAATAATGTCAGAACGACTTTTCCTCTTGAGAGAAACGATGACAATCTTCAGATATTTTTGTTAAGAGGGAAGCTATTTTTCAGCGTTGACGCAGTTAATGGAACTTAGGCCTAAACACTTTTCAGTCTCTCGAAACGCGAAATGTAACACCGTTATAAATGTTATAAGTGTCCATTACATTTCGTGTTTGGTCAGAATATGTTCTAAAAATCTCTAGAAATAGAGGGAAGGTTAGAGAAAAGACTTCATGATCCTGGCTGCATTTTCCGAGATCACCAGTCACCTTCAAAGTTCCCAAACTTATCGATGCTATATTGAAACCACCTGATTTCACAGAAGTTTCTTGAAACTGAGGCGTTTGAGATAAAACATATTGAGGGAAAGAAGAGGAGATACAGCGCACTTCCTATACAGGCTTAGTTCAAGAAACAGGTAACATAAATAATTACATTGAAGTCACTGGATGTTCAAAAGAAGAATTTGCTACACTGTTCTATGATTCTTCAGAGCTCAAGCCCACTCTTGATTTATTTGTTAAACCCTTCTCCGTATAAGTTGAAGATGTTCCACATACCTTGCAGCTGAAGATCGTGGAACTACAGTGCAATATCAGGCTGATAATTCTCCTACTTTACAGAAGTATTACAGCAAATTTCTTCAAAAAGAGTAAGTGAGATGCCATAAGAAGGTGATAAAAGTGCTCTCCACGTTTGGATCTACTTACATCTGTGAAAATCGTTTTCCGACTTTAAAGCGCAGGTTTCGATGCTCTCTCTCTCTCAGAGACGACAACCTCCACCACTGTACGCGACTGACATTTTTCAAGGAAGCTTGTTCCGATACAGAAAAAATGGAAATAAGAAACATCGTCAGTAACTTACGGCAACAATAACTTCAAGTTATCATAGAAATAATTTGCTACCTGTACAAAATATTTCCTTCACCATGCACTTTGTGTCACTGTGAAAACTCTGGTATTTGGGGGAGTGATCGGAAAAGCGAAGAAAGGAAATTGTAAGTATGACACTCCGAATGTCCTCTACGAGATAGTTCTCCCCACTACTGACCTACCCTCGACGTCTTGTAACCACGACCGATTCTCACAGATGGGTGGTAGAGGCTCGGCACGCTTCAGTGCACATTGCCGCATCACAATAGCGCACCTGGGGCGCAAAGTCAGGACAATCCAGCTCTGACCCGTACCGTCATTCTAGAATAATATTAAACTTCTATCAAAACCAGCCAAAATGTTCCAACATTTCTAAAGTAATAGTGAACGCAGTATGAAACAGATGTTCATCAGTTCTTATAATATCAATGCGTGCCAAGCCATGGGCAAAGTATGACATACACGTGCCAGCTCCAAGAAATGACATTCTAAGTTCACATTCACTCCACAATTAATTACTATCTTCTTCATAAAATTAGCCGCTTAATGCGATTGCATGTGAGATTTTAAGTTGATAATTTTTAATTTGTTGTAAATATAATGCTTCATATTCTTAATAAATAACGCATTTCTAGCTGCTATAAAATATTTCATTTTATATACAATTCTTAAGATCAGTTATAATACACAGCAAGGGCGGTAACACGTCGATCGCGATCTATCGGTAGATACTGAGAACAAATTTAGTTGTTCTCAAGCTCTGATGAGAGAAGAAGGGTTTTCAGGAGAGACTCAAATCACCCCACGCTAAATCCCCACTCAGGCGCTAGGAGAAGTTTGTTTTGCATTTCGACTTTCATTTGTTCGTGTATGAGGTTCTGCAAGGGATGAAAATATTCCCTCGCATAAGTTAGACCGAGCGAGTTGGCAGTACGGTTAAGGTCACGTAGTGGTGAGCTTGCATTCGGGAGATGGTGGATTCGAATCCCACCGTCGGCAGCCCTGAAGGTGGTTTTGTGTGGTTTCCCATTGTCACACCAGGCAAACGTTGGGGCTGAACCTTAATAATGGCCATAACTGCTACAGTTCCCATCCTCGCGTCGCCGAAAATCTTCAGTGTGTTAGTGCGACGTTTAACCACGAGAAGTTGAGATTCTGATCAATCAACCAAACCCCTTTTAAGAGTTTGATCTCCATCAGTGCTCTCTGATCTGTGCTTCTGAGCTGGTAATCTTTCCTATTTCTGCTGAAAATTCTGTATTTCGTTTGACGACTTATAGCTATTTCGTCGTTCTGCTAATGCCGCAAATATTCTTCAGTAGTTGGATTCTCTCGTCTAAATGAAGTGACCTTCTGCCAGTTTTGTTGGATCCATCCTACAATGTTTCACGTACACGGTACTATCTAATCTTCTGAGAGCATGACCATAACTTACGATTAGCATCACACACTAAATATCGAGCATAGCTTTTCTTAAGACCGTCTGCAGAGGTCTGGCCTCGCACTCTGAATCAGTCTTGCTGTGTTAAATTAATTAGACAGTAGAGCGTTGGCTGGCTGTCCACAAGGTAATGGGTTTGATTCTGTGTTAGTTCAATGGTATGTGATAATGTGTAACTCGCGAAAAGCTGCAAAAGTGCCGGTAAATCGACCTGTACAGTACATAAATGAACTCTTGCGGCACAAAATATCCGCCTCTTCGGCTTCACTAGAAACATTGGGTCGTAATAATAATGGCGTATGAACTCCGGAGAGACCTGGTGCGGGTCTTTTTCTCGTAGACGGCCTATTAGGGTAAAACAACATTATTAAAGATGTCTTAGTCAATAGGGCACTAATGAACTAGGTAAAATGTCGGAAGCTCCAAATCCCACTGGACTACAGCCTACAGGCACGGGAGACTTGTCTTACGATGTCGAAGTCTTCTGTAGATGACTTAACTACTTTTTGCATATCACTTTGGGGACTTACCAACAATCTCATGCTTATCTCCAGCACTTATCACCAATGGACCGCCACTGTCACCCTGGAAACAAAAATAACACTATATACAATTTCATGAACGTGACAAACTAGCACCAGTACATGTTAACCCACGATACCTTTCATTGTGCATCGAAGGACATAGTTGAGTGTTTTAGCACAGCCTTCTAGTGGAAATATTTTATCTGACAAATTGAAGCTGGCCTTGTGAACTTTGGGATAACCTCAGGATATCTTTGAAAATTTGAAAATGAAATTGTGATATTTTGTTGGTTTGCTTTCATTTAGAATAAGTGAATTCGGAATTATCACAATATGCCACCATATCATACTTCCTTTCCTGAAATACTGTGGAATGGTTCAAATTTTACTCAACTGATTTATATCAATAACTTACTGTACCAGGAAGTATGCGTTTATCATCTAACTTGCGTAATTACTCTTTCACTTTTACGTAAGATATCCAAAGCTATAAATCACGAGAATGAATTATATTTTGAATACACATTCTTTTCCCATAACTGAAGGTTGCCTAGACTGATAAAAATTAAAAACAAGACAGCTTCAGGTATGACATTATATTTAAAATAGAATTAAAATAATGCTGTTTTAAAAACTAAAACTAACACAAATAAAAGTTATTTAGATAAAATTTATAACTGTGATGACAACGTGATATAAAATTATATTAATTACATTTATAGACTATAACGTTCTTGGATTCTGCATTAGCCATAAAACGTTCCGTAACGATACTTAGAAAACTGTTCACATTTCACTAATCAAAAACTGCCCTAGGTCGAACTTTGTAAATAAATTGAGAAATATTATGGATATTGTCCCTCTAGCACTAATCATAGTTCCTATGATTTCAACAGATGTTAACATATTCCCTGTAGTATTGATTGGTAGAGTAAAGTTGACACTTCTCTTTATGTACTTCTACAGGCTGATATTTATACTTTTCTTTTGGTAGGATCAGTAATAGGGCATAAGAGTTCTGCTCTCCTGGATAACGATCATGTCAGTATTCCTTGACGACCCATTCTCATCTGAGCTGTGTGCCCTTACATCCACCTGCTAGTTTCCTTCACACAAGGATTCGATCCTGTGGTAACAGGTGTTTCTTGATAATTCTCATTAAGGACAGGTTCTCAGAATGTGTGCAAGGCCTTCCTTCTCGTTATGGTAAGACCGATAGCGGGTTCTATTCTGAGTCCTGTCAGGAAGAGGATGTACAAGGCAAACGTTGGTGATCATTTTAATAGCACTTTGCCGTTCTTGCTTGTCAGGCTATCAGGTTTTCCTATCCACAACCGCTTTTCCTTTCTGAGGCAATGAAATTTACAAGTAAAACTCATTTTCTAGAAACCGTCAATGAGGTACTCTTATACATTCAGGCGGGTAGTTGAGATTTTATGACGCCTATCTATATTACCGATGAAGTCACGAGTATTACAAACATAGATGTTATCAATTTTATGAGGACCTTATAACCATTGATGAACTGCCGAAATGCTACCCAGCTTGCTTTATAAAGTCTAAGAAATTAGCGTTCACTTGATGGGTCATAAAGAAAAGTTGCGGTAAAAGCATATATAGTAACATTACTGAACTTTCAGATTCAAAACTATACGTAAACAATCATTGAGAGATTACCAGCGGATGGGATATTTACTTGTCTCTGGTTCCTTTAAGCAATCAAATGGAATACCTTTTCGAAACCAACAAGCTATGGATAGGGATTTTGTCTTCATACCGGAATAATTATGTAGCTGTCTCAAAAATGTATTTGTAAACGGAATTAAATGTAAGCTTCTCGTGGTCATTCTTAACAGGTTGTTATAATTTTACTGTACCCTACTGCTGGTTCGTGAAGAATATTAACATTTGGAACTCACTGATTCTAGTATATTGCTATGAAACGGGCAAATAGGAAGAGCATAACACTTTTCAGAACTTCTGAACTGTAGTATGTATTCTTGAAACTTCAGGAAGTCCACAACTGTAATTGTCCACATTGTTGCAGTGTAAGTGAATTTGTAGTTTCATACCAGTTGACTTGAGTTCGATTTCTGGTTGAATTGCAGGACACACATCCCCTCGACCATGTAGTTCATATTAAACAAGTTTTTTTTATTAATAGTTTCCCACTCAACTCCATGTGAGTACATGAATGGTCTCTACGTACAGGATATAGCCACTTAACTCTCTATCCTAGCTCCTCGTCATTACTTGTACACATACTAGTATCAATCCACTCGCAATCACACGTATTATTAGACAGTCTTCACCCGCACTAAGATCATGTTGTATGTTACCCCAGTATCCATAGCTTCTTACTTGAAACAATGACCGCAATTTGAATGATAACATTGGCCAACAGAGTTGATACCTTTCTGTCAAGCCTTCTATAATATTTCTACTGAAATTTTCTCCCGTGAATATGACTAATTACCAATGGAAAGAATTAATCTATTAGTTGCGACAGTGATTGACCAACTGGCCTGTCGTTGGTTACTGGGGTTTTTGTCGGTAAAATCAATACCTAATTTTCACCTAATAGTCTATGAAACTGACCCTTTAAAAGAACCATTTACTCAGTCTGCTGATGTGACCGCTGCTTCCCTCTCACATATGCAGATCTCTTCTGTAAAGGTCCTTCTTCTACCTCGCTCTCTTCTGGGTATCGAATGCACAGTGATGGTTGCGTTAATGAAAGGTTACGAACAAGAATCCAAACGACAAGAATGTTATTCACGGATTCGCAGATGTTTTCTATGATATGAACATGCCTACTCGCCTAAAATCAAATATATATCGCACATTGGTGAGGCCACTGGCACCGTATGGTATCGAGAGCCGGCCTACTCCTAGAAGTGCCAAGAGCTCGCTACATGTTGTGAAGATGTGAATGTTGAGAAGCATATAGGAGATTACTCTGTACTATCATTTCAATAATACAACCATCAAACAAGTAGCAGCGGAGGCTCCAGTTATTGAGAAAATACTCGAGGGGACACTTCGTTGGCATGGACTCGTCTTATGAGCTTTATTCTTAACCAATGTATCGGGACCATTGTCGGGAAGCAGGGTCTACGATTCTCTCTAAATAGCCGCAATATACTCGTCCGAAATTCTGACAATATCCCAAAAGTCTGGAATGAAGAATAAGAAGTGAAAACCTTGAAAGAGTTGATTTTAGGGCACAATGCAAACTCTCCTTGAAATAGATCATACCACGAAATGCATAGAGAGCTCTAATCTCTACCATCAAATACAAAGAGAACAGAATAGCAAAGGCACCTAAACCTATGATAATATTTGCAAATCAACTGATAAGCGTAACTCCCTGCTAAATAACCTTGGCAAAAAGACTGATGATAAGAAAACCTTATAGGCCTATAAATATCTTCTAATAACCCTTCGCATCTTTAAAATGTTCCATTGAAATCTGTAAAAATGTAAACATTGAAAACCCTTGCATTGGTATCTTCTCCTCAATCATGAAATTGTGGAGATGAGGGGTTTTCAGGACAGAGAGCATTTCCTGAGCAATCCATTAAAGTGATTTCTCAACTCATCGGCTGACCTAGAACTACTTTCAGCCCTTCCAACCTCCAGCCCGTTCCTTCCCCCACTCCCCCCACACTAAAATACAGCCGGTACAGAACTGCTTATTGACTATCGATTGGCCGTATTGTCGCAAAAATTTATTGATTTTTTACCTGACAAGAGTCCTGGTTAGCCCGTCCAGCGCAGAGCATATTGCTGGTGATACGACTAGGGCGGTATTTACTCTTGCGACACTGGTCTAGACTCAAGATGGGCACCTGTACCTCCTGGACTACGCCCGGTAACTCTCCACCTTCAGATGTGCGACCCCAGCCAACCACAGTACCAACTTTCCCTGCTGGGTCTTCTTTTTCTGAAACATTACAACACATTAGATATTTCATTTTTCCGTTCGACAAATGTATGAAGTTGCAGGAATAAGTCCAATGAAAGATTCGTACTACCTCCAAATGAGGTTTGGCAGTTAATTTAAAAGTTAGTGGAGAAGGTTAGTATCTTAAGTGGAAATAATGATGAGGATATGATGATGGCTTTTGTTACAGCCAAACATAGAGGATATCTGTCCTTAAGTCTTCTTCATGTTTCTTCCGTCGCTACTTCCGTACACTGGTGGGATCTGGGTATGATTTGTTACTCATTTTGGTTTGGACCAGTTTTACGACCGGATTTCCTTCCCCACGCTAACTCTATGTGGAGGGATGTATTCGCTGTTGCTTGTTTTTGTAGTGGCTGGTAGAGTAATGTGTTGTATGATTAAGAAGAAGAGTATATTGGGACGAATATAAATATCCAGTCCTCGGGTGAGAGGAATCAACCAGGCGCAGTTAAAATTCTTGATTGAGCCGATGAACTAGATGTTAGGCTCTTTTAAACAACAAGCAAGCAAAATTATTGATCCGATCAGGAACCAAAGCTCTCGACGCTGACAATTAAGCCAAGAAGCCGGATGTCCTTACGGAGGAAATTTTTATAATAATTGATATACATTCAAAAGTAATTGTTCTATCCATCGCTGATGGATTATTGCACAAATTAAAATTATAGGGTTAGCAGGGGTGCTAACTTGTGAGACGCGAGGGGCGAGCACGAGGATCCAGATGGGCCTTAGTTTAGCTCCTGGCCGTGCGCGTAGAGGCGCGCGGCTGTGACCTTGCATCCGGGAGATAGTAGGTTCGAATCCCACTATCGGCAGCCCTGAAGATGGTTTTCCGTGGTTTCCCATTTTCACCCCAGGCAAATGCTGGGGCTGTACCTTAATTAAGGCCACGGCCGCTTCCTTCCAACTCCTAGGCCTTTCCTATCCCATCGTCGCCATAAGACCTATCTGTGTCGGTGCGACGTAAAACCCCTAGCAAAAAAAAAAAAGTTTAGCTCCTGCCTTCTCGTATAAAATTTCTCATCGGCCTTCCTTTGTAAACTTTTGTTTTCTTTCTGTTCAGCGTTCTCAAGATATTCAAGGCCTGTGGAGTTTTTTCATCTCCAAAACTCTCATTTTTCCTTCAACCCCCCTTTCGAATGATCGTTCTACCATCTTTTCCTCCTCATTTCTATAGTCGCCATTATCTTCCTGAACGTTATATTTTTGATTCTTCTACTTGCGCAGTTAAGTTATCTCAAAAAGGAATCTAGGCTTATTACAACTTTTAACTGCTTTTGAAATCTGCAGTGCTGGGAATTCTTAATGTAATGAAATGTATGTATAGCTCTATGAAGTACGGCCTGATATATTTAAAGCAGCAGAGTGCTGTAATATTTGTGATGAAATAATATTAGCTCATTCCCATGGTTTATCTCCTCATAAAAAATAACCACACCAGTATCTACAACCATTTCCAGTGAACTCGTTCCCATGATGTATGAACAAAATTTCCATGTCAGTGATACTCGCGGTTGATAGACGTATCAATGAAATTCTAAATTCGTTAATGTCTTTGTTATCGCGACCCCTGCCCTGAAAATGTATGGACCGGACGAGTTGGCCATGCGGGTAAAGGCGCGCGGCTGTTAGCTTGCATCCGGGAGATAGTGGGTTCGAATCCCACTGTCGGCAGCCCTGAAGATGGTTTTCCGTGGTTTCCCATTTTCACACCAGGCAAATTCTGGAGCTATACCTTAATTAAGGGCACGGCCGCTTCCTTCCAACTCACAGGCCTTTCCTATCCCATCGTCGCCATAAGACCTATCTGTGTCCGTGCGACATAAAGCCCATAGCAAAAAAAAAAAATGTATGAGATATAAGAGATGAGGAATTGCATTTCCTACTATGTTTCTTGTGCACATTTTTAGACCGAACTAATATTTGCAAATATACGTGGATGTTAGTGAAAATGTACAGAATCATCGCCAAGGTATTGTTGTCCGTCTTAAGGTAAAAACGTAAGAACAGATAATTTGGGAAATAGTGTTTATTAGCAATGTTGTTTCGTATAAGTATTCAATACAACTCATTTTAACGGAGATATTTAACAATTCCTGTCTTGAACTCTCAACCAATGTTGCTACGTCACTGTACACTAAGGAAATAATATTAACTGTCTCTACGTACACTATCGAAATTTATACTGTAAAGTGCACACTGCTTCTACTTGTATATACTGTACTTCACCGTATGTGAAAGAAATTAAGGTAAACGTATTAATGAGCATGATAAAGCAACGCTAAGTACCGGCAGCATACTCAAGAGATTTTTGGCAGTTTCCTGTAAAACAACAAGTTACAGATTCGATAGTATACGTAGGGACAGGCAATATACAGCCTAGTGCACGCCCCAGCTACACCTGAACTTAAATACTAAGTTTCTGAAATTCTGCCACGTTGTTTTCTAATAATAATAATAATAATAATAATAATAATAATAATAATAATAATAATAATAATAATAATAATAATATTGTGTAGCCTCAGGAAAGGCTTGGTGCAGGTCTTTCGATTTGCCACCGTATAGGTGATTGCACGTCTGTGAGGATGGGGGCTTGTCTGAGATGAAATATAATGCTGAAGAGTCACAAAACCCAGCCCCCGAGCCTGAGGAATTAAGTGATGAAAGTCAAATTCCCCGACCCGACCCGGAAACGAGCTCGAGGCCCCTTGAACCGAAGGCCTGCATGTTAACCATTTACTCATGGAGCCGGATATAACGTCGTATGAAGCAAACAAACAACCAAACCAATCGTACTAACGTTGAGATGAACTTATTTTCTATTTCTGTTTTGCCTAATTCGAGGTTGGAACGAAGTATAGGGCAAAAATTTTATGTGTGTAGGATATATTGATATAGGTATTTTAGAGAAAATTATTGTAGATTTGAATGGTAAAATGAAAGGGAAATATAAAATAGAACACCAAAAATTGTCTCGTACATTGGCCACAAATTTCTACTAATTAAAAGTAATGATTCAGTTCCAGGAATTATGAAACTTGGTTCTTTTCAAGCAAGAGAAACTTTATTTTGTATTCTCGTGCACTTGGAGAATCATTTCTCAAACTACGTACGGTGAACAAAGTCAGAAACTGCGTTCATGCTTCAAACGTTTGAAAATTTGAATGTAGTAGTGTCAAAACGTGGTTTTGGTTAATGTAGCATTACAACCTTCAACTATTTTTAGTTTATAACTACTGTTAGATAGGGGCTGCCTGGCTGAGGCGGTAAACACGTGCTCGGTTCGCACGGAAGGACGTGGGTTCGTATCCCCGTCAGGAAGTCGTAAAAATTAAGAAACGGGATTTCCACTTCCAGAGGTGCATATGGCCCTGAGCTTCACTCATCCTACACCAAAAATGAGTACCAGGTTAATTCCTGCGGGCAAAGGCGGCCGGGTGTAGAGCTGACCACTCTACCCAATCACGTGCCGAGGTTACGAATGGTGGAAGCCTTTACCATTCACCCCTCCAAGGGCCTCCATGGCCTGTACCGAGATGACTTTGCTTTGCTTTGCTTTAACTACTGTTAGATAAATTTGAATGACAACACTTTAGTGTCACATGTTGCATGAGTCTCCCTTTAAATTCTACGAATACTGTTTCAAAGAGGAATAAATAGTTAAGGAACAAGATTCCTTTTCAGATGACTTTTAACATAGGGTGCGTTTACTGGCGAGACCTAGCGTTTACTTTGTCTTTTAGTATGGGCTAGAACAAATTTGTTACTTTCATTGAACTGTCTCAGTGCCATCCTTGGCTTTGAAGGTTAAGAAAGAGGCTGAGATATGAACGATGCTAGTAATGCCATTCCTGTTATGATTAGTGTAAAAATGTCACTCATAGAGTCGTTTGACGCATGAATTTTAGTGGGCTTGGTAAACTGAAGTATAATAGTAACTTTTTTTTTTTTTTTTGGTATTTGCTTTACGTCGCACTGACACAGATAGGTCTTTTGGCGACGATGGGATAGGAAAGACCTAGGAGTTGGAAGGAAGCGGACGTGGCCTTAATTATGGTACAGCCCCGGCATTTGCCTGGTGTGAAAATGGGAAACCACGGAAAACCATCTTCAAGGCTGCCGACAGTAGGACTCGAACCCACTATCTCCCGATTACTGGATACTGGCCGCACTTAAACGACTGCAGCTATCGATCTCGGTAATATAGTAACTTCTGGTTGGGCGAGGAAAGCAATGGGCAACTATCTCACTCATTTCCCTAGAATGCCTCTTCAGGGAGCCTGGAGCATCTATGACACTTGATGTTGGAGCTGTTGAGGATCAAACCAGTCTACGAGTTGAATACCTAACATACATACATTTAACTTATGATTATAAGTCACAGACCTACAATAATTGTATTTAGAAACCGAACGACAGGGACACAAATTTTCATTTCATAAAAATATCTCTTACTTTGGTCGGAATTCGAAACACAACCACATCTAGTGATGATGTCACTCAATAATAGTATAATTATTCTGCATTTAGATTGGTCTGTTGTAAGTTGTACGGCAATGAGGTGAAAATGGTACCTCTAAAAATTATCTGTTAATCGTGTAACAACTTGGTACCTTACCTAGAACAGCCATCAATAACTGTGATCTAGTCCCGCCGTGTAGGTGTAAAATGTCTGAATGCCTGCCTCTTACATGAAAGCCCCGATTTCCAACTATCCCATGTATATTAATTCTGGACTGAGAACTGGGTCGGCTTTCAGTTGGACTCGTGAGTTCAGCTGAGGAACTATCTGATGTCAGAGAAAGCGGACTCAGTCAATAGAGGCAAGCAATACACTGATGAAGTAGTCATTGAAATATTTGCAGGAAATCTCCGTGTGCTATTTGGAGTGATGCATCGCACTATAGATTGTGACAATCCAAGTGGAGGATTTGTGTGCAGCGAATGTTTGGAGAACAGTATCGGCCAGGATGCGAAGTGCCAACAGCTATATTTGGAGGGGTTTGAGGTGGTCTTTTCACGAAATTGACTTAGTTCTCTCTTAATATAGCACGGGATTCTAAACATAAAAATGTACGATGAGATTTTGACCAGCTGCATATTGAACACAGTAGAAAAACACTTCGGTTATGATTAATGTCTGCATTAGGATTATTATGTTCCCTATCATTAAACAAGGCCCAAGAATTAATTGTTTCTTTAGAAAGTAAGGTTCCAGAAATAGACTGGCCAGCCCGAAGCTCTGACCTGAGTCCTGTGAAACGGCACTGAGACAATTTAAAATTTCGACTACGCTGCAGACCCCAAAGACTCACAGCACTAGCTGCTCAGTCTATAACTCTCCAAGGAGAATGATCTACCATTCTTTCAGTGATGTTCAAACATCTGATGTGCCGACTCCCGGGCAAAAATAAAGATGTAATGAGAGAAATGGTTTGGCCTCCCCGTATTAATGTCCACTATTGGGAAGTGTGTCCCCGTAATTAGAGTTTCCAGTAGATATCTGAACACATTCGATCAGATTGTGTATACTGTCCTCGATACTATTTTCTACTTTCTGATGCAGTCTGTAACCTTGTAGTTTCAATTTATAGTCCTCGAAGAGTTCAATACCTTTTAAAACTGACAACGACCTGTCTCAGCATTAATGATTTCCCTCAGGTATATAAGTCCATATTTAAAGAATCCAAAGAGTACAATAATGCTTAAAGTAATAATATTACAGAAAAAGAAATGCACTTTATATACATTCATGTGCAATTGAATTAGAGATACTTGGCACCCCCTTGCGCCTTGGTGATGTGGCCTTGCATGGACGCCACAAGACACCGGAAACATTGGGGGGCAGTACTGATCCATGATCGCTGCACAAGGTGCATAACTGGTGTTAGAGCAAGCATATACACTCATGTTCATAAAAAGCAGAAACCTTGAAAGACTAGAGATAGGAAGTTCGTATTCACAGGGCATGTGCATTAGTATGTTCTGAAGAAATGATTAGCATTGGGAACTTGTAGGCCCTCAGGTTCAAGGTCCACATCGATATCTCGGCACACCACCACCGACGGGTAAAATATGCCTGCTGCTCTCGTTTTCTCTATAAACTGAAGCTAATGGACCAGTGTGACTTGAGCATAGGTGAGGATGCCTCGCAGACATATGCGACAACCGTACCGTCAAATGAGTGAGTTTGAAAGAGGGCACATTATTGGTATGAGAGAACGTGATGCATCCATCTGGAAAATTGCTGCTCATGTGCGACAAAGTGAGTCGGCAGTGCAACGGGTGTGTACGGAATGGCTCACAGAAAGCCGTAGAACACGACGAGATAAGTCTGGTCGCAGCACCATGACCATCCCGCGATAAGGTCGACCATCCGAATGACATTGCAGGAGAAATCTGCGTCCTCCTCGGCTCTGGCACAACAGTGGAACAGTGTAACACATCGTACACTATCAAGAGTGACAGTCCGTCGCCGTTTATTACGGCTTGGGTTAACGGCGCATCGTCCACTTCTCCGCCTTTGACTAATGTGCATAAACATGCTAGACTGCAATGGTGTATGGAACGACGTCACTGGGGACAGGAATGGCAGCAGATAATGTTTTCGGACGAGTCCAAGTTCTGTTTGTTTGAAAATGATAGCCGCATTTTGGTTCGCTGCAGACCGGGGGAAAGGCATCACATTGATGCATTCGCAGAAGGCATACAGTGCCAACTCAAGGCCTTATGGTGTGGGGTGCTATTGGGTACAATCACGAATTAAAGTTGGATTTGTTTCCAGGGCACTGTGACCAGTTTGACCTACGTGAATTACATCCTGCGACCCATAGCCAAACCCTTTCTGCACGACACCCCAGACGCCATATTTCAGCAGGACAATGCGCGACCACATTTTGCTGCACGAACACATGCCTCCTTGTGGTCACAAGATGTCAGACTGTTGCCATGGCGCGCCTGATCTCCGAAATTGTCGCCAGTCGAAAATGTGTGGGATATGATGAATCGACGGGTGCGGCGCTGTGACCTAATACCAATCACCAAAGATGAACTGTGGAACCAGGTGAATGCAACATGGATGGCTATACTCCAGGACGTCACTGGCGCATCATTCGCGTCGATGCCATCACGCATAGAACAAGTTATTAGTTGCCTACTAGGCAACATGACACATGCTGAACCTAGGTGACGGAAATGCTAATCTTTTCTGCAAAACATACTAATGATCATGACCTATGAATATGAACTTCCTATCTCTAGTCTCTCAAGGTGTTCTGTTTTTATGAACATGAGTGTAATTCTCGACAGCATCTCAGAGGTGCTCAATGGGAGTGAGGTCGGAGCTCCTCGGGGTTGAGGAAAGCAACTTTCCATCCGCTAAGCAGTCATCAGACCAGACAGTGACATTTCTGGAAGATGGGCTAGAGCATTATCTTGCTGTAGGTACAGGTCGCCTGCAGGGTTCTGGAAGCGATAAAGTGGAGAACAAGATCTTCCAGCAGGTTCCTATAACGTTCGCCGGTGTGGGACGTTGTCAGATGTACCAGGGTTCCCATTTCATCCTAGGTGAACAGTCTCCATACGAGGATATGACCACCACCGGCCTGAATTGTACGCTGCTGGCAAGAGGTATCCATTGCCTCATGTGACTAAGGACGCGCTCGTATCCGGCCATCAGCGTGTACCACCGGATACCTCGACTCATCTGCCCAGGCAACCTTTTTTTTTTTTAAGCTTCGGACATCCAATGGCGGTGTTCCTTTGCCCATGTAGTTAATTGTGCTTTGTGACGGGTGTTGAGCAGAGTTACCGTCGTTAGACGCTTACATTTATACACCATGTTGAGGTGATGCTTCTGAATGATATGGATGATTATTAGTAAATGTTGTTGTCCAGCACTGAATAGGCGAGTGATCTGCTGCGCTGTAGCCCATCTATCAGCTGTTACGATCCGAGCTAGCTGACAAAGTATTTTGTCATCAACGTATCGTACGCCTCGACAGTTGGCCCTGGCGGCGGTGATTTTGTCCCATTCCACGTACACACGGTACACGCTTGATCCCGTAACCTTTGAAAATCTCAGTCAGCCATACGTCTTACGCTGACAATCTGGCCGCGATCAAATGCGCTGAGGTCCCGTGTCTTATCCATCCTGTAGTCTACGGTTATTCATACAGCCCTACGAGGTCTGATGTCCTCGATGTTACATGCTACGCTCCCCTGTTACATTAACCGCACAGCGCCATTGCTGCGCCACGGCAGCTATTTCTAATTTAATTAATCATGAGAGAGAGCAATACTTGTGGCAGAATTCAAACAGCAAAATAAAGCTTGAAGTAGTAATATATACTTCAGTACATCTTCATTATTGTACAAGCATTAGAGATTTTCTGAAATAAACGCCTGTTGTGCAACATGCCTTTCAACATACTACACAGATTTTAACGAGTGAATAATGCAGTAGAAGGCTAATATTCTAACGGTTGTTTCTGCATTCCACATTATGATTTTGTAATTTTTGTGAGACCTATAAATGTCAAAAATGATGATAATTTAATAATTCAGATAATGAAAGGATATAAACACCGCATAGCCTGAAATACCAACTTAGAAGCGACCAGAGATTCATGACGAAATAGTAAGAAAATTCAAGATTTCAGGTAAAATGTCAACGATATCAGGCCAAACTTATGAACCGAAACCTAAAATTGATGAAACCACCATAAACAATTTCCAGAGGACGTACCAAACTGAACAGTTTCGTCTGTTCGTACTTGTGTATTTGGAACATTAATTCAGTTATGACAATGAACTTGGCTATATGCAGGACTTTAAGTCATAGTGGATATTTATTCCATCTATAATTTACCTATTAGTAAAAATTGAAAATGGGCACATTTGAAGGGCTTATTTCCAAACTGACGCAACTCCACTTTTTTCAGATTTCAAGCTAAACGTGAAAATGTATTCCCAAAATAGTACATTATCACGTGGAACCTATACATTTTCAACGTGGATTATATTGTGATTAAAATGCCAACGAAAAGTTGTACTTATTTCCATTGTGACGTAAATCCTGGATGTTTTTTATGTCCATAGTGCCACTATTCCACATGACCAATAGCTCGGCGCGCACATATCACGTGACAGCTTACTGGTTGTGGCGGGACCGCGCTCTATAGCTGCACTCGCTTAAGTGTGGCCAGTATCCAGTAATCGGGAGATAGTGGGTTCGAATCCAACTGTCGGCAGCCCTGAAGATGGTTTTCCGTGGTTTCCCATTTTCACACCAGGCAAATGCTTGGGTTGTACCTTAATTAAGGCCACGGCCGCTTCCTTCCCATTCCTAGGCCTTTCCTATTCCATCGTCGCCATAAGACATATCTGTGTCGGTGCGACGTAAATTAAATAGCAAAAAAAAGTGGTTGTGGTGGGGCTCTGCTCTTTTGTTCGTGGTTTTGCAGTGTGGAAACACACCCTTCTGAGAAAAATGTAGGAAATGGTTATTTCTTGAAGGGGAACAAGGACCATTGGGCAATGTGATGAAAGAAGACAAAATCAACGACATTAAGATCTTCCTCGATAAACTGGGTGTACGTGAAGGATATCCTACCATGGCATTTTATGATATAATGCTTTCTTCTACTTCAACTGCTGAATGTTGAAACCCACAAACAATAAACAGTACGTCCTTCAACTCGAATGTAATCATGATTTTTAAATGTATTTTTTGAGTTGAGCATGTGAAGTATATGGACCAGTAGGTCCTTCCAATCATTTCTCTACCGAAAATTTGTGTTTTCAAAAGTATGGGACAATCATCTTTATGTTTTTAATATTGTAGACATTTTAATTTCCATTCATGTTATAGGCCTATGCAGTTTGGAATTCTTAAATTGTGAATACATACAGCATTTATGAAGTATTAAGCAATATATCTTGAATATTTCAGCACCTATAAAGGAACCTAGCCTACACGGTTCTGCATAATTCGTATTTCGAGCCAGTCTTCATTTCCAAAGTGACGTAAATCCATGATATCTCGTCAATTTTTATGGAATTCTTTGCACTAAGATTTTAGCCACCATGACAAGCAGATTTTATTCGAAGTGATGATGAATTCTCTATCTTATCAGGAATTCAAGTAATTAAAAATGGTGATTTATGACAATTTGTGTACCTTGGAGATGCGTCACTTTGGAAATAAGCCGTTATTTTTTGGTGTTACCACGTTTCAGCGATTTATTTAACTCCTAACCACACACATGAAGTACAGTACATGTGTTAGGATGTGAGGCGCTTTCTAAGTTCATGAGGAATATTCGAACAGATAACGGCATTAACCTGGTGAGGTAGGGGTGTATTGAAACATACGGTATCCCCAGCGTGTCGGAGGGGTTCTTTCTTTATGTTCCCGCACGAGTTCAACGATACCTTGATTCTTCGAAAGGTCAGACCCTGTCCTTTTTTTACTCTTATTGTATTTAGTAGAGAAAGTGTATATCGTTTATATCCCTCTAAAACAATAATTATCAACATCAGTCGGTGACATTTCAGAGCATTCAAATACAAGATACAGACTCTACATTTAATGTTTGTTAAAGAACTTTCTATTTCTGAAGTTAATCTACATTAAAATAATCGTAAACCATATTACGTTTGTGTTTTAGCTTGGATTAAGCCTACTAGATAAGATTAGCTAATTCAGAGTAATCATACCAGATGCTGGTAAACAGACAGGTCGGATGCGCTTGTTGAAGCTCACAGTTTTTCTCAGTTTCAGTAGAGCTATATCATGGTTGTAGGAGTTCACGTCGAAATTCCGGTGTCTGATTATCGCCGTAACAGCTCGCATGATTGCTGGTCCATCAGTTGTCTGGAACTGATCGTGATCTCCCAGGAACACACGGATCTTTGACCTCTTCAGCCTGAAATGTGACCAATAAATGCAATGTATTAAAGCGTAACCCTACATGGAAGACACTCAATAGACTGAGGACAAAAGTTCCACGCCGTAAGGCCAATCCGAATAAGTAGAACATGCTCGAGAGGAGGAATGAGCTCTACGACTGCGATAATTCACAGCCACTAAATTACTTATTACGCTGCTCCTTGACGAACACTTGTTTATTGAACTTGTAGGATTTTACTCCCTACACAATTACAATCAAAACTCAAGCTGTATCAGCACAATATTTGTTACATGGACAGGCTAAAGAATGAAGGATTATACTCATAAGAATTAGCAGCACACACAATGAGAATGAACAAAAAGGAAACTTCAGTCAAGAACTTAGCGATGTCCCACATCTTGTACTTTTACAAAGAGCTCATGAACGCAGAACGTAACCATGGCAGGAAACAAGCAGTGAACAAAGCAATGACAAAATATTATTCATATGAAGCCGATAGCCGATAAGTTAGTAGTTTGTGTTTTGTCGAGCGCGGTGAAAGCCCTTCGGCCTGTGTAGAAGTTTCCTACAAAATTACGTCCATAACCATTACCACACACTAGCAAAATATTATTTGATCTGGACAGAAATGAGTCAATTACTTCAACATAATTAATTTCAATGAAAAAAATAAAATGGGGTATGGCTTTTAGTGCCAGGAGTGTCCGAGGACAAGTTCGGCTTGCCAGATGCAGGTCTTTCGATTTGACACCCGTAGGCGACCTGCGCGTCGCGATGAGGATGAAATGGTGATGAAGACGACACATACACCCAGCCCCCGTGTCAGCGAAATTTTTTATTATGGTTAAAATTTCCGACCCTGTCGGGAATCGAACCCGGGACCTCTGTGACCAAAGGCCAGCACGCTAACAATTTAGCCATGGAGCAGGACATTAACTTCAACTATTCCATAACAAACAAAAGGACCTGCTCTGCGTTCGGCCAGCGCAAATCTCATTCATTTCTTTTAAGTGCACCTCATATAGTGAGAGCAGGCAAGAAGGCAGAATCGGAGACTGCACGTTAACCATCTGAAACTTCTTCTTCCTAAATTTTTTCCGGCGGTGGGTGTAGATTAAGCCCATTTTTACGGCCAGATACCTTTCCTGACCACAATATATCCAATGTTGCATATTCTTTTGTGGTGGTCCGTAGTCCGAAGTGTCGTATGTAAATGACGACTGTGTATTGAGAAGAATTGCAGACGACCGCTGACTTTTAAGCAAAGAAACTGCTCCTTGTCCGCCACTGTGGTGTAGTGGTTAGCGTGATTAGCTGCCACCCCGGGAGGTCCGGGTTCTATTCCCGGCTCTGCCACGAAATTTGAAAAGTGGTACGAGGGCTGGAACGGGGTCCACTCAGCCTCGGGAGGTCAACTGAGTAGAGATGGGTTCGATTCCCACCTCAGCCATCCTGGAAGTGGTTTTCCGTGGTTTCCCACTTCTCCTCCAGGCAAATGCCGGGATGGTACCTAACTTAAGGCCACGGCCGCTTCCTTCCCCCTTCCTTGCCTGTCCCATCCAATCTTCCCATCCCTCCACAAGGCCCCTGTTCAGCATAGCAGGTGAGGCCACCTGGGCGAGTAACTGGCCATTCTCCCCAGTTGTATACCCCGACCCAAAGTCTGAAGCTCCAGGACACTGCCCTTGTGGCGGTAGAGGTGGGATCCCTCGCTGAGTCCGAGGGAAAAACCGAACCTGGAGGGTAAACAGATTAAGAAGAAGAAGAAACTGCTCTTTAATTGGCTTACACGAGTAGGTGGTAATTTATTGGCCTTTTTGACGGTATTGAACATGATAGTGAAATTCGCAAGTAAATCCAAAGAAATCTTTTCAAGTAAAATGTATATCAACTAAAATAAAACAAAAATAGAATGAAGCAATTAAAATTGTTGTTTCCGCTGGTTAACATTCATCTCGACATAAGGCGCTATTTTACGTGCTCGACTTCGCAGCGGCCGACCGCAGACAGTTATTAACTGTTTTAAACTGTTCAGATTAAAGTATTAAACCGCACGCATAATAACTGTAACTAGAAACGTAAATAAAAATAGAAATAACAATAAAATATTCGTGTTTCACAAACCGCTCTAGGATGGTTATTTCTTCTGTGTAACTCACAACTGATCTTCTCCTCTACCGCAGCGATGATAAGTGATTCTTTGATCTATACCGGTTGTTTCCTTAGCTGTTGCGCGCACGATACAACACAGATTCTCTCCAGAATGGATATAAATATTGTAAGATACATAAAGAATAAATACCGTAACTTAAAATTTAATTTATTTTTCTCCTCAATCTTTATTGTCCTCTTACTGGCATATTAATTGCGGTAGGGCTTGTTCTTCTGTCTACTGGTAAACTAGATGGCAACTATACTGGAGACCATCTACCCAGAGTTGTAACTCCTTTGCCACGGTTCCTTGTATACTACCAGCTATGTATAAGCGTTAGGTAGCTACCGGGGTCTAGACAGAAATATACAGGAGCTGAAAGGACTGATTTTCAGCTAATTTTCGCTTTCGTTTTAGTTTCTGATTATTTTCAGAAGAATGAAACTTATTTCGATCGTCTTACCTTTTCTCTACCTGTAATAGATGAGTATTACCAAAATGATTAAGCAAGAGCATCGTGTAACTGTGACAGCCTGAGAAGCAAATTCATGAGCAGTCTTAAGTTAATGCACAAGGTCATAACTGAAAACGAATGTATTCTAAGGTGACTGGGAAACATTAGTCAGGACTTTGAGAGAACGCCTCAAAGTTGCTAAAGAGGTAATTAGTCCCCAAACCTTGAGTAGTTTACGATAGTGAATTAATAGCCTTCTCAGTAACAAAGGCTAATCTTCTCCGGTCACCATATTGATTGCAGAACACATTCTTTTCAGTTATATCCTGATGATGGTGATTATTATTATTATTATTATGATTATGATTATGATTATTATTATTATTATTATTATTATTATTATCCAGGTTTTCTGAAGTTTCCCCGGTGTTCAGTTGATATAAGCCTAGTGATATACTATTGATATTTTGAGTATCTACATGTACGGATCCTTCACATCTCTATACTTCTATATAGCCTATATAAAATAAGAGTTTTGTCTGTACATTACTCGGAATTTAAAAAGGATTGTACTTCTGTATCGGTCGTGTCCACTGTAACGAGAAAATGCACTTTTAAATTTCCCGTAATGTCTGTCTGTCTGTCTGTCTGTCTGTCTGTCTGTCTGTCTGTCTGTCTGTCTGTCTGTCTGTCTGTCTGTCTGTCTGTCTGTCTGTCTGTCTGTCTGTCTGTCTGTTTGTCTGTCTGTCTGTCTGTACACGCATCACGAGAAAACGGCTGAAGAGAATTTAATGAAAAATCGGTATGCAAATTTGGGGATGAGTCGCCACAATCTAGGCTATAAATAGTTTTATTCACGTTGAGAGAAATGGTAGTTTAGGAGAAGGCCTAAAATTTAATTCTCAGATATGTATATTATTAGTGGTCGTATCGGTAAATACTACATAACTAAAATAATCATCATCATCATCTGTTTACCCTCTAGGTTCGGCTTTTCCCTCGGACTCAGCGAGGGATCCCACCTCTACCGCCTCAAGAGCAGTGTCCGGGAGCTTCAGACTCTTGGTCGGGGATACAGCTGGGGAGAATGACCAGTACCTCGCCCAGACGACCTCACCTGCTATGCTCAACATGGGCCTTGTGGAGGGATGGGAAGATTGGAAGGGATAGGCAAGGAAGAGGGAAGGAAGCGGCCGTGGCCTGAAGTTAGGTACCATCCCGGCATTCGCCTGGAGGAGAAGTGGGAAACCACGGAAAACCACTTCCAGGATGACTGAGGTGGGAATCGAACCCACCTCTACTCAGTTGACCTCCCGAGGCTGAGTGGACCCCGTTCCAGCCCTCGTACCACTTTTCAAATTTCGTGGCAGAGCCGGGAATCAAACCCGGACCTCCGGGGGTGGCAGCTAATCACACTAACCACTACACCGCAGAGGGGGACAACTAAAATAATATAGAATTAAATTTCCGATCGTTTATGTCTTATGCATTTTGCCGTACCGGCTATGATCACCGAGATATCCATGAATTTGGATTTTTGTTACTAAGTCCATATCAGCGCCGAGTCACGAGAATTTAATGAAAACCGGTTTGTAAAGTCGGAGAATAAGGAACTATAGTCTACGCTATTAATAATTTTATAAGACGCCCTATTATCACAGAGTCAAAAAAAAACTAAATAAAAATGAAATATCGTATGGCTTTTAGTGCCGGGATATCCCAGGACGGGTTCGGCTCGCCAGGTGCAGGTCTTTCTAGTTGACACCCGTAGGTGACCTGCGCGTCGTGATGATGATGATGAATTGATGATGAAGACAACACATACACCCAGCCCCCGTGCCATTGGAATTAACCAATTAAGGTTAAAATCCCTGACTCCGCCGGGAATTGAACCCGGGACCCTCTGAACCGAAGGCCAGTACGTTGACTGTTCAGCCAACGAGTCGGACAGAAAACTAAATAACTACAATATAGAAAGGTCAAAAGTGGATCAGCTGTAAGATTGTAACATTGTTTGTTGTGCTTTGTGTCTTCTGTTTCCACGGAATAATGGCAGAGGAGTATTCACGGCTGCCTGTGACCTGGTGATTCCAGCTCTGGAACTTTGGACTGTTAGATCGGCACCGTAGTGAGAAAATGTGCGGTTTTTCATTTGAATGGATGAAAACAATAACGGTATAAGTGACATTTAAAGAAAATGAGTTGAGTGCAGGATGTAACTCCGGGAGGATGTATCCTTTCACCAGCAAAGAGATACAAGTGATAGCGGTAATGTTCTGCGCTCTAGTGATGGGTGGTAGTTACAAATGAGTGTTAAGATGTTTAAAATGCCTTTTTCTCTGAATGAACAGAATGCTACTTATACCGTTACGGTTTTCATCCATTCATTTGATCGATTATTTCATATAATAGCATTGCTTTAAATTGCTACATTCCTATTGACGTTTTTGTAATGATCTCTGTTGACTTCAGTTAGGAAAACCACAGTCTTTCTGAGAAAACCGTAGCGAAGAACGTGTACATCAGCTAGTCCTTCATACGGCTGATGTTCTTGTTCTTGTTGAGATTTACCTTGTGAAGTGCATCAGACGGCAGGCGGGGAATTTTCATTATTATTATTATCATTATTATCATTATTATTCTCACCCCTACTCGAACAATGACAAATCTATCCTAATGACAAATCTCTCTCATTCCGTTATCCACGGTATGAATTTTTTTCCTTTTAGACCTGTTCTTTCTAGTTGTGACCTGTTTTTCTCAGTCCATATTTTACGGGTTGAATTTGTATACATAGTAGGATGTATAATCGGTACCCTTGCCCACACATATTCGCTGATAATGTCTTTAGCAACGTTGTCATGCCGCTAGGTGTTCTCTGCTGGGCTATTGCACAGAGGCCACTTATGATTTGCTCTATATTTTCTCCGCCCATAATACACATTGTACAATCCTTTGGTAGGTATCTGTCTTTGATCGTTCTTTCTTGGCTCCGTTGGGACTTATAACGGTAATCATGAATTAATCTGTTTCACAGAAAGTGTTATCCACTTATAAGATACATCAAAGTAAATATCTGGCTACTTAAAGAAGGTCGGGTATCTGCCATGAAGCTGTTTAACTTTCCATTTTTGCTGTTTTGCATCGTCGTCGTCGAACTTACTCGGACTGCTAACCTGATGGTTGTGAATTGTGATGCACACATACAGTAGACTTTAGGTAGTGCAATACGGAGTGAATCCTTCCAACTTCGTTCATGGAAATACTTCCTCAGTGCAGTTATTTATTATTATTATTATTATTATTATTATTATTATTATTATTATTATTATTATTATTATTATTATTATTATTATTATTATTATTATTATTATTGTGCTGTAAATCCTGGAAACACGTAACCTTTACAGTTCTGCTACAAGAAGTTTTCGGCCCTTGATTACTATTTGAAAAACTCCATGATCATCATTGAAACTATATCCGCCTCCATATGGTAACGTCCTTCTGACCTATGCCCGATTTCCAGTACTGCCAGAGATGAAAGAATGGTAGGAGGGATGACATGTGGACAATATGGCACAGGTGCCTGGAAGAAGCGGGACCGAGGACACGAGTTTACTTTTCTTTTTCTTTTTATTTGGTATTTGTTTAACGTCGCACTAACACGTCGAAGGTTTTCGGCGACGGAAGGGTGGGAGATTGGGATGGTAGCGACCGTGGCCTTCATTAAGGTACAGCCCCAGCACTTGCCTGGTGTGAAAATGGGAAACCACGGAAAACCATCTTCAGGGCTGCCAACAGTGGGGTTCGAACCCACTATCTCCCGAATGCAAGCTCACAGCTGCGCGCACGGCCACTTGCTCGGTTTACCGAAACTACTCAAGAACGTAATTCATTAATAAAATCTGTAAACGTAAATTTGTTCCGTGTAGTACGACTCAGTATTACTGTATAATGTTTTTGCTAAGAAATACTTCTTTGTGAAGGCATATATCTTTAGATTAACATAATTTACAAAGTACACGCATAATTTAGAATGAAATATTTCCCAATCTAGAATGAATTCAGCGAACCCGCAATGAACACCCTGAAGAAATACGTTTAAATTAATATAACTGGAGTCATATTTGGCTCAACCACACTAGTGCTACAGAAATTGGAATTCGGCAACCTTACCTCAGTTGGCTTTGCAGTATATCACAATAGTCATCTCCAGGTTCTTAGGTGTAAAGGATCGTCAGTTTTCAGACAGCACGTTGCTGATGGGGTAAAAGTTCCTTTTGGGGATCATTGCAAGTATCTAAGTGTTAATAAAAGGAAGGTTCTTCATTGGGGTAATCACATAAATGGTATTGTAAATAAAGGGTACAGATCTCTGCACATGGTTATGAGGGTGTTTAGGGGTTGTAGTAAGGATGTAAAAGAGAGGGCATATAAGTCTCTGGTAAAACCCCAACTAGAGTATGGTTCCAGTGTATGGGATCCTCACAAGGATTACCTGATTCAAGAACTGAAAGAAAATCCAAAGAAAAGCAGCTCGATTTGTTCTGGGTGATTACCGACAAGAGAGTAGCGTTACAAAAATGTTGCAAAGTTTGAGCTGGAAAGACTTGGGAGAAAGGAGACGAGCTGCTCGACTAAGTGGTATGTCCCGAGCTGTCAGCGGAGAGATGGCATGGAATGACATTAGTAGACGAATAAGTTTGAGTGGCGTCTTTAAAAGTAGGAAAGATCACAATATGAAGGTAAAGTTGAAATTCAAGAGGACAAATTGGGGCAAATATTCATTTATAGGAAGGGAAGTTAGGGATTGGAATAACTTACCAAGGGAGATGTTCAATAAATTTCCAATTTCTTTGTAATCATTTAAGAAAAGGCTAGGAAACAACAGATAGAGAATCTGCCACCTGGGCGACTGCCCTAAATGCAGATCAGTATTGATTGATTGAACATCGAGAAACTTTTCTCCTCACCAAGGGACGTTAAGGGTTCATACTTGAAGCAAGTTACATCTTCCTATTCAAAAACATTCACATCCAAATTTTCTCCTTCAATTATTTCACTTATCTTGCACATAATTTGATACCCCTAGATTTTTCAAGCATTAGTTTCATCTTTTGATTTCGTTTCATTGTCATTTGCTCTCTTTTCAGATGCGGTTCAAATATATGTATCTCCTAGAGAAAATATATTTAGGAGGTGATGGATGAACTAATGTTGATTTGAATTGAGAATGGGCAGTAAAAATATGGTTGGAAAGAGCTGAAGTGTAAAAAAGGCTTTAAGACCTAAAAAGACCATATCGAAAAAAAACGCTGAAAAAGGCAAAAAAGGACAAATGAAACCCACAATTTTCTGGCCAATAATAACCCAGAATGAACACATATTATGTTGGACCTTGTCTTCGGACATCTGAGAAAGAAAAGATTTTTCCTTAACTTCCGAGCCCTAGTTATAACTGTATATAGCATAGATAGCTGTTCCCTTGGGTAATTCTCTCTCTCTACACCAGAGTTGCGAATTTGAACGGCCTATTGCGGCCGTGCTGGCTTGACTGAAATGCGCGCAGCTTACGAGCCAAGCATACGTCACAGTCAATCGAGAGAGAGAACACGCTTGGCAAGGCACAGTAGTGACATTAGATTGTGACCGCGAAGCATTCCTCACATTATTTGCAACGAAATGTTGATTGGGGCACAGTGCAAAATAAACATTGTAATCGCTTGTAGAACCTAATCTTATTTTAATATTCGTGTTTGATTTGTACTGCGCTCGATATTACCAGTGATGGTATGATTTTTCTATATTTACATATTCGAAGAAAACTGACATGTTACAAATTTTTTCTTACAATGTACACAGATACGGCGTTTAAGCGTGCAGCCTACTATTTACAGTTTCGTGGATTTGAATGACAGAATTTCCACTATGAAAAGGAAAATTCCTGCCATTCATTTGGTAGAACGTTGGAATGCTCCCTGACTGGATGGTCATCGTATCAGCCTTCGGTTGGGAGAACCCCGGGTTCGATTTCTGGTCAGGTTGGGGATTTTTAATCGCGTGAGTTTGATTTCTCTAACTTAGGGTCTGGGTGTTTGTGTTCGTCTTAACATACTTTTACATACAACTCCACAGCCCACCACAGAAACATGTATTAGTAAATACATCCCTCCACATAGAGTTGGCGTAAAAAAGGCATCCGCCCTTAAAAATGGGTCAAATCCAAACAACGTGTCAACTACATGTAATTGGGAAAAGGCGAGGAAGACGAAGGTCATGATTTAGAAAAACGTAATACATTTACATAATGCGACAAATTTAATGCTTGAATTTGCACAGTGCTGTAGTGCTAAATGACTTTCCCAGTTCAGTGGGTATTGTAGTAGCATTCTTCATTATACCTTTTCGATAGAACAGGCTGTCCACAAAGTATTGCAGCGTCACCTGCTTGCGTAAAAGTACTGTTAGCGTCATGTTTCGGCACAGCCCGTCCCTTGATCTTTGTTCTCATCTTCCACCCTCTCTTTCTCGTTCCAGTTTCTTCCTCAGGATTTTTCTCTTTTTTCTCCAGTTATTGTTTCATCCCATACCGTCCTAGTGCCATCATCTTCACTGTTACCTTATAGAGTCTGATCTTCGCGTCCGTTGATATGTTTCTTTTAATGCACAATTCTCTGGATGCGAGGTAGGCAGTCTTCATCCATTTCACACTCACTTTTATGACCTCGCTGGTACTGTTCCTTCCAATCACACATTCCCCAAGGTACTTGAACTTCTATACCTTCTGAACGGTGTCTTTTAGTGTTTTCCAATCTCCATGGTTTTCAGAGTCTTCATCTTGTAATGCGATACGTAGTCCTACCCTTCTGGCTATATTGCTTATGTAGTCACAATATTTCTTTACGGCTTCTTTCGTCTCGCTTACTCTGACTATGTCGCCCGTAAGGCTAGACAATCTATCTGTCCCATGTTACCTTTCGTATCTCTCACATGTGTCTTTTGTATCCCCATATTGTCGTTTGTTATCCTCCGTTGTCTGATAACTTCGTTCAATGCTTCGTTCAGGCTTAATTCCTTCCTTTTCAAATAATGTTTGATTAGTTTGAATCTACTTTATTTCTGTGATCAGCTGTTGAGGATGTAGGCCTACTGTAAAGAGCCACCTCCATAGAGGGTTTATAATACTTAATACAGCTTCCATAAAAGAATCGTCATATATAAAATAACTGGTGATGTGTTCGCACATCGACATCATTCAGTGGTGATTGTAGTTGTGGCACACGGTAACCATGTATCTCAACAACATGCTGTGCCTCAATGAGCAATAACTTCAGGATATTTTCACTTTCAGTCAGAAATATTGTCCAAGAATCAAAAATCCCTCTCACGTCTGATATTAGATATAATCTAACTCATGGTGCAATAGGTTTCCTGCAGAATCGTTTGTTTGACAGTAGATTTTACAGCTCCAGGTTCTTATTTTCAAGACGTAAGTTAATCTAATAATTTGGGCCCGATCGTAAATCACAATGGCAATATTACTTTGTTAGACATGATTTACCCAGGGTTTTTGTGTCTTTCACATGGTAAAAACTCAAAAGATGTCGTGTATATTAATTTAGTCCGCAAAAGTACTAATCTAAACAATTTAGATATTTCATAGGAGACTGACTCAGGATAACTTATTCATAATCTCGAGTAACTGACATAAATATAACGAGAATGATTTCTGCTACAAGGAGATGGGAAGAACGACTGGAGAACACATGCAATGAAGATATGAAAACTGGGGCAAGATGAATTATACAGGTGAAGTATTACGTATGAACTAGAATTGGCAGTGGGATTATGTCAATAGATTAGCGAACCATAATTACCTAGGTGTTTCATCGAGGTTAAGACAGAGGGATACCAAGGAAAGGAGTTGATATTATCCGAACTGAATTAATGAGAAATTAGCATCATCAAGACAAAATTACTGGAAATATAACATTTCTTTTAAATTAAATATTTGAAAAAAGTACAACATTCCTGTTTACAGTACCTGCGTACACAATGAGCGGCTGTTAAGACGTAGTCCGAGTTGAGAAGAGAACCTCCGCAATGAAACCTGCCATCGTACACCAGACGCGCCACCCATGGGTAGCGGTTTACTCCTGTTGGTCGACCACCCACAATACGAATTTCTTGATTTGCAACTCCACATTCTGTAAATAAAAACGTATTTTTAGCCCAGGAAAACCAAAGAGCCCAAACAATTAGCGAGAGAATATGGGAGGTTATGATGGTGATGATGATGCTTGTTGTTCAAGGGGCCTAACATCCTGGTCATCGGCCCATATAACAGGATATCGTACCCTTAAATCATTGTTTAAACGTTCATCAGTGCATTCAAAGTATAAGCAACGTCTAGGATTCATCAAAATCGTATTCAAGGTAAGTTACAACATATCAAATATCTTAAACTGCACCCCCTACCAATCGCCACAATGCTTTTATCTGTAATTTACCTTACTGATGGCAATAATAATTAGTTTATATCACTGCACTAGAAACTAGCACGAAGATTTTCTGTCTTTAGAAGACCCAAGTCCATGTACGATATAACGGAGCACAAATTAAATTCGTTCTAATTCGGAGGTACTGTATATACCATGGTGCCATGTCTACTTACAATTTATACATTCTTCCTAAATATTACATCAGAGATTGTTAGAGGGAAAACTAGGATCGTCAATGCCGGATATGGTTTGGTTCGAGCTTGAAGACAACCATAAATATAAAGGTTTTTCACTCAAATCAGCCATGAGACATGCAAAACGGGCATTTTGGACGCACATTCTTCAGCTTTGTTGTGATGGTGAAGATTTAGTCCTACATAGTAGAGCACGTACTGCGGGTGTAGGTTGCCAACAGCTTAGCTATGTTGAAACACCAGATTCCGTGATATCTCTAAAGTTAAGCAACACTGGGTGTGGTAAAATCTTGGATGGGCACCCCATATGCGATTGGTTAGAGACAGAGAGGAAGGGACTGTCTAACCAACTTCTCAGCATGGCTGGTCAGTGACTTAAGATGACTGATGCCTCAAAGCGAAGCATTAAAAACTTGATTATGAGTCGCTTTTGCTACATTATGCACGTTACTGTTCTCAGAAAATGAACATTTCTTCTACATCATGACGAACTATTTGAATATAGTATTTTATTGTAAGGTAAAAGTAAAGGGCTTTCGAATATCTAAGCTGGAAAGAATGTCCTCCCCCTACCCCCCCCCCCCCCGAAATTATATGTGTACTGTATCTTCAGGGTAACTACTGTTTCAACGATGTATATGATGCATCTGTAATAATCAAAGAAAGTGTGTGTGTGTGTGTGTGTGTGTGTGTGTGTGTGTGTGTGTGTGTGTGTGTGTGTGTGTGTGTGTGTGTGTGTGTGTGTGTGTGTGTGTGTGTGTGTGTGTGTGTGTGCGAGGCGCAACGACGCTATACCGGTATAACACTGGCATGTACCCGCGACTTTGACCGCGTTTATTAATTCACCCATTAGATGGTTTTAAACCATTTCTTTAAAATCAAAACAAAAACATAGTTATTAATACACATCGTTTTTACATAAATTGCATGGAATACATAATTTTATTTTTAATGATATTGTTACTTTCCGTGCTTACTGTTACTGGATGGTACAAATTATATTAAAACAATGTAAAATACCATATTATAAAAAATAAACTAATATTTCCTTATAGAGATTCCAGGTAAACCATGTTAAGTGTTCTGTCATTTTGAGCTAAAATGTATAGAACGTTTGCCTTTCCAAATCTTAAACACCTCACGTACAGTTCACCATGCGAGAAACACCGCTCCGAAGATCGAGTCTTACACCTAGCGATTGTCATTGTACCTTGTTGATGTATACAGCGAAACTGTAACAAACGGGGAACTGCAGATGTCTAAAATGAAACATTACATCCTTTTTTTCTAGTTGTTTTACGTCGCACCGACACAGATAGGTCTTACGGCGACGATGGGACAGGGAAAGGCTAGGAGTGGGAAGGAAGCGGCCGTGGCCTTAATTAAGGTACATCCCCAGCATTTGCCTGGTGTGAAAATGGGAAACCACGGAAAACCATTTTCAGGGCTGCCGACAGTGGGGTTCGAATCTACTATCTCCCGAATACTGGATACTGGCCGCACTTAAGCGACTGCAGCTATCGAGCTCGGTGCGATTGTCCTTGTACCTTGTTAATGTATACAGCGAAACTGTAACAAACGTGGAACTGCTGTCGTCTAAATTGAAACGTTATATCGGAAAGCACGGTTTGTGTCCGAGGAATGAATACTACATCACCCGCGGCATGTCCAGTCATGATAGTGGATTCAATAATATTCTGCATCAGGATAGGAAAGGCCTAGGAGTTGGAAGTGGCCGTGGCTATAATTAATGTACAGCCCCAGCATTTGCTTGGTGTGAAAATGGGAAAACACGGAAAAACATCTTCAGGGTTGCCCACAGTGGGATTTGAACCCACTATCTCCAAGATGCAAGCTCACAGCCACGCGCCTCTAACCGCACGGCCAACTCGCCCGGCATGTATCACTTGGAACGAAAATTCGTTGATTCGTAACATTAGATGGCAGAACCATTCTGGTCATAGTTCTAAGCAAAAATATTATCACACACAGCATTTTCTCTAGGTGCAACGACCATATATATAGCTCAATGTTGTAGGTAAAATAATTAGATATATTCATATTTTAATGTTTTGCCAAAAAGGCCGTGGTTTGAATTTCAACCATAACGTGTGAGAGTTTCGAAAAGGGAATTTACGCCTCAGTGGTTCGGATTTCACATGAAACATTACGCCGCTTGGCATTTTGCTTGGGATTAACATCCATTTGGTACTCTAAGCTAGCATTTTACTTTAACTGCTGGGTGATAGTAGCCAAGAGGGAGGTATTTAAAACAAAAGTAATCTTACAAGCAAATATCACTAAAATAAGATGTAAAAATCGAGACGTATTCTTGTCCCTTTTCGTACCCGGGAAGAAGTAGCTGATGTGGTACTATGTGTTGTATTAGAGCTTTCATTACATTTGGTTTTATTTTATAACTATATACATTTTGTACATTATGAAAATCTCGTTACATCCCCCCATTTTAGGCCTTGGATAGCTAAAACTGCTGCTGGGCCAGTTAGCCTGCAGATATTTGAATGTAACGTGGTCAACATAATTAGTCGCGTTGATTGAATTGCATCCTTGGAATGACCTCGAATCGAACCAGGAGTCTCAGGTAAGCAACGTTACTTCTTCACTGTGTGACTGTCTCGTTAAAATACACAGAGAAGAATCTAAACACCGAGCGAGCTAGCTATGCGATCTGTATGTCGTGTAAATGTGGAAATAGTGAGTTTGAATACCACTGTCGGTGTTTATGAAGATGATTTTGCGCGGTTTCCCATTTCCACGCTAGGCAAATACCTTCATCAATTTCACGGCCTTTACCTTCGTAATATTAGACTTTTCGCCTCTTAGCGCTGTCGAAACCTTGTGAGAAGGGAAGTAAAGAAAATATGAACTATTTTCCTGCACCCAAGATAAATATTGAGTTCATATGATTCGTTTTAGCCTCCAGTAATAGCACAACAAAAGAAAAAAAAATACTGAATGACTGTTGTGTATTAAGTCATACTATATATAATATAAAGTGAAACAACTTTTGTATGTATGATCTGTGCCAAAATGACAAATTCTGACATGTTTTGAACACTGCGTACTAACTGAGAATCACAGCTATCCATGATATACTGTACAATACAAGTCAATATCTTACGACATGTGCAGTTTCTAATCTTCTCATCCTCATCGTCACCGTCCGAGCCACCTTCAGCCAACCCGAAGATGTAGTCGAAGAGAATCCTCTGGTCTCCATCGCGACTGGCTCTGGTTACTGGAAGTACCGACTGCAACATGTGAAAATGAATATTAAAACTGAATAATTTGAATAGTATATATTCATGTATTGAAACAACACTTAAATGCTCTTCCGGAATAAGATACCCATACTCGACTGGTAAGAATGCCTCCGTCGGCTAAATATCCAAGAAGAACACGAGTTCAATCTTCGCAACTACCAAATAAATAAATAAATAAATAAATAAATAAATAAATAAATAAATAAATAAATAAATAAATAAATAAATAAATGCATATTCACATCCATTATAATAAATCTTGTAGCACCAATTTATGTTACCATTAGGAAATGGTACCAAGCATTGGTGTACTGTCAAAACCATCTCTTCTATACCGATATCTTAAATACACATATGCTTAACTTATTTGTTAGTAACCTGTCCCAGTTATTTCTGGAGTGACTGAACCATCTTAGTTCATTCTGGGTTATGGCCCAAAGTTTAAGGTACCATTTCTGGGGTGAATATTCCACCCGAGGATTGACCGGGATTTGAACCTCTGTCATCTGGATAGAAAGGCAATAGCATGTCGTCCTATGTACCTAATTAGAAGCACTAAGCCTGTAAGTAAAAAAAGTCCTATTCCTTTCTGTTTACATATAGTCTGCCGGTCTTCGATGTCTCCACAAGCATACTTGATGTCTGCTGTATGCCCGCAAATATACCTAAAGGCAATCACAATGAGAAATTATACTTATTTTGTTATTGGATATAAGTAGAAAGTTGGAGATGGCTATCTTTCATCCAAATAAGCTTATGTTCTCGTGATTTATCCTACCAAAACCTTTGGATAGGTGAGTGGTGTTAAAGACCAATTGACCTCCTGAATCTAAAATATCTGCTACATCTTGCTGGAATCCCGTAAGTTGGGCCTTGCCGGAATAACCTTTCCGAAACGCCAACTGCCTTCTGTCAAACCAGTTAGCAATTTCACAAACGTGTGTAATATAATAAAAAATAATGGTTTCCCACGGAGTACATGCAACACATGTCAAACTGACTGGCTTGTAATTGTCCGCTTAATGTTTGCAACCCTTTCCTTTGTACGCTGGAGCTAATATAGCCATTCTACATTCATTTGGTATAGCTCCTTCATGCAAACAGTAATAATATAAGTACTTCGTATATCCAAATCCATTACCATCTTATCAATTATATCTTAAAATATCTCCAGAAATCTTATCAATTCCAGCTATTTTCTAACGTTCAAATTTTGTATCCTTTTGTAAATGTATCTTTATCATGTGTAAATTGCAGTACTTAGCTAATACTGGTCACCTCTTCTACCTGAACATTATCGTTATGTCCAAACATATTCATAATCTGCTGGTATAGGCCGAAGATAAAGCTTTTCGTTTTATTCTGGTGGTTTAACGTCGCACCAACATGTTGAAGGCCTCTGGCGACGCGAGGATAGAAAAGGGGTAGGATTGGGAAGGAAGCGGCCGTGGCCCTAGTTAAGGTACAACCACAGTATTTGCCTGGAACCACGGAAAACCATTTTCAAGACTGCTGAGTGTGTGATTCAAACCCACCATATCCTGAATGCAAGCTCATAGCTACTTAACCCTAACCGCACGGCCAACTCCCTCGCTGACATTTAAAATGATCTCATATATCTGACATAAATTAATTAATTAAATCATCTGTATAGAGTCAAATAGACAGAAAAAAATTGATGTATGTCACCAGGACAGGTAGAACAAAAACCAATTTAAAAATCGCGCATTTGATAATGTTCAAGATGTCAATAACAATGATATGAAAATAAAGGAGTGTAAATGAGAAGAAGAAGTCTGCAAAAAAAACTATTAACTTCAAAATTCACGCCAAGAAATTCAAAATTCAGAATATGAAAAACAATTGTCCAACCAGTGCTACTCTTTGTCTACCTCTCATTATGTATGAAGATAGCATTATTACTAAAAGAAAACAATACCTGGAAACTATGCAGCATTAAGGACAGACGAACGACTTACAGTTACTGATATAACTGCCCTTGTATAGATAGACGTCTGATATTGTCTGAACGTATTCTGTGAAATCGGAAATGATAGTCTGTTGCACCAATTTTCATTGGTTACTACGTGGGAAGAGACCTGTAGGTCGAAACTTCGCTGGAGAGAACAAGCCGTACAGCATCTCCAGGATATCAATGGAGAAGAGGAGCACGTGTGGAACATGAGCTAATAGCAGACACTTGATGGCAAGGCTAAAATACTGTTTTGAATACCCGTGGTAGTAAATTTAACACAATTAACAAGGTTAGGTCTATGCTGCAATATAAACGAGTTGAGTCTTGTACTAGACGGTGCCAGCTATCATATTCTGTAAAGAATTTTGGTGAACGAGTAGTACTGGCAGTTATTCTACTTAAGCCCATCAGTTAGAAGGTAAGATAAGCGGCATACATCTACCTGAAAAATGTGTGAATCTACAGACAGACCGAGTAAAAACACTCATATGTTACATTATATACACAGCCATTCAAGAAGCACAAGACCAGAGAGAGGAGAAATGCCATCTGTGCTATCAAGATATTATGACATCAGATTCTTAGAGCAAAAGGAGGTTTTAATTCCCTTTATCTGCTTTTAATCTTACGATACGCATGAATGCTGGGCTTTAATCTCGAAAAGAGGTTCAATAACGTCACAGTAAAATTGATTAGTCTGCAGAATATAAGCACTCTGGAATACTGCCCTTAATCGAATAGAGTGACTCAGTCGGTAGAGCCCAAGGTGAGGGGTTCAGACCCGGCTGCGTCTGGTGGATTTTGTAGATGCTCAAAAATGTCAGCCTCCTGTCGATAGATTTATCGGCACCTGAAAGAACGCAATTCCGGCACCTGGGTGTCTCCAAAAGCCTTAAAAGCAGTTAGTGCGACGTAAAAACAGTAATATAATTAACGACTGTTCCGGAATTCCATACCACAATCACCAGCACAGGATGCAGCTTCTAATCACCTGAGCAAAACAATTTACAGTACTTGATTGTGATGCGCGGAGTATTATATTTATTTCGATAATCGATTATGATAGAAGGCTCATTCCTTGCAAATAATAATTCATTGTATTATTTCATGAGGAGAGTGAGAAGCCACTTGTTTGCTGTCCAGGAGAATATTTTCTTCAGGAGAGCAACTTACGAATTAGCGAAGTTTTGCGTATCATCCTTGTCCGCTTACTCTCGAAACTTCTTGTTCTTCATCTTTGTCTTGTTCTTGCTCTTCTTCTTATTATTATTATAATCATCTTTCATATTCTATGAAAGAAATATTCTCTTTGCTCTCCGGATCTACCGTTATATGCTGGAAAGAAGCCAGCTACTTAGAAGAGATTTCCAGTCAGTATAATTTCACTAGTGTCGGTTATTTAGACGGAGAGCCAGCAACAAGATAATGTTTATGATGACGTCATCATAATGCTTTCCAATTCCATAACAAATGTTCTTTACTGTTTAACGTACGTGTACTGTTCAACAATAATAATATAATTCACTTGTAAAGCAAACTGTAGTTTTCTTCATGGCTGTAGGGTGAAGAATTACTGACATCCAGGTTCTTACCCTGAAAATCTTTTTAATTTGATGGCACTAAAAAGGCAGACTGGTGAACATAATGGTAGCAACATATCACAGCCAGGATCATTGATTGGTAAATTAACATTTTCAGCAATACTGATATTATTGGACTGTAAATTTACACTTTCACAGATACAATAAAGTTCATAATATCAATTTTGGAATTTGGAAAATATACAACGAAAAAATAATATACCCTACAGTGTAATTACAACTTAGTACAACTCAACCTCATCAACCCTTCCTTCTAATTCACTGTGATACTCTTATCTACAACAATCGAAACACCGCCACCGAGTTTATTATAGGATGTTGCCGAAAAATATTATGCCTAACATCAACTATTTCACTGTTGTACACAGCTTGACAACCAAGTCTCAGTGAGTACCAGAATGTTGTGTTGTGCTGCAAAAATACCCATATAGAGATTCCTTAGTATTGTATACGGATGGGCGTTATGACGGTTGAGAACACGTAGTACACTTGCCTGATTCATAAATAGAATAGAATAGAACAGAATAGAATAGAATAGAATAGAATAGAATAGAATAGAATAGAATAGAATAGAAAAGAATAGAATAGAACAGAACAGAATACTCCGATTCCTTAGTTCCGGATCGACTTGGGAGAGAGTAATCATTTATTGCAGTCCAAATTTTTTTATACATGCATGATTTTCCTTGTTACAATTAGTTTGTCTATTACTAAACATTACATTTAAGCCTGTTTACAACCAATCTCTACATAGTAGTTTTAAAAATTTTATTTATTTCTTTCCCAGACCGTAACAATGTTATACGAGCTAACTTTTACTAAGTTGCATTAGTGCAAGTATTTATTTATGTCACAAGTTATGAACAGAGTTATCCCCGACTTACAATAGACATTATGGATGAGCTGAATGACTGCATGAATGGATGAATGAATGAATGAATTATTGCATGATTGAATTGTATGCATGCATGAATGAATAAAACACTCCTCTCTCCCAGTCACGGATAACGACCAACTGGGGAGGGGACATTCATTATTGAATGAGTGATAGAATGATTGAATGAAGTGAATGCTCTCAGTCCATCTCTATGGAACTCCAGCAGCTAAAGAGAGAACATTCCAATATGGATGAATGAATGAATGAATGCCTGACTCATGCCTCTTCTTTGCGTGATTACATGGGACTAACGTGCGGACCTACAACAACAACAACTACTACTACTACTACTACATTAATTTCACTCTACTCTACAGTCACTCGTTTGTTTCTGTTAGGTTTTCTACAGTAGGTGTTACACTTTCACATAATTGGTTAAAGAGGTTCACAAATAATTGTCGACATGGTTGACGTCTATTGATATATCGTTCCACACGTAGAGCACAAGAACAAACACCATTCTTCCCACATTCTCCATACTCCATTTTCATGTCGATTTTTTCGCCATTGGTAAATACCATCTTCCTCCACGTCCTGCTTCTTGAACTATCACAAACTAAGTGACAAGGAAGTCACAATACAATCAGTGTACTATAAAAGAAACTAACATAAAACATCATAGCCTCGTAACTAGTCAGTTGAATGGAGCAGACAACTGTCGGTATTTACAATTTTCAAACTACGACAACTCGTAAACTCCCTGTACTAGAATCCTGGAACAAACACGATTGACATTCTAATTTACTATAGTTTGATTTTGTTGTCTGATGTCAATAGACATGGTTTCATTTCAAAATGAAACTTTCTAAAATAATACCGGTACATTAAAATCCACGTAGGACCTGTGACTTACAATAATTATGAGCCCTTCGTTACACTTCATTTCTGTGCAAACTGCACATCATTAACCCCTTCATCATCATCATCATCATTTGTTTACCCTCCAGGTTCGGTTTTTCCCTCGGACTTAGCGAGGGATCCCACCTCTACCGCCTCAAGGGCAGTGTCCTGGAGCTTCAGACTCTTAGTCGGGGATACAACTGGGGAGTATGACCAGTACCTCGCCCAGGCGGCCTCACCTGCTATGCTGAACAGGGGCCTTGTGGAGGGATGGGAAGATTGGAAGGGATAGACAAGGAATAGGGAAGGAAGCGGCCGTGGCCTTAAGTTAGGTACCATCCCGGCATTTGCCTGGAGGAGAAGTGGGAAACCACGGAAAACCACTTCCAGGATGGCTGAGGAGGGAATCGAACCCACCTCTACTCAGTTGACCTCCCGAGGCTGAGTGGACCCCGTTCCAGCCCTCGTACCACTTTTCAAATTTCGTGGCAGAGCCGGGAATCGAACCCGGACCTCCGGGGGTGGCAGCTAATCACGCTAACCACTACACCACAGAGGCGGACTAACCCCTTCAATTTCAGAAATATTAGGGGTGCATGTTGCAGGTGATTCACATTGTAATCTCCTTCTTTCCTATCTCCAGGAATTGTCTTGGCGAACTGGTTGTGGACGAGTATACACACGTGTGCAGCGATAATTGGTGTTGGTGAGATGCAACATGAGAGATCCCTGACACTGTATCAACTAGTGCCAGACATGCTATCTCTTTCACTGCTGAGTATGACGGTGATCTAAAGTGAGTTTCTCTCATCGGTTGGCCGGCAGACGCCCACCTTATCTGCCTCCCGTTGACTCACCATTCCCTGCTCCACGGCGCAGCAACAAGGGTAGCACTTTATCCTCGGATGACTTGAGTTAACAATTAAGGAAATGTGAATTAACAAAATTATTAATTAAAAATTAGTCCGTCCCCGCGGTGTAGGGGGCAACGCGTCCGCCTGTCACCCGGCGGCCCCGGGTTCGATTCTCGGCTGGGTCAGGGTTTTTAAATTGTAAATTATCAATATCCCTGGCGTGGGGACTGGTTTTTTTGTGTTTTCCTTAACGTTCCTTTCCTCACATTCAACACTCTACCCTTCCTCCATTCCAATTACACACAGGTTCATATCACATGGTGCAAGCAGGGGCAAAAGATCTCTATAGGTCGACGCCCCGAACAAACAGCATTCTTTAAATCAAAAATAAAAAACCAAACCAAACCCCATGGCACTACAGCCCTTGAAGGGCCTTGGCCTACCAAGCGACCGCTGCTCAGCCCGGAGGCCTGCAGATTACGAGGTGTCGTGTGGTCAGCACGACAAATCCTCTCGGCCGTTATTCCTGGCTTTCTAGACCGGAATAAAAAATAAACAATAAGGAAATGAGCTCGTACCTTATGATATTTTAACATTTTTCCCAGCCTTAGTTCTTAGAATGACCTGCTTCTCGTCCAAGTCGTCTTAGAGATTCTTTAGGCGTATGTTCTAATCTTTCTGCGATTTCATTTACTTTTCCCTCGTTTAGTACACGTTCTTTAACACTTTGCTTCTTATCGAGTAAAGAACCAGTTCCTCTCAGTTTGTTTACGAGTTTTCGCATGGTCTCTCTATGTGGAGGGCGTACATCTGGAAACTGTGTTACAAATCGCCTAACGACTACCCTGTATATTGTTATGGAATATACTGGAATGAAATACATGGATAATCAATGAATCCTTGAAGAACTGAATTTGAGATGCGTGTATAAGAAATCAACGTCCGTGTTGGGTTCTCTATAGGTATTAAATACTGAGACTGAATAAAATTACTTATACACGAATGTGGCGACGTTTAGTAAATTCACAGAGGCTTGCAGACTGAACGCTGAAAGGTATAACAGTCTATAATGATAATGTATGTAATGTATGTATGTACGAATGTCTTTTAGAAAAAAAATTCGCGCAAGCTTGTGGTTTTTTGTGACTGTTGCTATCGTGATCGTAGTGACGGGACGTCTAGTTTTACCCGGAATCCGAACCACTGGAACATGACATTTCATTTTAAAAATCCTGCGTGCATTGGCAAGAATTTCTGAAATGAAAATTACGTTCTTGTGGATCAGATTCTTCATAAAGCTGCGATCTACTTCCGATTATTCTGATATTAATAGTTACCTAGGACTACAAACGTGCTTGCTTTTCATTCTATTCCGCCAAGTATTTTTATGTGCAAAATTGAACTATTAAGGCAATTAATTTCATGGGATATCACGACAGAACTAGACGATTATGAGCCAGTAAACAAACGTGGGTGCCTTGAAGCGTGCAAGAAGTGAAAGTGGCAATGACCGGCCGGTCGACATCTCGCAGTTGACCGTGACTTTGTTCTTGGCAAGGATTTCTCTCTCACAAGAACATGACACCTTGGAGGCATGCTAGTGTTCCCATGAGTAACACATCCTTTCTTTGGTGACATTCTCAAAGGAACCTTCAGCATAATGCTCGTCTTCCTTTACTGCAACATTGTCTTACATCCGTTGAGGGTTTGCAGCCCCAGATTTTGAGTATTTAGTTATGTTTCATGGCCTCCGTATGGTGAGAGGAATTATCTAATTATGGGATTCGTTTCATATAATTGGCTAGTAGCCGAAGGATGATAGCTCGAAGGCTCTACCAGCATTTATTCTCTTTTCAACGACGACGACGACGATGATGACGATGACGACGATGATGATGATAACAACTGACTGGATTTCAGTGAAGGCTCTGTCGTATAGAAGCATGGCGGCTGTTGATGAGCATGATGCACACCTCCAGCAAAAAACAGTAAATCTCAGTACTGTTTTTGAAGACCCTTGGAGGATGGAAGATAAAGGCTTCCATCATTCATAACCTCGGCACTAAGAGGGATAGAGTGGTTACCATTTAAGCTGATACTCATTTCTAGGATGATTCAGTGAATTCTTTTTTTTTCTAGTGGCTCTACGTCGCACCGACACAGATAGGTCTTATGGCGACGATGGGATAGGAAAGGCCTAGGAGTTGGAAGGAAGCGGCCATAGCCTTAATTAAGGTACAGCCCCAGCATTTGCCTGGTGTGAAAATGGGAAACCACGGAAAACCATCTTCAGGGCTGCCGACAGTGGGATTCGAACCTACTATCTCCCGGATGCAAGCTCACAGCCGCGCGCTCCTAACCACACGTCCAACTCGCCTGGTGTAGTGAATTCTAGAGTTACATGGTTCTCACAAGGCACATTGAAAACGTACAAGCGAAAGATCTATTCAAATCTTTACCGGTAAAGCGATTCAAGTATAAATGGGCATAAACGGTGCCCGTTTTCAGTCAAAGTCTCTAGAAATAAATAAATGTGGACAATATTAACTTCACGAACTATCTACTAGACGACTGCGCACAGCAGTAAAGCACGAGAGACACTTGGCTCTAGGAGTATCGAAAGAACATTTTGGAGCTAATTCTTTTTTTTTTTTTTTTTACAGGTTACTTTACGTCGCACGGACACACATAGGTCTCATCGCGACGATGGGGTAGGAAGTGGCTAGGAGTCGGAAGGAAGCAACCATACCCTTAGTTAATGTACAGGCCCCAGTATTTGACTTGTGTGAAAATGAGAAACCACGGAAAATCATCTTTAGAACTCCCGACAGTAGGGTTCGAATCCTCTATCTCCCGAATGCAAGCTCACAACTGCGTGACTGTGACCGCAAGACAAAATCTGTTTGGGGCGAATCATCACTCAGCTAGGGTATCCTTCAGAAAACCTTTTCCCTTCAACTTCCTCTTCAACACGGTTATACTTTAAAGTGATAACGTTGAGAATGGAACTTCGTACATTCGTGAATGCATTATCAATTTTCATCCAAATAAGTCAATTGTAAAAAAATGGGTTTATCCGTTGGCCCTTTCCAGTGAATCGCAACTGTAATGGATATCTTATTTTATTTATAGTTTTTCCTGCAACAGTTGCAGACTTTCAGTGGAAAAAAGTATCAATAGAATAATATGAAACAGGCACTAATCTATATGACAATTAATGAATGTGTGGGGAGTACTATAAGAACAGTGTAATTTAATACAAATGAAGCCATATTTTGAGGCATATGAATAGAAAGAAACAATATCTGTGAAGGTTACGTTCAGTTATACATGAAAGGTATATTATGATTTCTGTCCGTGGCTAGGAATAATTTCAACGCTCCCAAAGAGATATCAATCAATATACCCTGATGCAGGCCGAATGTTCTACAGAAATTAACCATGAGATTTGGTATAGTTCCAGGAACTCCAATCATCAGACCCGTGACCGTCGTGGATTTAAGATGATATTTGTCCTGAAAGAAGTCGATTGATGGTTCGTTAAAAAGCTTCTTTTCAGTATTTACCTTCTCTGATTGTTGCTTACGAGATTGAAAACTGATCGTCAAGGCTTATACTGTACACCTCACGAGATGTAGGTTTGAAGGAGAGAATATATTTTCCGCCTGTTGACGCTGTGCCATCTTCATTGTAATTACCATGTAAAGGGAATTAAAGATCTTACTGTGTGCGATGTCGTGAATTTTCTACTGCCATCCCGATCTTTTTAATGATACCCGGATTATAAACGTCCATTTAGACTAACAAAAATAGTTTTGAGTATATTCATCATCCGTCCGCTTCAAAAGGAAAGAAATATCAAAATACCGAGGCGGGAAAGTTTTAGAAATGTTAATAAATTATGGACTGTGTGATTCTACGGATATTGTAGAAACATATGAAATATTGTGTTACGTTCTGCAAGAGTACATAAAGTTAAGACATTCTTTATAAAACTCATTACTAATAAACAAAACTTGTTTATTATTAAGAACAGAAGTTGTATAACATCGGGGCTATGTTTTATTAAATAATCTAGTCCGTTTATTCCCCGGCAGGCTTAAATGAAGTGAAAAATGTGAACACATTTCCGTTTGCGGGAGTGTTGAGCACAAGAGGAACTTATGTCTTATTCAATAACTGAAATCCATAAAACACTCACGATGATGGTTCGTATACTGTATATCATCTGTCCCAATCTCTGAGCGTTTTGACTCCATTTTATTTTTAATTCATTAGGGTAATTTGAAAGCAAGTTTTTTCCTCGCCTCTTCATGGGTTGCATTTACTTTCAACTTCGAGTATAAAACTAACAGTTTGTCGAGCACCCTATTCCGTTTATGTTTGTTCACATAAGATATCCTGGATTGGAAGCATCCCGCAATGCGTCGTTGAAGGCTTAGCAACTTATTGGTAGTGTAACCGTCCAGGCTTCTCCAGCCATACTAATTTATTGTACAGTCCTATTACGTGATATCACTCGATATCAAGATTATCCGTCATCGGAAATTATTCATTAACACATATTAATTTAACTTCAACCAATTGTAAATAAGGCTTTTGGAATCATATTGTATATTAGAACATCATTTATTATTTAAATTATAAGATAGGAATTCATTATGTACTGTAGATATGGTCAATATGTTGAGTCTGAGTTTGTGTCATTTCATCTCATGTTGTGTACACGAAAAAGTTATTCTTGAAGCGGGGAAGTTATGATGAGTCATTGGGTTTAACTCATGAGTACTGTACTATACAGCGACCCGCGTGCTAGGCTAGCAAGCTAGGAGACTACATAATCGACACGCCTACTGGTTACGGGTGAAGAATGAAGAGAGGGAAGATATGATATGAGATCAACGAATCCGATGCTACGTTGTCAAGAGATTTGGCATGGAGTAGTTACCAAGGGTAGGGAGCGCCCGGGTATATTATCTTGCGCGGAGCAATCCTCAACCCACAACTTTATTATTTTTGAAACAGTGAGTTGTCGCTTCAAGACACAGTACGTAGCTGCTGTGATGTTGTCGGGTCAGGGTGAGACGAAACAAGCATACAGATTCTGATATATTCTATAATTATTCTGGACGAAGAACTACGTTAGTTCAAGTCCACAGAACTTGGTACAAATCTGTATTATATCTGTAGAATAGCTAAGTTGGATTAAGATTTCTGATGACATGGAAAAATTCATAACACTGAATTTTCTCCTCATAAGATCAACGGTGACCAATTTTCACACGCATAGGGCCAATATCTAATTTAAAGACTAGGCAATTAGGGAGTGCTAGTCCAAATAGCCCAAACCATATCGCAGAAGGAAGGAAGGATGTCCATGAAGCCAGTCTGCAAGGAGAAAATGGAAACGAGTAACCACGGAATACAGTTGACCTTAACGGAAGCTATAATTGGTGAGCCACAATTAGACAATGCAAGCAACAGTAAATTACAGTAACGTTACATTCTTAATTCCCTCCAAGCTAAAAGGTACTCATCTCATTTTTCTTTGTTTAATAAATTCATTTGACCAGATATTGCGTTAATTTTCTTTCTCAAAGCGATACTTAATGGTTAATTATTTAAAATCCTACCCCTGTGATTTAAATATAAGTCTCTATGCTATTAAAAATAAATTTTGCTGTACAGTTTTGTTTAAAACTGTAAAGCTGGCGCCCAAACAATACATAGAGAAATGGGAAACCATGGAGTGATAATTGATTCTATTTGCGTGGCAATTTGCGGGCAAGCCACATATAGTTTATATTTATATTCATGTGTCCCCAGCTATTAACTTTCGTCTCCCCAAGTGTGAAGCTTAGGAGAGCGAACAGTTACAGTAGTTGGAAATTTTCTGTGAGAAAACCGCTCGTGAGACAGGCGTTGCGACTCGAATGCGTTCTGTCTTGTTTCTCCACAAATTAATAATATATCGACGTACTTGTCTCTGGAATACATCGTGAGTGAATGAATATGTGCGGTGATATGACCGGGTAGGTGTGAATAGACATTGTGTCTCCGTTATAATGAGACACGATCTGTCGTTCACAAAAATGCATAACTTCGGGTTCGAACCACTACACTAACTTCTCTCGGTTACCACAGGCGACCAGCACACTACCACCTCAGCCACAAAGACAATATATACATTCCTCGCTAGGAGTTTAGTACTAAACTATGTCCTTTCCACCTACAAAGTTAATATTCAAGCCAGAGTTTTCTTTCATGGTTTACGGCGTTCGTTAACTATCTACCATTAGAGATCAAGTGTGATGTCACCTATTAATTCGATAGTATTACGGGGTGCATGTGTTCTTTTACCGAAAGAATTGGCCGCGCGGTTAGAGTCGCGAAGCTGTGAGCTTGCATTCTGGAGATAGTGGGTTCGAATACCACCGTCGGCAGCCCTGAAAATGGATTTTCGTTGTTTTCAATTGTCACACCAGACAAATGCTGGGGATATACCTTAATTAAGGTCACGTCCGCTACCTTTCGTATCCTAGCCCTTTCCCATCCTTCCTCCGATGTGGCAGTGCGACGTTAAACAAGGAGCAATAAAAATGTTGTTTTACGGTGATATAAATCGTATATTTGTACAGTGGTCCATAGAAGTGGGCACGAAAATTCAGCATTGTCTTTTTTCCTTTGCCGGCTCCACGACTCATTTATATTACTGACGCACACGCAGGATGCAGTGTAATATCGACGTTAAGGAGAAATTTAATGTAGCAACATGGAAAGGGAGATAATTTTGTCAAATATGTGATCCTGAGATTTAGTGTTCATCATTGAGAAAGCACCATGCCGGAAACCATCTTCACATAGCCTACATCTAAGAGGCATGCATGCGTCAGTGGAGCTTCATCCTACACTACTAATTTTGTATTTTGGAGGGCTTCTACTTCACGTGTGTTTGGATTTAAGTTGCAGGTAGAATTAACGTTCAGAACGAATAGTATTTTTTGAACAGAATAATAGTTCATCCTCCAAGTAAACGTGCAGCTGCTATTCCGGTAGACAGTGCAACGAATTGCTGTTAATACAGCCCTTGATGAAACTTAAATTAAAAGAGCAATGTTTCTTCTTAGGTGGACCAGCAAGTAAGGCAAAACGTTCGTTTTCTTGACACTGCATCTTACAATCAGACAAAAGGGGGATCCAGCTACCCAGCTGCTAAGGCAGAAGATACGAAACTCATACCTTATATGCGTGATGCCCGCAAAAGGTGCCCCAACTAACTTTTGGAAATGACACCTGATTGTTGGACGAGTGTGAGTCTGAGTGTCCTAGATTCAAGTATATTTGTGCGAAAAAAAGGAATCCAACTCTTACTCGGTTTCATGGCAAACAGTAATGTGGAACACTTTCCCATCATATCTTCTCGGCTATCTCCCACATGTCATGCATAAAAACAGACTTGTCTTCTTCAGGACCAATTTATTCTCCTCACACACAAACACTACTTAAATACGAGGTATGACGAGGCTGACAGCCGAAGTTTGAAAAGGTTTGAATTATGTTTATTCAGAAGCAGATGAAAGAAAGCCTTAAGAAGACTAGATATTATCGTCCTTCTTTCTTTCTTTCTTTCTTTCTTTCTTTCTTTCTTTCTTTCTTTCTTTCTTTCTCTGTCTTCAATAACTTCTCTGTCTGTATTACACCTCAACATATAATAAAATAATATCTTGAATTTATAACTTCTTGTCCTTACTTTAATTCGATCCCCTGTGGATAGAGGCGGTAGAATAATTCCACAGTCCCTTATATCTTTAATAACAGGTGACTAAAAGGAGACCCAGAAGTCCTCAACTTGAGAGCATTGGTTGGTGACCACTTCTGCGTGTTTGTCTCAAATTCATCACAGTTGTCTTTTCCATCCGACCTCTGTTGGTCAACTCCTGTTCTCCACCGTCCTCAACGGTATTAGATTTGTGAAGTCTAGAGAGACTTTTATTTTCATGCCCTTTGTAGCTCTTTCCTTTCTGAAACCTTCATTCTTCGAAGGATTGAACCTTTTCCTCTTCCCTTATGATTAGTGTTAAGAGGGGATAGTTGCTTAACTGTACTCCAACTTTATTAATCACTACCACCACCACCACCACGTTACTTTAATTCTGTCCTTTCATCCCCTTTCATAACATAATAGTTACATCACGTTCTAAGTACGTCGTCCTGAAATTGACGATTGAAAGCACAGGAATAAAATTGACAATTCTGTGTGTGTCTCTCTCCTTGAGAAAATATGAATATTGAAACTGTTCATAGAAATTCCAATGACTTTTCGTCGTAATCTAGTAGTCTCGGAGTTGTTTCCACGCATGTACAGGTTTTCTAACACCTACTCTCGATTAATATGCTGGAAACTTCTGCTATTCCTTCCTTAATATATTTTAATGACTCACTTAAGACCAAACAAGACAACTAATTAACTAAGGTCATAGTGATGGTAAGTAATTTATAAGGCTGATGCTTACATAGTATTTACCGCCAAAAGATTCACTTCCATACTGCCAAGGACTGTGTCTTTGACTAATGATGCCTATCAGAACATCTTCAAGCACAGTTTATTATTATAATCTCACTCCCACAGTCAGAAAATACAGTGTGTTTCATCAACTTGAAGTCGAATATTTTCTCCTCTTGTTCCAATTCGTAACCATTTTCTTCATATCCACCATTATGAGCATCATCCCTTATAATCAATTCTTACTCCTATTCCAGTAGAAGTTTCGTTATTATAATCTCACTCTCACAGTCACAAAATACAGTGTGTTTCATCAGCTTGCAGTCGAAAATTTTCTCCTCTTGTTCCAATTCATAACAATTTTTTTAACCCCTGTGGGTGGGGAAGGCAGATGAACAATTCACCCACGGTATCCCCTGCCTGTCGTAAGAGGCGACTAAAAGGGGCGAATAAGGGATGACCCAATTAGAACCATGAAACTACTTGTAATTAGTACCATCATGCGGGGAACACCATGGATTGCATTTACTTGCGCTTAGTACCACTATGTTATGTACGCAATAGGTTTGTGAGTAATAGCGACAGTGTGTGAATCAGGAGGTGGGTCCTACAGTACCTGTGATTCGCACCCCTATATGAGCAGCACCATGGGATTAGCGACACCATGGTTCTGCCTTACCTATGCTCAGTTCCCACTATGTGAGGGATTCCACGGGATAATACGAGTCCCTGTGGTTAGTCCACTTACGTGAGGAACGCCAAGGTTTGCGTTGCCTGTAAATAGCGCCGCAATGTGCGAAACACCATAGGTCTGTGTTACATGTGCGCATTACACTACCTATGAATAGTACCATAATCTGCGAGTCTACGATACTTTTGATTAGTATCGCAACATAACAAATAGCATGGTTCTACTTTCCTAGCGAAAAATACCATTATGAGGGGCCGATGACCTGGATTTAGGACTTGTTTCGACTATCAGCATAATCGATTCAGCATCGTGCAATAGAAGCAGTCCCTTGGTCAGTAATACTTTAGTTTTGTGTCAGCTTCTGTGCATGTGCATGTGAGACACTGTGGGTCGGATCCGCTGACCGTTTTAAATTCATACCCGTCCATCCATTCATTCTTCGTCCTCATGCTTTGAATTCTCGTCAGTGGAGGATTTTGGACTTTTAAGTTGTCATTTCATTTCGTCTCATTTCATACCATTAGGGGCCGATGACCTCGATGTTAGGCCCCTTTAAACAACAAACACACCGAGCTGGATAGCTGCAGTCGCTTAAGTGCGGCCAGTATCCTGTATTCGGCAGATAGTAGGTTCGAATCCCACTGTCGGCAGCCCTGAAAATGGTTTTCCGTGGTTTCCCATTTTCACACCAGCCAAATGCTGGAGCTGTACCTTAATTAAGGCCACGGACGCTTCCTTCCCACTCCTAGCCCTTCCCTGTTCCATTGTCGCCATAAGACCTATCTGTGTCGGTGCGACGTAAAGCAACTAGCAAAAAAAAATAAAAAAAACAATAAATCAATCATAACCATTTTCTTCAGATCCACCATTATTAGCATCATCCCTTATAATCAATTCTTCCTCCGAATCCAGTTGAAGCAGTACGTATTGCAGTATATCTACCAGTAGAATGTTTGTCCTTGTTTTAGTATGAAACACGAAAATTTACCTGCAAGTTCATTGGAAAATTTCGAGATATCAGATTGTTCGTATGGGTGTTCAAAATCCGTACAGTGTGTAACATGAAGTTCTTGTCGCTGGGGAACATGTTACTTTCTTTCAAGGAAACACTCCCACGTACTCCCACGGAAAGGCTGAGAGATCTGGTTTTGGATCTCCAGATGTTCTTAATCACAGAATTCGCAGGGTGTCTTCCCGTACTGCATAAATAGGCACCTAATCGTATAAAATTGATATGGAAACATGGAAAAACGTACATAGGAGCGCGATAATGCTATGTGTACAAGATTTGAGTAATGTGTAATGTACAAGTATTTAATGATATGACAGCTATTGAAGCAGCCTAATATAGTAATTTTATTATTATTATTATTATTATTATTATTATTATTATTATTTACTGCAGTATTGTACTATATCTCTAACTGTTATTATTTATTTAAAGATCCGCCTTGTCAGTACAATTCAAAGCCTAGTATATTTGCTAATACATCAAATACATAAATATATAAGTACATGTTTTGAGAATCTATTAATATTTTCTTCTTCAGATTATAGATTAAAATCACATGCATGTAATAGACCCTATTAAAAATTATTCCCTAACATAAAACTGGTTAAAACAGCACAATAAAACACATTAAAATTAAAACATGAACATCATTAATGTTTTGTCCAGTCTCGTCCTGTAAGTATCGTAAGAATTCGTATTGTTAATATGTGGCGGTGGTTTTAATGTATTGTTTTTAACCAGTTTCATGGTAGGGCATAATTTTTTAAATAAGGTCTACTACATGGATGTGATTTTAACCTGTAGGCTGAAGATGAGAATATTAATGGATTTTCTAAACATGTACTTATATATATTTATGTATTTGATGTATTAGCAAATATATTGTGATTTGAATTGTATTGACGAGGTGGATCTTTAAATAATTAATACTATAACAGTGATTTATGTCAAACACGGATCATTGGTGGCCATTATGGTCAAAAGTTAGATACTACAGTACATCTCTAAACCAAAAGTCCTGTATGTAAGTATGGCTGTAAAAATTCTGAATACATTCCGTTAGCTACTTCACGACATGTTACCATTAACGTTATTGTAATACTGAAAGTCTGTGAGACTACTGTATAGGTTTTATTCAACTTGTAGGTAACAATGCACAGTAACATTAATTTGCGTTACTGGAAGTAGGCTAGGAAAGTGCGTGCAGCATATTGAGTAAATTAACTTTGACGTTTGGCAAAGCTCAATTCTCTACAGTCCCAAAACTGAACACGTTCTCCCACATATTATAGTCGTATGGTAATCTACTTTCTCCAAACCTGTGTCCATTTCTCCAAGGTATTTCATCCATCTTCATCTGTCAAACACACTTAGAGTGAGACGGATCATGAAAAAACTTTCTTACAGCGCTCTTTGAATATTCTGGAAAGATGATCAGTTTGTTTCGGACATTTTAGTCGCATAGGTATTTGTGCTTGAACGTATAATTGATTCATTAACTTGAATAGATCAGGGTTTTGATCTCTAGATGTTGTAAATCACATGAATGGCAAAGAAACTTTTCCTACTGTATAATGTATAGCTGGTACCTAACCATAACGAATTGATATGGAAATTTGGAAAACATACGGAGGAGCGGGATAATGTTATGTGTACAACGTTTGTGTAATGTATATGACGTGTGTGATGCATTCATCCTAACCATTGGATGCCAATAATTACGTGGTAAAGGCGTGCTCAGTTCACCTGGAAGGACGTGGGTTCGATTCTCCGTCAATGTGTGGAAATATGTTTCGCACGAATGCGGGATCTAATAGACAAATGGAAATATAGAGATGGGAGTGAGAAGCATAAGATACTGTGGAATATATGAGTAATGCCGAGTAGGTTCACAAGGTGTAGGATATAAAACTTGGAAACTGTCAACCATGACATCCTTATGATACATAATATTTATTCTTGGAGAGTACAGTAACCTTTACGGTGAACCCTCCGAATAGTTCCCCAGATTGTCCACAACACGTTGCCAACGATGTGAGAATCGTCGGATACCAGTCACCTCACCATGTACGTTGCAATCGCATGCTTCGCAGCGTCTCCCACGTAATGATTCTTTCACTTTGCACTTGACAAGTCTGGTGAGTATGGCGGCTGTTCCAGTAGTTCCCATCCCCATCGCTGAAGTTGGATGCGTACAGCCTCTTCTACATGCTATCTGGCGTTGTTATGGAGAAGGATGACATTATTGAGAAGATCCGAGCGTTTGACCCTAATGGCACGACGTAACTTTTTCTTCCGAAATATTTGTAGTGCATTGCTGTCACCTCCGTGCCATTTGGCGCGAAGTTACACGCAATAACACCTCTAACGTCGTAAGCCACAATAATTAGCATCACGGTGGAAGCAGTTCGCCGGAAGTTCTGTCTTTGTAGTGGACCTCCAAGTCTCCATTATACAGATTTACGTTTGAGCTCTAGTTCCTATGCCCTGGCCCAATTATGTTTTCCAACATTTGCTCGCCTGCCTGCCGGTGGAGTACCAAGTGATCAGAGCATGTGATATATGGTGTCCACTATTGCACGTCAGTGAGTGCACGTGGCACGCACCGCGATACATTTTTAACCCAGATGAAGATCTTCCCGTAAAATGCTGTGGATTATTCTTTTTTCGGCTTGTAACTCAAGTAGTGTCTATCTTCTGCCCATGTTCCATGCACTGCACGTGACACACCATTTCGGATACTAACAGGTTTTCCGGACTGTTGCATGTCGCTGTTTGTTTCACTCCGTGCCGGAATGCAGCTGCCCATCTTGGTACGGTTCGATACGGAAGGACATGATTTCCCACAGCTTCCATAAGCCCACTGTCATTCTCTAGCATTGCAACCCCGGCGAACTACCAGTATGCAAGCTGTAATTTGCCTCGTCACATCCGTTATGTATGGAACCTGACTAACTGCTGAAGTCCCATCACCCTGTGCCTGGTACCTGTCCAATGAACCACTATCTCGAGCTGTATCCATGTACTATGAGGGTAATGCTTTCCAGTACATATGTTAGCACGCTGCAAATGTCAGGAGGTATTAGTTGCAATGACTTATGGCCCAACCCTTGTATATGAAGATGACATTGCGGGGCGCATACCACGATTAATGGCGTGGTGGTACTGTGATCAATAAGAAAACGTTGTCCACCGAACTGAAATATTGACCACTATATGAAAAAACTAACCACAAGCCCCACGGTGCTACAGCCCTGAAGCGCTGATAGCCTTGAGCCACCAAGAGACGGCTGCTCAGCCCGTAGGGCTGCAGATTGAGAGGTGACGCGACGAATCCTCTGAGCCACTGTCAGATAGCTCCTGAATTGTTCTCTCATATGTTGAGTGGACCTCGAGCCAATTTTCAGATCCGGGTTAAAATCCCTGTTCTGGCCGAGAATCGAACCTAGAGTCTCCCAGTAGGGGTGAGCTCGCTACCCCGAGACCGCGCAATCGGAACACCGTGTAAAAGAACACACTGGGTGGCGCATCAAATATGGTCTTTAAAATGTTTAACACAGTATTTTGTATTACATCACCCGTACAAGTTGGTATTAAAATACTTACTTGAATGTGCGTTGGTACACAGTATGTAGCACGTGTTCAATATGTTCAACTTCTCGGTGAAAAAAATAATACAGGATACATCAGAACTATACCGACAAAAGAATCGGGGATGTTCTTGGTGTTGTGTTAAGGACAATGGTGCAATCGGATTGGCGGAGACAATTTTTCTTTTCGAGAAAATATTTTCTTTACTTCCGGGCACGTAATTCAAATTAACAAATTCGCCATATTTGCTATGCCGGAGAGCAAGCCACTGCCTGTTGCTGTACGTCAGAGGAGGGAAAGGAAGGGAGGGGAAGTGGGAGACAGTGATAATGCTCTGTTCGATTGCAAAGTTCCAGTTCGATTTTTTGTCGGTATATAGTTCTCTTCTGCGAACCATGTGACCTTACCGCGGTGGGGAGGCTTGCGTGTGCCAATGATGCAAATAGCCGAGCCGCAGGTGCAACCATATCGGATGGGTATCTGTTGAGAGACCAGACTAACGAATGGTTCATCGAAAGGGGGGTAGCAGCCTTTCGGTAGTTGCAAGGGCGGCAGTCTACATGATTGACTGATACGGCCTAGTAATAATACTCAACATGGCTTAGCTGTGTTGATACTGCTACACGGATGAAAGCAACGGGAAACTACAGCCGTAAAAAACTCCCGAGGACATGCAGCTCTCTCTGTATGAATGATGTACTGATGATGGCTCCCTCCCGGGTAAAATATTCCGGAGGTAAACTAGTCCCCCATTCGGATCTCCGGGTGGGGACTACACGAGAGGGAGCGATCATTAGGAAGATGGATACTGACATTCTGCGAGTCGGAGCGTGGAATGTTAGAAGTTTGAATCGTTGTGGTAGGTTAGAGAATCTGAAAAGGGAGATGGATAGGCTAAAGTTAGATGTAGTTGGTATAAGTGAAGTACGTTGGCAGGAAGAACAAGATTTTTGGTCAGGCGACTACCGAGTTGTCAACACAAAATCAAACAGGGGAAATGCAGGAGTTGGTTTAATAATGAATAAGAAAATAGGGCAGCGGGTAAGCTACTACGACCAGCATAGTGAAAGAATTATTGTCGTCAAGATAGACACCAAACCAATGCCCACCACAATAGTGCAGGTCTATATGCCTACTAGTTCAGCGGATGATGAAGAAATCAAAAGAACATATGAGGAGATAGAAGATTTAATACAATATGTAAACGGTGACGAGAATCTAATTGTGATGGGAGACTGGAATGCAGTGGTAGGCCAAGGAATAGAAGGTAGTACAGTAGGAGAATTTGGATTGGGACAAAGGAATGAAAGAGGAAGTCGGCTGGTTGAATTCTGCACTAATCATAATTTAGTCCTTGCCAATACTTGGTTCAAACACCACAAACGGCGGCTGTATACGTGGACGAGACCTGGAGACACTGGAAGGTATCAAATAGACTTCATTATGATTAAGCAGAGATTCAGAAACCAGGTGTTGGATTGCAAAACTTTCCCAGGAGCAGACGTGGACTCTGACCACAACTTGTTGGTCATGAAATGCCATCTGAAGTTGAAGAAATTGAAGAAAGGAAAGAATGCAAAAAGATGGGATCTAGACAAGTTGAAAGAAAAGAGTGTGAGGGATTGTTTCAAGGAACATATTCCACAAGGACTAAATGAAAAGGCTGAAGGAAACACCATAGAGGAAGAGTGGAAAGTCATGAAAAATGAAGTCAGTAGGGCTGCTGAAGAAATGTTAGGAAGGAAGAAAAGATCAACTAAGAATCAGTGGATAACTCAGGAGATACTAGACCTGATTGATGAACGACGAAAATACAAGAATGCTAGAAATGAAGAGGGCAGAAAAGAATACAGGCGATTAAAGAATCAAGTGGATAGAAAGTGCAAGGTAGCTAAGGAAGAACGGCTGAAGGAGAAGTGCAAGGATGTCGAAGTCTGTATGGTCCTGGGAAATGTAGATGCTGCATACAGCAAAATCAAGGAAACCTTTGGAGAAAGGAAATCTAGGTGTATGAATATTAAGAGCTCAGATGGAAAGCCACTTCTAGGGAAAGAAGACAAAGCAGAAAGATGGGAGGAGCATATCCAACAGTTGTATCAAGGTAAAGATGTAGATAATTTGGTTCTGGAACATGAAGAGGCTGTTGATGCTGATGAAATGGGAGACCCAATTTTGAGGTCAGAGTTTGATAGAGCTGTGAGTGACCTCAATAGGAACAAGGCACCTGGAATTGGTGACATTCCTTCTGAATTACTGACTGCCTTAGGAGAAACCAGCTTGGCAAGGTTATTTCATTTGGTGTGCAAGGTGTATGAGACAGGAGAAGTCCCATCCGATTTTCGGAAGAATGTTGTTATACCTATTCCCAAGAAAGCCGGTGCTGACAGGTGTGAAAACTACCGCATCATTAGTTTAGTATCTCATGCCTGCAAAATTTTAACACGTATTATTTACAGAAGAATGGAAAAACAAGTTGAAGCTGAGTTGGGAGAAGATCAATTTGGCTTCAGAAGAAATGTAGGAACACGTGAAGCAATCCTGACTTTACGTCTGATCTTAGAGGATCGAATCAAGAAGGACAAGCCCACGTACATGGCATTCGTAGATCTAGAAAAGGCATTCGATAATGTTGAGTGGACCAAGCTATTTATGATTCTGAAGATGATAGGGATCAGATACCGAGAACGAAGAATTATCTACAATCTGTATAAGAATCAGTCTGCAGTGATGAGAATCGAGGGCTTTGAAAAAGAAGCAGCAATCCAGAAAGGAGTGAGGCAAGGCTGCAGTTTGTCCCCTCTCCTTTCAATGTTTACATAGAACAGGCAGTGAAGGAAATCAAAGAGTAATTTGGAAAGGGTATCACAGTCCAAGGAGAGGAAATCAAAACCTTGAGATTTTCCGATGATATTGTTCTTTTATCTGAGACTGCAGAAGATCTCGAGAAGTTGCTGAATGGAATGGATGAAGTCTTGGGTAAGGATTACAAGATGAAAATAAATAAGTCCAAAACAAAATAATGGAGTGCAGTCGAACCAAGGCAGGTGATGCAAGAAATATTAGATTAGGAAACAAAGTCTTAAAGGAAGTAGATGAATATTGTTTCTTGGGTAGTAAAATAACTAACGATGGCAGAAGTAAGGAGGACATAAAATGCAGACTAGCACAAGCAAGGAAGAGCTTTCTTAAGAAAAGAAATTTGCTCACTTCAAACATTGATATCGGAATTAGAAAGATGTTTTTGAAGACTTTCGTGTGGAGCGTGGCATTGTATGGAAGTGAAACATGGACGGTAACTAGCTCTGAAAGAAAGAGAATAGAAGCTTTTGAGATGTGGTGTTAGAGAAGAATGCTGAAGGTGAGATGGATAGATCGAATCACGAATGAAGAGATACGGAATCGAATTGGTGAGAGGAGATCGATTTGGCTAAATTTGACGAGAAGAAGAGATAGAATGATATGACACATCTTAAGACACCCAGGACTTGTTCAGTTGGTTTTTGAAGGAAGTGTAGGTGGTAAGAACGGTAGGGGTAGACCAAGGTATGAATATGACAAGCAGATTAGTGCAGACGTAGGATGCAATAGTTACGTAGAAGTGAAAAGGTTAGCACAGGATAGGGTGGCATGGAGTGCTGCATCAAACCAGTATATGGACTGATGACTCAAACAACAACAACAACAACAACAACAACAACAGTTCTGATACACTCTTAACTTTTAAACGAACCTTCATGTGTGTGACCACTTTACTAAACAAGTCTCCAGCCAGAAAAATATTCAAAAAGTCCCTTCGTAACTGCAGAACATGTCGTGAATTGTATCGGTTGATCAGTTCCTTTAAATCTAGCACAGGAAGAAGATACAGGTGCCTTGTGTAGCAGGACTGAACGCCTTGAAAAAGTTCAGAATATCGATGAGATTTTCGCGCGGAATCCAAATGTATATGCAGGAAATCCAGAATAACTCTTGCTGTGGTCGTGTTGCCATGAGATCTGAAAGGAAACGTTTCTAATGTAGCGCACGCTCTTGACCGTGTAAATGAATGACCCAATGACCCAATGATGATATCACGGCTGTGGATCGCGGCTCAGATACACACCCCTTAGAACCATGATTTGTCACCTCTTACACTTCTCTTGGTGGTTCTTGACTCTACATAAATGTTGTGAACTCAACACTGAGCCGTATCCTGCCGGCCCATAAGAAATAGTCAGAGTATTATTTGACATAATATATAAATTTTATTCATATAAATTGCAATCATAAATGGTAAAGTAATGAATCCCAAGATAGCTGAGACAGGAAGTCGATGGAGACGTCAAGTCGCTAGATATTGCCCAACACTTCCTCGGGACAGTGAGAATAGCTTAGCGTCACCAAGCGTTGGTACAGATCGGCACGTGTACATAGTGCTGACCACGCTAAATATTCAGCCAATGAGAACGTGAGGATATGGCAAACACGAGTCTACGTCGCGCCAAGTCATTATCCCAGGTTGACCAACGTGTACAGTTGCTTGAGTTAAATTCTGTCATTTGTCGGGTTTCCACTGGTCTATAAGTGAAATATAATCAGAAATACGATATAAAAAATATAGGAAGAGATTTGCTATTATTTGAACTGTGTTTTATTAATGTACTATAATTAATACTGTGTCAATATATATGGCAAGCATTCTGATTGGTAGTTTGTCTAGACAAGCGGGAACCCCATAGTTGAAACGGCGTTACCGAAGCTTCTTTAGCATCCCAAGCTCTGGAGAGCATCATTCTGATCGGGCCGCTTGGATAGTGCAGAAGTGTAAATCTGATGGCAAGTACTGACGTGTTATATCAGTAACAGTATATGGTTTTAAACAAGTGTTTCAGTCGTACAGCTGGATACAATAACTGATGCAGAGTTAATTGCAGATTATATTATTGCAAAGTTCAATACCAACATATAGACGGTGATAATTAGCTGCAGTGTAGAAGGTGCAGGAGAGACGTGCCATTGTCTCAGATTTTCGTGTCGGTCGCATTCGCGAGGAACTCTCGATAAGTACCGCGTGCCGCTATCAATAACTGTGTATATATATACCCTTAAATATAAAGTTTGCAGTATTAATGTGTCAGTGTGTTTGGCTGAGTTTGTAACCGAAGGTTGTTCGGCACGTGTAGAATTGAGCGGTGAAGAGATAGTCATCCAAAGCCTTCTGTGTTCCAGTGTTAAATAATTTTCAGTAGGAGGATGGCTTCGCCTATGGAAGAAGGAAGTGTATTTCTACGTGTTGAAGCAGTGATCGACATGGAGTAATACCATAATATGGCAGAGATGTGAGCTGCTGCCATGTATCCAGAGAGTCATCACAAAATTAAGATAAGACGCATGCGTTAATTATGGAATGTTATATGGGTTATGTTAAAATACTAGTGCAGTTTAGAATAGGGATTTTATTTAACGTAAAGTAAACCTGACGGCATGTGTTTATTTCACCTTGATATTGTTGTATATACGGATAAGAGAGTAATGCATGTTCTTTTTATTTTTATTTTTATTTATGACTAGATAGCTGGGATAATGAGGGATTTGTTAGGATTAGTTTGTTGTTAATTTATGCATGATTACTTAGTGTGGCTTATTCCGATTTTTCCTTATATAATAGTGCTAGGAGGATTAGATTGACAAATTCATCCAAGTTCAAAGTTAAATACTTCCTACGTTATTTTATTTTGGTCATTTAGAAAGAAAATAATAGCTAATTGCATGACGCATGGTATTTTAGAAGCTGTACGTAAGGAGCTGCATAACGACGTTGAAAGAATAGGATCTTCGAATTTAGGTTGGAATCTCTTTTTTCCCAATGATTTGCGCAGGAAATGAACCGGGTATCATAATGTAGAAGGCTAATGTGATTCGTAAGAGATATGAGAAGTAAGATTGCATGTGGAATTATAAAGTGATTATGCAGGCCGATTGCATGCCTGATATGTGAATGAATAGTGTGCAGTGGATATGTACCTGCCAATTGTCTTCTGAGAGATTATTATCAGAATTGACGAAATTGATTCCAGACCAATGAGTCTGATGTGTGTTAATTTGTAAAAGCATGCTAGGAAGGAATGATTATACGCGAGTTTCCATATAGCCGACAAAAGATGATATCTCATTGCAAGCTGATATATTGGCCATGTTTTTATTAGACGGCGCGAATGAGATGGTATTTCCGTGTTACAATCTTGGGAGACAGAATCCAAATCTTAGTACAGTGTTGAGTTCAACATTTCCTTTCAGCTCACAGCCCACCAGGAAATACATGACGGATGATCGCGCTGTTGAGTGCGCAAATGTAGCAGAAGGAGGCAATGATGCCCATTGCTTTCTACATGATATTGGTGGATAATTATGTGTTTTTCCCTTACAGGATGATGTTTTATGATGTTTCATGTTGTTTGAATATCTTGTCTCGTTGTTAATGGGGAACAGCCGGAGTGCTGAGTTGTATTGATGGTCAATCTAGTTCTCACTAGATCCTTTGTGGTGAACCGCGATTCACGTAGAATCTGTGTAGTATGTAAGACTTTTTCTCTTTATCCGATGTAAATAGATGTGATAGTTTTGCTTATTGTTGATTTGTTGTAAATATAGCGTAGGGAAATGCCACTAGTGTTTTACATAACTCATATCATGTCCCATTGCGTCTTAGTTTTTCTTTTCATCGTAACTTTTCCTTTTATTGTAATTTTCTTTAACAGTAAATTTTGGCGACTCTCAATCTAAATTAAATTCGTAACCCGTATCGTTGTGATAATTTTGAGTGTGACTCCATGCGAAATAACTACATATCAGTGTATGCGTACACTTGTTACCCTATAACATGAACAATGGACAATAAGAAGAAGATCATTTCTGAAAGTATACACGTATTCAATGTTGTGCTTGATACTTTATTTCACTTTGTTTCTTTAAACAATTAACGTTGTCAATGTCCAGTTATTTCTTTATTTTGAGATTTTTGTTATAATATTTTATTATTTGAGTTAATTGATTTTCAAGTACTGTAGTATGATTCGGGGATATTTATAAATAAATTCATCCTACCCCATATATTTGTTTCTCATTTGAGTTATACCTCCATTTTCCTGTCCTTTGCTTATATTTAAGTGTTGAACTTCGGTTTTTAGCCTGACCCAATTGACGACCAACCCACTCTCTGCCCAACCCTGAGTTAGTCGGATGTTCATACAGGAATGGAGGCATCGTCCTAGAGGGTATTTACCCCTGGGTACGGTACTTTGAATGGTGGTTTTTCTACACATTCCTCCTAACTACCAACGGCCTAATGGATGGATTACGATAATATGCTCCTGTGTTGAAGCTTTAATTTCCAGGCGGCAAAACAACTCCTAGTATGGACGATAATGTATTCAGAATGTATTTTTGGCTAGTTATCTCCATCCGGCTTCGTATACTCCACTCCAGAACCCCATACCAGGAAATAAACCTTCTTGAGCAGAGCCGGGAAAAGAGGGCGGTTCTACACTCTCACAAGCTGTGATATTCCATGGTAAAATGACATGAAACGAACCTACATAAAATCGACTTCCCAAAATACTGCTAATAACAAATGGAGACTAATGATTGTCTACCCCCTGCCCCTTAGTCCCGTTTCTTGCTAAGGGGTCAAGGATGAGGTGAGAAGAATTGATATGGCATGGTTTTTGGCCGGATGCCCTTGCTGACGCCAACCTCATTTGAGGCGCTATTGAATATGAAATTAATAATGGTGAATTAAATTGGGTAAGGAGCTGGAAGGAGTTGGCTGTGGCCAATGAATAGGAAATGTCCGGGCATTTGCCTGAAAGTGAAAATGGGAAACCACAAAAGAAACTTTCTCAGGAGCCGGGCTGAGTGGCTCAGACAGTTGAGGCGCTGACCTTCTGACCCCAACTTGGCAGGTTCGACCCTGGCTCAGTTGGTGGTATTTGAAGATGTTCAAATACGTCAGCCTCGTACCGGTAGATTTTCTGGCACGTGAAAGAACTCCTGCGGACGAAATTCCGGCACCTCAGCGTCCCCGAAAACCGTCATTGATAATACTACGTTATATAACGTCACGTGTCGTCCACTTCTGGACAGAGCGTTTGTGTGATAAATCTATAAAATGACCCTACAATGCGATGAATAAAAGGGTAAACTGAAGTCATTAAACCAAACCAATTAAATTACATGGCGTTACAGCCCTGATGGACCCGGCCTACCAAGCGACCGTTGCTTATTCCAAACGCCTGCAGATTACGAAGTGAAACCTGGTCGATATGACGAATCCCCTCGGCCTTGATTTCTGGAGCCGCTATCTTACCGTCAGATAACTGCTCAGTTGTTCTCACGTAGGCTGAATGGATCTCGAACTAGATCCAAAATCCAGGTAAGATTGCCTGGCCTATCTTGGAATCAAACACGGGGTCCCCGTTAACAGTCAGGCTCGACCATGCAGCCAAGACCTGATCTCATTCTGATTGAAGTTAATCATAGATATTAATGGCACAAGTAATATGGATATCGATATCTGATAACCAATCTGTATTGGTGTAGCGTTAAACCGCTATATAATAATAACGAAAGAAAGAAAGAAAGAAAGGAAGAAAGAAAGAAAGAAAGAAAGAAAGAAAGAAAGAAAGAAGAAAGTATTGAGATAGCGTACCTCATGAACACTCAACCATATTGACTAGGAGATGATTTCGAAAAGGCTCCCAGGCCTGAATGGTTGAGCACTTGATGCACTATCCTTAACAGTAAATTTATCAAGTTAAGTACCCAGGTGGTAGTAGGTCATATGCACTTTCGTACTTTTAACAGGGATAAGAAGTGTTGACTGTTCTGTTCCAGCACTCTCCTCATGACGTAGAAACGAGTACTCGCACGATACGAGGACGGCTGGTATATGGATGAACAAACTTTCTTACACCAACTGTATTTACTCTAGTTTCCTTTAAGGAATACAGAACAATGGACTATCCACCTCCACCTATTGTAGAATGGGAAGTGTGTCTTACAGAGACGTTTAACATCTGTGTTTATGGATCATCATAAATCCCCAGCCTGTGAACTACTTTGTCTGAATGTAAGCTTAGGAGATACTAGGGTTTGTTTAAGAAAATATCATGAACTTTCCCCACTCATAGCTCTTTCTTCCTGTAAAGCTGGTAATGTTCTTAAAATGTCCACATTCAAAGCTGAACTGTTGGGCAGTCCTTATTTGATGGAATTTACCAGATCTACCTTCGGTGAGATACCGTGTTCAGATACAGTGTTATAACAAAGAAAAAGTTTATTATTTTTTTATATGTCTCATTCTTGGCTTTTATGATATGAAATGACATACAAGTAGTAGATGTACAGTATAACCGATACTAGTAACACTGTACATTCTGCACCTAGGCCTTGTGCTGAATAGCACTCGGTGGGCTTGAGAGGCTCATATAGCCTACAACAGCAATTTCGATGAAGAGAGTAACGGATTTAAGAAAGAAAAAAAAACAGTATTCATGAGGACATCGTGAATAAAATATGTTGTTAACCAACCAACCAACCAACCAACCAACCAACCAACCAACCAACCAACCAACCAACCAACCAACCAACCAACCAACCAACCAAATAACGACAACAGAAGCAAAATAAGCGGGATATATTTCTGTTTCTCCTGTTTCATTATTTGCAGTGCTCCTTTGCATCATAGGTCTATACTTGATGATAAACTGGTCAGTGGTAAAACGCTGGGTTGTCTTATAAGTGTCAATAACATCGGGAGACAGATGGGTTCGAATTCCATTTCTGTAAATCTTGAAACTATTTCATGCTTGTTTCTCAATTTTGTCTCCAAAAATCCCCGGTTGGCAAGGTCGCAATAACCCTCTTCCGATTCCCATCCTAATTCACACACAAACCTAACTGGCTTTTTTCACCTGCATGCTTCCAGTTTCTAAATAAGACTGACAATTTCAACAGTGGGTACCTTTCGGCGCAGCATCTCGAAACCCGTAAACATAGTTAGTGGAACGTGAAACTATTCTTCCTTTCTCTTTTTCTTTCTTCTGTAATACGTTTACCCTCCAGGGTTGGTTTTTCTGTCGGACTCAGCGGGGGATCCCACCTACCACCTCAAGGGCAGTCTTGGAGCGTGAGACTTTGGGTCACTATTAATTATTATTATTATTATTAGTAGTAGTAGTAGTAGTAGTAGTAGTAGTAGTAGTAGCAGTAGCCTTTGCTGAAAAGTATTATTCGATATGAAAATGTACTTATCCTTTATCATGACCATTATATAGGTCACTGTTAAAAATTTCTCTATAGTATAATTTTTTTTTCTTTACTTTCGTTCACATATTCACTTTACATCGCGTTGCCACAGATAGGTCTTCGAGCGACGATGGAACAGGAAAGGAAGTGACAGTTGCCTTAATTAAGATACAGCCCCAGCATTCGCCTAGTGTACAATGGGAAAACAACGTAAAACTATCTTTAAGACTGCCAACAGTGGGGTTCGAACCCACTATCTCGCGAACATAGCTCACAGCTATGCGACCCTAACCGCACGGCCAACTCACTCGGTATAATAATTTATCCTAGTGCTGAAGTGTGAATCATCTACCACTTTCTCCAAAAGTTATGATTTCATAATCTCTTCATAATTGCGTATCAATGTATGTCACAATAGCAACGAAAGTTCTTGCTATATATATAACTGATAGTTATATCCTGAAGGCCAGTAGAAAGTTTAACTTTCTCCAGGAGAAGAATTTCATTCTGCTCCTATTCTTGGGCACGCAGCGGCCTTCTTATTCTTCTTCTTATTTTTAATTTGTTTAACCTCCAGAGTTGGTATTTCCCTCGAACTCAGCGACAGATCCCACCTCTACCGCCTCAAGGGCAGTGTCCTGGAGCTTAAAACTCTGGGTCGGGGAATACAACTGGGAAGGATGACCAGTATCTCGCCCAGGAGGCCTCACCTGCTATGCTGAACAGGGGCCTTGCGGGGGATGGGAAGATTGGAAGGGATAGACGAGGAATAGGGAAGGAAGCGGCCGTGGCCTTAAGTTAGGTACCATCCCGACATTTGCCTGGAGGAGAAGTGGGAAACCACGAAAAGCCACTTCCAGGATGGCTGAGGTGGGAATCGAACCCCCCTTACACAGTTGACTTCCCGAGGCTGAGTGGACCCCGTTCCAGCCCTCATACAACTTTTCAAATTTCATAGCAGAGCCGGGAATCGAACCCGGACCTCGGGGGGTGGCAGCTAATCACACTAACCACTACCCCACAGAGGCGGACTATTAGCTGCCTACAGCAACAATTTACCTATAGAACAGGTGCAACATTTTAACTAGCTATGATAGAAACAAAGCCTCACAATATTTCATCCATATCAAGCAATATGGGGAACCTATGGGAAGACCACTTTCGAAGAAGACCAGAAAGATAAACAGTAGAAGAGTAGGGGCTTCCTGGCCGAGGCGGTAAAGGCGTGCTCGGTTCATCCGGAAGGACGTGGGTTCGAATCCCCGTCAAGAAGTCGTAAAATTTAAGAATTCCAGAGGTGCACTTGGCCCTGAGGTTAACTCAGCCTATACCAAAAATGAGTACCAGGTTACTTCCTGGGAGCAAAGGCGGCCGGGCGTAGAGCCAACCACTCTACCCCATCAAGTGCCGAGGATGCAGCTAGTGGAAGCCTTTACCTTCCACCTCTCCAAGGGTCTTCATGGCCTGTACGGAGATGGCTCTCCTTTGTTTTGACGTGAAACTTGGGTACTGATGAGCAATTATAAGTCGTATCCAAGCATCTGAAATGAGATTTCACGTGTACACAGGATTCGGAATAAGGATATATTCCTAGAACTGCAGGTGGAACCTCTTCCTGAGGAAATACTTAAACACAGAACACAGAACAAGCCCTATCCCTGCATCAAAATTGTATATCAGTAACGCTCCTCTGACTGAAAGGGAAAGATGGTTTGAAGCCGAAACAGGTGACTGAGTCTAATGCTCGTCAGAAAGAAGAAACTGGCGTCTTACGATGGAAAAGGTTCTATGTTAGCGAGAGATTTGATGATTAGATAGAACTTTCACGGTGATTATAGCTTTTAGCCATTACTGATTCCCAGCAAACAGAGAAACATGATTTGCTGAGAGACTCCTAATTACATGCACTATCAATTATTTATCTCAATTCAAGTCCTCCAGTAAACAAACTAAAGTTCCTAGTTACAACAGTTTATCAGTAATCCTATCGTGTATTACTGGCTTCAGTGGAGCAGATAATAATACAGGAGTGAGCAGCCAACATCATATTACATTGTAAGCTATATCTTAACATGAAATAATACCAGTTATAAATTATTTCTCTTAGCATATGTAAAATAAGAATTGTTGTTAGGAAGTTCACTATATTGTCCAACAGTTATAATCCTTAAACAGACCTAGGCACAGTTCTGAAAGGTACTTTCTCACTTCATTTTAAAAGGGACCCATTTGAAAACAAAGCTTAGTTCGCAGGCGATCCGTTCATCTATATAAATAAAGTGTTAGGGGATCCGCTGTCTGCAATTTCGTTCGATTTTGTAATTTTTCTGATTTCTGTCCTTTTTAGGTCAACTCAAGACCGTATCAGTGGTTTTTAGCTTCCATGTCTGTTTGTCCGTCTGTTCCACCATGACGGTGGAACGGCTATATAGATCTCGACCATACTACATATTTTCAGTATACTCATCCAGGAGCAGGTTTAGATTGGCACATCATTTAAAAATCACTGACCAGACTGGGGATTTATACAAAACCCAATACAGGTTTTTTTTTTTTTTTCAATTTTCTCTTATACTGCTTCTTTTCTGTAAAATCTGTAGACCGTATCTGAAACTTGTCTTCATTTGAAACAATTTTCATTATGTTCATAATTCGGCTTAACACTACAATGACGGAGGAAACTACTATTTTCTGCGGGTTTCATGCTCTGTATTGAGTGACGAACAGACCGATAAACGAAACTACAGGTTACCATGGCAACCAACATGCGAGTGCTAATCCCGAAAACTGGTATCTCTCTTTTCTTTGAGAAAAAATTCCAAGATGTTCAATTGTAGAAGATTTTGGGCCCGAAAAACATCGAAATATGGAGGCAATTTTCGTGACGGTGCAGACCTTCGTTTTGGGATAATTGGTGGATAAACAGTAAGTCGTATCAAAAAAAAAAAAAAAAAAAAAAAAAAAAAAACACAGATAGTACAATCACAGCTCAATTTGGAGAGATCTACAACTGTGGTCCTCAACTTTTTTTGTCGTACCTCGATCCCTTATACGTCACTTATTCGTTAGATAGAGCTGAAGTTCTCGATAATTATCAAATCCTCCCAACTTGATTGCGACTGGCATTAGAAAAAGGGACCTGTCTTTATAATGAAAACTCTCCATCTCTATTTTGAATGGCAGTAGGCAAGTGAGTCTGCCGTTATAGTAGAAACAACCGAACTCCATTATGATTGGCAGTAGGAAATGTGGCTTGCCATTTTCATCAAAACTCCCCTACGCGCACCTTACTTCAGAAACGACGTATGGGATCCTCCCACTGGTGCTTCTCGGATAACGCTAATCGACATGCAGTTTAATATAATCTTACTGTGTACAACAATTTACATAGAAATACACAGAATAATTAAGGTACAGCCCCGGCATTTGCCTGCTATCACGCTCGGTGGGGAGGCCTTGTAAGGCAGATCTTACGACGAGGGTGAACGGCGCCTGCTTTTTATATGAAACTACAAGTTTATATAGCGCAAGATAGTGTTGTGTGTGTGTTGCAGTAATTTTCGGGACAGCATAAACAACCAGTCCCCCAGGCAACAGAATTAACCATTTTAAAATTCCTCGACCAGACAGGGGATCAAACCCAGGTTTCCTAGAACCAGAGGTCAAGGGACTGACCACTTAGCCATGGAGCTGGACATTGAAATGCTACGAACTAATTATTGATTTCTACAAATATGTTCAATGTTCTCAAACACCTGTAAGTGTTAACACTATCATAGTCTCGACAATTAGGACGATGTGTCGATGGTCGAGCAAGTGGGTGCGTGATTTGGATTACGTAACTATCAGTTTGAATTCGGGAGATAGTGAGTTCGGACCCCCACTATTGGCAGCCCTAAAGATGGTTTCCCGTGGTTTCCTATTTTCCCATTTTCACACCAGCAAATCCAAAGGCTACGGCCGCTTCCTTCCCACTTCTAGCCCTTTCCTATCCCATCGTTTTCATAAGACTTACTTGTGTCTGTGCGACGTAAAACAAATTGTAAGCAAAAATGAATTTAAAATAATAATTTAGGGAGATTTGATGTCTCTTTGTGCATTCTGAACCGACCAGATTCATGTGATATCTATTATTGGGCTCGGGAGATAACTGTATTCGTACTGTCGGCCATTCTGAAAATCGTCTCCTTGTATCCTAAGTGAGATGGTCGACTATGTCAGTGTCAGTGGAGAAATACCGTGGAATAGCATTAGTAGACGAATAAGCGAGTTGAACTTTTAGAAGTGGGTAATATCATAATATGAATATAAAGCTGGAATTCAAGAGGACACATTGTGGTCAATAATTATTCATTTATAGAACATGTAGTAAGGGATTGGAATATTTTATTAAGGGAAATGTCCGATAAATTTGCAAGTTCTTTGAAAACATTTAAGAAACGGCTGGAGAAACAGTGGATAAGGATTCTGGCACCTGGGCAACAGCCCTAAATGCAGATCATTTTGATTGATTGATTGATTGATTGATTGATTGATTGATTGATTGATTGATTGATTGATTGATTGATTGAGATTGATTGATTGATTGATTGATTGATTGATTGATTGATTGATTGATTGATTGATTGATTGATTGATTGATTGATTGATTGATTGATTGATTGATTGATTGATTGATTGATTGATTGATTGATTGATTGATGTCATTTCTATCCTAATCATTGAAAATACACTTGTCAGTGCGATAACAATAGGCTATTACACACAGATTCTGCACCGATCGAATGTAGTTCGTGGTATTGTTGTGTACAATTAATCTTATCGTCTAACTCTGCGGCATATCTTAACGGTTATCGCTAACAAACGTCGTTTCGGGAGGCAAAGGTTCAATTCGCCGATCTGAAAAGGATTTAGCATGTATAAGAGGGCTGGTAGTGGTTACAGTGGAACATGCAGCACATATCCATCGGAAGTGTGCCTACACCTCATCGAGGAATGGAGGACACGCGTTTTAGATCCTGCTTTCGGGCTATGGTCGATTCGAGATCCAAGATGCTTTTGGCATAAGAAAAATGACGGACTGTGCCTTAATTAAATTTTTTATGCTAACTTTCCGGTCATAGAGCATTCATATCTCAGTGACACTTATGTGTATGTTACAAAAACAAAGACAAAGTCACCTCCGTATAGGCCATGAAGGCCCTTGGAGGAGTGGAAGGTAAAGGTTTCCACCATTGTTAACCGCGGCACGTGATGGGGTAGAGTGGTTAGCTCTACACCCGGCCGCCTTTGCCCCCAAAAATTAACCTGGTACTCATACTTGGTGTAGGCTGAGTGAACCTCAGGGCCTTATGCACCTCCGGAAGTGGAAATCTCGTTCCTTAAATTATACGACTTCCTGGCGGGGATTCGAACCCACGTCCTTCCGGCCGAACCGAGCACGCCTTTACCACCTCGGCCAGGCAGACCCTCTTATATGTATATTAGTACAAGAAAAAGAAAGGAAGAAAATACTTTTTCTTTTGCGAAAATCAAGTTATCATAAATATGTCTCGTTCATAGCCATCCATCAACGGCTGCTAATTTCAGATGATCACCGGCCAATAGACATAGCCTGAACAATAGGTAGGTATCATTGTCTGGCCATCCATCCATACATGACATCACAGCGTGCACGGTTGCTAGGGTATTACTTCCGTTCACGCTAACGACTGTATATAATAATGTAATGTGTATTGGTTTAATTTTTAATGGAAATAACTAGTATGGACACTCTCAGTTATCGGTTTTACGTCCCACTAGCGACTTTTACGGCTTTCCGAGACGCCATTGTATCATCTTCTTGACCGGCTCCATGGCTAAATGGTTAACGTGCTGGCCTTTGTTCACAAGAGCCTCGGGTTCGATTCCCCGAAAGGGTAGGGAATTTTAACCATCATTGATTCATTTTGCTGGCACGAGGGATGAGTGTATGTGTTATCTTCATCATCATTTCATCCTCATCATGACGCGCAGGTTGCCTACGGGTGTCAAATCAAAAGACCTGCACCTGGAGAGCCGAGCATATCCTCGGACACTCCAGCCACTAAAAGCCATACGCCATTTCATTTCATCACCTTATTTCCACAAGTATGCATGAGATACCATACGACAGTTTACTCCTTGAATTAATTTTACATTTCAATTAATACGGGAGTGGCAAATTTGACCCCGCACGGCTGCAATATCTGTAGTCCAGAAGTCAAAATTAACAAGCAGTTTTGAGTTGTTTCATAAATTATTATTATTATTATGAAGATTATATTCATGATGACGATAATGACGTTGATGGCAGGGTGGGGTAAGTTACATATTAATTTTACTATTTGAACTTGGTTAAGAGTAAAAGTAATTATTACCGTGTTAATTGTATCTAAAACAATAAAAAGTTCCAGTCCCAGACTACTAACGTAGGAATATAATTCGTTTCTTGAATTAATTTTTAGCGTAGGTGCGTTTTCTACAAATAATACTAGGCATAACACTTAAAATTAGATTCAACAAACCTCGTATTTAAGTTTTCGAAAGTCACTGTCAAAATCGTATTCAAATACCCCCATCATCTTCTTCTTCTTCTTAATCTGTTTACCCTGCAGGGTTAGTTTTTCCTTCAGACTCAGCGACGGATCCCTCCTCTACCGCCTCAAGGGCAGTGTCCTGGAGTTTCAGACTCTGGGTCGGGGAATACAACTGGGGAGGATGACCAGTACCTCGCCCAGGCGACCTCACTTGCTATGCTGAACAGGGGCCTTGTTGGGGGATGAGAAGATTGGAAGAGATTGACAAAGAGGTGGGAAGGAAGCGGCCATGGCCTTAAGTTAGGTACCATCCCGGCATTTGCCTTGAGGAGAAGTGGAAACCACGGAAATCCACTTCCAGGATGGCTGAGTTTGGGATCGAACCCACCTCTACTCAGTTGACCTCTCGAGGCTGAGTGGACCCCGTTCCAGTCCTCGTACCACTTTTCAAATCTCGTTGCAGAGCCAGGAATCGAACCCGGGCCTCCGGGGGTGGCAGCTAATCACGCTAACCACTACACCACAGAGGTGGACATACCCCTATCTTACGGTAATTTAATTTTTATCTCGATAGTTTTTTAAAATGCTATTTGTTCGTGGCGTCGACCCATATGGATGTTTTGCCCCTACTGGCAGTACATTGTACGAACCTGCGTGTAATTGGAATGGCGGTAGTGTGGAATGTTGTGTGCGAGGAAACACCCAGTCCCCAGGCCAGGGACATTAATAATTACAATTTGAAAACCCTGACCCGGCCGGCAGTCGAACCCGGGCCCGCCAGGTGACAGGCGGACGCTTTGCCCCATACACCGCGGGGCCGGACTTCTCGCTAGTTACTAGACCGAGACACGTAACATGCATGACTCACTTTCAGCATGGCTAACTACTTAGACCACCACACACAAGAATAAGACAGCGTTCCCGATCTTTCTCTAGGGCCTAACTCTCTCTTTCGTGATGCTATAAGTAAGTAAATTCTTTTATGGAACATTCTGATGAGAATGCCCTGTATACGGTGATAGTTCTTATGTACAGAAGGAGATCACGGCCAATGACAAAGGCGAAAGCGAAGTATCCCAGCTTTAATTTTTACAACTTACACCAGGTTTTATGTTCTTTTTGTAGTCTTATTGTGTTTATTTCCGCTACCAATTTCAGTAGCTCTGTTGACGAAACCATCAGACTGTTAACTATACATTCTTATGTCCGAGACTTGAAACCTACCATTCATTGCAGCCCTTTACAGTGAGTGCCCTTCATCCCCGAGAATTTTTCCCATGTTGAGATCAGGAAACGCGTTTAATTTTTCTCTTATTTCAGAACCTAGATCTCTCTAAGTCATATAATTTTTAATGAAAATCCCACCTGAAGTCGCCAGGTTTCGAAATGGGCACAATTGAGATGTGAACCGATTGGCTTTACTTCCAGTGTTCTTCTCCTTCTTCTTCTTAATCTGTTTTCCCTCCACGGTCGGTTTTTCCCTCGGACTCAGTGAGGGATCCCACCTCTACCGCCTCAAGGGCAGTGTCCTGGAGCTTCAGACTCTGGGTCGGGGAATACAACTAGGGAGGATGACCAGTACCTCGCCCAGGCGGCCTCACCTGCTATGCTGAACAGGGGCCTTGTGGAGGGATGGGAAGATTGGATGGGACAAGCAAGAAAGAGGGAAGGAAGCGGCCGTGGCCTTAAGTTAGGTACCATCTCGGCATTTGCCTGGAGGAGAAGTGGGAAACCACGGTAAACGCCTTCCAGGATGGCTGAGGTGGGAATCGAACTCACCTCTACTCAGTTAACCTCCCGAGGCTGAGTGGACCCCGTTCCAGCCCTCGTACCACTTTTCAAATTTCGTGCCAGAGCCGGGAATCGAACCGGGACCTCCGGGGGTGGCAGCTACTCACGCTGACCACTACACCACAGAGGCGGTCTACTTATTACATCTGCTTCAGCGTCCCTTCCCTTCCTCGTCCTAAAATATTATTATTATTATTATTATTATTATTATTATTATTATTATTATTATTATTATTATTATTATTATTATTATTATTATTTGTTTTCGAATTTGCCAATTATGGCCTTTCTTCTCTTCTCTTCTCTTCTCTTCTCTTCTCTTCTCTTCTCTTCTCTTCTCTTCTCTTCTCTTCTCTTCTCTTCTCTTTTCTTCGCTTCATAAATGAGCAGTTCGGGCTTCCATTTTAGTGGTTTCTCTTGAAATGATTTTAGACTGTCGATTCTTCTTCTGAACTTTCAATTGTGAATCATCTGTAGCGTAATTAAAACTTCTTCTGCATCACTCTTGACCTCTTCTACCCACTCGGAGATGGCCTTTAGCTCAATCATGTATTTGCAGATCTTCTTGGCCAGTCGTTTGTTATCCAATCTTACTAGGTGTCCGCAGAATTTCAGCATTCGTTTCCACATTGTTCTCCATGATCTTTTCAGTGTAGGCTACTTGTAGAACTCTTCATTTCTCCTTTTCTTCCAAGTCCCATCAATAGTCTTCTGCGGTCCTAGAATTTTCCTTGGAATCTTCCTTTCCTTCTCCTCGAGTTCTTCCAGCTCCCCTTTTTAAAATTTAAATTAAGGCACTCTGAAGCGCACAATCCTTCTGGTTTTCATTACCAAGTCATAATGTCGGATTTTGGCCATGTATTATTATTATTATTATTATTATCAATATTATTATTATTTATTACTGATACATTGTGTATACAGTTTTCTACAATAAGCAGTTTAAGCACATAGAATTCTAAACTTATTCTTTTATATCGCATTTGTATTGTCATAGCATCCAAAATCTGTGATAGTTCTAATCCACCAACAATTGCACAATAGATGGTGGTGTGTACCACCCCCTGGGATTTAAACTTCCGTTTCGTACCAGAGCTGTTTAGTCCGTTTCTTACCGGGCGAGTTGGCCTTGCGGTTAGGGGCGCGCGGCTGTGAGCTTGCATCCGGGAGAATCCTCGCTCACTAACGAGCAGTCCTAGCCTGTCGGCACGCGTCATAAGAGGCCTCGCCTGTCACAGTTCCTTTCCGTGTACGGCTAGCTAAAATGTATGTCTGCCCCTTATTCTCGAATCTTATCATGTGTACTACCAGTGATTAGGAAAAATTACAAGTTATCAGAAAGTTTCTAAAGACAAACGTCCGTAGGGATATTGACCAGAGAAGCAACAATGATATTAGTTCGAATAAAACTCAGTATATTGCAAATACGCTGCCTACCTTGCCTTCACTTTCCTTCATATCCAGATTCAGCACTACTTCTTATTATTATTATTATTATTATTTGAGTTTTAGTATCATGGAATTATCACCAGAACAGAACTTATCGATACACAAGCAGTTAAATTCCATGGCACTATGGCCCTGACGGACCTTAGCCTACCAAGAGACCGCTGCTCAACTCGAAAGCCTGCAGATTATGAGGTGTCGCAAAGTCAGTGCGACGAATCATCTCGGCCGTTATTCCTGGTTTTCTAGACCGGAAGACAAGCAGTTAGGCTTTTAAAATAATGAATGATCAGCAATTATATTCTGATACTGGAGGTAATCTGCTAAACCTGACTTCTTTTTCTTCTTTTTCTGCCGCTTTTCCCACACCTGTTGGGTCTCGGGTGCGAACTGTATCGCATATGTGGATTTGGCCCTGTTTTAGGCCGAATGCCCTTCCTGACGCCAACCCTATATGGAGGGATGTAATCACTATTGCGTGTTTCTGCGGGGGTTGGTTTTGTAGTGTGCTGTGTGAATATGAAGAGGAAAATGTTGGGACAAACACAAACACCCAGTCCCCGGGCCAGAAGAATTAATCAGAGGCGATTAAAATCTCCGACCCGGCCGGGAATCGAACCCGGGACCCTCGGACAATCAGCTAAACCTGACTGCAGTGAAGAAATAGGAGTTCCATCTAGATACGGAAACGATAAGGGGAAATATAATTCTTCGTAAATATCCGATGACGATCATTCATCTAATCTTAATTCTTAACGACTTACGGGACATATTGGACTACACGGATATGTTCACGACAGAAGAGCTATCAAATATAAGTGTGATTAAACCAAGAGTGTTGATTACTCGATACGGGTTGAGTAGCTGTAAGCTACCATTTGGGAGATAGTGGGTTCGAACTGTACTGTCAGCACTCCCATTTTTACACCAGCTGCACCTTACACTACCTTCCCAGCCCTAGCCCTAACCCTTTTCAGTTAAAGTGAATGTGTTGGTATCATACTAAGCTGATGATAACAAAAACAACAACAATAATAATAATAATAATAATAATAATAATAATAATAATAATAATAATAATAATAATAATTTATAATAATAAGGCCATGTCTCCTCCGGAGAGGCCTGATGCAGGGCTTTCGAGTTGACGCCGTTTGGGTGAACTGCAACCTACCTAAGATGAAATCTAATTCTGAAGACAGCACAAACACCCGACCCATAAACCATAGCAAATAACTAATGAAAGTTAAAAACCCTTGACCCGACCGGCAATCGATCCCGAGTCCCCTTGGACCAAAGACCAGCATGCTAACCATTCAGCCATAGAGCTCGATATAATAATAATAATAATAATAATAATAATAATAATAATAATAATAATAATAATAATAATAATAATTTATAAAACAGCATGCGAGGTAATAATTTTATTGCAATAATTATACCGTAAATATTAAATTGGTGAACGATTATGCCGTCGTTTCTGGCATCTTACCATGCCAGCCGCGATTCGAAATTTGCAAAAGTGACTTATACGATATTTTTGAAATGAAATATCATGTTCCCGTGGTTCGGATTTCACGAAAATTTGGATGTCCAGTTGCTATGATCTCAACATCAACAGTATGTAAAACTACAATATAAGCTTGCTTGCTCCTTTACATGAGATTGAATTATTGATTGTATTGGTTATTGACTCCGTTAGAAAATGCCCATAAGCCTAAAATATTATTATTTACTTTCTTAACTTGATTATTATATATCTAATTTCATTGATGGAATACCTCCTGTATTCCTAGCACGGTACCAAAGATTATGCTATATCACATTCCTTGTATGTATAATATTGAAATTTATAGCTAAATATAATAACAGAAATGTGCCCAACGTTGTATTTAACAACTATATATTCGTGAAAATGCTACTGTTCTTTCAGAAATTCCATAACTTCTTGAGCCGAAACTATAGAAATCATATTTTTTCTGTACTTACTCGCTTGCTGCTCCTGTTGAGAAGATCACCGCTCCCTCGTGCTAAAGGACACTCTAGGAGTACAAAGTGGCAGAGAAGAAGAGCCCAGCACAGCCGGTTCCTGAACACCGACATGTCTCTAGGGTAGGCTCTAACACTTTCAGTGAACCAGTAACCTCCTTCACTCGTGTGTCTTCTCAATGGCACAACTCTCACTGCAACATCACCGCACTCTAACCTCACAATATAAACGTAAGACTTACACCATTCACTCGCTTGTAAAATTGTGTTTAGAATTTCTTCACAACTTGACAGATGAGCGCATAATTCATTACTGTTTCTTGTGACCACTTTCCTCAGAGTATCGCCCTATGTTTCCGCTTTAAGTGCTGTTTTCGTCACCTACTTAGGAGTACTCGAGACTGATGTGAAGGTAGAAAGTAAGACTACCTACGCTATAACTTGCGAACTTACTTTTTTAGTAACCAATAACATATGGGTGGTTATGTTATTAATTCAAAGTGAGGATTTGTATTACATAGACATGCTTTCTTTTTTGTATTGTCAGTTATTTAGATTTGGACCCGTTAGACCACTGCCAAATGGCATATCAGTGTTCTAAATCAATATAGGATCGCTGTATGAAAAGTGGTACGATAAATTGAATATCTATGGAGGGTCCGAGATCTATAATTTGAGATGATGTGTATTGTATGACTTATTTACTGTCTTAAAATAGTAAACATTCTATTTAAACATAGAATTACCGTGCAATATCATAGAAGCCTTAAATATCACCATGGGGAAGGCTTTATTCATCCGTCAAAACTTGTTAGTGACGTCGAAGATATGCCTCAAAATGTTCTCCACAAAAATAGTGAAAATTCTTTGGTGAAAACCAGCAATTCCCTTGCATGAATATAATATCAATTACTTTCGTTTTGAAAGAGCAGCAATATATTCACAGTACGTGCTTGGGTATGCCTTCTAGTCAGACAGATCCTTTCTGCACTATCAAACAATTATTGCAAATTCTTCGGTAAAAATTAATATTTTCATTCGTGTGTAAATTACTTTTCTCTTGAAATAGTAGTAATGAATTCTAAGTCCTGCTTTATTATGCTTTCTAGTTTTATAGAACCTTTCTCCACTACGTGATATAAATTCCTTTCAGAGATTTAAAAATGTTCAAAATGAAAACCACATGCAGACATATGATTCCCTTTACTGTGTCGAAAATTCACACAGTGCCACTTCAGGGTTTGATTAATATGTTTACATCTTCGTCAAGAAGTCAGTTGCACACACTCACTCACACGCACGTCCGTCACCTTTACACCTCACCGCTGCGGCCCTCAGCTGATCAACTGGACGTTGCTCTGCCGTCTGCAGGCGGACTTCACATCCAGTGGCTCCTCTAGCTTTCTCCCGGCGTCTGCCCACGGGCGATGATGAAAGTTGCAAGCGAAGGAAATATATTCAGATTTATTTTGGGGAAGAAGCTGCAGGCATACATTCAACCACGTACTCGTTTCGCTCTCACTGAAGGAAGGTGGAGGTGGACACAAGGTCGCACAAGTAGGTTTACTTGTCAAGAGGAAAGGGAAACTTGAGAAGGGATTGAGTTGGTTTCACTACACCGCTTTCGTTACTAGGACAACAATGTACACTCCTAACGGTTCTTAGTAAATATATGTTTAACAGGAGAGTTCAGTCTACACAGAGTAGACACCAAACTCCTCCTTGAGCTATTAACATGGGCGGTTACCAGAAATACCTGACTTCCCAGTGTAGAAATGCCATTCTTAATTTCACCATTATGCTCTGACTGAAAATTGTTTAGACCTTTCACTTTCAAAATTACAAGATAGTGTTCTGATGTCGGCATTTAAGAGTTTTGAAACACAGAAATCTGTAGACTATCAGTAGATATCTTGGTGCAATACATAACCTCATCCCAGGTTGGAATTTCAGCGCTTTCGCATATGTCAAAACCAATAGTAGCTGAAGGAATGTTATGAACATCGCATTAAACATAGCAATTTCACCTGCTAATGATTTTCCAAGTTCTATTTTAAATCCATCACGGTGTTTCTCCAAACGTTCCTCTGGTATTTTCGTCTACATTTACGAAAAAATCTTAATATTTATACTAAGTTTATGTTATAATTTAGACAGTTTTTCAATCCTCACAGCAACTCCTCTCAGGTAAACTAACAAGGACTGTTAACCATACATACCAAGTTTCCCAGTGTAGAAGTATATTTTCCATTTCACGATTTTGCTCAGACTGAGTTAGACCTTTCGCCTAGACAACTACGAGATCGAATCCCAGCAAAGACAGATGACATTAAATTGTGCTTGAATGTGAGAGACTTGTGCCACTATATACACTAATACGTTAAAGAACTTCTCCCCAGTGTGAACTTCCAGCGTCTCTTAAATTATTATTATTATTAATAATAATAATAATAATAATAATAATAATAATAATAATAATAATAATCTATGGTCTCAAATATTGAGTTATAGATGTTCGAAGTGGTGCTGTCTAGCAATGAAAGCGGAATTTTACTTCCCGGTTCCTATCGCTGAGTTAATTACTTTGTCGGATGATACTATGTGCGCCACAAGATATCTGTAACATGCCAACATGACGTGAAGAGTATTAATTTATTGTAATCATAAATAATACATGTCCACCTCTGTGGTGTATTGGTTAGTGTGATTAGCTGCCACACTCGGAGACTCAAATTCGATTCCCGGCTCTCCACGAAATTTGAAGAATGGTACGAGGGCTGGAACGGGGTCCACTCAACCTCGGGAGGTCAACTGAGTAGAGGGGGTTCAATTCCTACCTCAGCCTTCCTCGAAGTGGTTTTCCGTGGTTTCCCACTTCTCCTCCAGGTAAAAGCCGGGATAGTACCTAACTTAAGGCCACGGCCGCTTCCTTCCTTCTTCCTCGTCTATCCCTTCTGTTCTTCCCATCTCCCACAACGCCCCTGTCCATCATAGCAGATGAGGCTGCCTGGGTGAGGTACTGGTCTTCCTCTCAAGTTGTATCCCCCCGACCAAAAGTCTCACGCTCCAGGACACTGCCCTTGAGGCGGTAGAAGTGGGATACCTCGCTGAGTTCTAGGAAAAAACCAACCGAAGCCGGTAAACGTACTAAGAAAGAAAGAAAGAAAGAAAGAAAGAAAGAAAGAAAGAAAGAATGCATGCACTTAGTTCTTCTCAATCCTTGTCCGGCCCCATCATTGCATCGCCGAAAACATTCGATATGATAGGGCCAGGTTAAATTCGCCAACCTTGTCTACTAGGGTTCATGATAGCGATGCTCTCTTTCGAAGACTTTTTTTTTTTTTTTTTTTTTTTACGGTTTCCCTATAACCGCGTAATCTTCGCTGATGCTATGTGGGAATCCAAACAGCATCTGATCTGATCAAACAATATTACGTGCGGGGAAGAAGGAATAGTTTCAACAGTCAAGCAATCATCTTCAGGCAAAAAGAAAGGTATATAAAATTCCTGTACATCGCGGAGATCCCATTTGTACATCGCTTAATTTGCAGAAAATTGATGATTACTGTATTACATAACAAGTAATTTATTTGAAAAACCTTTACTATGGATGTCTTAATTAACAGTTCGTATCCTTATTGAATGAATAACATTCCTTTAAACTACCATATATCCAAGGTTCTTATTTCCAAAAATAGGTCTAAGGGAGCTAATAACATAACGTGATATCTTGTTTAGAATTTAAACGAAAATGCAGACTCATGTAAGCAATCTTTGATTTTATCATGAAACGTTTTAATGGAATTGTTTGCAAAACAATTTAATTCATACTTTACATAGCACATTAGAGGACCTTGTATGGTGGTTAACAAGTGTTTCATCTTATTACACATTGGGAATATGGTGGGTGATTTTTCATGCTTCCCAGTCTTCAAATAATGGCCATGTACCTTAATTATTGGCATGTCTATTATCATTCGAGTTTTGGCCTCTTTCTACCCCAGCGAATCCGAAATCCTATGAAGGATGGTGTAAAGACAAACATATATCAAAGAAAATACATTATATTACTTGTTTTTTTTTTTTTTTTTTTTTGAGAAATAAAAGGCAGAATTATTCTCTTGAAAAGTAGTTCCTTATCGAACCAGTGAATCTACTGCTACTAACCTTTAACATTTCAGTGCCTTTAAATTCGAGTATGGTCGGGAGCGTGCTGCACATTGTTGCGCGTATCTGTATGTCCTGTGGCAATCGTAGCGTTCAGAACGTTCTGCGTGTATGTCGTGTGGCTGTTGTAGCGCTGAAATTCCAACCTGGGATGAAGATATATATTGCACCAAGATATCTACTGATAGTCTACAGGTTTTTGTGTTTAAAACACTATTAAATGCCAATATCAGAACAGCTATCTTGTAATCTTGAAATTGAACGATCTAACCAATTTTCAGTTAGAGCATAATGGTAAAATTGAGAATTGCATTTCTACACTGGAAAGTCAAATATTTGTGGTAACCTCCCATTTGAACTTAAAACCAAACCACAGTGACCATTTGAACTCTAAGAATTGTACCCTATTTTTAACCTTTCAGCAATACCATTTTTGGAATATGTGCCACTCATGAGACTCCAGTCAAAGCCCTTTAATTGTACCGTATGTATATATCTCGTATGACATAATGTTGACATACAGCATAGATTTTTGAACTTGACACCATAACCCCAGTGACTCTTTGAACTCTGAGAACGGTACCCTGTTTTTATTTTAGCAATACTGTTTTTGGAAAATGTGTCATTCATAGGACTACAGAAAGACAAAGCCCTTTATTGTACCATATGTAAATATCATAATATTATGTATTTTAATAGAATAGTGGCATTCTTGTTTAATTTTAGTAGTGTTTTATCTGCACTCTAAGAACGATACCCTATTTTAAACGTTTTAGCAATACTGTTTTTGGAAAAGGTGGCATTCATAGGACACTAGCAAGTCAAAGCCCTTTATTGTACCATATGTAAATATCATAACATTATGTATTTTATTAGAATAGTGGCATTCTTCTTTAATTTTAGTAGTGTTTTATTCGGCACAATCGCTATTAAGCAGGTTCATCAACAGCTGATGATGACCTATTTACAGGTCGAAATCGGTAGTCTTTTAATGTAAATAATTCTAGACACTTTGTAAAAAAAAAGTATTGATTAGATGGAAAACTCATCCTTCATATTTGTGTGCTCAAATTATCAATACGGACATGAAGCTGATATAGTATGGTGTGAAAGTGACAAGATTGCAGATTTTACCTCATTCATCTGTGCAGTTCAGAAGAAATTCGTTAAACCATTCACTGTAATAGTGAAGGAAGAGTATGCGTTGTTTATGAAGGTGGATGATGAGTCATTAATTAACGTTCCAGCAGTGAGTTTTAATGTTTCAAGTTCATTTGCAGTTCAAGTGATCCACGAAAGTGTGTTTGCCTACAGAGCATGTTAGGTTTATATTGGAATATGATGCTTGTGAAGACCTAAAATGTGACAGATGGACGAAGTTTGACACGTTGGTAAGTCATCGCAAAAGTTATTCTGATGATAATATTGGTCTCACTGAAAAACTTTCTCTTTTCACAAACCCTTAGAAAAATGCACTTGCGTTAGACTGTGAGTTTAATGCAGAGAGAACTAGTAAAATAAAATGTGTCCTGGAACAGTTAGAGCTCTATAATATAACTAATAAAATAAGATACTCTCCAGAACTATTGATATGGAATGCGACATTCTTTTATTGTACCAAACGTTGATAAGACATTTGCTGTTTTAAGTGAAGTGGCTAATATTGATGTTGTACGGGGTCAGTCTGTAAAATTACAACTACTGAGGCCAAATTTTCAGACCTTAAAGAGTTGTTTCATTCAGAGAAGAGATTGTTGCTAAAAGTGACTACAAATTTATCTAGAAAGGCTCTGTATCCAACAACAACAATAGAGACATAATATATCATTAGCAGTAAAGCCGCTGATCATAATAATGTTGCTGGTAGCACAATACAGTTTCTAAAATTAATTCAAAAGTGGTGGTCAGTCTGTAATGTACAGCATCCCATAAGAGGTACATATACCAGAAATGACGATACCAGTCCAATATCCTGATGATATGAAACATTCATTCCTTACATGTTTAGAAACAAACATAGACTTATGGCACATTTAATAAACAGATGGAAGGCTGACAAGTGAAACATATACTTACCTCAGTGATAGAACTGTGTAAATATATATTCAATAATTACCACTGGTTTTATGTGCTTACTGCCAAATCGCAGATAGACAGTTTGGAGGGGAGATTTGGTGTCTACAGGAAATTGAGTGATTGAACTTATAATGCTTCTGTGGAACAAATTCTTGAGTCTGAAATAAAGATTAAAGTGTTAGGTGTATTGAAGATGACGTCTGCGAAATTTGGTGAATTTTCTTTTGATGGAATTATTGATAATTTCGATGCGTTAGAGCCTGTAGTAGAGGAAGTAGTTCACATCACAGTTTCCCTTGAAACACTGCGGATTTTGGTCTGCATTGCCAGTTACACCAGTATGCAAGTGATTGAAATATTAGGTAAAAAGTGTGATGTCTGCGTTGAAATGTTGCAGACTGAAAACGAATTGCTTGTGAATAGTGACAAGGAAGTGATGATGTATTTTAATCCAGTGAAAGAGGTGGTTTTAAGTGTCCATTGTTGATGGTCATGTCCTTGTGTTGTAACGTGTTCAGACTTTTCCAGGTGTTAATTAGTGACAGTTACAAACCAGAATTTCTTAAGTTACAGAGTCAAAGAGAGGCACTGGTAGTGTTAGGATTTCAGTTAACTGAGAGCAGTGTATGTAACCTTGATCAGGAGTGTCAGTGCAGTATGAAGTTGAAAACGATGATTAAAAAGTGCATTGTTAGCAAATGCTTTCATCAATAATTATTATTTTTCTTATAAAAACATTCTTAATTGTATATTTCAAATAGGACTAGGCTGATGAATGTGCATTTGTTGAGAATGTATTCCATTGTCCTGAGTAATTTGTATTTTTCTTGTAATATTTTGTGCTTTTGTGTAATTTACCAACGAATGTTGGTTTAATTTTGTCATTTTCAAGTGTACTATTTTCTAACTATCGAAACATGATTTGTATTTTATATACTAATTCTTCTTTACGAAGATTATGTACGTTATCGGCGTTAGTTATATTATTAGCAATTAATGTCCAGCTGCGTCCCACAGCAGACAGGGTCCAACGTATCCGCCATGTTGGATTCCGCATTAATTCTTTCATGTCTTCTTTTATTTCTTTTATCCAGACAGGTTGTTGCTTTCGTTTCCAAAGCTTTTCCAAAATTCTGCGTATTAACTGGTCTTGAGGTGTTCTCAACAGATGACCAAAGAACGATATTCTCTTCTTTCTCATGAAATCCGTTATAGATTCTATTTCCTGATATACTGCTGAATTTTGGATGATGCGCCATTCTCCTCCTTTTTGGTACTTCTTATGAATACATGTTCTTACTATTCTTCTTTCTATTTTTTAAATTTTATCTATGTTATTCTTTTGCTTTAGTTTAAATAATGTTTCACTTCCATAAGTTATTTCAGGATTGGACTACAGTCTTAAAATGTTTCAATTTTGTATTTATTGACAAACATTTCTTGTTGTATGTATTTCTGGTTACTTTTTGGGCTCTGGATAATTTATTCGTTCTCTCTGTCCAATAAATTTTTTCATTTAAATTGTACGTTATAGTTTCTCCAAGATATTTAAACTGTTTTACAATTTACATTTCTTTCCCACATATCAGAACACTGCTTATTAAAAGGGGATCTATTGCCATTATTTTAGTATTTTTAATGAAATTGTAAATCCTATTTTCCAGCAATAGTTTGGAGACTTATGATTTGATTCCGAGCTTCAATAAAGTTATTAGCTAGTAGTACCAGATCATCTGCAAATCCTAAGCAATTTAGGTTAGTTTCATCTTTAGTGTATCCAATTTATTTATTTAGTTATTTATTTATTTGTTTATTTATCGCAAGACTTTTAGTGCCGCGAGTGTCTGAAGACATATTCAGCTCGTGGTGCAGGTCTTCCTATTTGGCGCCTATTTGACCTGCGCGTCTGGATGTGGGATAATGATGATGATGATGTTGAAAAATGAGGTAAGGAGAAGGTGCAACCCGGTGTTGGCACGTAGGCTAATCCTATCAAATAATGACAATAAGTCTGCAGGTAGTTTACATCCTCATCCGACGAACGAATCATCACCAACAGCGTCATATGAACTCACTCCACATGAACACTGCAGAGTGGTTTGGAATTGACTCCAAGCTTTCGGCATGCAATCTAGTGATTATAAATTTTATACCCTTCCGACCAATATTCTGATGGTGAAAAACCTGTTAACTGTGATGTCAGACCATATTGACATTCTTGAAGGTATCTGATATTCCACATAGGTAGGATATCACATAATTTAACTTTGATTATTGCTTTTATTTTTGGAAGTGCACTAGCGCAGTGACCTTGCCATTGGACTCCCAACCTGAGAGCCCAAGGTTCAAATCCCAGTGAGTTTTGGGTGGAATGTTTTGAACAGGAACAAAGCATGGAACTGGAAAGTCGTCCAGTCAAATCCAAAATAGAATCAGAGTGCCAGGAGAAGAGAACGAAGTGTGCGTCAAAGTAAGTTATGTACGAGTATTAGCTTAATTAAAATATTGCTAAATATGAAAACGGTCAGTTTGTGAAAGAGGGTCTCATCACTGCTGAGGAAATTATGTGCCCAATAAATATTTAAAGAATCAACTTTGTCTGAGGTAAATGTAGCACATCATATCTAAAAACTTGCCATTGAGATTGAAGGAACTTAAAAGACGAGCGGTCATCGGTACGTATTTATGTCAAATTCACTTGCCTTCAATGAGGACACAAATATTAAGGTTAGAGTACTACTGGCTTTGTCCGTGGCATTGATCAACAATTCAGTGCAACAGAAGAAATCCTAGCACTCGTAACTATGAACGATTTGACTGGACGACTTTCCAGTGCCAGAATGTTGTCCCTTAGGAGTTCTTTTACGTAACGCTAAGTCTACCGACACGAGTGTGGCTTATTTTTGCACTTTGAAATATAATCGAACAGAGCCGGGATTGAACCCACCAACTTAGACTCAGAAGACCGAAATTTCTGCATCTGAACCACTCAGTAAGACATTTTAAAATGAAACATCCACTTATGACCCCAGAGTTCACTCAGCCTACAAGAAAAATAAGTACAAAGTTAATATCTGAGATCAGAGGTGTGAGAGAAGTAATAACCGAATGACGTAGTCACTGGCTTCTCACCAAGTTGGCCGTGGTTCGAAACTCGGCCAGTACATGTGAAGCATTTTTACTGAAAAGACACGTCCTTCAGGTTTGAATTCTACTCTAAGCTGAAGATCTCGTGGCTGTAGGCGAGACATCCTTAGTCTCTTGAGACTGCAAGCACGCTTTACCTACGAGTCACCGCGTTTAGTACACGGGAAGCATTTACATTCCACTGCTTCATGAATCTTCATTGCCCGCACCTAGAAGACAATCCTTTCATTCCTTCGCTTTTTAGAAACAATCTGATTGTATGGAGTGAATAAATTACTTTTTGCTTTGTACTCCATTCCACGTAATGTAGAGGACATAGTAGCTGTGGCTGGAATTGGAATCTCAGCTACTGCACGTAGGATATTTCAGATGACAAGTCCCGTTCCTAGGTTTTGATTCCACGCAAACCTTGAGATCGCGTGTCTATGTTCACATCAATAGTCCCATGAAACTAGAAGCTTCTCTTTCATACGTGATACTGAGGTTAAGTACAGAGGAAACCTTTATTTTCCACTGTTTCCACCTTCATTGTCGGTACCGAGGTGACATTCCCTTCTTTTATTTTTCATTTGTTCGAAATAATATACGTCTGTAGTTTCGTTCTAGTACTGGGTCGTCCAGCTCCTTGACTGAATAGTCAGCGTTGTCGCCTTCGGTTAAAAAGGCCCCGGTTTCGGTTCCCGGCCGGTCGGATATTTTAACCTTAAAGGGTTATTTGCACTGACTCGGGGACTGGGTACTTGTACTGTCCCCAACATTCTTGCAACTCACAGACCACACATAATGCTATCCTTCGCTTTGAAACTCGCAGTTCCCATACACGGCAGATGCCGGTCACCTTCGTTTGAGGTCTGCATCAGTCGAGCCGAACATATCCTCGAGCACTCCCGACACTAAAAGCCATTGGTAAATAAATAAATAAATAAATAAATAAATAAATAAATAAATAAATAAATAAATAAATAAATAAATAAATAAAAATAAACAAGTACTCGCAAAAATATCATAAATGATATTGCAATGAGGAAGGTCCAAAGAGTCTACCTAAATAGTTTTCGAGATCATAATTATGACACAATTATTAACTGGCCGTGCATTCGCCATTTTGTAGTGAAATCGGAGCTCGGAGCGTACGGTAAAATTAATATAACTCGGGACCTTGCCGTAATAGGACTACCGCAAGGTGTCGTTCGTCTTATCCACGCGAGATCCATCGATATTGGTAAAATTATTTGTGAGAAAACATGACAAGTGTGAGAAAAATTGTGTCTTCTTCCACCTTTCCCCGTCTTTATATAGGATCGCTGTGTTTGATGAGCTTCGTTTAATCTTCTCTATCCAGTGCCCACTGCTCACGTAGGTTTTTTCCTTCAGTTCCCCACATCTTCTTTTGAGTCACCCATTCTTTCATTTACTTTCAATCTCCATCACCCTCTTCCCCACACAAATCCTCCTCTCTTCTCGTGACATGGATAAACCATCGCATTTGTGCCTCTTGAATGATCCCCGCTCTTTCTACAACTTTTACTGTCCCTCTGATGTGATCGTTTCGGACATGGTCCAGTCTGATTACTACACACATCCGTCTCAACATATTCACATTAACCACTCTCATTATATTGATATGTCTTTTATTCAAAGGCAAGATGATATACAGTGAAATTTCGATACAGCGATACCGCGTGGAGAGAAGAATATATTGCTGTGGACGGAATTATCGTTATTAAAAGGAATTTAGAATAACTGGCTCTCACGTCAATTGGTGAATGTTAGTAACATCTGAATATTGAATTACATTGACTACCTGACACGTCATATTATTCAATTCCCACCAACATGAGGTTTGCCACACAGAAACACCAAAAAATAATACCTTTGTTCAGCAGAGTATAGTCATATCGACCATGTAATTTTAATTTCTCGCACATAATTGTTGTTCTCACTATCCAGCACTACACTACTGTAAATTACGATAGTTAAAGAAATCTGAAATGACAGTCTATTTCGTAAATCTCTTCGTAGACAGAGAATTCACAGTTACAGTTACACCATTTCTCGAAATGTGCAACTGTGTGTCAAAACGCTATAATGAAGGGGCTATTTTAGAGTTAAGCAGCTGTCCGATAGCTACAGTGCTGTCATTGAAATTCTTCTCGTATACACACTAGTTATAACTTCCTGAAATTTCATAGCTGTCCAGTTCCCAGAGCTGCTCAACCGACACACCCCTCAGGCAATTACACAGCTATAAACACTCTTACTTCCTATTCTTACACTATAGAAAAATTCAATCTTAGTATGGCAGTAACAAATGTTCCTAATTAATTCTGTGCGTGGATTATCGTAATACGGGAGGAAGACACATTGCCTGGGTCTGAAAAGAGTGATTTATCGTTAACGAGAGTATCATTAAAGTAAGATGCATTTTATATTGAATTAATGACGGGAATGGAATATTTTATCTTTGCAGAGGGGATTATCGATCTATGTAAATTTCACGGTGTTGGTGACGTAATCTGAGACTGGTATCTACATGTTCTTTGAACTGTTGTTTATTTATTTTGCATCTTGCAGTTCTTATGTTTTTAGTAGTGAATAAATATGGTTCTGCATAAAACATTTTTTGGTCCTCGAAAAAGCCGGATTTTTCTGAAATCTGGTTAGAACATTGAGTTTTTATGTTATGTGAGCAGTGTTATTTTCTTTACACTGTATGTAACAAGATTTGTGAGTGTTTGCTGATAAACCACTAAATATTTCGTGATGCGTGTGTTCAGTGAAGATTCGAGAGATTGAACCATTGTGTGACGTCAGCCTGTGATATATAATCATTGATATCAATGTATGAATAGAGTTTTGTGAATACAATCAACGACCATTAGTGGGGGTTGGACCGATTGGCCAAAGAGTACTACAGCCACTACAGCTCCATACGAGAAAATGTTTGAACGGGCGAACGCCAACACCTCCTAGATATATAAGGCCTCACAACTGTTCTGGGAATATACTGTGACGTCAAAATCGGGAGGCAAGCTTGAACCTTTTCAGTAATGACACAGCAATGAGTTTGGCCCTGTAACGCTGAAATTAGAAGAGATTTAATTCGTTTAATGGTGCCAATTGTTAATACCGTTGTACGTAATGGTACTGATGTGTTGCGTACTCAACTTTAAGGAGAATTCCGGCAGTGATAACGAAGTGCATGCATTAAGTTTACGAAAGACGAGGTTATGCGGCAGATATGTTTACGTGCAATTCCAAGACAAGACTACAGATTTACTAATAACTCAATGGTGAGTAACTATTATTATTACATTCTCACACAATCATAATGAGTATAGGCCTATGACGTATTTAACTACACGCAACAGCTGGTGATATGTAGGCATATTTACTCTTCAATGATATAAGGTTATGTTAGATCACAATCATGGGATACATTATTTCAAAGGTATTATTATTATTATTATTATTATTATTATTATTATTATTATTATTATTATTATTATTATTATTATTATTATTATTATTATTATACGCATTAAAACATACCACCTGCAGGAGCTGCTGGTGTAGGCCGATTCACTCTGTAAATGCACGAATTTCGCTCACGGTGATACATTATTTTACAGGTATGCCACAGACATTTCAAAGTCGGTGATATTTTATGGGAAGTAACTGGTACTGATCCTGCCAGAATGTGACTATAAATATGATGGGCAGTTTGAAAAGATATAAGCCACTGCTGTCTCTGACAATCATGGTCTTGGAAGAGGAGTGGTTAAAAGAACCAGGCAAAAATGTAGAATAGAAAGGAGCAATAAAGAGAGCCATTGAAGATAGTACATATCTCATATACAGAATTTCAACACAGCTGAAAAGTACAATAAACACGTTGTTACCTGATGGTTGTTGTACTGTGATGAAGGGAACGTAAGTAATTTTTCTGTACGTCGATACATCAAGGCAACCATACTGCATGGCATATGTAATCATCTTATAAGACATGGCCTTCATTCTAAACGGGTTTTATTAAAGTAAAAAATATTTCTAATGAATATGTGGACAAAATTACTAATACAAATGCGGTATATTCTTTAGTTACAAAACATCATAGCTGCATCACAAGGAATGAGTGTAACAATGTGTAGAAAGATTCAATGAATAAGTTAATTCTAGTCCTAGTTGGTGAATTGGACACCGAGGATGATGTCCCCACAGTTAATTTAATAGCCATAGTTAAAATATTTCTTAGTTCATAAAGGAGTATGTGCATGATTTTCTTGTTATTTGTTCAACCTTCTGTCTGATATCTCCTCATGTTTACACATTTATGGCCGACCCCGTGGTGAGGGGATATAATGCCTGCCGCTTACCCGGAGGCCCCGGTTCGATTCCAGGCCAAGTCAGGGATTTTTACCTAGATCTGAGGGCTGGTTTGAGGTCCACTCAGCCTGCGTGTTTACATTTGCGAGCTATCTGACGGTGAGATAGCGGCCCAGGTCTAGAAAGCCAAGAATAACGGCTGAAAGGATTCGTCCTGCGGAACCCAAGACACCTCGTAATCTGCAGGCCTTCGGGCTGAGCAGGATCAAGGCCAAGCCCTTCAGGGCTGTTGCGCCGTGCGATTTTTACAAATTTATGAGACAGTAGCAATTTAATGTTGCCACAATATGTCAATACTTTTAAAAGAGTAGGCTCCAGTCCGAATGGTAGTCCAATATTAGGTTAGAAACTTACATACTTTCTGGAATACATAAAGGTTTCGAACAGAATTACAAATTAGTAACATCGATGGTAGGTGAAATTCTCATAACCATACATGAACTTCAAGGGAGGAAACATTGTAGGCTCATGTGCATATACTGCCAGTGATGCTACATCAGCTTAGATGTTAGGCCTATGCTAATATTATACGTGCTAGTTTTCTTTTAAGATCACGTAATGCCTATTTAAATTGAAATATGTTTGTAACATTCTGTTGTGATGTTAGCAATTCGGCCTAAGTGAGTTAACATTGCAAAATGCTGTCGTGTTTTACAACTGTCTGCTGTTTATCTTTAATGGCAGAGTCACTAAAATACGGTAACAACGACAGTATAATTCAATATCCTTCAAATTTGAAACGCTATTTGTTAGTAAATAAATTATTCCATTGGAAAAATATTAAAATCATGTCTGTGTTTAACTATGTTCCGCGTTTCTCTGCATTGCCATCGCCTCCGTAGCGTGACGTCACTACGCTGTTGTTAGGCCTTATTATCTAGGAGGTGTTGCGAACGCAGAGCCATCAGACATCCGTAGTAGTTATATTAGCACCACGGCCGACTGGATCCCTCGCTGCGCTCCTAACTAGAGCGACGCATCAAGTCGGCACTGATTAGCACTGAATACGTGAGTTAATCTGGTTTACTCCTTGTTTTTTAGTACTATTTCTTTTCTACAATGGAAGAAGCTCATAAAAGAGCCCTTGTCAAAAGATGAGCCACCATCAAGGCCCGCGTAACTAGAATTTGTTAATAATGTTCTGTGGACTCAATTCTTAACGACATAAAAGTAAGAGGACGCCAATGAACCTCGTGATGAAAATCGAGAGGGATTTGAAGAATTCTATTTCGAGCTGCAGTCAAAGATGAAAATATTACCAAAAGTCAAACCGCTGTCATCTGTTAGTGAAAGAAGTAACATAACAATAATAGTGATCTGAATTTGCCTGCCATTTCTCCTCCTAAATTTAATGGGCCACTGTCAGAGTTATGCATTTTCATGACACGTTTAAAAGTGTAGTAATTAATAACGATGCCCTGACATATATTCAGAGGTCCCGGTACCACTATTTATTGTGCTTAGAGATGAACCACATATGTTGATAGAGATTTTTTCAGTTACACAAAATAACTTGAAATTAGCATGGGAATTGATCTGTAACCGATACAACAATCCTAGGGTGATTCTGGATATGCATGTCAGACAGTTGTAATCGGTGCCCTTTGCCAAGAGTAATTATTCAAAGGAGCCGAGGACACTAACAAACCAAACATGCAGTAATTTAAGTGTCATTGAAGTAATGAAGATCCAAACGCCTTGCATGAAATTATAATGTCGCATTACATTTTATAACGAATTCGTGTTAGTCTTAGAAAACAATGGGAGGTCAAAACCTCAGGCAACCCTATTCTAGATTGAAAGAATTAATATAATTCCTTGAAAGTAGTTGTTGAACTTTAGAGCTAGCCAGTACTAATACACTAATGAATGAGAGACAAACCCAAAGGACCAGATACAGCAGTAGTAAGAAGGAAACTGTACGGCAAGGCTTTGTGACCATATCATCAAGGTGTAATCTCTGTAATGCACCTCATCACTTATTCCAGTGCTTAACATTTATGGATATGGATATGGAGACTAATGACAAAATGCAAACCGTCTAAACTTTGTTAAAATCGTTTGAGGAGTGGTCATCAAACCAGCCACTGTTCCTCTCGAAATTGCAAACTGTGCAACAAAAAGCATCATGCACTATAACGTTACTATACAAAGATACTAGCAGCATTGCCCAACAACAATCATATTGTTCTTTAAAGGGAAATTACCACACCTGTGATGTTTTGCTATATACTGCAATCATTAGAGTTACTGACAGCTAAGGTCGCGCTCATGACTGTCGCATTCTTCTGGATATTGCCTCGCAGACGAACTTCATGTCGAGAAAGCTTGCTGTTACATTAGGATTACCTCTCAGTCAACTCCACGTTCCTATTTAAGAAATTAGCAACTCCAGAGCTATAGAGTCATCACACATTTGCCAACTTCATATTTCATCTATTATGCATGATTATAGCCGCCACATTTTTTGTTCAGTTTTGCCTACAATTACTGCACAACTTTCTTCTTCTCACATCGACTGTATGGATTGGCATTTACCCTCTGACATTACTTTGGTAGATCCAGGATTCAACGAACCAGGAAAAAATGACCTACTGTTAGGAGATGATGTATTTCTTGAAGTTTTACGTTCAGGCAAGTTTACCCAAGAAGGACATCCTACCATTCAAGAATACAATATTTAGCTGGGTGCTGGCAGTTTGCATACCTACTGAAAATATAAGTCAGAAACAGTCTGCTGTCATAAGAAGGTGGAAAGTTTTTGGCAACAAGAAAAATTTAAAGGTACTTCAATCTCTCAGGAGGAAATAAGAACATTTTATGAAGCACTCAACGAGAGACGAAACGGGAAGATATGCGGTGAAATTGCCTTTTCAAATCCAGCCAAGTCAACTTGGAGATTCTTTCAACAATGCCATGCATTGTTTACAAAATATGGAAAGGAGACTGAAGCCCCAATCATCCATCAAGAAATCCTAAGTTGAGTTCATGGATGAATATACTGAATTAGGTCGCATGGAACCCGTTGAAGATATCTGGCAGAGGCAATCATCCTACTAAGTGCCACATCACGCTGTGCTCAAGGAAGAGAGTACCACCACAAAATATCGTGTGGTGTTTAATGCGTCAGCTAAATCTACCAATTCTCTGTCATTAAATTACATTCTTATGATAGGCCTAGCAATACAAGAAGATATGTCTGATACAAAGAATTGGAGACATGTTCGTACTCAAGATAACTGTTGACATCATTTCATGTGGAGTTGATCCTCAAAATTTTAAGCTAACTCGGCTGTGGTGGGTGTGACCTTCATGGCGTAAAGAATCTAAAACCACTTGACCAAAATCACAACAAACTGAAGCGAAGGAAGTCCAGAAAGAAAACATGCTAATATCAGTCTGTTTTCCCTGCATTTGCCATGGGAACACCTTCTGAGTGATTTCTCCTTATGGTCAAGATTATTGCGAACATTGGCATATGTTCTAAGATTTATATCCAATTCCAAATGCAGTGATAAAAGACAAAGCCTGAATGGAAGTTGATAACCACATAGCTTCATAAATCTATGAATGTCATTGTCCGTAATGTTCAGCTAAGTTCTAATCACAAAAAATCCAGACGCTGAAGCAAGGCCGTTTAGTTACCGTTGATAACAAGTTAAAATCTCTGCATGCTTTCCTGCATGCAAAGTATGTGCTCAGGGTGGGTGGTACTTTAGAGAAATCACCCAGCGATGCAGACGATAGTTGTGGAAAAGATAGTCCAGCGACTATCCGTACCAACTTCAGCAGCGCAATAAATGGTCTACAAACTAGTCTACGATATGGAACATTGATAATCGTGAAGGAGGACAATTTACCCCCTCTTGCGTGGCAGACTGGGGCAATAGAAGCAGTTCACCCTGGTGCCGATGGGAAAGTCCGTGTTGTACAAACAACATTTAAAATTGTTCTTTAACTTTCAAAACATCCTGAACCATTTTCTAGTTCTTTGTTATTTTGTTTTGAAGTTTTACAGGTTCTGAATATATAAATTGTTCCTAAAATTAGGTGGGCGGCGTGTTGGTGAGGCAATCTGAGACCGGTACATGTTCTTTGAATTGTTGTTTATTTATTTTGCACCTTGCTGTTCTTGTGTTTTCAGTAGTTAATAAACATGACTGCACAAAACACACTGCAATTGAGAAATTTGTGAAAATTTACGAAATATCTTAATATAAAGAGGGTCCAAACCTACCAAAAACCAAATCACATGAAACGAATGAGTGTAAGACAGTTTAACAAACCCGAAATATTCGAGGCCGAGTGTAAAAGAGTGAACATACAGCGTAAGAAAGTCTAAACGGCCGAGGGCCAGAACCACACCTGAGTTCGTCTAGTCTTATGCTCCCATCTAGTCTATGGAGATACATGCGCCAGAAGACACTCAAGACGATGTCATGGAGTCAATGGATTTTGTAAATACTGTAATTTGATTCCACAACATTCATAAGAAGAGGTCCCAGTGAAAACAGGAATCCTCTTTCAACCTAAACTCCACGCATTTACTTATTTTCTAACGCGCACTCTGTACCTCCACGACGTATTCTACGCCCAAAAATATGCAGCAATGGATTTGACACAGTTTCTGCACATTTACGAATGTCTATTTTCCAGTAAATTGTATTGAATATAATGGATAAATTAGATCAGACACGATCCCACCCCCCCACCCCCTCCCTAGTCCGATGCCATATATCCCTGTGGTTAATTTAAAACAAAACGTGAAGTGAGAGTTAATACATTCATCTCTATTTAGGCCAAAGAAACACTCTTAAAACAATGCATGTGCATTACACGCTACGTTGATTTATTTCAACAACCGGTTACCTATCCCCGTCCTATAATTGTACACATTTACACTTTCTAGAAGCGGATGCGTACTGATGTTTGTTTACAAAGCAAAACCTATAATTAGGTTAATCACATTCTGTATCACGATAAAAGAGCCCCTCATCTTCATGCTCAAGTATCACGTTAACTACATACTAAACACATTGTACGTTAATTATATGGTCTTAATGGATTTATTCCAAAGATAGTCACTATCACACTTCATGCAATTTGTCTGGTTTTTGTACGGTAGAAAGATCTAACAGATACTTGTAGCAAGTTCTAAGAACTTTTAAGCGAATTTAATTTTTAACTAATGATCACTTTCTCTTTCGTGGCCATGGTGACTGATCGCAATTTACGTCAGAAGGTAAAAGTGTTCGAATGAGAGTTACCGTATACATTTCAGAGATCTATAGTTCTGAAAGTGGTGGAACTTATTCTTTCATTTAGGCGGTGACACTCAGGGGGGAAAGTGTCATGGGACATGGCAGTCAAGGTAGCGACTGTGGTGTTAATTACAGTTTAGCTCCGGCATTTGCCCACGGTAAAGAAAACTTCGGTTCACTTGGAAGAGCATGAGCTCGATTTCCTGTCAGGAAGTTGAAAAATATGGAAATGAGATTTCTACTTCTGGAAAGGCACATGGCCCTCAGGTTCACTCAGCCTACATTAAAAACGAGTGCCAAGTTAATTCCTGGGGGAAAGGTGGACGGGCATAGAGCTAACCACTCTGTCGCAACTAGTACCTAGGTTGTAGGTACTGAAAAATTTCAGCTTTCACTTCTGCAAGGACTTCGTAGCTTGTACGCAGTTGGCTTTCTTTCCGGCATTTACTCCGAGCGAAAAGTAGGAAACCAAATACCACCCTTCAGTTCTCTCACTTCGAATATTAAAATATCGTGTCCATCAGCCCTGTTTGCATAAAATACTGAAACTTTGTGATCATGCGAGGTTGTGAATGGGAACATATGTTTCTTCAGTGTCTCTACTTTGACGTACACAATTGTAAATGTTAGAAAGTAAGTATCCATTGCCTTGAGGAAAATACCATCTGGTTATTTTGAGGATTTGAAGTGGGAGATCAAGAAGAACCAATTCGATGTTCGTCGACGTATATCGAACCCACCTATCTCTCGGTTCATGGGTAGTGGCCTCGGATTTAATACGCATTCCCACTGGTATTGTTTCGGGAAAACAAATGCGGGAATTATAGCCTAAGTTGTGTGTTATCCTGGAGGGGATTAACCAACCTAACTCCAATTACAAATGAAATTTAACTGCACCGCGCGAGTTGGCTGCACAGTTGGGTCTCGTAACTGTGAGCTTGTAATTGGGAAACGGTTTGTTCGAATCCCACATTGTAGAGCCTTAATGATGGATTTATATTGTTTCTCATTTCCACATCAGGCAAATACTGGGGCTATACCTCAATTAAGGCCGCGTCTGGTACCTTCGCAATCCTAATCCTTTTCCATCATGCCGTCACCGAAAACAATGTGTTAGTGCGACGTTAAACTACTTGCAAAAAATATTAACTGCCCAAACTCCCACAGTCGCTAGTAATGCAACTGGTATAATGTTCGAGCCGTAAGTACATTGTACTAATGACATATATATCTTTAGCACCTAAACTAAGTAAATAACAAAGAACTGTAGGTTGAAAGAGGGGCACGATAGCCGAAAAGCATAGTCACTTGCTTCTCACCAAGTTGGCCGTGTTGTGAGTCCCGCCCAATGGAGGCTACGTATGATTTTTTTGAAATGAAAATAAAATCTTGTTCCTTTTGCTCGGATTCTATGTAAAACTAGACGTCCCATGATTATGAGCACAATGCCAACATTCACGTAAAAATACAAGCTTGATTTTTTTATGTAGGTTGAATTCTGCGAAATTCTGTATGTGAAACGACTGATAAGCAAATACTTCATTATTAGCAAAATGGCCTGGAGAAAGCAAACTATTTTAGAATGGGTTGAAATATTTCCTACAGCAGAAGTAAGACGAACTAAGGTACCTGCATCCCGGCAGCGTCGGTGGTATTAGCAAGTGTTCAAATGTGACACCCCCGTCTCATAATCTCCAACATACAGACGCCCCTTAAAATGTGTAACATCATTATTTATTATGAAATAAGAAGAAAAGTATATGACAGGCCATTAACATCAAAGACCAATTGATAATAACGATTAAATCGACTTTTTTCTTAAAAGGAGTAGAGCAGGAATATTTCTAAGATGCCGAATCACTGTGACATCAGAGTTGTTGTGACGTACCCACGCTTGCCCACAGATGTGTGACGTGGCGGGTCACCTTAATTTTAATATAAATAAATAATATCTCATTATTTCTCCATAAACAATATCCCATGGGCTCCAGCCTTCAAGCTTATGGCTTGAAAACGATAGTTGATAATTAATAATGATAATAATAATACGTAATGAGACTCTAAAAAGTCCAACGGGTGGGGTGACGGATCACTAACCAGTAAGTACAGTAACTTGGAAGTTAAGGATCATTAATAAGAATTTCCGAAAATACAAATTAAAACAATTATTTATTATGATGGAAAACCTGACGTAACGGCGTATTAACGAAATCTGAACTTACGGAAGCAAAATAAAAATTGAATGAAATAAACTCTAAGAACATGAATCACTTGTAGTAATTTATGCCATTAGCTCACCATTTGTAGGCTCTGTTATCTTGATACGATCTATGTAGCATCTGATGTTTGATGGACCTCTCGTACAGGCGACATCATCTCTCCTTGTTGTTTCCAGTCCTATTTCTGATTCATGCATAGTACACTAGCTGTACTACGACTTTCCTGACTTTAACACTTCCTGCGGTACTCTTTACATAAAGTCGTAATGAGTCCTAATTTTAATAGCAAAACTACCATGAGTTACGTTCATGGAGAGAATACATTTGTATTCTTCCGTATTATCGAAATGTAGCGTAACTAAATACATAATAAAATCTCTCCTGCCCTATACCAGTCAAAACCTGTCTCCCGTTGACTTTAACTCTCGTCATTGAGATAACAGGTCTCAATGAGAATAAATTTTGAGTAGTACACTACTCAGATGCGAAGTGAACTAAGTTAAGATCTCCTCCGACGATAGATTAGAATTGTCCTCTCCAGCTCTTGTCGTCGATGCATATAGGTTCCAAAGTCTCCCTTCATCAACCATACCACATGGTCTAGTAAGATCTGATGTACTATCCCGTCTCCTATCCATTGCTGTGAATCCATCATGTTGCTTCATAACGTCCATTCACATAGGTTGAACTTTCCCGCGGAATCAAAGCGTCAGGTAGCGAACTTCGGAAAGTAGGCGTTACCAAGGTTTTAACTGTCTCCTCAGAGTATGGAAGGGATATCGTCTCTCGTAAGCTTGATGACGTACATTTCCTGGTAATGGACAGAAATTAGCCTGCTGACTCCGGTCACCTCACTAAGGCTATTGGAAAATTTACTGCAAGCTGTTAATACGAATGATGCTGAAATACTTTACAAAATAAGTCGTTCGATCAGAATACGTTATATTCCCGATACAAAGAAATGTAATGATAATATGAAATGGATGATTAAAACCTTATATATTTCGTATGTATACTAGCAGAAGTGCCCGTTCGTTGTACGGGTTATCAGAAACTGGATTTAGTTACTCATACTATCGGTGTGACTGACTTCATTAGATATTTATATCACTGGTGTATTTACTTAAGTACTTAGAAATTAATTGTCATGTTTGAAATTATAGTGCAAGTATACTGCCGCTAGATAGTACCACAAATATAAATATAATTGAATGTATTTGTTTGATCCGACATTACGTAACTGTTACAAATATAAGAATAAGATTAGGTCTATATTACTGACGTGCAATCTAGATACATTCATGTAAAGTTTTAGATCAAGTGCTGCAGTAGTTATTCTGTGATTGGCCCTTACATAAACAAAACACACATAAACTTTCTCTTATGATACTAAATAATACACTATTCGTGGAAATAGGTTCAGTAGTTTCATATTTTATCTGCTATAGCTTCCCTATAAAGAATATTTGATGTCGTTTTATTTTGTGGTAGTAAAATACATTGATTTTCGGGAGCTCCGACCCGCGATAGGCCAACATATAGTTGACCATGAGTAAAGCATTCTTTTCGAAAGTCAATCCGTCAAACCGTGGAACTTGTTGATTGTTAAAGCAAAAGATGTTTTCACCGTAAACTGAAGTCGTTTAAACGGAATTGACAAATCGGTAGGGATCATGGGTATCCCAGGAATATGAGCTAAGTAACTGGCTGCAGGGCCGGTTATAATGGTCGCTACAATTATTAAATTGTCCTTCAGTTCCTTTGTAAGTAGCCTCGTTCCATTGCACATGCTAGGAAGGGTTAAATTTCTCAAAAGAATGATTGGCGTTCCGATTTTTAATGTTAATTCATGAGGTGGCAGTCCAGAGGGGTTAAGTGCATTTAAAAATTCCTGTGGGTAATGCACTGCGTCTTTGATATTAGTTACTGTGTTGATCGATGTATACGTTTTGATCTGGCCGGGTACATTTTGTATAATCAAATTGTTTATTTCGTTTACATTATCATTCGTAGATGACACTATTGCTCTAGAACACAGCCAATGAACGTCCCTTTCGTGTAACCTTTCGATGTCAGGGTATACTGCATCTATTAAACTTTCTAAATTATGGACTGTTCGACCCAGAGACTCATCTAGAAGAACGTCATAATTACTGGTTACATTTCGAGAGGGAAAAATTCCTTCTCCAATTTTTAGCAGTTGTTGTGCGAAATTGTTATGTCTGTTTACACGCCTCTTTCCACCAAGATGAGATCTCATATTTGTTCGTAAGTTCAAAATTTGAATCGATGTCCATAGGGAGGACGATTTCAAGCAGGCTTCAATAATATCAGCACGCATCCCTCTGTTAACAACGGGGAGTGTCTGTCGGGAATCTCCAGCAAATACAAAGTAATGCCACCCATTATGGCAGAGGAGTTTCTGAGATCCTTTGATGTTCTGTCCACAGCCTCTACATGTGCTGTATGGCTCATGGTGCATTCATCCCATACATATAATAAATGACGCGTCTTGTAGTAATTTACCAAGAGGCCCATTTTTACGGATTGAGCCTGTGGATCGTTGCTGTAGAGATACGGATAGTAAAAGTTTAAAAGTAGAGTGAGCAGTTTTTCCATCGCGTAAGAGAGTTGCAGCAATTCCTGAAGAAGCAACTGCTATCGCTATCTTTCCTGATTTTCTTATCTTAGCAAGTATTAAATTTGTGAGAAACGTCTTCCCCGTGCCTCCCTGCGCGTCCAAAAAAATAATAGTCCTTTCTTATTATTCACGCTATCTACTATAGTCTCAAAAGCATGTCTTTGATCTGGGACTAATTTTTCCACATTCTCATTAACAAACGCTGTCAATTCATTGGTATTATACTGACGTACCATTGCGTCTGTAGTATTATTATGTGTACGAAGAGAAGACGGTAATCCAAAATCACTTAAGCTTTTATCGTGTAATTCCAATATATTATTTTCTATTTGTATCAAAACTTCGTTATAAATGTCTTCACTGAAAGGTAAAGTGAAGTCTTGATTTTGCTGTCTGATTATGTCTCTAATATCTTCACGTAATCACCTTTGAAATTATGCCATAATTTCAATGGTTCCGATGGCTGACAAAATGAAAGTATGACTACAAACAATTCTCTGAGTTGCGAAAACGAAGCAACTCTCAGAGTATTTTCCTAATGGCCATCGTTTTCGAGCACACCTCTGTCACGGCAAGCTGCTTGATAGGTCTCTTTGACAAACCCGTTTAAAGTTTTTAAGTACTCGAATGAGGTCGGACGGCGTACGTGATGTAGCAACATTCTGAGATAGAAACACTCTGATTGAGAAGGATGTATACCGTAGACTCTTCCTAAAGCGGCTTCCTTCTTTATGCCTGGATGACCAACTACGTCCTCTCCACGCCTCCTTCTTGTAAAATTGTTATTCGCCCATGTATAATATTGCGGGACTTCGTGGTATAGAAGAGTCTTTGCGAATTCATCTTCATTATATAGCTCAAAAAACGCCAGCAACGTCGTGTTACGTGGGTTTTCGGCAACTTGTTGAGCAGTTCCTGCTGAAAAATACATCCTTTGGCCATTCTCTACGTGAACGGCCAAATGCACGACTGTAGGATACCGGTCGTGGATCGGAAGTTCTAATATTCGCTAGACAGCTTCCGATGTACTTATGTACCGGCATTTTAAATAGGTTTCCACTTCGTCATTTGGATTTCTTACGGTGAAAGCAGCTTGGTCTGATCCTTTGTTGATATTTTTACAAATATATTTGATAGCTTGAACGGAGTGGCAGTACTCCACATTTATGTGAGCGTTAAACGTTCTACATAATATCGGGGAAAAAGGGACAATGCACCTATTATCTATAGTGAACCTACTTCCCTTGATATTCAAAGTACCGCTACGACCTCCATTTTCGGCGTCACGGCGAAGGTAAACTGGATACCCATCCTCTCCGGTCTGGGTATCGTTGACGATACGTCGAGGGTACTTTATGTACAGATACCGTTTTTAACTTATGGTGCTGCTAAGTTGTGCTCTCCACATGGTCCATGCACCATATTATTAGTTACAATATCGTACAATACCGGATCGTTTTGTTGGTCAGGTATTTCAGCAACTATATCACTATCAATTCCGTCTGGCTGGATTTTTCTTTCTAGCCAGAATAGCATATGACAGTGTAGTAAACCGCTCTTCTGCCACTCCACACTTGCCAAGTAACATTCCACTTTGCCGAATATCTTATCTTTGGTGAATAATTTTATGAATTTCTTCATCTTTAAATGAAATACCCTTGAAAGTATTTCATGACGGTGGAATGACCATTGACCAGGTAATAGTTCCGCTTTAATTTCAGCCCATTCCGGATTACATATAAACGAGACAAAAACGTTGGGTCTCCCATAATTTCGAACGTAAGTCATTGCGTCCTGCGTTTTTTCATGCAGATAACGTGGAGAACCTGTGAATGAAGATGTCAAGATTACATGTTAGCCGATATTTGATGGGTCAACATTGGCGTCTTGATTTAAAGCATCTCAGAGATGGATGCAATCAATCAATCAATCAATCAATCAATCAATCAATCAATCAATCAATCAATCAATCAATCAATCAATCAATCAATCAATCAATCAATCAATCAATCAATCAATCAATCAATCAATAAATAAATAAATAAATCAATAAGTAAATCAATCAATCAATCAATCAATCAATCAATCAATCAATCAATCAATCACTACTGATCTGCATTTAGGGCAGTCGCCCAGGTGGCAGATACCCTATCTGTTGTTTTCCTAGCCTTAGACACCACTCATACTTATTCGTCTACTGATGTCCTCCCATGTCATCTCTCCACTCACAGCTCAGAACATACCACTTAGTCGAGCAGCTCGTCTCTTTTCTCCCAAGTCTTCCCAGCCCAAAACTTTGCAACATTTTTTTAACGCTACTCTTTTGTTGGAAATCACCCAGAACAAATCGAGCTGCTTTTCTTTGGATTTTCTTCCAGTTCCTGAATCAAGTAATCTTGGTGAGGGTCCCATACACTGAAACCATACTCTAGTTGGGGTCTCGCCAGAGACAAATAAGCTCTCTCCTTTAAATCATTACTACAACTCCTAAATACTCTCATAACCATGTGCAGAGATCTGTACAGGTTATTTACAATCATATTTATATGATTACCCCAATGAAGAACTTTCCTTATATTAATACCGAGGTATTTACAATGATCCCTAAAGGGAACTTTCACCCCTTCAACGCAGTAATTAAAACTCAGAGTACTTTTCCCATTTGTGAAACTCACAACCTGACTTTTATCCCCGTTTATCATCATACCATTGCCTACTGTCCATCTCACAACATTATCGAGGTCATTTTGCAGTTGCTCACAATCTTGTAACTTATTTTTTACTCTGTACAGAATAACATAATCTGCAAAAAGCCTTATCTCTGATTCCACTTCTTTGCACATATCATTGATGTCTATATAAGAAAACATAACGGTCCAATAATACTGCCTTGAGGAAATCCCCTCTTAATTATTACCGGTACAGATAAAGCTTCACCTACTCTAATTCTCTGAGTTCTACTTTCTAGAAACAGAGCCACCCATTCAGTCACTCTTTTGTCAAGTCCAATTGCATTCATTTTTGCCAGTAGTCTCCCATGGTCTACCGCCCTATCAAATGCCTTAGATAGGTCAATCCCAATACAGTCCATTTGGCCTCCTGAATCCAGGATATTTGCTATAACTTTGCTGAAATCCTACAAGTTGAGCTTCAGTGGAATAACCTTCCTAAACACAAACTTCCTTCTATCAAACCAGTTATTAATTTTGCAAACATGTCTTATATAATCAGAAAGAATGCTTTTCCAAACCTTACATGCAATGCATGTCAAACTGACTGGCCTGTAATTTTCAGCTTTATGTCTATCATCCTTTCCTTTGTACACAGGGGCTACTATAGCAACTCTCCATTCATTTGGTATAGCTCCTTCAACCAAACAATAATCAAATAAGTACTTCAGATATGGTACTGTATCCTAAGCCATTGTCTTTAGTATATACCCAGAAATCTTATCAATTCCAGCCGCTTTACTAGTTTTCAACTTTTGTATCTTATTGTAAATATCATTGTTATCATATGTAAATTTGAATACTTCTTTGGCATTACTCACCTCCTCTATCTGGACATTATCCTTGTAACCAACAATCTATACATACTGCTGATTGAATACTTCTGCCTTTTGAAAATCCTCGTAGATACACTCCCCTTGCTCATTAATGATTCCTGCAATGTCCTTCATGGAGCCAGTTTCTGCCTCGAAGTACCTATACATACACTTCCATTTTTCACTAAAATTTGTATGGCCGCCAGTTATGCTTGCCATAATGTTATCCTTTGCTAACTTCTTTGCTAGATTCAATTTTCTAGTAAGTTCCTTCAATTTCTCACTCTATTTCTTTCCAACCTCCACCTCCTTCTCAGTCTCTTTACTTCTCTGTTATAATATAGTACCGGGCGAGTTGGCCGTGCGCGTAGAGGCCCGCGGCTGTGAGCTTGCATCCGGGAGATAGTAGGTTCGAATCCCACTATCGGCAGCGCTGAAAATGGTTTTCCGTGGTTTCCCATTTTCACACCAGGCAAATGCTGGGGTTGTACCTTAATTATGGCCACGGCCGCTTCCTTCCAACTCCTAGGCCTTTCCTATCCCATCGTCACCATAAGACCTATCTGTGTCGGTGCGACGTAAAGCCCCTAGCAAAAAAAAAAAATTATAATATAGTGGATCTTTACCATTCCTTATCACCTTTAAAGGTACAAACCTATTTTCACATCCATCAACAATTGCTTTAAACCCATTCCAGAGTGTGTTTGCATTTTTATTTACCGCTTTCCACCGATCATAGTTATTAAAAACTCCCTCATGCCTGTTTTATCAGCCATATGGTACTGCCTAATTTTAATGTCTTCCTTTCTTTCATATTTATTATTTATTACCACAAAAACAGCTTCGTGATCACTAATACCATCTATTACTTCGGTTTCCCTATGGAGCTCATCTGGTTTTACCAGCACCACATCCAGAATATTCTTCCCTCTAGTTGGTTCCATCACTTTCTGAATCAGGTGTCCTTCCCATATTAACTTATTTGCCATTTGTTGGTCATGCTTCCTGTCGTTCGCATTAACTTCACAATTGACATTTGGTAAATTGAGATCACCTGCTACAACCACGTTCCTTTCCTTATCGATTCCCACATAGTTGATTATCTTATCAAATAATTCTGAATCAGCATCTGCGCTACCCTTTCCTGATCCGTACACTCCAAAGACATCAAGTTGCCAATTATCTTACCCCTCGTATTTCGTGTTTGTCATCTTAAACTTTTTCGTAGCTTACAAATTCTTCTTTCACCGGAATTAATTCTCCCCCTCCTGCCATTCCTATCTCTACGATACACCCTCCAGTTTCGTGAGAAAATGTCTGCATCCATTATATCATTTCTCGGTCATGATTCAGCTTCTATTACAATATCTGGTAAGTATATCTCTATTAAATTAATTCTATTCCTTTCTTTACAATACATCTACAATCGAGCACTAACATTTTCATGTCATCCCTACTTGATTTCCAGTTCCCTGTTCCCTCAACACCGCTCCCTAGGCCAATCTGTTTTCCTGAATGTATCTCCCTATAACCCTTCTAAACAAATTTCCTAACTTATATGTACCACTGCGGTTTAAATGAAGGCCATCTGAGCGCAGATCCCTATCTCCTACCCACCCATTAGGATCTATAAATTATTATCTATTACGAGAGATAGGTTGCTCTACTGCTTCTACTTAGCGTAAAATATTCGCCCGCTGAGAAAGACGTTACAGAGTTATAACAAACCTTCCAGTCACACAGTTCAAGGACAATAGCCGCTTCAGGTCAGGAACGACGTGAAAATTCCTCCTCTCATGCCCTAGTCCTTCTTTAACCAGCGTCAGAATATTTGCATGTCAATATATTATTACTGATGCCACTACACCCTTACGAAGGGTTGGACATCCGCTCCGTGCATTTAAATGAAGCGCCTTTTAGAAGACCATCTATAACATTAACAATGAAACTCATTTCTGAAGAAGTTCGAACATTCATCGACAGATGTCCCTACTGTCAACTAGTGTGCTCTCTCTGATGAGAGGACGGACAATTAATTTCCAAGATAAATTTTGTAAACTTTAGTTTCCTAAACTTTGTTGTTTGTAGATTGTTTTTGGTGTTCCGATGTTAACAGCACTTCTATCTCTTCCCACCAGCTTAAAATTGTAGCCAATAGGAAATTTTGTGCATTTATTTAAGTACCCAATCAGGGTTTTTGATATTTATTTGATTGGCCAATGTAAATTGTGGGCGTGTCAGGGGTTTGGCCAAGAGAAATCTGGAACCTTCCTCTCAGCTATAAAAACTGGGGCCGTTTGGGCCATGTTGTCTCTTACCACACACAGCCATTCACTACTACACCACACGCCACACCACTGGATTCGACTGGTAACCTCAACCTAAACCCCTCCCTACCCATAATAGAAATGACGTTCTTAACCAGCCATCCTCTAGCGCCCTCCGCAATCCATCCTCAACCACAAACCGAAACCTGCCAAGGTCACATCCTACCACCCTGGCCCCCAAACAGCAAGCAACATCGACCCAGCAGGCAGAAAGCCAAAACCTGAACCAGCCAAGACAACCAAAAGTGAGAATTCCACCAATCTACATAAAATACGTGAAGGACGTCAATGAGCTGATCAAATCCCTCCGTGATAACCAAGTGGACTACCGCCTCAAGCACTTCCACGATGGGGTTAGGGTTGACACCTGGACCAAAGAAGACCACGAGCTGGTCACCCAAATTGTAAACGCTCGCACGTGGCAATATCACTCCAGGCCACTACTAGATAAGCGGTACCGTAAAGTGGTAATCAGAGGGCTGCACTCCACGCAAGATATGAATAAGGTACGAGATGTACTCGTTGCCCACGGATATGACATAGCATAAATTAAACAAGTGACCTCCCAGAGGACCCGTCAGAAAATTCCGCTATATCTTATGACTTATAATGGCACCAATGCCCAAGAAAGCTCCATATTTGAAATCAAGAACCTTGCTGCTACCATAGTAAAAATCGAGAGATACCGCGGCACTCAAGGCCCGGTCCAGTGTTACAGATGTCAAGCCTATGGGCACGGCTCCTCGGGTTGCCACTGCAACCAGAAGTGCGTTATTTGTGGACAATCCCATTATGCTTCGGAATGCCCCAGGCGGGGGCAACAGGTATTCAACCCCACTTGTGCCAACTGCGGCGAGAAGCATACCGCTAATTACAGAAAATGCAGTCTCTACCAAAAGATAATTAACGGAAACAACAACAGGCTTCCCTCTGCAAAAAACGGTCCTCTAGCGCCCACAGCAAACCGCTCCCGTAAATCAGCACTCACGAGAGAAGGAATTTCATTTGCAGAATCAATGAACCCTAACTCGCATCCAACCCAATCATCCTCCACCCTCCCCCCCTCCACACTTCAATGCCGAAAACTTTCCCTCACTCCCCCAGACAAACGCCACTCTCCCGCACTTCGACTCCTCAGAGAGCCCAAACAACCAAGCCTCTGACCTAATTGAACTCATCAAATTGCTGAAAGAACCCTCCATCAAAGGTACTATTTCCCTTATAATCAGCACACTCAAGCGTCTTCGCTCTGCAACTACTACAGATGAAAAACTTGAGATAATCTTAGAGGCAGCCCTCTCATGGTTCAGTGATGGGAACTAGGCCCTATACACGACCGCAACAGTTGAGAATCCTCTACTGGAATGCTGACTCACTGCTATACAAAACCGAGGAACTCGCTCTCAGAGCACCGGAACGACCGCCCCGGCACTAGGGACGGTGGCGACACGTGCATATTCATTAGAAGAACACTACGACACACACGCATACCAACACCTACTGACCTCACAACTCTTGAGGCTACAATAATAGAAGTTGAAACCAGTAGAGGACCCTTAACGATTGCCTCGTGTTACCTGCCGCCTAAAGTAGCGCTTAATACAGACGACTTTAACAAAATACTGAGAATTAACCCAAGAGTAATCCTCGCGGGAGACTTAAACTGCAAGCATACCAGACGGAACAGTCGAATGACCACATCCAGAGGCGAAACCCTAGTCAGATTCTGTGACAGAAACAACGTCCTAATCCATTCCACTGATAAGCCCACATACTACTCTTGCCGTACAAACTTCCTTCCTGAATACCTAGACATAGGCCTATCCAGAAACTTAAACCTATACCCTACCCTACTCACTCAAGACTTCCTAGACTCTGACCACAAACCAGTACTCCTCACATTACATGCTGCTCCTACCTACGAACCCGAAACCATCCCTCTACATCTCCGAGCTATAGACTGGCAACTCTTTCGCAATACCGTAAATGACTCCGTTAATGGCAATCCCAGCATCCGCTCCAAAGAAGACATCGACACGCTTGCTACCTACTTCTCTAATCTAATACGAAATGCAGCTATCTCTTCCACCGTGGGACCGACTACTTATAAGCCAAAGACCAAGACTCTCCCACTACACATCCTACAACAAATCAAAATTAAAAACAGGACTCGTCGACTATGGAATGAAACCAGAGATCTGCGTCTGAAATACCTTTGGCATCGTCAACGACGCAACCTACGTATCTTGCTGGAACACCATCGTAGAGCTGCATTCCAATCTAAGCTATCCGAATTAAGCGCTACTGACGGCTCTGTTTATCGCATGGCTCGCAGGTTTACAGGTGCTAGGACAGGCATACCCACACTCCACGGACAACAGGGACTAGCTTACTCAGACAAGGAGAAGGCTGAGGCGTTGGCGGACACGTTGGAAGCAACGTGCGCTCCCAACACTGAACCTTCCAATGACGACTTCATTGACGAGGTGGAGGAAAATCTGCTTGTAACAGACGACCCCCACCCGCCTCCTGACTTTAAATTTGTTACACCGTCTGAGGTCTTGTCCTACATCAAAAAGCTGAAAAACAGGAAAAACCCAGGCCTGGACGAAATCTCAGTGGTATTTTTAAAGAACCTTCCCAAGAAAGCTATTACTTTTTTGACTAAACTATTTAACGCCATTTTTCGCTTCGCACATTTTCCGGGTAGCTGGAAGATTGCGAAAGTGATAATGATACCCAAACCTCAATCTGACCCGACGTTCCCACAGAACTACAGGCCTATCTCACTCCTCTCTATCATTTCAAAACTTTTTGAAATGATTCTTCTATTCCGTCTTCAGGTGATTATTGACGAGCTCAACCTCGAACCGGACGAACAATTCGGTTTCAGGAAAAAGCACGCCACTACTCATCAACTCCTAAGACTAGTGGAAGACATCACCAAAAACTACAATGACAATAGGTACACCGGAGTCTGTTTCCTGGACGTCTCCCGAGCCTTTGACAAGGTCTGGCATGACGGTCTTATCTACAAAATGAGAGAATTCGGCTTCCCGCCCTATCTTACTACTCTAATCCACAGTTACCTCCTTGAGAGAAAATTTCATGTATCCGAAAGGAAGGTGCTTTCAACTGCCAGGGAAATCACAGCTGGAGTACCCCAAGGCAGTGTGATAGCTCCTATCCTATTCAAAATCTACATTTCTGACATGCCTAAACCTCCAAAGGCCAAACTATATATATATATGCTGACGATACAGCTCTCTCCTCGGTCTCATGGCAAGCACCCAGGGTTGAGCAATACCTCCAGGAAAGTCTCTCCATTCTCGAGCCCTGGCTAGAGAAAATGGAGAATCAAAATTAATGTAAACAAGTGCCATGCTACTCTATTCACAAAACGCATGGGCCGGCTCGAGGGCGGTCTGCGCTTCTTCGGAGAAGTTATCAGATGGTCCTCGAGTACGAAATATCTGGGCGTCACCCTGGACCGAGGACTGACCTTTCGACAGCATATATCACAAATTTCGGCCATGGCCCATAGCAGGGTCTCTAAATTATTCCCACTATTAAAAGCTGAAAACAGCCTATCCTCAGGAAACAAACTTCTACTGTACACCTCACTTATACGACCGCTACTGGAATATGCCTGTCCTATATGGGGCTTTGCCGCTGATTGGCACTTGAATAAGGTGCAAGCCGTTCAAAACCGGGCACTTCGTCTTATCACGGGTGCTGATTGGTACGTGCGCAATGACGACATTCACGTTGAATGCCACATTGCAAACCTCAGGGATAGAAGGCGGAGCATGGCTGAAAAATTCTACAGGAAGATACCCCACGCGGGTAATCCCCTCATCACATCACTCGGCAACTACGAAACCGAGGGCCTCAAACACAAGAGGCCCAAGGTTATCCTGAATTAGACAGCGCAGTGCGCTAGACCACACACTGGTCAGCCATGATACCACCAACTCCGTCTCTAACCCGAAACCCTAAAAACCATTCAGTCGTGGAATAAACTCTAGATAGGGCATTCAAGAGCGGTATCGGTCGACAAGCCATTAACTTCTCGGTCCTGGGGCTCCGCCTCAGTGCCGATGAAAGACCGGGTTCGTCGTCGTCGTCGTCGTCGTCGCCATGTTGTCTTTCGACCGCTCCAGTCCAGCAGTAGAGAGTATTAGTAGAGCAGGAGAGGGCTTGCCTCGTCCATCTCCGGAAGCCGGCAGCCGTATTTTAATCATGTAATAGTCTCAGAAATTTAACTCGAGGGGAAGGTTGCTAAATTCTTTCTTAATTTAATCCGGCCATGTAAATTCTACATCTGGTTTAAGATCTCATTTAACTTAGGGAATAAAGAGTGGGAACCCTCTTATATTCCCCTTCAACTTGGTCTTGAAGTAACTATGATTTACTTAACGTTAAATTAATCTTTTCCTTGTAATTTAAACTTTCTCTCGATCTAGTCACCCCCGTAGTATAGGCTTAGCCTCTGTAACTTGGGGCCATCAGCCCAAATAGGGTTTTAGGTATTTGTCAAGTGCATTTCAGAGGAGTGCAAATGTTGATTTTCGGCCAGTAACTTTAACCTTTTCTTTTTTAACTAAGGCCACGTAGAATGGGTACTTGTTACCCCTGTTAAAATTAACATCCATTATTCATTTCCCTTTAGATGTAACTGTTGAGCAGATAAGAGAGTGAAAATTGTTTGGTTTTGGTAAAATGTAGATTGTGCCTTTAAGAGGCCTGAACTTGTAAAATTTGGAGAATAGTCTCCTAGAGAGAATTGTGTGGAGCAAAGACCCTCTTCCTACTGTTGTAAATTTTGGAGCTCGGTCTCCTTGAAGAGTTATTGAAGGGAGCAGTAGTGCTATTGTTGAAGTTGTAACGGGGAAGCTTCAAGCTCATGTTGTTATGTTGACTGTTCTAGACTTTTTTCGAGCTCATGAGCTAAACTTTTGTACCTGACCATTGTTTATTGCTTAGCAAAGTGTAAAAACAGAAAAGAAAAGAAAAATCTTAGGAAAGAAATATATTCAGTATTTTAAAGTTTTAGGCCGCCTCTGTGGTGTAGTGGTTAGCGTTATTAGCTGCCACCCCCGGAGGTCCGGGTTCGATTCCCGGCTCTGCCACGAAATTTGAAAAGTGGTACGAGGGCTGGAACGGGGTCCACTCAGCCTCGGGAGGTCAACTGAGTAGAGGTGGGTTCGATTCCCACCTCAGCCATCCTCGAAGTGGTTTTCCGTGGTTTCCCACTTCACCTCCAGGCGAATGCCGGGATGGTACCTAACTTAAGGCCACGGCCGCTTCCTTCCCTCATCCTTGCCAATCCCTTCCAATCTTCCCATCCCCCTACAAGGCCCCTGTTCACCATAGCAGGTGAGGCCGCCTGGGCGAGGTACTGGTCATACTCCCCAGTTGTATCCCCCGACCGAGAGTCTGAAGCTCCAGGACACTGCCCTTGAGGCGGTAGAGGTGGGATCCCTCGCTGAGTCCGAGGGAAAAACCGAACCTGGAGGGTAAACAGATGATGATGATGATTTTAAAGTTTTAAATTACTATTTCATCTTCTCTACAGGGTGAAGCGTAATTCGCGCACTCGGGCGTCGCAGCGCGACTCCTCACATGCCAGCAATAAAAAAATGCCTCTTACCAAATTTCGTCTTGCGAGTATATCCGGTAGAAAACGGACGTTGAAAAGTAGCAATCTGGCAACACTGTAACCATATGTAGGGTAACTACCACTGTCAGCACATTCTTGTCGTGCTGTGTAGTTGGTGCAGTGGATAGAGTTTTGGGTTACCATGCAGGAGGTCGAGTGGTCGATCCTGGGTTCAGGCGTATGTTTTTTCTTTCGTAAATATAGTCCAGGTGGTATAGTATCTGGCATCTTAATCGTCAACAGCGATTGCAGTGGGTCCTCTAGAAACCATTTGCACTTACATACTACGATCCTAGAAATGGACGAACAATCTTTTCATTGGTCAGCTTTGAAAGGCGCCCTTTCCACGTCCTGAGCGTGAATGTATTCGCACCACTTCATCTACTAGTTGTGAAACCTGTTTGTTTCAGCTGTCTATTTCTTATTAGTCTAACCAGGTATTTGTTGTTTCAGCGTTACAAAATGTTGTAAATGTAGGATACATGTCACCTCAGAAACGGTGTCTTACTGTATTACAGTAGGTAATGTCAGATGGAAATTAGCAAATAAAAAATGCGCCTCAATCCAGGATCGAACCATCGACCTCCTGCATGCCAACCAAAAACTCTACCCACTGCACCAACTGTACAGCACGACAAGAATGTGCTGACAGCGGTAGTTACCCTACATATGGTTACAGTGTTGCCAGATTGCTACTTTTCAACGTCCGTTTTCTACCGGATATACTCGCAAGACGAAATTTTGTAAGATACATTTTTTTATTGCTGGCATGTGAGGAGTCGCGCTGCGACGCCCGAGTGCGCGAATTACGCTTCACCCTGTATATCCACCCATTCATGCCCGCACCTTCTTTTACCTCTGCGTTCCACAGAATCCCCGGAACAATTAAAATTTAAGCTTATCCTGTACAAACAAAGCTGTATGGTCATCAATGTATTCTGGTGCATAGAATTCAAAGGATGTTTTTAGACAAAAGTAAAATTTAAAATGCTAGGTGCTTGCATACGGAGGTAATGGGTTCGAACTCTAACGTAGGCAGCCTTGAAAATGGTTTTCCATGGTGTCCCATTTTCACACCAGGCAAATGCTGGGGCTATAGCTTAATTAAGGCCACGGCTGCTTCCTTCACACTCCTAGCTCTCTCCTATCCGATCGTCTCAATAAAACCTATCTGTGTTTATGGGTCGTAATGCAAAATTGTTTACAAACGAAACTTAAAATATGATATGTCAACAGTGAGGACTTGGACACCAGTTTCCGCTATCTTAAATTAATAATAAACAGTCGAAAGACGTTTCGTAAGGATACAACTGACATCTATATCGTGAAGTCTTTTAGTCACCATTTCTATGCCATTAAATTTTAATCGACTTTTTGAACCTTTCTATGTTTCTTGAATAAATAAAATGACCAAGGTTAATTGCTTGCATATGCCTAAAAATAAGAATTCCTAAGAATTCCTTGTCGTCGGATAATTCGTCAGAATTCATTGAAGTTAGCATTAGGGGCGATTTTGAAAATAGCGTCGTAGAAGGTAACATTACACTTTTTTACAATTTTGCTAGTATTTTCCGTGGTTTTCCATTTTCACACCAGGAAAATGCTGGAGCTGTACCTTAATTAAGAAGACGGCCGCTTCCTTCCCACTCCTAGGACCTTCCTCTCCCATCGTCGCCATAAGACGTATCTGCGTCGGTGCGACGTAAAACAAATTGTTAGAAACGAAAGATCACGTTGATCAGATAGAAGAGGATAACGACTATCATCTAAATGAATGAATGTCAATTCTTTCACAAGTAAGCCATATTTTGGTATCTTTAAAGCAGCTGAAACAAGGTTACTTTGTCCATCTTTCTGGGCTCGGTAATGAGGTCGCAACCGGCTGCAAGCGCGCTTTAACTAATAGCTGTTGTGAACCCTGGGCAAATACCATCGTTGAGACGTTGCGAATACTAATAAGAAGTCACGTGACCGTTAAGTATGGTTCGCCGTACGAATGTCAAAGAAGAGTCGGAGCTTCATGTCATGTTGCTTTCCGATGCCTAATATTTGGGTCACGTCTTCTCTCAGGAGCAGTATCAGACTATACACAGTAATATTGTAACTTGTATAGTGTTTTCTGCTTACAGTTCACTTTCTTCTTTACAGGGCACGTTTCAGAAAAAAAAATCTCATAACAACGAAAGACCACCAACTGCAGTGTTAAACAGACAGAGACTGGATAGAGCAGTGAAAAGAAATCATTGTAAGACATTTTCAGGTAAGCCATCTAAATGAACTCATTTGGAATTGCATAACTCTGACTTCCAATCCGTAACTAAACAAGACGTTTAGTTAGTTACGAGAAATATTCAAAATGTTAAATCGAGACACTTACCATGAACACCCCCAAACCCACAAAAGATACACGATGGACTGAGTTCAATGTAAATTAAAAGAAATAACCACAAATACTTTCTTCTAATGAATGATTCCGAAAGTAACGTATTGTGTATTCAACCCAAACTAATTTAATTGGGATGTACAAAGCAGAAGTAAAATATGTAGACGGAACCTTCATAAGTTCGCCAAAGCACTTTTCACAACTTTTTAATAATACATAAATGTACCTTTAGCTTTCTTCCTTCAGCCAGACAAACAGTGTAGATCATATAGTGTCGCGCTTCAGTGTTTAGTAGGAGAATGTCAAGAACGTTACTTCACATATCGCCAAAAGTCATAAATGCAGATAATGAAATGGCCATCCGCTATGCTGTTAAAATTATTTTCCCACCCACTTTTCTCAAGGGGTGTAGATTTCATCTTAGACAAGCTTGGTTCATAAAAGGAACACTCTGGTGTCGGTTTTCTGTCTGTGCTAAACTGATGTCGGTAATTCCAGATAGACTTCCAGCCCTAAAACATATCAATGTTAAAATATTCTTCCTCCCAAACCGTGCGACATACCAGGTAGAAAGTTTCAGCATGGTTGCTTCTATGTACCTTCCGGGGTTCAAATGTGGGCTAACTCCGAAAAGAACTTGTTTGTTTCTCCAGAACTGAATTATCACATGATGGTTGCTCTTTTAGTGTACATAGAAATAAAACATTCTACCCCTAAGAGGTTTAACTTGGGATTAGCCCCAAATCCGTTTGATGTGTGAACTGATGGTGCACTCTACAGGCGTCACAGGCAATTTTATTTCTTTCTTTCTTTCTTTCTTTCTTTCTTTCTTTCTTTCTTTCTTTCTTTCTTTCTTTCTTAATCCGTTTACCATCCAGAGTTCGTTTTCCTTCGGACTCAGTGGCCTGGAGCGCGAGACTTTGGGCCGGCGGATACAACGGGGGAGGACGATCAGTACCTTGCTCAGGCGGCATCACCCGCTATGCTGAACAGGGACCTTGTGGGGGGGAATGTGGAGATTAGACAGGATAGAAAAGGAAGAGGGAAGGAATCGGCCGTGGCCTTAATTTAGGCACCACCGCGGCATTTGCCTGGAGGAGAACTGGGAAATCACGGAAAACCACTTCCAGGATGGCTGAGATGGTAGTCGAAACCCCCACCCCAACCCCACTCCCACCCTCTACTCAGTTGACCTCCCGAGGCAGAGTTGACACCGTTCCAGCCCTCGCGCAACTTTTCATATTTCGTGGCAGAGCCGGGAATCGAACCTTGGCCTTCGGGGATGGCAGCTAATCACTAGGGCTCGGATGTTTAAGACCTAATAATAGCCCAAATAAGCAAGCAAATATGACCTCGAAAGTGACGAAATATGACCTCAAAAGTTGAGAAATATGATGTAAAAATCACAAAATATGACCCGAAAATGATTAACTTAAAAGTGGACATGTTTAATAAATTACTAGCAGTTTCCCGCTGGCTCCACCCGCAATGTACAAAGTATGGTGTTGTTCGTTACTATCCTCACGGATGTATTTTCAAAGTTTCTAGTTAATGAAATAAAGCACATGGTCTGCTGTGCTAATAGAATGTCATATTATATCAACAAAACACTTGAAAATACATCATACAAAGAAATTGAATTAAACGTTCCTTGAAACAACACTACGCGCCGAACTGTTAAAAAGTCCTTCAAAGATCTTCGTCATGGAGACAAATGTACTCATAACTTTTCTCAAAATCTACCAATTTAAGTGGTTATTACCTCAAAAGAAACTGCTTGATCCACTGAGTGTTTTTAGACCAAAACGAACTGCATTCCTCAATTAAAACGAAATATATGACTGCTTCAGTGAGAAAAAGATATTGAAGAAATGAGACGTCAAAATGAATGTGCATTCATAACTTTCCTCAGAATCAACCAATTTGAATAGTTAAGAGCTGAAATGAAAGAGATTGATCCACTGAGTGTTCTTAGGCCAAAACAAACTTCTTACCTCAATCAAAACCAAAGATATGATTGCTTCAAAGAGACAAAATATTGAAAAATCAAATAATTTGAGGAAGGCGGAAGTTAAGTGATTTATAGTACCTGATGACTACAGCCAGGATTTTTATGCATTAATAGGTTAGAATGCAAACCTCCTGAAGCGAGTAACAAGTATAGACTACATTCACAACTACTATGCTGTGGGGATTTCATAACATTAGGAGTACGGCCCATCAGAACCCCCTATATTTTATATTACTCTTGCTACATTATGGAAGAGTGGGTAGTAGACACTTCCTACTAACCAAATTAGTTTGTAATCTAACCTGTTACTGCATAAAAATCTGGGCCTTACTAATGACAAATCTGTGCATGAATACCTTTCAGTTAAAAAATAAATTAAGGAAATCGACCGGATAGAATGGCCGGACTTACTGACTTTAGTTTTCATAAAATTTTTAATATAACTTATAGATAAATCGAAAGGGAAATTCCTTCGATATATATTTGTTAACTAAATTCTTTATTCTTATTTTATTAATTTTCTGAATATACATGTTTAACAATTATTCACAGTCTATTGTCCTAGGTTTAATTATCGAACATTTGTCAATACACAGCTATAAAGTACCATTTTAAAAGTCAAAACATGTTTGTGCCCTGTAGTGGTGGTTTAAAATACGAGAAAACTAGAAATCAATCTATTTTTTTAAATATTCTGGAACGTTCAAGCCCAGATTTAATTAATATTATTAAATTAAATTGAGCACCACGAAACGAATTAAGTAGATGTCTTTCAGTGCAAACTGACATATCATTATCATTCTTTTCCGCAGGTGGAATTGAAGTATATGACAAGATTCATCTTCAAATCATCAGGCGCGAAAGAACTCTGATTATCACTTAACACATTTTTGTAAGAAGAGAAGCTCGTTTCTACGTCACAAGGTTATTGGTGGATATTTAAATCATGTAATAGGTGCATTGAAGTCTATGGCCTTCATTCTATACAAACGATATTCCACTTTTAATAACTGCAGATGTGATACCGAGAAGCAGTTTTGTGAACACTAGTTCACATTCGATAAGTTGATTTTGCACAGCTACAGCTGTCGTCAGACCGTCGAAATATGACAGAAATATGACGTTCCAACAAAAGTAGCTCAAAATATGACCTTACGACAAAAAACAGCCAAAATATGCATTTATATGACAAATAAAAATCGCTTAATTATGACGATAATCGCCTGATTTGCACCAAACTACTATCAGGCAAGAAAATAGACACAAATAAAAATGTGGCTTTTCCTAAACATCCGCGCTCTACTAATCACATTAAACAATACACCATAGAGACGGACAACAAACAGTGTTATACCCAAAATTTAAAACTGTGAACGAAAACTTTCAATTTAAAACCGTGGCAAAGCGCGGAATATATTTGCAGTACTCGTACACTGGTAGGTTATTGAGCAACTTAGTAATCCTGTTGGGCCGGGCTGAGTAGCTTAGGGAGTAGAGCGCTGGCCTTCTGAGCCCAACTTGGCATGTTCGACCCTGGCTCAGTCCGGTGTTATTTAAAGCTACTCAAATACGTCAGCCTCATGTCGGTAGATTTACTGGCACGTAAAATAACTCCCGTGGGACAAAATTCCGGCATCTCGGCGTCTCCGAAAATCATAAACATTTAGTTACTGATGTGTAGATTTAGGTACATTAAATTAGTGAATCCTGTAGGCCTATGCCCAAATGATTTATTCCTGCTCGAGAATTTAACTTGATTTAGGAAAGACGAAATTACCAGTTTATCTTTTTAAACACAGTTAGTACATATATTTATCGTATGTAAATGTAACTCCCTCTGTGGACCAGTGGAAGAGTGTCATCCTCGCGATCACAAGATCGCGGGTGCAAACACGGTAGAGGTCGTCGGAATTTTTAAGGGCGGGAGGAAGTCCATTCGACAATCCATGTCGTGCGATGTTAGCCTGTAAAATATCTCTGGTGAGACATTTGATGTTTATCCTACAACATTAATTAAATCCAACAAAGATGCAGTTTATTCTCTCATCTGGCTGAGTGATATGGAACGTTGAAATTAAGACGCATGCCGCCTAAATGACATCAAATGAAAATGCTCTCGCAGGGTAAACAAGACCATACCATTATTCTTGTTACCTGTACATGTAATTTCATTCCTCGTATACTTAAATAACACTATAATAATGTGTTTTTTTTAAATACAACAGTTCACAAAGCGTGAATGACCACAAGGATCCTCAATTTTTACGATTTAGGCGATAACTGAAAATATTAAAATGATTGCACAAAAGGAAAACACTAGATGATTTATCATATAGGAGTAGTATAACTGATGATTTAACATTGTCACCGAATCGTTTGAAATGTTCACTATATTTTTTTTCAATAATAATAATGTTATTTGCTTTACGTCCCACTAACTACTTTTTAAGGTCTTCGGAGACGCCGAGGTGCCGGAATTTAGTCCCGCAGGAGTTCTTTTACGTGCCAGTAAATCTACCGACACGGGGCTGTCGTATTTGACACCTTCAAATACCACCGGACTGAGCCAGGATCGAACCTGCCAAGTATTTTTTTTTCAAAGTTGTGTGCTGGATTCCAAGCTTTTTCAAAATTTCCTACGTATGCTTAGATACACTGCCTCTGCTTCCAAATAGCCGACGCATCACGGACCAGTTTTCTGGGAGAATGTTATGTCTCTCACTCAGATATGGGATGCATGGTTCATAATTCTCTTATTTTCCTGCTCAACTTCCTTGTCCTGGGATAAGTCCCTTTCAAACCGGATGGTTGGATCAAGAATAACAGCTGTACGTTTACACCTGTTGAAGTCACATTATTTTGGGAAAATGTTCAACTTTGTCGGTCTGTGTAATTGCCTGATAGCTGGGTAAAACGTCTGAACGGCCATGTAAGCTGGGAAAGGAGACTCCGTAGACCTGGAAAAATGAACACATTTGTGATCGGAAACGTTTGGCAGGTGACAGAGAGAAGTTGGCACCATAGTAAACAGGAGTTCCCAATTTTGATATCTGACGGTATTTCAGCGTGGTACTGCAATGAAGGCTCACAATAGCAGTCCAGACCGTTCAGTTGTGGTCTTCATTGTGAGTTCCTGTCGGACCTTTACTGATCCAAGTATAATTCTCCTACCTCTATAACGTAAATTTTAAAATAATGATTCACGCAGATTCAGAATTAAATGGGTAAGATTAAAAAGGAAAGGATTCCACTCGCAGAGTTTTGGATAAACTAAAAAAGAAGAACGTTTTACAACAAAACTATTACTCAGGTCCGCCACAGTGGTGTAGTGGTTAGCCTGATTAGCTGTCAACCCCCGGAGGACCGGGTTTGATTCCCGGCTATGCCACGAAATTCGAAAAGTGGAACGAGGGCTGGAACGAGGTCCACTCAGCATCGGGAGGTCAACTGAGTAGAGGTGGATTCGATTCCCACCTCAGCCATCCTGGAAGTGGTTTTCCGTGGTTTCCCACTTGTCCTCCAGGCAAATGCCGGGATGGTACCTAACTTAAGGCTACGGCCGCTTCCTTCCCTCTTCCTTGTCTATCCCTTCCCCTCTTTCCATCCCCCCACAAGGCCCCTGTTCAGCATAGCAGATGAGGCCGCCTAGTCTAGGTACTGGTCATATCCCAGTTCTATCCCCCGACCCAAAGTCTCACGCTCCAGAACACTGCCTTCGAGGCAGTAGAGGTGGGATCCCTCGCTGAGTCCGAGGAAAAAACCAACCCTGGAGGGTAAACGGATTAAGTAAGAAAGAAAGAAAGAAAGAAAGAAAGAAAGAAAGAAAGAAAGAAAGAAAGAAAGAAAGAAAAAAGAAAGAAAGAAAGAAGACTATTACTCAGATCGAAAATCGTATCATTACATTTTTGTTTGTATGTACATTAGTCACTATACTCTACTGTAGTATATATTACCAACTAATATTGATATTCTCCTCCTCTGTGGTGTACTTGTTAGTGTGATTAGCTGCCGCCCCCGAAGGCCCGGGTTCGATTCCCGGCTCTGCCACGAAATTTGAAAAGTGGTACGAGGGCTGGAACGGGGTCCACTCAGCCTTGGGAGGTCAACTGAGTAGAGGTGGGTTCTATTCCCACCTCAACCATCCTGGAAGTGGTTTTCCGTGGTTTCCCACTTCTCCTCCAGGCAAATGCCGGGATGGTACCTAACTTAAGGCTACGGCCGCTTCCTTCCCTCTTCCTTGTCTATCCCTTCCACTCTTCCCATCCCCCGGTAAGGCCCCTGTTCAGCATAGCAGGTGAGGCCGCCTGGGCGAGGTACTGGTCATCCTTCCCAATTGTATCCCCCAACTCAGAGTCTGAAGCTCCAGGACACTGCCCTGGAGGTGGGATCCCTCGCTGAGTCCGAGGGAAAACTGATACTGGAGGGTAAACAGATTAAGAAGAAGAAGAAGAAGTATTAATATTATGGCTTCTGGCTCAAATTAAAGTCAATGGAATCTTTTCCTTCTTTATCTCACTGGGTCTGGATTTGCAAAGAGTCAGCAAAAAATTAATCCTATTTAAGAATTTACGATAGGCTTATTTACTCTTCGAGGGTTCATATCTCTTTCTCTACCGATTAATAGTTTTAAAAGAGCTATTATCGTTCCTTATAATATTCACCACCATCAAGACAAACAAGTCGACTACAGATATCTAAATTATAATCGATTGGGTGAGATTAAAAATGAAAGGAATCCACTACAACGTACCCTGGTTCCTCTGTTTGGAAGCTCAGATGTTTGTACTTAATTAGAATGAGCTGGCCACCTCTTTTTAGTCCTCAATTTCTTCATTTACTACTGTGTGAACACAAAATAAAGGGGCTATCTTTTTTGCCTCTATAATAATTTTGTCATATCCTCTACCTTTTCCTGCCTCTATGATAATGTTATCATATCCCCCTAGCGTTACAAAAGCAAATTGGTTACAGGCTAAGTTTAAGAGAGAGGAATGGTTTCCTTTTTAAACTCACTCTCAACTTTAACCTCCCATAGCACCATAGAAAATCGTTGATTTTTTTCCTTCTTTCCACTTTTCGAAACGACTGCGTATAAGCTACATAATATCTACCTCAGTTTAATTTGACCCAAAAGTGGAATATTTTTCTTTTTAATCTCACCAAAACAATTAGATACGCCGAACTCTATTCAATGCATGGCTGAAAGTGAAAACTCACATACTTCAGTGATGGTGAATATAGTCGGTAGCAAAGAATATAACATGGCTTACACTCAAGATTCAGTGGGTTGCTACTTCTGTGCTATACACCGTTATGTCTAGACGTGAGCGATGAATGGAAGCTTCCTCATACCTCTGCTGCATAGCAATTGGAAGTTTGAATTCTACTTACCAAGCCGATTGCTATCACACACCTTCGTAAGACAGCAGAGTAGACCAATAATAGCTGAATCGTTGAACTATAGCTCAGAGGAACTTCCTCTATACTTCTCGGCGAGCATCTCAGTACAGTTCGTGAGTGCACCTGATTCTGAAAGCTTTCAGTCTTTCAGCACAAGTGATTCAGTACTTCCTTGAATAGTATGAGTAAACTAAACAAAACGATAAAAGAGCAATAATATGAACGAGGTACAGTTGAAAAATCTAAAATTGACTAATGAGAAAATTTAAAATTCTTCTATCATTCACGGGTGATGTGGTAGAGCTCCATCAAAAAGTGATGCAACTCGGTTATTGTTAAACGACACGTTCCTGTTAAATGCAACTGTCCGAATATCAGAATAATGTAAACTAATACAATACAATGGACGAGAAACTGCAATAATAGTGAAATAAAATAAATATATAAAGTGAGGGACACTCCTGGCAAGTGAAGTGAATTTCACGGCGTGTCATAGTTAGTATGGAGAAAATGTCCTTGGTTATCAACCAGGAGATCCGGGGTTCGAATGCTAGTATCAACATTTAACTGGACTCCGTTACTCTATTGCGTAACTGCACCATACGTAGATTCTTTGCATTTCCACCCCGAATGTTTTGCAATGAGGGCGTACTTTACCATCAGTAGGCTCTCGAAGGACTGTTATAGAGGTGTCAATATGCTATGTGCCATGCACGGTGAGGAATAGCCCTACAATATGAAGCGTGTTTATGAGAGTGCTATATAGTTCCAAAGAAGCGTACCTGCCTGTGAAGGTGAGAGACCTATTGTGGGCATTAAATCTTTAAGAACGTTAAGAGTGTTGCTTTAACCAAATTGCAAATTCTGTCATTGTGCTTTTAGTTACGTTAGTCCTGCAAGGGACAATACCTCGTCCAGTATCCTTCGCCTTGAACAACTTGTCGGAGCTGTTGTTCAACAAGCTTCCTAAAGAACGACGATCTCATCCCATGTATCCAACGTAACGCCCCCGAAGTATCATGTGAACGCGGGAGGAGGTCAGTGTTTCTTGCCCACACATGTTCGATGGGAAGTCTGGAGCTTGCAGGATCCAAATGAGCAGCTCAACGGAGAACTACTCAGAAAACCAGCCCTGAACAAGACCGCTCTTGTGGACTGAGGAGTTGTCTTGCACGAACGGTATTATCTCGTTTGGATAGCGCTCTCTCACACTTGGAACTACAATATTCTGCAGAATGTTCAAATATTGGTCCGATGTGAGACGGTCATCCATCCGATCAAGTACTCTAGCCCCATTGTACGATATCCGCCCCAAAACTACAAAAACGTGTGGCCAGTGCGTGAACATTCGGCTATATATATTTTGTCGTAACGGGCTTCCCGTGCCTGTAAATATGAACCGCCCAACTTCAACTGAACTGAAGAAAATTTCATCAGAGGTTACATGATCCTAATTCTGATTTAACTCCATCTCGACAAAAGTCCACCGATCGACCACCTGTTCATTGGGGAGAGAATCGTTAGCAGGAGCTTTTCTGTAAAGGAATCCAGCTTCTAGTAATCGTTTAAGGACCTTGTATGAACATCCAGGAAAATTAGTTGCGTGCATGAGCTCCACCGAGTTTAAGAACATTTAAGTTTAGAAAGTTTCAACAAAATTGTTATCTTCTCTCCTAGCAGAAACCGAAACTAGTACCCGATATACTTCCAATGCCCCGTAACGCCCGCCCCTGCTATATCCATGTCTGAGCAGCTCTCGGAATCGCTGCAACACAAATGCTAAAATTGATCTATTGACAAGTGCTAATAATGAGCCATGTTAGAATGATGTGAAGCATTTAGAATCGAAGTTAGCTCGGACAAACTTCTTTTGTTCGCTGTCTGACGTCATCACGATGTATTCATTCGCGAACAAAAACATATTTCACGACAGAAATCGAACTTTAGCTGTTATAGTTGGCACGAATTTTGTAGCCTATAGCTGACCCACGCGCCCTATGGTAGCGTGACAGGTGCTTATAATTTCATACTGATTTATGTAAGTGCATGTCACGAGGAGTAGAGATAAGGAAGGGCAACTGACACAATGAGTGTCATTTTTACAAGTGCAGGTATATATCTCTTTCAAAGCACCGTCATTGCATTGTCCTCCAAAGGAGGCTTACAGTGATGTCTCGACGGCGCCCTAACCGCCAGCTTATTAGAAAAGTGTGGTAATCCACAGGGCCGGATTAAGGGTGGGGAGGGGGGTTGATAAAGGGGCTGCAGCCCCGGGCCCCGCGTGCCAAGAGGCCCCGGCCCTCGGCCGAACCTACAATTGCATTAAAAGGCCTGCTGCTCCACCTCCGTGCATGGTTATGAATATTTACGCTCCCAAAATATCGAACATGCACTCTTCCTTCCTTTTTATCAGCTGTCCGCGTTAGTATTTCATCACTGCTAGAATCAATTACCGTCCGGAGACACGAATCCTCGCTACTTACGCGCTGTAATTATTGTAAAGGTTATTGTTGACGAAAATTTAAATCTGGCAGCTTGCGAGTACGGGCAGAGGGGGAATGGGGGAGAGGTCTAGAAAGTGAGCGGGAGGGGACAAGGGAAGCACGGTGGAATGCGCATGCTATACTATATCTTTGCATCAGGAAGAGAACTTCCAGTTCACCTCTGATTATTGAACCATTCGTAAGTTACAACTGTAATGTTCTTGTAAAATGGATAGAAAATATGCTAGTGGTGCCAAAAACGTAAGTTTTGTTTTGTATGTCGATTTAATAGTGATGATGAGACAATTGTAAAATATATTTTGGCATTATGAAATATTAACATGAAAAATAGAGAAAAATTATAGTCTGTTTCAGCACTTCCGTATTCATCAATTTAAGTGGAAGTACCCATAGTTATATAATTACTTCAGAATGCTAGTGTAACGTGATGTTACGAAGAAGGGGCCCCACATTTTTAAACAGCCCAGGGCCCCCAAACACCTTAATCCGGCACTGGTAATCCACCTGACCAGTCGACTGCCACTCAGGGGTAAAGCACTGCTAATTTGACAGAAAAAGTGTTGGGGTGAAATCTTGTTAATTTCGATGGTACTGATTCGCCATCCCCTGGCCCATACAGTTTCTCAATAATTTCTTGAAAATGTTGTTCGAGAAGGAATAATCAAATATATGTCCCGTGGGAAAAACTATATAAATTTACCCAAAAGGTTGTGCCATTGGGACTAGCGTACTCACTGCGAAACAATGAAGACTCGTAATATATGAATGTAATATTGATGTAATTTGGTTTGAAGTGTACTGATGAAAAAGTTATCTCAGAAAAATACAGCAGGAAAAGATGCTTCAGACCAACCTGATCTTTCTCCTCTCCGCCGGGCTGAGCTACTCAGACCAAGCGCTGTTTTCCTGAACCCGACTTAGCGAGTTCGTTTCCACTTCCGTGCATTGAAAATTGAAGGTGCTCAAATGTGCCAGCCTCGTGATAATAGATTGACTGGGGCGGGAAAGAACTCCCGTAGTAAATATTTGAGGACCTCGCCTCTCCAAAAAACCTAAAAGAAGTTAGTGTCTCGTAAAACCAATTATAACATTACTATTATTTCACCTTTCGTTCTCTATTTCTTATTTGTCTATCTTAATTCCATATTTCTTCATTACCGCCCTTATTACATTCTTTGATCGTTTCTTATCATCTTCCTTCTTTCCTTCTCTACTTGCTTCCTTTCCCGCGCTCAGAATCGCTTATTCTTTCCTTTTCTTACTTTTTCTTCTTTTTAGGTTCCTTTATTTCGTTTTTTCCTCTTTATTCGTAATATTGTTTTCTCCTATTATTCCTTCCTATCACAATTTTCCTTTTCTTTACCTCTTGCTTGGTAACTTTCCTTCTTTAATTTTTGTTCATTTTCATTTTCGTAATTCTTCTTTTCATCATCCTTGTTGCTTTGTACTTTACTTACTTTTATACTATTTTGGGACAAAATCCGTTTTCATAATTCAAATAAATTGTTTGAATTTTTATTGAAAATGAAAACCTACAACCTGTTTTCCAGTCATTGACCGGGTCAGGGATGTAATGAATGAAACATATATAGGCTGTTATTACAATGGGGTCGCCACTCCCAAGATGATTTATTAATGAGTGATGAATGCTATGAAATGATAATGGAGAGTGTTGCTGGAATGATAGATGACAGGGAGAACCGGAGTATCCGGAGAAAAACCTGTCCCGCCTCCGCTTTGTCCAGCACAAGTCTCACATGGAGTGACCGGGATTTGAACCACGGTATCCAGAGGTGAGAGGCCGACGCGCTGCCGTCTGAGCCACGGAGGCTCTTTGAATTTTTATTATTGACTTCAATTTAGTTCATTAATATTCAACAACTTATACCATTTATCTAAACTTGTAAGCTTTGTACTTCAAATTATTCGAGAGAAATGCACCAATAACACGACAGGAAGGTATTCGTGATGAAAGGAAAAATAACAAAACATGGACGGTGTCATCGAATGAAGCTGGTATTTAAATGTCTAGAAAATTAATTATTTAAAAACGGAATGTAACAGTAGGCCATTTTAGCACCACCTCTGAATAAGGAAATCCATCCTATCACCTAGATAGTGGCTTCGATCCTGGATGAAGTTGATGACACTTAAATGGGTTTTAATGCCACAACTCCGTGACGTTGACAGTTAAAATGTCTTGTGAAACAAAATGGATACGCTTACGCTTATCGTAAGATGCAACGAGCTAGAATAACATAGAGGGGCTGTAAGCCTGTCATCAGCGCTCCCTGCTTGAAGCAAGTTGGTAAGGGGCAGCCATGTTAACGGTTGTCAAACAAAGCGAATTGGCGCGAAAGCATATGTTGAGGTGACAGGGAGATTGTGCATGCCAATTTAATTCCCTAAGTTTTAAGAAGTGAAAACATAGATTCTCGCTTTCAAGAATGCCAGCCGTAAGCTCAGCGTATGGTTGTTCTAATCGGAGTAATAAAACCAAGGATATATCGTACTTTAAGTAAGTATTACTGAATTATAGCCGAGATTCCTTTTTGTAATTTCTGTTTGTAATTAAATCTATTTTATTGTTTACTTAGCGAAAGTACGGATAGCCACGGTTATTATTTGTCGAATTTTGTTTCAGATTTCGTTTAAAGAACAAGGAATCAACGGAACAATGCGTTGTGAGGGCGAAAAGAGATAAATAGTATCCCACTCAGTTCAGTTGCTTATGCTCTGTACATTTCCAGCCCTATTTAATTTTCATTCACATGTACAAATAAAGGAAATGGAGCGCCCACAACCGAGAAAACGTACCCACAAAAAAAAAAAAAAAAAAAAAAAAAAAAAAAAACACTTATTTCGTTCAAACGTACACCAAGTATGGTAAATACAGTATTTTACTGCTATTTTTGAAATGTATACAGCCTTTATTGTAGATGTCTGTTGCCTTGGTTTTTAAAACTATGCCACACTTCATAATGGACAACTTTTAAGCTTATCTTTCAGCTAGTAATCCCAATATGATATGGTAATGGGAGAAACATGATACCCCCCCCTCTATATTATAATAAATAATTACACTAAACGAATATTATGGTCAAGTATTCATGGGCCGCCTCTGTGGTGTACTGGTTAGCATGAGCAGCTGCCACCCCTGGAAGCCCGGGTTCGATTCCCGGCTCCGTCACGAAATTTGAAAAGGGGCACGAGGGCTGGAACGGGATTCTATCAGCCTGGGGAGGTCAACTGAGTAGAAGTGGGTTCGACTCCCACCTCAGCCATCCTCGAAGTGATTTTCCGTGGTTTCCCACTTCTCATCCAGACAAATGCCGGGATGGTACCTAACTTAAGGCCACGGCCGCTTCCTTCTTACCCCCCCCCCCACAAGGACCCTGTTCAGCATAGCAGGTGCAGCCCTCCCTCACAGTTGTATCCCCCGACCCAATGTCTCACGCTCCAGAACACTGTCCTTGAGGTGGTAGAGGTGGGATCCGTCGCTGAGTCCGTGGGAAAAACCAACCCGGGAGGGTAAACAGATTAATAAAGGAACACAGTACTCATGAGGATGCAATAATTTTAAAAATATGAACAGAATGAGGTTGTAACCTATTGTAGGTCCCTATGATTTTAAGGCTTCCTGTCATAAATATTTATGTCCATCGTTTTTATTCTAATTTACGCTTAACCACAACAGCCAAGCAGGGTAACGCTCTTGTTCCGATTTCGAGGCCTATTCGTATGTCACTGTGCGATGATTTCGAACTACCCTACAATCAACTGATCGTGATGTTGGTCTCGTGCCGCAATATGATGAAGTGGCGGTATTCGCTTTAATGCTTCAAGCTATCGGCAACGGTCTTTAATTCTCCCCCAGTGATTCTAAAATGCGTATTTTCTACACTTTTCGTCATTTAAAGGCCATGCCCCCTTGCTTGTGTGACAACAGGAAACATGGCGGACTTTCGTTCTATTAGCTTCACCCAGGCAGCGCTTCCGCCTCTCCATGTTATTCTAGCTCGTTGGTAAGATGTCTACAAATTCGGCAGATTTACAATTTTATTAATATGATCGTAATCATATTCATAATAACACTTGTTGACAAATCGCAGTTTTGTTATTTATTTACACCCATTCAGTAACCCAGTGAAAGATGTGAGTTGATGGGTCAGCAACAGTGTACTAAATCAGCACTCTCGATATCTTCGCCATGCGAGAGGAGGTTATGATTATGTTCCATAAGCGTCACATTCATGAATAAGACATTTCGTACAGTACAGTTGAACTGGAGAACTGGGCGATATATTTCTTTCTTTTTTTTTTTTTACTAGTAGCTTAACGTCGCAACGACACATACAGTTTTTTGGTGATGCTGGGATGGGAAAAGGATAGGATTGTAAAGGTAGGGGCCGTAATTTTCACTAAGGTACAGCCTCTGCATTTACTTGGTGTGAAAATGATAAACCATAGAAAATTATCTTCATGCCTAGGTTTGAAATTAGGACTACATCTTAAGTTTCACGTATAATGTGCACAGGTAAGTCGATCTCCAGTATTTCCACTTGCAGTGAGGTAGTTAGTTCTTCAATTTGTTGGGCGATTTTTATACGTAACGTTATTCAAGTTGACAGCAATGATAGATTTTACATGGATGTGTTTTTAAGGACTCATTTTATATTCGTTAAACAATAACATCATCTTTTGTGTTACAGGTTCTATTTAATATTCTCTACCGGAACTCAAATTTCTTAGATATCTATTCCAAATTAAAATAGTAGAATTTATTCAGCTATTAATTATCTACTGTTTGAAGGATAAAGAGTTTGTGGTTTTTAAACGTAAGTTATATCATTACCGTCCTCCTCTGCGAACCATGTGACCTTGCCGCGGTGGGGAGGCTTGCGTGTCCCAATGATGCAGATAGCCGAGCCGCAGGTGCAACCATATCGGATGGGTATCTGTTGAGAGACCAGACTAACGAATGGTTCATCGAAAAGGGGGTAGCAGCCTTTCGGTTGTTGCAAGGGCGGCAGTCTAGATGATTGACTGATACGGCCTTGTAATAATACTCAACATGGCTTAGCTGTGTTGATACTGCTACACGGCTGAAAGCAACGGGAAACTACAGCCGTAACCACCTCCCGAGGACATGCAGCTCTCTCTGTATGAAAGATGTACTGATGATGGCTTCCTCCCGGGTAAAATATTCCGGAGGTAAACTAGTCCCCCATTCGGATCTCCGGGTGGGGACTACACGAGAGGGGGCGATCATCAGGAAGATGGATACTGACATTCTGCGAGTCGGAGCGTGGAATGTTAGGAGTTTGAATCGTTGTGGTAGGTTAGAGAATATGAAAAGGGAGATGGATAGTCTAAAGTTAGATGTAGTTGGTATAAGTGAAGTACGTTGGCAGGAAGAACAGGATTTTTGGTCAGGCGACTACCGAATTATCAACACGAAATCAAACAGGGGTAATGCAGGAGTTGCTTTAATAATGAATAAGAAAATAGGGCAGCGGATAAGCTACTACGACCAGCATAGTGAAAGAATTATTGTCGCCAAGATAGACACCAAACCAATGCCCACCACAATAGTGCAGGTCTATATGCCTACTAGTTCAGCGGATGATGAAGAAATTGAAAGAATATATGAGGAGATAGAAGATTTAATACAATATGTCAAAGGTGACGAGAATCTAATTGTGATGGGAGACTGGAACGCAGTGGTAGGCCAAGGAAGAGAAGGTAGCACAGTAGGAGAATTTGGATTGGGACAAAGGAACGAAAGAGGAAGTCGGCTGGTTGAATTCTGCACTGACCATAATTTAGTCCTCGCCAATACTTGGTTCAAACACCACAAACGACGGCTGTATACGTGGACGAGACCTGGAGACACTGGAAGGTATCAAATAGACTTCATTATGATTAGGCAGAGATTCAGAAACCAGGTGTTGGATTGCAAAACTTTCCCAGGAGCAGACGTGGACTCTGACCACAACTTGTTGGTCATGAAATGCCATCTGAAGTTGAAAAAATTGAAGAAAGGAAAGAATGCAAAAAGGTGGGATCTAGACAAGTTGAAAGAAAAGAGTGTGATGGATCGTTTCAAGGAACATGTTGCACAAGGACTAAATGAAAAGGCCGAAAGAAACACAGTAGAGGAAGAGTGGAGAGTCATGAAAAATGAAGTCAGTAGGGCTGCTGAAGAAATGTTAGGAAGGAAGAAAAGATCAACTAAGAATCAGTGGATAACTCAGGAGATACTAGACCTGATTGATGAACGACGAAAATACAAGAATGCTAGATATGAAGAGGGCAGAAAAGAATACAGGCGATTAAAGAATCAAGTGGATAGAAAGTGCAAGGTAGCTAAGGAAGTATGGCTGAAGGAGAAATGCAAGGATGTCGAAGGCTGTATGGTCCTGGGAAAGGTAGATGCTGCATACAGGAAAATCAAGGAAACCTTTGGAGAAAGGAAATCTAGGTGCATGAATATTAAGAGCTCAGATGGAAAGCCACTTCTAGGGAAAGAAGACAAAGCAGAAAGATGGCAGGAGCATATCCAACAGTTGTATCAAGGTAACGATGTAGATAATTTCGTTCTGGAACATGAAGAGGCTGTTGATGCTGATGAAATGGGAGACCCAATTTTGAGGTCAGAGTTTGACAGAGCTGTGAGTGACCTAAATAGGAACAAGGCACCTGGAATTGATGATATTCCCTCTGAATTACTGACTGCCTTAGGAGAAACCAGCATGGTAAGGTTATTTCATTTAGTGTGCAAGATGTATGAGACAGGAGAAGTCCCATCCGATTTTCGGCAGAATGTTGTTATACCTATTCCCAAGAAAGCCGGTGCTGACAGGTGTGAAAACTGCCGCACTATTAGTTTAGTATCTCATGCCTGCAAAATTTTAACACGTATTATTTACAGAAGAATGGAAAAACAAGTTGAAGCTGAGTTGGGGGAAGATCAATTTGGCTTCAGAAGAAATGTAGGAACACGTGAAGCAATCCTGACTTTACGTCTGATCTTAGAGGATCGAATCAAGAAGGACAAGCCCACGTACATGGCATTCGTAGATCTAGAAAAGGCATTTGATAATGTTGATTGGACCAGGCTATTTATGATTCTGAAGATGATAGGGATCAGATACCGAGAACGAAGAATTATCTACAACCTGTATAAAAATCAGTCTGCAGTGATAAGAATCGAGGGCTTTGAAAAAGAAGCAGCAATCCAGAAAGGAGTGAGGCAAGGCTGCAGTTTGTCCCCTCTCCTTTTCAATGTTTACATAGAACAGGCAGTAAAGGAAATCAAAGAGAAATTTGGAAAGGGAATCACAGTCCAAGGAGAGGAAATCAAAACCTTGAGATTTGCCGATGATATTGTTATTTTATCTGAGACTGCAGAAGATCTCGAGAAGTTGCTGAATGGTATGGATGAAGTCTTAGGTAAGGAGTACAAGATGAAAATAAATAAGTCCAAAACAAAAGTAATGGAGTGCAGTCGAACGAAGGCAGGTGATATAGGAAATATTAGATTAGGAAACGAAGTCTTAAAGGAAGTAGATGAATATTGTTACTTGGGTAGTAAAATAACCAACGATGGCAGAAGTAAGGAGGACATAAAATGCAGACTAGCACAAGCAAGGAAGAGCTTTCTTAAGAAAAGAAATTTGCTCACTTCAAACATTGATATCGGAATTAGAAAGATGTTTTTGAAGACTTTTGTGTGGAGCGTGGCATTGTATGGAAGTGAAACATGGACGATAACTAGCTCAGAAAGAAAGAGAATAGAAGCTTTTGAAATGTGGTGTTATAGAAGAATGCTGAAGGTGAGATGGATAGATCGAATCACGAATGAAGAGATACTGAATCGAATTGGTGAGAGGAGATCGATTTGGCTAAATTTGACGAGAAGAAGAGATAGAATGATAGGACACATCTTAAGACACCCAGGACTTGTTCAGTTGGTTTTTGAAGGAAGTGTAGGTGGCAAGAACGGTAGGGGTAGACCAAGGTATGAATATGACAAACAGATTAGAGCAGATGTAGGATGCAATAGTTACGTAGAAATGAAAAGGTTAGCACAGGATAGGGTGGCATGGAGAGCTGCATCAAACCAGTCTATGGACTGATGACTCAAACAACAACAATCATTACCGTACAAAAAAATGAGAGAGTAAAAACAAAAAATAAAATAAAACAAGTTTATAATTATTCCGCAACCATAATATTCATAAGTTTGCATCTAAAAGATTAATAATTAATAGAGGAGAACATCAAGTTGTTTACATAATACTTGAACTGGAAAAAGAAATTCACTTTTTCTCTTTTCACACTAGGAAAAGCGACGTACGTCTGTCATCTTCGTTATCATAATCATTTAATAGTACACAGTCATAATAAACACAAAGTACCCTTCACATTAACATAAAATTAGACATATATTGCACACAACAAATAATAAGAAGGTACTTCAGAATGTGAAAAGATGTTTTCCAAAGGCTTCTTGAAGACACTTCCGTCTGACCATCTTGCAGCGTTCTTTCCAGAGATGATCCAGAAACCCATTTAATGTCACACTTGTATTCTGAGTGCACGCCTTGATAATGAATTTATCCAGCTATTATCCATATGCAAGCGTTTTCGCTCCCGTTCTGTCCGTAATTTAGTTCCAGATTCAGTATCTCCCTCACTCTATTACTTGTTGTTGTTGTCCCCTGATATCCGGTAGATAGCGTTTAGTTTCCATCTGCAAACAAATGCCGCATTGCCCCATGTCGTAATTCGATGCACAAGATTGTCCGTATGATGACATACCAGGCATTTGTCATCAGATACTTGCTCATTTATTTTCATTTTCTCACACGTCGGGATGATTTCATTTGTGCAGAGCTGCATATGCCAAATTTGCGACTGGAAGAACAAAACAGAATGTGGCTACTTGGAATGTGAGAGTACTTTTAGTTTCAGGAAAACTTCTCCTGATAATACAAGAGCTGGAAAGGTATAATATAGGAGTGGCTGGGCTAAGTGAATCTCACTGGATAAACAATGGCCATTTTAGAAGTGGTAATCATTGGGTCTACTTTTCTGGAAATGAAGAAAAAACAGTAACGGGGTCGCAATTGTGATCAGTGACAAACTGAATGGCCTATTGAAAGGATATAAACCTGTTAATGATCGAATTATAACACTAAGTCTCAAATGCAAGCCACTTTAAATCAACATCATTCAGATTTATGCCCCAACAGCGGATGCGTCTGATGAAATAATCGACCGCTCCTATAAGATCTTGATGCTACTGTTTCAGCTTTTCCAAGCAGAGAAATAACTATTGTTATGGGAGACTTCAATGCCAAAAACTGGTTCAACACAACATGATGAGCATGTCAGAACATCGATAGGAAGATATGGAATTGGAGAAATAAATGAACGGGGGAACAGGCTTCTTGAGTTTGCAATTCAAAACAGGTTCGCTATAACTAATACAGTCTTCAAGCATCACATACGGCAACATGTACACATGGACTTCGCCTGATGGTCAATATAAAAATCAGATTGACTACATCTTGATCAGTTCAAGATGGAGGTCTTCTGTAATGGGCACCAAAACCTGTCCAGGTGCAGTATGTGGCAGTGATCATCAACTTCTTAGAGCAGAAATAAGAATAAAACTTCAAACACCAGTTAAAAAATCACACAGAATACCACAAGTAGTTAATATGTCGTCATTCAAGGAATCATTGGCGCGAAGAGCCTCCATATTACAGGATCCAGTAACAACTGCAGAAGGGCTGTGGAATGTGACTAAAACTGGATAGAGTCCTCTTTGAATGAATCTCGAGTACCAAATATTAAAAGGCAGCAGTGGATCTCTGACTTGACCCTTCAGCTTGTAGAAGAAAGAAGAAGCTTTTGGTCGCCGTGGACGATGTACTATGTGTTTTATTTATGTTTTACATCCTAGGTGAAGAGACTTTACTCTGTTTTTCTGTTCCATTACACCCTTTGTTTTCCATACCGCCCTCTGCCACGTCAGTATCTATTAGTTCCGTGTCGGGTTTGTCTGCGCTGTCCATACATTCATTTTCCGTCTTAGGGGGAGGGCATATGTTGTTCGGGATCTGGCTAAGATCAAGGATTAAGGGGATCCTTGGTGCTAGGACATAATTCACGGACTCCTGGGCAGGTGTGGAGCTTGCTGTGGCCAAGGATATGGCAGGAACGTCTTTAATTTCACTGATTTGTTCACAGTTTTCATGAGGTAGGGATTTGGAAATGCTAGGTTCCAACTCAGTCTTCAGACGTTTATTCTGCCACTCCGTGACCGTAGGAAATTAAATCCTATCAACAACTTGGGTGTGTGCTGCGTTTTATGCATTGTATATATCTGCCCACGGGGCTTGTTTACTGGCTGTGTTGTGCGGCTCGCTTAGCGAGGTTGAAAATGGTCTAGCGGAGATACATGGGGTGAAGCTGGTAAAATACATCTTGCGTTAAGTCTACACCGACCTAAATAAATATATATAGCATAATGGATAAATAACTAAGGTCAGCGGACAAAAAATTTGTCACCCCTGAAGAAAGCATTACAAGCGTCATGTAATACAGTGTAACTCCGCCTCTGGATTTGATAACCACCTGGATGAGGAAGTGAGTCCACAAGGTTGTGCAGGTACGTAGCATCCAGGTTAAGCTGTTCGAACATGTCCCACATACTTTTATTGGGGTTCAAGTCAGGTGATCTTGCGCGCCAATCGAGATATAAAAGGATGGGGGAGTGTTCATGAAAACAGTCACATATGCGTCCAGCCCGATAAACTTCGCTGTGGTCATCTTAAAAATCGCGGTATCAATAGCATACTCCTCATGCAGATGTTGAGTGAAAGGCAACACCTCATCATCAGGAATATTCAAATAACCATGCTGGTTCATGTTAGTGGTCACCTCAGCGAGGAGGACCAATAACACTCCCAAAACATCATAGACTCACCTAGCGCACATCCAGGATGAAATGCTTCATTTGGTCTGCGATGTACTCGGCGACGTGCGTCATTTGAATACAGGCAGAAACGTGGTTCGTCAGAGCACATTACGTTCCGCCAGTGAGATACCGTCCACGTTTGATGATTTCCAGCTCATTGAAGACGCGCAGCTTTATGTGCCTGTGTGAGCAATGGTCTCTTGCGAGGTGACCGACTCCAAATGTTCATTGCATGCAGTTCCCGTCACAATGTTCTCTCGCTAACAGGTTGGAATGGACCTTCATTTATTGACTGCAGCAATTCCTGCCGGGTTTGGAAGCGATTTAATTCACAAGCCGTGAAACGTGCCTCTGATCCATCCCAGTCAGAATCTTCTTTCGACCACAATTCTGACGTCGTGTTTCGTGGCTATGTGTAGTACATCTAGAGTTGCCATAAGTCCCGGAAAACCAGGATTGTTTCGGATTAGAGTGGTATAAATAACGTCCCGTCCGGCTGACTACAAGTCCCGGACTTTTAAGAAGTAATCCCTTTACTCCTAAAGGAAATACAATTTAAACGCCCACCCAATCTCTTAAAACTTCGAGTAAATTGAACGGTTCAGACTCAAGAAGTATCCATTAAATTTTACCTTATCGATCTTATCCATGAAGAAGTCAAAGTAAACTATCAAATTATCGCTCCTTTCTACGTACTTCCGGTGTTACTGTTTAACAGTTGACTACTGGAAAGAATCTTGTTCTGTTCTATGTTCGAAGAAGAAGAAGAAGAATCTGTAGGAATCGATTAAATTCAGCGTGATAGTCTGACTGAGTGAATATTTAACATTTTTAAGCATGGCATCGAAACGGAAAACGAAATTTAAACATGAATACAACAAAGATTTTCCTTCAATAAAACGAGTAGAAGTGAATATGGGGAGGAATGTAAACTATGCTAGTAAGTTTCTTTTATTTTTTATATAAGAAATAGAACGAATGATTGGTGAGAGAATTTCGTTTACTGTTTACCGTTTACCTGAAGTCAGACTTGGCAATTAAAAAAAATTCTTTACAGTTGCTATTTTTCGATTGAACATGGGAGCAAAAGTGACATCAAAGATCACGTAAGTACAGTGAAGCACAGGAATTCCGTAAGTTCTGCGTCCTCCAGTAAGCAACTGACGAATTATTTCAGTAACAATAAGTCAGAAGAAAGAAAAGTAGCTGCTGAAGAGGCACCGTTTGCTTTTCATTCAGTACGGCACCATCACTCATACAACTCTACCACGTTTACGAGCAAGTTATTCCCAACTATGTTCAACGATTTTGAAAATTGAAAAAAACATTTTCCAATGCAAAGACAAAAACTTAAGCAGTAGTAAATAATGTAATTTCGCATTTAACACAAGCGGAAGTGAAAGAAAATGTTTCCAAGTGTGATTTTGTTAGCATTGGTACAGATGCTAGCAATCATAAGCATCATAAGATTTTTCCTGTAATATGTTGACAAAGAGGAAGGTATCCAGACGAAACTATTAGATCATGTTGAGTGTAGCAATGAAAATTCTGACACCATTTCTGAATTAATTCATAATGTTATAGGACACAATAACATCAGCGAGAAACATAGTGCATATGGGGGCTGTAATACAAATACATACTTTGGGGGTCTGGCTAGGAAAGGTGAAAACAAAGCTTACACAAAATTGAAGTCCAAATTAAGTAGACCAATTTTAGGGGTTGGGTGTCCATCACATATTTCACATAATGCCCTACAAATAGGTGCTGACTCTCTCCTTGTAGATGTTCAGGGTTTAATAGTGAAAGTGTACAAATACTTTTCTACTGGTAGAGTTTCATCACTCATGGAGTTGTGTGAATTTCTTAATGTTATATATCAAGACCTCCAAAGACATGTAAGAACAATATAATTAAGTTTATTTCCGGCAATTGAAAATTTTTTACTTATGTTTCAGCCATTGAAATTTTATTTCATGTCACAAGACAAATGTCCAGTTCTCCTGAAGTCTTTCTTCTCCAATGAAGTTGGTGAGGCTTATTTGTGGTTTCTCATGGCACAGATGAATCTGTTTCAAAAGTCCATTGCCAGGATTGAAACGAAAGAGATTTCAATAAATGAGGTTAGGATGGTACTACTGGCAGTAATTGACACTTTAATAGAAAGACAGAATGCAGGTTTTGTTAGTTCAAAAATGATGGATTTCCTACCTGACCTACCAAAAGCACAATGTCAGACGTTAGATGTCATTTTATGAAACAAGTATTGAATATCTATTGAAATGGAGTGAGTCTCTGTCACAATTGCAACATTTTGATTGGTTGCTTCTATGGATTACAATTACATGGGATCAGGTAGAATGTTCTTTCAAAAGGCTACATGAGCATTGTAACCGTAAATTGAATGAGAGCATTTTGTTTGATCAGGACATGAAATTAAAGTATTTTATGAAATAAAATAAATCAAATGAAGAATTCAGTGGTTTCTTAGCTAGCAAGAAGTGGGTACTGTTCTTTAAAAGCTGTCAGAAGAACAATGCTCCGAATTGCTGAAAATAGTCCACTTTTACTTCTCTCTTCATGCACAAAATGCTAATGTAGAGAGTTTCTCACTAATGAATGCTCACTGGACTGAAGAAAGAAATAGGTTACATTTGTTATAGATTAGGCGCATTCTTGACATACAACATAATATGGCAAATGTAAGTTGTTCTGAATTCTATACATTAATCACCAGTGTCAAAATGTTGAAATACCTTGACTCTGTACAGTCATCACAAAAGTACAACTGCCATAATAAAACATAACTTGTAATATACTGTAAAGAGTTTCACATCAAAAGTATGCCAAATACTAGCCTACATTTGAACTTATTTGCTAATATGCATTTGTCCCGGTTGTGTGGCAGACAATTATGGCAACCCTAAAGTACATCACTGCTTGTAGACACATTGAACAGTCCGCTGCGAAACACAAATAAATACAGCAACTTCACACATGGGTAAACGCGATTCCCCCTTTTAGCAACTCTCTCACATCTTTACATCTACCCATGCTGACGTATATGTCCACTCGAAACATCAATGTATCACTGATCGCTGGTGTCTTATGCTCACGTAGAGGCAGGGCGCGTGAGGTTGAGAATGGGACTCGTTCGCTGATCCATCTGTACAGCCTTAACGACCTATCTGTTCGTGCGCACTAGGGTGACACATTTTTTGACCGGTGAGCTTTATTCTATCTTCAGATGCTGAAAGCTACGATACTAAAAACTTTTTAATATTAAAATGAATTTAGCGTATCCTTCAAAGAAATTAAGAAATTAATAGTCTCACTTAATCAATCCTGGATTTCTGTTCACACTAACAACGAATGGAGTTTCTAAACTTTTGCACTACAACGTTGTCCTTAATTTTAGAAAAGAACCCTGATTAATAATTTATCATTTTTGTTGAGGTTGATGAATTTGGGTTAGCCGTTCGACTCCTCTTTTTCAAGGTTGTCCTGTCGAAACCTGGCATAACCGATTGGTATCCTACTGTATTGACGTGATACAGTCGTAAATAAGTAAATTTTAAAAATCAGAACTACAGTTCTTTATACCTATAGTAGTTGAATGGATGCCAAACACTCAGTGCTGTTATTTAATATTATATTTCGGCATCATTAGTGCCTTGGAAGAGGACAAAAGATATCCCACCCGAATGGCCCGGCCTTGTTTTGAATCTCAATCAATCGAGGGTTGTAATTTTCACTTTTAAAAATCACGCGGCATCAGGAAAAACATCCGCATTTATGCATGAGTACAAACATAAAATGAGCCGAGGTGTCTCCAGCGACGCCAAAAGTCCGAGAAGACATGAAATAAGCTGCCGAAAGTTGAATTTTAATATTTATTAAATATTCTATGTTTACCAATGATCGGCACATTTAAACAAATGGGTTTTAAATAACTACTAGATGGCCATCAAAAAAGGAAATGGAATTAGGAATTGGGCTGGCAAGAAAATTCAGTAGAATCTGTTCATAATATGGAACGCAGTAACTGAGGACTTCTAGGGATCCTCACATATAGAGTGAGGGACCAATTGGGTTGAAATCCTATAGTTTGTCACTGAAATTGATAAATGCTGCGTAGTTACGAAAGACCACAACAGCGTTCTACAAAATCCTAGCCCCTCTTCACAAATATACACGACTAAAGCTACCAGACAGGCATTTTACCCACATGACTAACTCCAGTCCGTCTGAATGCAAGAACTATAAACTAAAGTTCTTTTAGAGATATACTAGGAAATCATATGACACTTTAAAGCTAGTGAAAAGTAGATTTTTAATACTCAGCAATACAACAGAACACTTTCTATGAGGTCCGACTCGTTGGCTGAACGGTCAGCGTACTGGTCTTCGGTTCTGAGGGTCCCGGGTTCGATTCCCCTCCGGGTCGTGGATTTTAACCTTAATTGGTTGATTCCAATAGCCCGGGGGCTGGGTGTATGTGTTGTCTTCATCATCATTTCATCCTCATCACGACACGCAGGTCGCCTACAGGAGTCAAATAGAAAGACCTGCACCTGGCGAGCCGAACCCCTCCTGGGATATCCCAGCACTAAAAGCCGTACGACATTTCATTTTACTTTCTATGAGAATCGAGCAGGGGACGTCTATATATTTTAAGTATGTAAGTAGGATAACTCCAACCTGATGACCATCTGGCAGTCCGTGCCCCGGTTTTTTTTTTTTTTTTTTTTTTTTTTTACAATTTGCTTTACATTGCACAGACACAGATAGGCGTTATGGCGGCGATGGAATAGGAAAGGACTAGGAGTGGGAAGGAATCGATCGTGACCTTGATTAAGGTACAGCCCCAGCATTTCTTTGGTGTGAAAATGGGAAACCACGAATGCAAGCTGACAGCTATATGACCCAAACAGTCCTGCCCCGTACTTTCTCTCTGAACTTTATCTTCATGTCAAATTATATCATACCGGGCAAGTTGGCCATGCGGTTAGCGGGGCGCAGCTGTGAGCTTGCATCCGGGAGATAGTGGGTTCGAATCCCACTGTCGGCAGTCCTGAAGATGGTTTTCTGTGGTCTCCCATTTTCACACCAGGCAAATGCTGGTGCTGTACCTTAATTAAGGCCACGGCCGCTTCCTTCCCACTCCTATCCCATCGTTGCCATAAGACATATCTGTGTCGGTGAGACGTACAGTAACTAGCAATATATATTATGGTACATGGTACAAAGCACTTCAGTTCGGTAGCTTTACAGAGTTATATGATATTCCAGTATATCCTCAGCCAGGGAGGTGCAGCTCATTTTCATATAATTCATGGTATTCCTACAAAGAAACGAGCGTAACGGGTTAGCTATCATTGTTCCGGTTGGCTTGTTACGTGCATGCCACAGCTACTCGTGCATGTCTATCAGCACCATCACAAAATGTGATCTCGCTAACACGCTTTGTAACGGTGATGATAAAGTTCATCGACTGAATCACCTCCTATAGAGATGCGCTCTGAACGAAGCATGTTGAAGTAGGATGTTAATTTACGTCGAATATGAATGTATGAGTTAACGAATCAGGTTGCATAAGTAAATAAATAGAACAAGCAACTGAAAAAGTACGAGACTGTTAACGTGATATCTCGGTGACATCGCCACTGGCTTCTCAGTAAGGCAGCTCCAGTTCCAATCCCGACGAATAAAATTTTTGAAATAAAATGAAAGTACCTGTGGTACCACGTAACTTTGGAGGTACTGTGATCATATCAAGCTTTGTTTCGAAGTACTAGAGGGACTGGTAATTAACGAACGGATGAAAGAGCAAAATATTAATGATAGGAGAGATTAAATGAATGTGAGGTAAAGAAAAAAAAAAAAGGATGAGAAGGAAATAAAAGAGGGGAAAGGAAGTAGCGGAAAATGTAGGTAGGTAGGTATGTGATTAAAATAGGTGCGAGAGAAAGTGGAAATGTAAGTAAAAATATTTAGGTTCAAACAAACACGAGAATTCAGAGTTTTGTTTTGTAATTATGGGAATACAACAGGAAATTATTGCGGTTTTTGTGCATGTAATATACTAAAACATTATAATAAATTCAATGAATTCTAGGTACATTAAAATCAGGAAACAGACGCTGTGTTTGATGATAAATAGCTTTTTCAGACGCATTTTAATTAATATTCTTTGTACTAATATTAATGACATGATGGTAGTGATATTATTGTCGTATTCCAGCATTTTCTACCTCACGAAAGTCGTCAAACTTTCCCTCGTTTAGGCTAGTCTATCTCGTAAATTATTGACATTTATGCTAAGAAACATGTATGTAGAACTCAAGAAGGAAAACTTCCTGGAACCGCCACTCAGTATATTTCATGACCGTTTCTTTCTTTACCAAAGCTACCCCCAGTTAATAATTAACTGTAATTAAGGAGGATAGAGATTGAGTTTAGTTTGCGAGGCTATCCATTGCGGCATTCCAAGTCCCTCGAATGGTAAAACTACAAGCAGTAAAACCATCTCTGAGAATGCCATGAAGGCCCTTGGATGAGTGGGAGGTAAAGGTCTTCATTGTTCATAACTTCGACACTAATTGGGATGCAATCAGCTGAATCTGCTGAATTTGTATACATTTTACGATAAGTGTCTGAATTTTGTTTCATAAGAAAGTTTAACAGACTCATAGTCAACGTCACGGTCGCCTTTGCCCTACGAATTAACAAGGTATTCAATTTTGGTATAAGATTCATTTGAACTTCATACCATATGCCTCTCCTGAAGCTGAAAAACTCTTTCTTAATTTTTCAGCTTCCTAGAACGAAATCGAAACCATGTCTTTCCGGATGAACCAAGTTCACCTTCACAATCTCGCATTGATATTCCTTGGTAGATCGATAAATACTTCTAATATGGTGAAACTACCTTTTAAAAATATAAAACACCCCTCTATGTGCTTTATTTTCAAAGAAGTAGCCTATATCTCTTTTACTACTGCTTTCAAGAAAAATTATTTATTTCAGGAATATTTTCAATCATTTATTTACGGCCATCTTTGTCACCTTATACCGCTTAAAATGTATTTTTTAGAATTTACTTTACGTCATTCCGGCACAGAGAGGTCTTATGGCGACGTTGGGATAGGAAAGGGCTAGGAGTGGGAAGGAAGTGGCCGTGGCCTTAATTAAAAAGTAGTGAGGTGGGCATCATTTCTTGTATCATCCCTTCATAAGGTATCCATTTAAGAAGAAGAGGAAATTTCATTCAATGTAAAGAATAAAGAACGCAAAAATGCTGTGTGTGAAGGGTAGGCATTTACAAACCGCACTACAGCGCACAATTGTATCATTTACATTTTCTAAGGAAGAAAGAATTCTCTGCACTGTGTTTCCTAGTAATGCTATGTACAAGAGCCTCAGAGAGACTGCAATTATAAACATAAGTAGATACGAGACGCCACAACACGCTTTCTCCTTTCCCTTGCACTCACGTAACAAATACGAGCTCTTCACAGAACTGAAATCTTCCTGTCGTAGAAAATTATCGTCCAGGCTAATGACGAATCACATCCTTGTCAAGTGGAGCGAAGTTGTTAGTGAGCTAGTCTTCTGAAGAAATAATGTTAGCTTGCAGAGATGATAATACCATTACAATTAGTACTTTATTTAATAGTGGAAGCATTGTAATGCATCTTACTGGGTACGCGTTGGGAAAGAATGACACAAAAATCTATGAAATTATACGTCTATAAAGGAAAGAAATGTAAGAGATTTCTCTGTTAGAGACTATAAAATATTGGTATAATTGACCTTTGACCATTATTATGGTTTATGACCTTTCAAACTTCTGTGCGTATATCCATCTACCGTCAACTGTTTTCTTTCTTGCTCATTTCGTATGGTGTACCCTGCGGTCTACATTACCTTCCTTACTGTTTCCTTCCTTCTTTGCCGACATTCCTCAATCTCTAGCTCCATACCAAGTTCTGTTGTCTGCAAACGAAATAGTTATTCTTATTCATTTTTCTGTATGAATGTTCTCCTTGAAATCGTCCTTGACTTTCCCATCCCGTTGTGATATTTGGCACATCGAACTCAATTCTCTAAAGAAAGAATGTCTTAGGCGTGCCCATACCTGTCTACGACTTTCATCGTCTCTACCTTCGAATCTGTAAAACTTCTATCCATAGACGACCCAACTAAAAGTATCCCGGGATAACCCTTATTGAATATTTTACATTCCGACCCCTCTTCCACGATTTCGAATCCAATTTCTCCCGCAGAGCCCATCTGGTTTACCATCTTGCCAGAAATAATGGGGTAGGAACACCAAAATCCTTCACCTAACCTAAAATTCCTTAATTCCTTCTGCTGCTTCCTACAACATCTCATCCTGAGCTGCTGCCAGTAACATCAAACCTAAACACTACAAACCCCTTTTGCACCCGAAGCGTCATATTTATCTACACTCCCTTCACTTCCTGGCCGGTATCTACAATATCTTTCCTTTCTCGAATGGCGACGTTAGCATCTCTGTCCTCCTCCAATGCTCCCTTCAATGTGACCTTGCCCCACAAAATCCTGTTATCACCGAGCTCGTCCAAATACCTTCGATACATTTCCTACCCTTTAATTTCTACAGTTCCTTAACCTGGTCTGCAGGCTGGCCACCGTAGCAAAACAAAATAAAAATAAGCCGTCAGAAAGAAAATCTCCGTCACCGTAATCCAGAACATTTTTCTTCATTCACACCACCCTAAACATTCTAGATGGAATTTTAGATATATTAGTGAAAATGTTATACATCCAACGAAACCTGTTGACCCATACCTACATAGTAACTTGCCTGTATATCATATTTATTAACGAACTAACGTCGGATATACATGTTGTATGGAACAGAAGTAATTAACTAGAAATAAGTACTGACGAGACTGTTCTCTTCCAGCTTAATGTGACTTATTTACACGGAATTATAGTTTACTTTATTTTATCCTCTTCAATAACGTATAAAGCATTATGGTCTTTTTTTTTTTTTTTTTTTTTTTTTAGTGGTTCAACCTTTGACTAACACAGGAGGTTTTCGTTGACGCAAGGTTGGAAAATAGGCACCGGTGAGATTGGAGAAGTAGTGACCGTCGCTTTAATTAAGGTATAGCCGTATCATTTGCCTATTTTGAAATTGGGAAACAAGGGAAAGCCATCTTCAGGGCTGGCGATGATGGGACTGGAACTCCAAGCTCCCAGCCACAAGACCCTAACCACGATGCCACCTCGTGCCCTTGTTCCTTCGCTACCTCGTCGACTTTTTTTTTTGCTTTATATCGCACCGACACAGATAGGTTTTATAGCGACATTGGTACAGGAAAGGCCTAGGAATGGGAAGGAAGCGGCCGTGGCCTTCATTAAGGTACAGTCCCAGCATTTATCTGGTGTGGAAATGGGAAACCACGGGAAACCATATTCAGGGCTGCCGACAGTGGGGGTCGAACCCACTATCTCCCGGATGCAAGCCCACGGCTGCGCGCCCCTGACCGCACGGCCAACTCGCCCGGTGGAGGGCATTTTTAAGGGCTGCACCATGCTTGCGGGCACCTAAGACGTGTGCAAGTGTTTTCATTTCGCTGTGGCAAGGATGACAGTGGTTTGCTTCCAGGAAATATTTGAAAGAGGTAATCGGCAGTCACTTTCCTTCGAGAGCCTAAGAGAGTTTTAGTAATGCAAAACCGTTCTGCTTCCTGGCTGACTAGTCAGCTACTTGAGCGTCGGGATTCAAAGTTCCAGGTTTGATTCCCGGTCGAGTCTTAGGGTTTTAATCGTTAGTCGTTAATTCCTTTGGCTCGAGGACTGGGTGTTTGCGATACCCCCGACATTTCTGTAACTCGCACACGACACACAACACTATTCTCCAGTACATGAACAAGAAGTTTTCCACACACATCAGACACCACCCACCCTCATCTGTCTTTCAACATTTTAAATATTCATTCATCCACCGTAAAGGACTTAGGAGTATCGGACTTCTGGCTTGATAACAATTCTTGAACTTGCCAGTAATTGTAACAACACGAGTCTGTTGCAATTAATCTCTTTTACATATTAACTATGTCTAGATTTGATTCGATAACCTTGAGCGTGGACATTGAGCGCCTAATCAAGTGCCCTAATCAATCACTCTCACAAATTCAATACTGGAACAACATTTTCAACCATTATTTAAACACAATTTTTATTCTCCATGAATACCGATGGTGTGGGGGTGGTGGATTGACCTACACTGGATAGCAAAATTTCTTGGTAATAATTACCATTTACTAAGAGTGAATGCAAGCAAATAATTCCAGGAAAAGCGCATTCAGTTTTACTGCACTAAGCAGGAATTTAATCCGCGGACATGTGACACAAGTTAAACTGCTACTCATAATATAGGTCCTTGACCTAATTAATTCCTGTAATTACAATTTCACTCAGAACTTTCTCTTGAAATGAGTGGAAAGGTATTACAGGGAGGTTATTTTTATCATGTCATTCTAATCTGTCATAAATACATCGGACTACCAGACAATGGCTGCGCGGTTTGGGTCACATAGCTATCAGCTTGAATTCGGGAGATAGTGGACTCGAACCCCACTCTCGGTATCCCCGAATACTTTATGCCTTAATTAAGGCCAAGGTCGCTTCCTTCCCATTCCTAGCCATTTCCTTTCCCAGTATCGCCATAAGACCTATCTGTGTCGGTACTGCGTAAAGCAAATCGTAAAATAATAATAATAATAATAATAATAATAATAATAATAATAATAATAATGTATTGGACTGTATTGACCAATCCCATGGTGTATAATCTCTGTCTCCTACGTAGAGGCCCCGCTCTCGGGTTCCGACAAGTCCTAGGATTTATTCCTGGTCTTCGGTTGTCCTTATGTGGTTGATAAGAAGAGATGCAGCTAGTTCAGTCAAGAAATTTAAGGAATAAGGCTGAGGAAGTCGTCACACTGCTACGTGACATTTCTATATTTGCCGGCCATCCATCTAGCTGGAAAACCACACTCCAACATATCGATTTTTCTTTTTCTTTTTACATATTCCATATGTCACTTGAGTTGATACTACTAACATCTGGCAAGAGGCATTCTATCTTCCGCATTCAGCACTTCGTTTACTCACGAATTAGAAGGCTTTATCTGGAAATGAACTTACTCGTTATCACGCAAGTTTCACATATTGAATTCGTATGGACTTTCTTTCTGAATTCCACGAAGTAAGACGTCTACGAAGAGCAGGATGGAGTGCTTTGAATCCCACGTTTTAGATGATTCTTACCGTGACCGATGATTGAAGATTTACGTGAAGGGCATTTAACCCCAAAGTCTGCACCTCACTGTGCAAGTACGAGACTTACATTATCAGACCAAGTAAATTAAAGAGGAGTTTTAATTGAAGAAAATAAAAATCTCACCTCGTCCGCAGACACGATATTAAGATTATAAAAATCAGTTTACTGCTCAGTTGGCACTAGTCGAATCTCAGCTCTGCCACGAATTTATTGTATTTATAAAGTTACTAAAATATTTCCGGGCGAGTTGGCCGTGCGGCTGTGAGCTGCATCCAGGAGATAGTGGGTTTGAATCCCATTGTCGACAACCCTGATAATGATTTTCCGTGGTTTCCTATTTTCACAGCAGACACATGCTGCGGCTGCACTTTAATTAAAGCCACGGCCAATTCCTTCCAACTCCTAGGCCTTTCATACCCCCATCGTCGCCGTAAGACCTATCTGTGTCGGTGCGACGTAAAGCCACTAGCAATAAAACAAACTAAAATACTGACACGTATGGAGTAAGGCAATTATTATGGCCTTGTATATGTCTTTCGCATTTCTTAAAAACATGAAAATAACTTAGTTTGTGGACTGTTAAAATATTAACATTATTGTTAAAAGCAATCAAGGTTGTTGACATTTTGCGTGACTGTTGATTTCGTGATCATGGCCACGGGACATCTAATTTTACGTGGAATCCGAATCCCAGGGATGTGAATGTTAATTTTTGAAACTACCACGTGCATTGGCGGGGTTTTAATTGTGGATGATTTCTTCTTCTTCTTCTTCTTCTTCTTCTTCTTCTTCTTCTCCTTCGTCGTCGTCTCCTTCTATTTATTATTGTTAGTTGTTCATGTTGCCGACGTCTTGATCCATGGTTGAATAGTCAAAGACTTAGCCTTTGGTTCTCGGGGCCGAGGGTTCATTCCCGGCCGTGTCAAAGGAATTTAAGTTTGAAAGGTTAATTCCCAAGGCTTGGGAAGTAGGTGTTTGTTCTTTCTACAGCATTCCTGCAACTCGCACATCACATTCAACTTTATCGTCCACTACATTAACATGCAGATTCCTATACGGCGGCCCCGCGTTCGATTCCCGGCTGGGTCAGGGTTTTTAATTGTAAATGATGAATATCCCTGGCCTGGGGACTGGGTGTTTGTGTCGTCCTTAACGTTCATTTTCTCACATTCAACACTCTACACTTCCTCCATTCCAATTACACGCAGGTTCATATCACATGGTGCAAGTAGGGGCAAAAGATCTCTATAGGTCGACACATTGGTAGCTACTGAGCGAGTTGGCTGCACGGTAGGACTTGTAGCTGTAAGGCATTCAGGCTGAAGCGTTCGAATTCCACCATCGGTAGTCCTGAAAATAGTTCTCCAGGTTTTCCTATTTTCACATTATCAAGTGTTTGATTAATCTTCACCGTTAGAGTGAGAAATGAGGAGGTCCTGAGCAGGGTAAAAGAGGAGTGGAACTTCATGATGATGATACAGAAGAGGAAAACATCTTGGATTGGTCACATATTACGTATGCTCTTTTTAGTGTCTTTTCGTCTCGTTTACCATCTTAGGGATTCGAATAACTTACCAAAGGAGATGTTCGATTAATTTCCAATTTCTTCGAAATCATTTAAGAAAAGGCTAGGAAAACAACAGATAGGGAAACTGCCACCTGGGCAACTGGCCTAAATACAGATCAGTAGTGATTGATTGATTGATTGATTGATTGATTGATTGATTGATTGATTGATTGATTGATTGATTGATTGATTGATTGATTGATTGATTGATTGATTGATTGATTGATTGATTGATTGATTGATTGATTGATTGATTGATTGAGACCTATACACACAAGAAAACATAAAGGACCGAGCGAGTTGGTAGATAGTTAGATAGGTTAGAAACCCACCGTCGGCAGTCCTGAAGTTGGTATTCCTTGTTTTCCATATTTAAGACCTCGGCCGAGAACTTCCTAATCCTAGCCCTTTCCCATTCTTCCGTCAGAGAAAACCTTCCATGTGTTAGTGTGACGGTCAGATAATGCTCCTCCTACTCTAATTCTCTGCGTTCCACCTTCTAGAAATTTTCTTCCAGAGCTTATTCCCCTCACCCTGGTGGCGTCATGGATTCGATTTGTTCCCCCACAATTGGACGAATCCCTGCTTTACGCCTGGATGCCCTTTCCGACGCCAACCCCATGTGGATAGACATAATTAATATGGTGTATTGCTGTGGTGCTTGGTAGTGTGATGTTTTGTTTATATGAATATGGATTCACTACCATATTTATGTGTACCGAGCTGGATAGCTGCAGTCGCTTAAGTGCGGCCGGTATCCAGTAATCGGGAGATAGTGGGTTCGAGCCCCACTGTCGGCAGCCCTGAAGATGGTTTTCCGTGGTTTCCCATTTTCACACCAGGCAAATGCCGGGGCTGTACCTTAATTAAGGCCACGGCCGCTTCCTTCCAATTCCTAGGCCTCTCCTACCCATCGTCGCCATAAGACCTATCTGTGTCGGCGCGACGTAAAGCAAATAGCAAAAAAAAATATTTATGTGCAGAATAAAACATTGAGTGGAGTATCTACGTCTAGTTTGTGTAGAACCTACTGTCCTGTACTCACCTGTACATCGAATCAAATAATGTTCTATTCATTTTCTATGGGATTGTCACCCATAAATCATTCACATGCATCGTAAGTTAATACGTAATTTACTGACAAAATGTTTTAATGCTGCACATCTCGTTTGATCATGCACTACACATTTACATTGCTGATGTTTTACACCTTAAAACAACAATACCACCACCACCATGATATTTTTGGTTACGTGAGGCACAGTACGAATGTAATATTGTTACATTTTATGTATGAAGCAATTTTGTGGTTTTACGTGAGTATTGATATCGCGGTCATAGTCGAGTGGAATACGAACCAATGAAACACAGTTTTGACCAAAAATACTGCGATAGTTTCGAAATGTATTTGGGCCGGTGAGTGTTGCAAGAAACATGAACGTTTTAAGATGGAAATAATTTCTAGATAGCCCCTGAGACGACAGTGTTGAAGATCTCTTTGTAATAACGAATGACTCAGTGTGACATCATCGAGCGATGCAATATCGTGGCTACTAAACTCGCCGTGCCGCGGCTAATATTTACAGTAATGTAGCTCTCGACTCTGTCATTATATAACCAAGGGAAAAAACATGACGGCCCCAGTTCCTGGAAACGAGCTGGAAGCAAGCTGCTATCACACCCTGCACCCTGCTGAATTACCGAGTTCTAAGTGATCCTTATTTGGTATGGACAGGTTGCCAAACCATTTTCTTCCACACTACCACTCTTTTTCTTCGTGTCGAGTGCAGTAGACAATGTGGCAACTCCGGCTACAGTAGACATAGTAAATCGTATAAGCCGTTAATAAACACGGGGCTGCCGCTGGAGAGTAGTAGTGTGAGGCGAGGTTGCCATGATTTGTCCCCAAATATTGACTCTCGTGTAAGGTATTGCGTACTTATTTCGTATCAGTGAGTTTTTCACGCATATGACAAAAAGAAAGTAAAATTGTGAGCATTTGATCTACTTATAGTTCAAATTCTTCGATAATATATTTTCCTTCGCAAATTGTAACATGTGAGTTTTTTAGACTATTTCTTTTACGTCGCACCGACACAGGTAGGTCATATGGCAACGATGGGAGAGGAAAGGAATGAGAAGGAAGCGGCCGTGGCCTTACAGCCCCAGCATTTGCCTGGTGTAAAAATGGGAAACCACGGAAAACCATTTTCAGGGCTGCCGACAGTGGGGTTCGAACCCACTATCCCCCGTATGCGAGCTCATAGCTAAGTGCTCCTAACCGCACGGCCAACTCGCCCGGTAACATGTGAGTAATGCTTCAAATTTTCGTAAAAGCCATCTGGAGGATGTAGCACCTTTTTCAGATTTCCAAAATGTTCCAAATCACTCATGCCGAGCGCGAAAAGGGTTAACGGGAGTGTCTCAACGTTGAGGCGGCTGAGCGTATTTACTGCCCAAGCAGTGGAAAATTTTGAAATCATGCGAACTAGAACCTTTATTTCGACAGTGTGTATCACGTGGTATGTATTCTGCGTCGAAACTTGTGGCGGTGACCCCAACACAACCTCTTCGATTTTCACATAAAAATCCCACGTGCGTTGTCCTGGGTTCGAACCGAGGCCGCATTGATGAGAAACCACTCGGCACATATAGGAATGGAAATAATTTTGTGTGATATATATATCCTCTAGGTGGGCCGCCACAAGGTTGCACTTGACAGTTGTAAGTCATGTTGGCACCACTACAAAAATGAAATGAAGAACGTCACCCGTCAATCAGAATCACCAATCCACTACTTTTTATGTCAGATACAGTTACGCATTTTATTCATGTTAATTCGTATTTAATTCCGTATAGTGTTCATAATGTTTTATTTGCTTACACAAATATGAGCATTTAAAAAATATTATAAGGTTTAAGCGAGCTACAAAATAAATACGAACTATTTTCAGTTGATTGTTGTTGGCAATAAAGGTAGTATAGTGGTGCCATCTATAAGTAGCTTGACTACTGTATTGAAGTGTTGCCGTTTTGTCTGTCGCCGCTAGCACGTGGTCAGGCGTGATTCGCGCGTTTATGAAAGTTTTGTTTTCATTGTGAGATGATTGTGAAATTTTATTTTAACGAATGCAGTGCGATGTCTCGGAAATGACAACCTAGTCATGAAGCGCGAAGTGATAATCCTTTGAGCCGCGGAGTGTCCCTTAATAGTCAGGCATTAGAATTAGTGCGGAGAACTCGTGAGTTTTACGAGAGGGAGACGAAATTCGTACTGTCATTCAGACAGGTGTTCGCCTCCAAGAACAGAAGGAAAAAGTGACTGGGGTACATAGCAGTAGTAAAAACGAGGCTGATAGTAGGGACTTGTTTCACAGCACTCCGGGAAAGAAACGAATTAAGCTATCTCCTGTAACAGGAATTAATTCTTTCCAGGCTGATGCAATACGAAGACACGAGTACGATTTTTACAGCTCAAAGTCCCTTCTGTCATTGTTCTGGACAATGCACGTTACCACTCCGTAATAATGGACCAGACCCCTTCTTCGAGCGCCCTTAAAGAACTGTAAGACCGAGCTCGATAGCTGCAGTTGCTTAATTGCGGCCAGTATCCAGTAATCGGGAGATAGTGGGTTCGAGCCGTGGTTTCCCATTTTCACACCAGGCAAATGCCGGGGCTGTGCCTTAATTAAGGCTATGGCCGCTTCCTTCCAATTCCTAGGCCTTTCCTATCCCATCGTCGCCACAAGACCTATCTGTGTTGATGCGACGTAAAGCAAATAACAAAAAGAACTGTAAGTGGAATGGCTGCAGTAAAGATATATCCCAGCGCATATGTGTATGACCAAATTAGTCGACACCGGGCGAGTTGGCCGTGCGGTTAGGGGCGCGCAGCTGTGAGCTCGCATCCGGGAGATAGTGGGTTCGAATTCCACTGTCGGCAGCTCTGAAGATGGTTTTCCGTGGTTTCCCATTTTCACTCCAGGCAAATGCTGGGGGTGTACCTTAATTAAGGCAACGGTCGCTTCCTTCCCATTCCCAGGCCTTTCCTGTACCAATGTCGCTATAAAACCTATCTGTGTCGGTGCGATATAAAGCAAATAGCAAAAACAATATATATATATATAAGAAAGAAATAGTCGACGAGGTAGCGAAGGAACAAGGGCACGAGGTTATTAGGTTGCCGCCGTACCACTGTCACTTCAACCTCATTCAGTTGGAACGGTATGGGGTGAAGTAAGACATTACGTACGCACTTATAACAAGTCCTTCACAGTTACTGAAGTGGAAGGACTGCTCCGGGAGAGTATTGCTCGAATGGATGCGGCTTTGTGCAGGAAGAAATTTAGCCATGTCGCAGCATTCATTAATTCCGCAATGGCAATACATGGCATCATCAGTGACTCTCAGGAGTTGATGATCTGCCTAGACGACGATGACAATGACAACGAAGGCGACGTAGTGATGGCAGTGAACTGGAGGGTACACGGTTTCTGATTTTTCGTAAATTTTATAGATTTTACTTGAAACATTTTGTGTTAGCACCGGTGTATATTACTCTAACATTTATTGGTGTATTTGAAGTGAGATCCTTGTTGGCCGATTTATTCCGTGTTTTCTAACATCGCGATAATAAGTTCGTAGTATATTTATTTCATAATTTTGTGTGATGAATAATCAGTGACTTGAAAGTTCAATTTTTGTCGGCAGATTTCATTTGTATTGTGTATCATCGCGATGACATTAAAAACATTTCTTCCATGTTTTTAGAAACCCATGTGTCGTGCAATCAGCTGTTGTTACGGCGGCAACATCGCTTCGTACGCCATTGCAGTGTGACCAATATTGTGCGCAGCTGTCATGTGCAACCTTACGCCGGCCCACCTATACTTTTACAGCTTTCGGAGAAGTCGATTTGCTCGAAATTTTGTCCTAGATTTTCCTTTACATGCCACTAAATCTACAATACGAGGCTAGTTTATTTGAGCATCTTCAAATGCCACCGGAATGAGTCATCAGCCATCTGAGCCAGTGAGACTGGCAAGAAACGATCTGCCTTTGTCTTATTGACATGTGGCCAGAGTTTTACCTATAAGAGCAGAAACCCTTTCAGACATGGGCTATTTTTGAGTGTTCAGGGGCTATCCTCCGGATTCCAAGATCGAGGGACCAAACCCGGCTGAAGTCGGCGTGTAAAAGATCTCCATTGACTCATTTAGTGTTTCCCCTACAAAATTAAAACCCAGCCACAGATCGCCCAAAAGAGATCCACTTTACTGTCCTATCTAGTAGAAGGACTTCGAAATTGATTCGTAGGCAGCCAAAGGGGCGTTAAATTGCAATGCCTGAACAAGGTAGGTGAGGCCATACGATTATTACCACTACATTCCGAGTCCCTCAACTTGGAATGACCAGGGGGCTCCCAGACGAGTATGGCGTTGCTTCCTCTTTCTTGTTGCTGAGTTGCGTGAAGGAATTTGAAGTTAAAATCATTTAATGTTTTTTGTATGTTTCTTGCTTAATCTCAAATTGTCCAATTTAGCGTAATGGAAGTTTATTAAAATTGTATTTGTAAATACTATAACCATATACAATGCAGCCACAGCCCCACTATTTCTCCGATATGACTTTTATACTTCGTACCCGACCTTTCTTGGTCAGTTCTTACAGTGATATTACTTTTCACGCCTATCGTTTGCTTTCACTTCCGTTAGCTGATATGCTTCGGAATTATTTCATTTTCTCCTTTACTTACAGAATTAAGGAGGGATGATATATAGATGTACTACCACTTCAACTTATAAAAATAATCACCTCCACCGTCATCAACTTAATGTACATTGGTATTGGTGGTACGTAAATTGACTTAATTTTGCCGTCAGACCCAATAACATTCCACACCATAATGCCTTGTGTTGGTGCAATGAGTCTTGTGGGACTAGAGACGTTGCCTGAATAGCATATGCCCACTATAATCGTTGAGACAAGACAGAACTATGGTCGAAGCGTGATCGCACTGTTTTTGTGGTAGTTAAAAATAAATGTGATAGAAAGGAAGGTCTTAAAAGTAGGACTGTTAGGCAGTACCATATGGCTGATAAAGCAGGCATGAGGCAATTTCTAAAAGTAACTATGATCGGTGGAAAATGGTAAATAAAAATGTAAACAGACTCTGGGATGGGTTTAAAGAAATTGTTGAGGAATGCGAAAACAGGTTTGTACCTTTAAAGGTGGTAAGGAATGGTAAAGACCCACATTATAATAGAGAAATAAAGAGACTAAGAAGAAGGTGCAGACTGGAAAGAAATAGAGTTAGAAATGGCTGTGGAAGTAAGGAGAAATTGAAGGAACTTACTAGAAAATTGAATCTAGCAAAGAAGGCAGCTAAGGATAACATGATGGCAAGCATAATTGGCAGTCATACAAATTTTAGTGAAAAATGGAAGGGTATGTATAGGTATTTTAAGGCAGAAACAGGTTCCAAGAAGCACATTCCAGGAATAATTAATGAACAAGGGGAGTGTGTATGTGATGATCTTCAAAAGGCAGAAGTATTCAGTCAGCAGTATGAAAAGATTGTTGGTTACAAGGATAATGTCGAGATAGAGGAGGAGACTAAGGCCAAAGAAGTAATAAAATTTACATATGATAACAATGACATTTACAATAAGATACAAAAGTTGAAAACTAGAAAAGCGGCTGGAATTGATCAGATTTCTGGGGATATACTAAAGACAATGGGTTGGGATATAGTACCATATCTGAAGTACTTATTTGATTATTGTTTGGTCGGAGGAGCTATACCAGATGAATGGAGAGTTGCTATAGTAGCCCCTGTGTATAAAGGAAAGGGTGATAGACATAAAGCTAAAAAAATTACAGGCCAGTAAGTTTGACATGCATTGTATGTAAGCTTTGAGAAGGCATTCTTTCTGATTATATTAGACATGTTTGTGAAATTAATAACTGGTTCGATAGAAGGCAATTCGGTTTTAGGAAAGGTTATTCCACTGAAGCTCAACTTGTAGGATTCCAGCAAGATATAGCAGATATCTTGGATTCTGGAGGTCAAATGGACTGTATCGCGATTGACCTGTCTAAAGCATTTGATAGGGTGGATCATGGGAGACTACTGGCAAAAATGAGTGCAATTGGACTAGGCAAAAGAGTGACTGAATGGGTTGCTATATTTCTAGAAAATAGATCTCAGAGAGTTAGAGTAGGTGAAGCTTTGTCTGACCCTGTAATAGTTGATAGGGGAGTTCCTCAGGGCAGTGTTATCGGACCTTTATGTTTTCTTATATATATAAATGATATGAGTAAAGGAGTGGAATCGGAGGTAAGGCTTTTTGCGGATGATGTTATTCTCTACAGAGTGATAAATAAGTTACAAGATTGTGAGCAACTGCAACGAGACCTCGAAAATGTTGTGAGATGGACATCAGTCAATGGTATGTTGATAAACGGGGTTAAAAGTCAGGTTGTGAGTTTCACAAATAGGAGAAGTCCTCTCAGTTTTAATTACTGCGTTGATGGGGTGAAAGTTCCTTTTGGGGATCATTGTAAGTATCTAGGTGTTAATATATGGAAAGATCTTCATTGGGGTAATCACATAAATGGGATTGTAAATAAAGGGTACCGATCTCTGCACATGGTTATGAGGGTGTTTAGGGGTTGTAGTAAGGATGTAAAGGAGAGTGCATGTAAGTCTCTGGTAAGACCCCAACTAGAGTATGGTTCCAGTGTATGGGACCCTCACCAGGATTACCTGATTCAAGAACTGGAAAAAATCCAAAGAAAAGCAGCTCGATTTGTTCTGGGTGATTTCCGACAAAAGAGTAGCGTCACAAAAATGTTGCAAAGTTTGGGTTTTGAAGAATTGAGAGAAAGAAGACGAGCTGCTCGACTAAGTGGTATGTTCCGAGCTGTCAGCGGAGAGATGGCGTGGAATGACATTAGTAGACGAATAAGTTTGAATGGCGTTTATAAAAGCAGGAAAGATCACAATATGAAGATAAAGTTGGAATTCAAGAGGACAAACTGGGGCAAATATTCATTTATAGGAAGGGGAGTTAGGGATTGGAATAACTTACCAAGGGAGATGTTCAATAAATTTCCAATTTCTTTGAAATCATTTCGGAAAAGGCTAGAAAAGCAACAGATAGGGAATCTGCCACCTGGGCGACTGCCCTAAATGCAGATCAGTATTGATTGATTGATTGATTGATTGATTGATTGATTGATTGATTGATTGATTGATTGATTGATTGATTGATTGATTGATTGATTGATTGATTGATTGATTGATTGATTGATTGATTGATTGATTGATTGATTGATTGATTGATTGATTGATTGATTGATTGACAAGTCAGCGACAATCACTCTTAGCTGTCATACTAACCACCACCACGACACCATTACCACCACAAAGAATGCGAGGTTGCAACATCGACCTGCCAGACTGGAAGAAGGAATGGCAGAATATTGTTTTTTTCTGGTTAATCATGCTTCTCTGATGGCCACGACCCTGTGGTTCAAATTCTAAGTAAGAATGTAGGTTCCATGACGATGGTCACGATATCAACAATCACAAACTTGCTCTACTATTTTTAGTCGTGTGGTGATTTCTTAACGGTATTCTCTGGAGCAGATGATGAACACCCAACCACCCTGTAACATACCGCGACAAACGTTTCCCTTAACGTGTTATATTTCACTAATACTGTACAAAAGCAGAATATAGAGCAGAGCGGCCACTCATTTATTTACTTGCAGACACAATTCTCTCAAGCATATGTTCCTGTCAGAGGTCACTACCCAGATCATTCTATGTATGTAGCACGTCCATCTTCAAATCATTATCATTCAAACTGTACCCTCTTTACAAGATAAACACGACTCACTACCCCTCCTACTGTGCAATTTCCCAGAACGGAATGTGATACCACTGCATACCAACCTCTTCCACATACACTAAGTTGACTCTTTGGCTGTTGTATTCGTTGAGCTTAACGCCTTTAACAGATCACTCTTGATCAAACACTGACAATATGACCCAAAACCATGAAGTGACAGCATCTATAAATACGTATAATAAAATGTACGAACTCGGTACAGATCATTCCGCATACAGTTTCTGTACTTTTCGAAGTACTTGTTTTAATGATAATAAGGAATAATAAGGAATATACTTCGATACAGACGAAATCATAGCCCAGCACATGACCTCAGGAAACCACACATCACTTGTCAAAATCAGTTCCTTGTCTTGTTTCGCCTAAAACTTTCTTCAAAGCCCAAAAGGAGCGCTGTTCTGAGCTGTTGATCTTGAATCGTGTTTGAACTTTCCATCCAGGAGCTTTCTTTTATCTGGTGATCTCACACTTTATTTTGCTTGATTGTTTTTGTTTTTACAATTCGCTTTACTTCGCACCGATACAGATAGGTTTTGTGGCGACGATGGGATAGGAAAGGTCTAGGAGTAGAAAGGAAGCGGCCGTGGCCTTAGCCAACGTAAAGCCTCAACATTTGATTGGTGTACAAATGGGGAAACCACGGAAAACCATCCTCAGGGCTTCTGACAGTGAGGTTCGAATTCACTATCTCTCGAATATTACTTCCCAGCTGCGTGACCCTAATCGCACGGCCAACTTGCTTGGTGATCTCTTATTTATGAGGTTAAAAGAATTCGTTTTGAGCTAGTTGAAATGAAATATCGGAACCACTTCATTCATATTCTCTTAAGACAGAAATCTATTGATAACCATCAATATACACTCATGCTCATAAATTAAGGATAATAGCATATTGGTGCTAATAGCATAGGCACATAGTGAACACAAACGAAACATATCTGTAAGTCCACGGTATTGGTGATAAGTTGAGACAACCGTCCCAAAACACATGTGCTACAAAACGCTACTGTTTCCTGCGCATATACCCCGACATCAACATGGGATATAATCACCATGCACACGTACACAGGCCGCACAACGGGTTGGCATACTCTGGATCAGGTGGTCGAGCAGCTGCTGGGGTAGAGCCTCCCGTTCTTGCACCAGTGCCTGTCGGAGCTCCTGAAGTGTCCTAGAGATTTGAAGACGTGCAGTGATACGTCAACCGAGATCATCCCGGGCGTGCTCAATGGGGTTTAGGTCTGGAGAACAGACAGGCCACTCCATTCGCCGGATATCTTCTGTTTCACGGTACTCCTCCACAATGCCAGCTCGGTGGGGCCTGCGTTATCATCCATCAGGAGGAAGGTGAGACCCACTACACCCCCCTGAACAGGCGGACATACTGGTGCAAAATGACGTTCCGATACACCTGACCTGTTACAGTTCCTCTGTCAAAGACATGCAGGGGTATACGTGCACCAATCATAATCTCACCCCACACCATCAAACCACTACCTCCATACAGGTTCCTTTTAAGGACATTACGGGGTTGGTATCTGGTTCCTGGTTCACGCCAGATGATAACCGAGCGAGAATCACTGTTCAGACTATACCTGGACTCGTCCGTGAACATAACCTGGGACCACTGTTCCAATGACCATGTACTGTGTTCTTGACACCAGGCTTTACGGGCTCTTCTGTGAACAGGGGTCAGTGGAATGCACCTTGCAGGTCTCCGGGCGAATAAACCATGTCAGTTCAGTCATCTGTAGACTGTGTGCCTGGAGACAAGTGTTCCAGTGGCTGTGGCAAAGTCTCAAACAAGGCTACCTGCAGTACTCCGTGGCCGTCTGCGGGCACTGATGGTGAGATATCGGTCTTCTTGTGGTGTTGTACACTGCGGACGTCCCGTACTGTAGCGCCTGGACACGTTTCCTGTCTGCTGGAATCGTTGCCATAATCTTGAGATCACACTTTGTGAAAATGGAGGGCCTGTGCTACGACCTGCTGTGTTTGACCAGCCTCCAGTCGCCCTATTATTCTACCCCTCATAACGTCATCAATATGTGTTCGTTGAGCCATTTTCACCGCGCAGTCACCATTAGCAAGTCTGAAAACATCTGCACACTTACTCGCTGCACCGTACTCTGACTTGCACCAACACACCTCTGTGTATTTGGACTGCTGCCAGCGCCACCGTGCGACAACCGCAGGTCAAAGGCACCACATGGTCATACCCCAAGGTAATTTAAAACCGCAAACCGCCCACCATAGCGTTGTTTCACCATGTATCAGCATTATCCTTAATTTCTGAGCATCACTGTATATTTTTGTCCAAATTACATCGAATTGTTTAACATTTCTAGCCATACACGGATAATGCCAGTTGTTCAACATGCTACGACATTTCACTTCGTATCTTCACGTGCACAAAATTCCTGCATCCTGTTTTGAGGTTAGTATCCATAAAGTGGAGAAATGTAGAGTGGAAATCTAATGGACCTAAGTGCCAAAATTTGAAAAATTTGTCTTTGCTGGCTAACAAAGCTAATTGCCAAGGGAAATAACCAGCTATTGACATTATGTGTCTTCGTTATTCAAAATATTTTTTTCGGCCAGCAAAATCAGTGAATCAGGACCTCCTGAAAAGCTAACAGAACTAAGTGCCAATAAAGAAGTGGGGAAAGGTAAATGGGAACACGCAAACCTTCACAAACAGAAATACATCTAGATATTTCAAAGGAAAGTAACATCAAGTTAAAATTAGTGGAAAGGCTGATTAGACAACAAAAATCAAGAAGGAAATCCCAGCCAATGAAGTTATTTCAAGATATCAAATGTATCATGCCTTAGGCTACAAAATGTAATCCCGATATCCTTGTTGTTGTTGTTGTTGTTGTTGTTGTTGTTGTTGTTGTTGTTGTTGTTTGAGTCATCAGTCCATAGACTGGTTTGATACAGCTCTCCATGCCACCCTATCCTGTGCTAAACTTTTCCTTTTTACGTAACTACCGCATCCTACATCTGCTCTAATCTGCTTGTCATATTCATACCTTGGTCTACCGTTCTTACCACCTACACTTCCTTCAAAAACCAACTGAACAAGTCCTGGGTGTCTTAAGATGTGTCATATCATTCTATCTCTTCTTCTCGTCAAATTTAGCCAAATCGATCTCCTCTCACCAATTCGATTCAGTATCTCTTCATTTGTGATTCGATCTATCCATCTCACCTTCAGCATTCTTCTGTAACACCACATTTCAAAAGCTTCTATTCTCTTTCTTTCTGAGCTAGTTATCGTCCGTGTTTCACTTCCATACAATGCCACGCTCCACACGAAAGTCTTCAAAAACATCTATCTAATTCCTTTATCAATGTTTGAAGTAAGCAAATTTATTTTCTTAAGAAAGCTCTTCCTTGCTTGAGCTAATCTGAATGTTATGTCCTCCTTACTTCTGCCATCGTTAGTTATTTTACTACCCAAGTAACAATATTCATCTACTTCCTTTAGACTTCATTTCCTAATTTAATATTTCCTACATCACCTGCCTTCGTTCGACTGCACTCCATTACTTTTGTTTTGGACTTATTTATTTTCATCTTGTACTCCTTACCCAAGACTTCGTCCATACCATTCAGCAGCTTCTCGAGATCTTCTGCAGTCTCAGATAAAGTAACAATATCATCGGCAAATCTCAAGGTTTTGATTTCCTCTCCTTGGACTGTGATTCCCTTTCCAAATTCCTCTTTGATTTCCTTTACTGCCTGTTCTATGTAAACATTGAAAAGGAGGGGGGACAAATTACAGTCTTGCCTCACTCCTTTCTGGATTGCTGCTTCTTTTTCAAAGCCCTCGATTCTCATCACTGCAGACTGATTTTTATACAGATTATAGACAATTCTTCGTTCTCGGTATTCGATCCCAATCACCTTCAGAATCTTAAATAGCTTGGTCCACTCAACATTATCGAATGCCTTTTCTAGATCTACGAATGCCTTGTACGTGGGCTTGTCTTCTTGATTCGTTCCTCTATGATCAGACGTAAAGTCAGGGTTGCTTCACGTGTTCCTACATTTCTTCTGAAGCCAAATTGATCTTCTCCCAACCCAGCTTCCACTTGTTTTACCATTCTTCTGTAAACAATACGTGTTAAAATTTTGCAGGCATGAGATACTAAACTCATGGTGCGATAGTTTTCACACCTGTCAGCACCGGCTTTCTTGGGAATATGTATAACAACATTCTGCCGAAAATCGGATGGGTCTTCTCCTGTCTCATACATCTTATACACTAAATGGAATAACCTTGCCATGCTGGTTTCTCCTAAGGCAGTCAGCAATTCAGAGGGATTGTCATCAATTCCAGGTGCTTTGTTCCTATTTAGGTCGCTCACAGCTCTGTCAAACTCTGACCTCAAAATTGGGTCTCCCGATATCCTTATGTTAACTTAAGTGAATTTAGCATATGGGGAACTTATTTTGTTTTCAAAAGGGGTATTGCAGTGGAAGTATTATAACAATGGAATTTGATGCCAAGTTCTAAATGTCAAAAGAAGGACCTGTAGTTGACCTCGTTGACGATGAAATGAAGACTTAGCGCAGAAATGCTTCACATAACGTTAAGCTGGTCCAAGTAAATGGAGTTAGCTCAGTTAATTAAATCATCAGGCACTTAGATCCTTCCAAAATGTTCAAATATTTGTTTTTCCCTCCTCATATGTATAGAGATGTAATAATAAAAATTTAAGAGACTTATTTAAAGACAATTAAAATTCATCTAATATTTTTTTAAGTAAAAAATTCTGAAAAAGATAGCGTTTGTTGATTACCTTCAAACTAATTGTTTATCACTTAGCTCCTTTAGCTTCCCCGCATTTACGGAGACTGTATTTGATATGCACAGTCAATTTGTAACATTTCAATAACTTGCAATGACAGCGTATAAATAAAAGTTATTGTCAGATATTCTTGTATAATTCTAATTTTTTTCTGCTAGACAATGTTGCTCAGTTTAATCTTCTATCTCACGAAGAGAAAGTACAGAAAGTTATACAACAAGCTCTGAAATAGCATCATCGTCAGTGATTTTGGGATCGCCGAAACGTGTTGCAATGGAGGGAATGAGGCTCTCTTGTTGTGAAACCTTCAGCTCTGTATGTACATCGAATGTTTAACCCGCTAGAATGTGAATTATTATTAAAATCCATTTCTTACTGTTCCATTGTGTATATCGGATTAGTGACATCAATTTTAGTAGCTGTTTTTAGTTGCGTGAAGGAATTTGAAGTTAAAATCATTTAATGTTTTTTGTATGTTTCTTGCTTAATCTCAAATTGTCCAATTTAGCGTAATGGAAGTTTATTAAAATTGTATTTGTAAATACTATAACCATATACAATGCAGCCACAGCCCCACTATTTCTCCGATATGACTTCAAATTTACAAGTTTATAAGCTGAATTTCTAGCACGAATTCAAGAAATAATTTCTGTAACTGATATACCCTATGCTGGCCTATTGCAAATTCTGGGGAAACTGTGAATATTTACTAATAGATTTGTTGAGGAATATCTTCTTTTAATTCGTAATACGATAGGCAGATTAATGGCCAACGCAAAATCATCACCGTGCAGACCAGGGAGGCCCTGGGAGAGATGGAAGGTAAAGGCTTCCACTATCCGTATCTTCGGCACTTTGTGGGGTAGAATGGTTAGAATTATTCTAGGCCACTTTTCACCCCACTAATTAACCTGTTACTCATGTTTGGTGTAGGCTGAGTGAACTTCAGGGGCACGTACACCTCTGGAAGTGGAAATCTCGTTTCTAAAATATTTCGACTTTCTGCCGAGGAACCGAATCCACGTCCTTCCGGTTGAATAATAATTTATTATTATTATTATTATTATTATTATTATTATTATTATTATTATTATTATTATTATTATTATTATTATTATAGTTGTAGGGGTCCGCTGTCTGCATTTCGTTTGTTTTGACAATTTTTCAGATATTTATTTGTTTTAGGTGAAACCAAGACCGAATCAGTGGTTGTTATTTTTCGTGCCTGTTTGTTTGTTCCACCATCAAGGCGAAACTGCTGGATAGATCTCAACTAAACTTCATATTTAGAGTATACTTGTCCAGCGGATGATTCAAATATTCATATTATATAAAATCACTAAAAGGACTGGGGGTTTATAGGAAAACCAGAAAAGTTTCACACATTTTCTATAATACTATTGATTTTCCGTAAAATCCGTGGACTATATGTAAAACGTCCCTTCATTTTATACAACTTTTGTTATGTAAATAATTTCACTTGCTCTTCAAATGACGGAGAAAATGACTATTTTCTGCGGCTTTCGTGCTCTGCATTGAGTGAACGACAGAACCGGTTACTATGGTAACCTCTATGGCTGCTTGCCATCAAGGAAATGAAGAATGCCATTTTCGTCATCATACCTGTAAACTCGTGGTTGTTCCTTGGGTAGAAAGCGAGACAGGCGTCAAGCCGCCATTCTGCGGGATATTCGCGGATTACAGTTGGAGATTAAAATCGTCCTCGAATAGCACTGAGGGGGGTTGGGGAGGGGGGTGTTAATATTTGAACAGTACCGCGGAGCGTAGACCTTTATTTCACACCGTAAGATGTTTTCTGGCAATTTGCTATAATTTTTACTGTATAGCTCTGCTACTTCTGTTTCCTGCCTTAATTTCTTGCCTCTTCCTTGTCTCTTTAGTTTTAAGAAGTAACACTGTAAATCCTTTTTCGTGTTTACCTAAGAATCTCTGCGCCTAAATGTATCTTCTGTTAATGCCTTCTTATATCCGTAAGTCATATCTTCACAATTTAGTGACGGACATTGCATTTTCCAATACAACCACTTGGTATTTACATATTTGTTCTATTCGGCTGTCCTATTTTCTATTAATTTCAACTTCTTTAACTGTATTACTTTTTTTTCCTAATTACGTCGTATGTATGTTAGTGCTAATCCCAAAACCTGGATCTCTTTCCTTTCAGGAAAAATTCCAAGGTGTTCAAATGTAGGCTATAACTTTTTGACCCCGGAAAATATCGAAATACGGATGAAATTTTAATGATGGTGCAGACCTTCATTTCGGGGTAATTGGTAGCTAAACGGTAAGTCGTATCACAAAACAGATAACACAATCATTGTTCAATTTGGAGAGATCTACAGCTGTGGTCCTGTGACTTTTTGTCGTATCTTAGCCCCCTTACACGTTAGATACAGCTGCATTTCTCGAGTTTAAGTTAATTTTGACCTTTTACATCAATATAATATCATTTGACACTGTTATAGGAAAGATAGAATTATCAAATTCGGCACGCACATTGACACGACCAGTGGCCATTTATGATTCCAGGTGCCACATAATTATCTGAAAATGAAAGAAATTTCTGAAAACTGTACCCAAATATCGCTCTATTTAATGTTTCTAACTCAATCTAACCAACAAATATTGGAGATACGAGAAAATATCATAGGATAAACCGTGTAGAACACTAAAAGTGGCGTCTGATGGTGGAATCCGTTTGTGGATATAACGTACCGTTTAAAAGCAGTACAACTCGACATGAAGGTCTGCACTTATAAACGTGCCCATGTTTATCTCCATAAATAAAGTTGCAGGGGTCCGCTGTCCGTAATTTCAGTTGTTTTGACAATTTTCAGATATCTATTTGTTTTAGGTCAAATGAAGACCGTATCTGTGGTTTTTAGCCTTGTTTCTGTTTGTCCCACTGTCACGGTGAAACTGCTGAAAAGATCACGGCTATACGAGTATACTCATCCAGGGAAAAGTTTAGATATACTTATGACTTAAAAATAACTGAATATACGTGAGGTTTGTAGGAAAACCAGAACAGTTCTCGTTCTTTTTCCCTTATACTACTGATTTTCTGTAAAATCTGTAGACTATATGTGAAACGTCCATTCATTTTATACAACTTGTGTTATGTAAATAATTTTACTTACTCTTCAATGACGGAGAAAATTACTATTTTCTGCGGCTTTCATGCTCTACATTGAGTGAACGACAGACCATGGCAACGTCTATGGCTGCTAGCCAGCAGGGAACTAAAGGATGCCATTTTCGTCAACATTCCTGTAAACTCGTGGTTTTCCTTGGGTAGAAAGCGAGACAGACGTCAAGCCGCCATTCTGCAGAATATTTGCGGATTACCGTTGGAGGCTGTAATCGTCCTCTAACATCACTATTTACATATTTTTCCTATCCGGCTGTCCTCACTTATAATGTTATTTTCTACTATTTTCAACTTCCTTAACTGTATTACTGTCTTCCTTAATTACTCCGTATGTATGCGAGTGCTAATCCCAAAACCCAGACACTCATTCCTTCGAGAAAAAATGTCCAAACTGTTCAAATATAGGCTATCACGTTTTGGCCCACAAAAATATCGAAATGTGGAGGCAGTTTTAATGACGTTTGCACACTTGCGTTTCAGGGCAACTGCTGGCTAAACGGGATGTCATATCACAAAACGGATTACACAATCACCGTTCAATTGTTAATGATCTTCAACTTTGGGCCCATGACTTTTTGTCGTAGCTCGAATTCTTTATACGTTAGATGGCGCTATATTTCTCGATTATGATCAAATCTCTCCAACTCGATTGTGTTTGTCATTAGGAAAAGGGGGCTTTATTTATAACGAAAACTCCCATCTCTATTTTGAATGACATTTGGCATGTTGGCCTGCCGTTATAGTAGGTACTCCCGAACTCGATTGTAAATTGCAGTAGGTACTGTGGCCTGCAATTATCATCAAAACTTCCCCAATGTCCACCTTACATCGGAAACAACAGTATGGCGTTTTACCAGTTTTGTTCCTTGGATAACCCTAAGGGACATACCATGTAATATATCTTACTGCGCCTACGGTAATTTACGTAGAAATCCGTAGGTACATGGTAGGATACCGTAGTGAAGCTCGGGTATATTTGCCAATAATAATAATAATAATAATAAGAATAATAATAATAATAATAATAATAATAATAATAATAATAATAATAATAATAATAATAATAATAACAATAATAATAATAATAATAATAATAATTTTCTAAACATCTCACTAACTACTTTTATAGTTTTTGGAGACACTGAGATGCCAGAATTTTGTTCCACACAAGTTCTTTGGGTGGCATTAAATATACCGACACAAGGCTGGCGTATTTAAGCACTTAGAAATACCATCGGATTGTGCCGGCATCGAGCCCATCAAAGGCTCAGAAGGTCAGTATTTTGACCGTCTCTGCCACTCAGCGCGGCTGAGAATAACAACTAAATAAAAATATTACTCTTCAAAATTAAGGCCACTGTATTTGATGACTGTCAAGCAACTCTCTCCCAGGCTCCAATTGTATGAGGTGATTATATCTGTACAGATGTTCCTGGCGTCTACAAGATCATAAAATCGTCTTCTCCAAGAGATAATTCTATGAAGCGAAGCGAAGTCTGAAGGCGGAATATAACGACTGGACGATCACTAATGTAGTGATTATAGGTGTCGGGTCTAGAATTTATAGATTCAAGAGTAGAACCAAAACTCGGTGTGTAAAGTGGGATCTCTACCTGTGCCTCTCCAAGGAAAATAACAGTTTTAAAATTGTTCCACACACACTGATGAATTCGTCCTATTGGTTTTACATTTCTATCACTGAAAAATTCTTCTCCAAAATTAATCTTGTCCTGTCATTAATGTGAAACTCATTTCTCCTTTTTAGAAGTCCCGTGTGCAATGTCTGGGATTCAAACAAACCGCAATCAACTTGGTGAGAAGTAAGTTCAGGTCCACTGTCGACGGCATTCTTTGTAGCATAGGTGGCAAGAATTCTACCACTGTATAAGTAATTTTTCCAATTTGGAAGTTGGTGTTTAATCAGTTTTACATTTAAAGATATTGAAGAAAGTAGAGGGTGAAAATCCAAACTCAGATGTCAAAAAGGAAATAGGAAAAGGCAAATCCAGTGATTTATGAGAGATAAATATCCATACTTCACTGAAGGTCATGCAGAAACTTCACACCAACATTCTCGAAGATAAACGAAAGTGTTGGAGGAAAATGAGGGTGCATTATTGCTTCATACTCTAAGTTACTATCAGATTTACAGCTCTCTGCATTTTACTGCATCACTACTTCCTAAACTACTGTATTTGAGGATTCGGAGATCTCTAAGGAACTATCATGTGCGCACACAAAAGAAAAATACATTTTTTAAAAAGCTATCTTCGCATTCTCTCGAACTTGCACAAAAGTCTATTGGGGGCACTACATTTCTGGGTATAGCAACTGAGGCCAGTAATCATGATAGTTTGAAATTATTTCCTGTCCTCGTACAATATTTTGAGTGGAAAACAGGTATTCTCCCCTATAGCGCAACAGCCCCGAAGGGCCTTGACCTACCAAGCGACCGCTGCTCAGCCCGAAGGCCTGCAGATTATGAGGTGCCGTGTGGTCAGCACGACGAATACTCTCGGCTGTCATTATTGGTTTTCTAGACCGTGGCCACCATCTCACAGTCAGATAGCTACTCAAGTGTAATCACGTAGGCTGAGTGGACCTCGATCCAGCCCACAGATACAGGTAAAAATCCCTGACTTGGCCGCGAATCGAACCCAGGGCCTCCGGGTATCTCTACACCGCGTGGCCGGCGGAAAACAGGTATAGTATCTAAATTCTAGATTTAGGGAGCAGGAGAATGAAACTGACAACACCATATCAAACATTAATTCGTGTGCTAAAAACATATGGTATCACTGCTGATAAATATACTTCATTTTGCATCGAGAAACTGGCCGCTGGTTTGGGTCACCTAGCTATCAGCTTGTATTCGGAAGATGGTGCGGATCGAACCCCACTGTCGACAACCCTGAAGATGTTTTCCCGTGGTCTTCCGTTTTCATACCAGGCAAATGCTGGGGCTGTACCTTAATTAAAGCCACAGTTGTTTCCTTCCCATAGTTGTTTCCTAGCCCTTTCCTATCCCATCGTCGCCCTGTGTAGGTGTGGCGTAAAGCAAATGGTTATAAATAGTGCGGTGATAACGCAAATGTGAATTTTGGGGGCATTATCATACCTGCTTCAGGAAAAAAATATTCTAAAACATAACCATGTTTTGTGTAGGCCACTTTTATTAAATATTGTACTCCACAACGCGTTTCACAACCTAGGCTCCATCATAGGTGGTGAAATGATATTTAATTGTTGTTCTACTTGATACACAATTGTTTTCAAATATTTAACTATTTCATTTAAGAGTATGGGCTATGTGCATTATGAATGTACAATATATTGTTGGGTCCAGTATGTGTGTATCGCCTCATTAAGAACGTTTTTTCTCTTGTCGGCCTCTGTGGTGTAGTTGTTAGCGTGATTAGCTGCCACCCCCGGAGGTCCGGGTTCGATTCCCGGCTCTGCCACGAAATTTGAAAAGTGGTACGACGGCTGGAACGGGTCCACTCAGCCTCGGGAGTTCAACTGAGTAGAGGTGGGTTCGATTCCCACCTCGGCCATCCTCGAAGTGGTTTTCCGTGGTTTCCCACTTCTCCTCCAGGCAAATGTTGGGATGGTGCCTAACTTAAGGCCACGGCCGCTTCCTTCCCTCTTCCTTGCCTGTCCCATCCAATCTTCCCATCCCTCCACAAGGCCCCCTGTTCAGCATAGCTGGTGAGGCCGCCTGGGCGAGGTTTGGTCACCCTCCCCAGTTGTATCCCCGTCCCAATATCTGAAGCTCCTGGATACTGCCCTTGAGGCGGTAGATGTGGGATTCCTCTCTGAGTCCGAGGGAAAAACCGACCCTGGAGGGTAAACAGATTAAGAAGAAGAAGTTCTTTCTCTTCCAAATAATGTTCTATTAAATGACGTTACAATAATATGCTACACTGTCCATGTTCTCCAAAATACATTGTAACATAGTACTGACACAGAGTCAATAGTTCTAAAGATAATCAATTTATTTTCAATCCATACAGTTCACACTGAAATCTTACGAAGTTCTGTGATTTTGTCAGGATAAATTAGGAGCGAATTGCTTCTTCACTCCAAGACACCCTGGCTAAGTGTTTTATCCGGAAATTTGCAATGTGTGTTCTATCCCGACTCAGTCCTGTGGAATTTGAAGGTGCTCAAATACGTCAGCCTCGTGTCGGTAGATTTACTAGCCAGTACAACCCTTTCTCAGTCCGGTGGTATCTGAAGGTGGTTGAGATACGTTAGTCTCGTGTCGATAGAATTACAAGCACGTAAAATAATTCCTACGGGACTAAATAATGACATCTTGGCGTCTTCGAAAACCGAAGAGGTAGTTAGTGGAATCTAAAGCCAATAACATTATTATTATTATTATTATTATTATTATTATTATTATTATTATTATTATTATTATTATTATTATTATTATTCAAGCAGTCGGACTTCAATGACGTGAAATTGCTTGATGAATGCTGTTAATTTGTAAGTAAGAGGAGGCATTTTTCTTGGAAGCAGTAGATTTTAGGTGGAGTAAATTTTCCGAAAAGGTTGTGATAGTTAAGTGTTTTCAGCAATTGCTCTATATACATCAATTCATTTTTCAATATTTCCACAATGCAATAATTGCAGTTTCCAGCTACGCTTAGTCGTAAATGACAACCAAGACGCTATTACCTCGTAGAACCTGTTCATTATGGCTCAATGTCTTCATGACGTTTACTGTATGTGAAAGTAAAATGTTGTGGGAGCATTACTGATGTGGAACGCTGGTATTTCCCCGACGGGTAGTACTTGAACCTGTGACCGCCCGGAAGCCAGCGCAGCGACACCTGGCAGCAGTGGAGCAAGAGCAAGGTGAAGTAGGGCGACGACCCAGTGCCCCACTTGCTCGACCACGCGGTGGTAGCGGAGAGAGCGTGCGGCCTGTGTCCGCGGGGATCACACACATGCTCCGTGTTCAGCGTCGCTGAACGTGTCATCGTGCGAATAAAACAGATTTATTTCACCATTGTTTGCATTTTACTCTTCGCAAAACAACTCTTACATGCACTGAGTAACAGGCAATATACCGGGCGAGTTGGCCGAGTGGTTAAGGACACGCAGCTATGAGCTTGCATCCGCGAGATAGTGAGTTCAAACCCCACTGTCGGCAGCCCTGAAAATGGTTTCCCGTGATTTCCCATTTTCACACCAGGCTGTACCTTATTAAACCCGTCGTGAGTAGAGCGATTCACATTTGAAGGGTAAGCACCCCCTCCCCTAGTCAGAACAAAGCTTCCTATACATCCGTGCGCGCTGTGTGAGAGCTTCTCTCATCGCGCGACCAATGGCGTTGGTGTTATGTTGAAGTGGAGCGGGAAACTTACTCCTGTTGTACGCGTTAGTATTTGTATTATGAGCACTTCTTGTTTTTGAAAATGTTATTGTGTTCAGAAACCTTGCATTTTACGTACATGTTACTATATATAATACATGTGCGAAATTTTATTTTTTTACAACTCCAGGACGGAAGTTATTTTGATGTACATTGCATATGTTATTTTAAGTAGCAATTTGTGTCTTTAATAAACAGCTAATCATTTCATATTTATGTCCGGCTCCATGGCTAAATGCTTAGCGTGCTGGCCTTTGGTCGCAGGGGTCCCGGGTTCGATTCCCGGCAGGATCGGGAATTTTAACAATAATTGGTTAATTTCACTAGCACGGGGGCTGAGTGTATGTGTGTCTTCATCATCATTTCATCCTCATCACAATGCGCAGGTCGGCTATGAGAGTCAAAACATAAAACCTGCACCTGGCGAGCCAAACTTGTCCTCGGACACTCCCGGCACTAAAAGTCATACGCCATTTCATTTTATTTATTTCATTTTTATCTAAAATATATAAGGTAGAACTTGCGTTTGATTTCAGTGGTAAATTTCAGCCTTACGCCCCACAAAACTGTGCAAAATGTCACATTTATTTTAATGTGAGAGAAAGTCTCACGCGCGACCACTCGCGTTACATTTTGGCTAGCGACCACTCGCGGGTTAAGGCCTATCCCATCGTCGCCATAAGACCTATCTTTGTCTCTGCGACGTAAAGGAAAATGTCAAAAAATGTCAACAGAAATCATGAAAGAGTAGCATCCCTTGAGGAACCTCTTGAACAACAGCCCTGAACTTTCTGCTCTTTCACATTTCACACCAAATAATTGAGCTGCTGTTACCTTCCTAGTTCTAACCTTTTCTGTGGCTATAGTTGCCGAAAAACGTGAATGAAATAGAGCCTGCGACTCAGTAAGAGCAAGTCCGGCTGCTTGGCAGAAGGGTCAGCGTTTCAGAGGGTCATGGGTTCGATTCTCAGCCATGTCTGTTTATTTCCGCTGGCTCTCCTCTCTGGCTCTGAGACTGAGTGTTTGTGTTCGTCTCAATACATATCTCTTCATTTACACACAAGAACCACACTGCCATCCAGAAGATTTTCTTTTTTGACAATGTGCTTTACTTCGCACCGACAAGTCTTATGACGACGATGGAATAAAAACGGCCCAGGAGTGGAAAGGAAGCAGTCGTGGCGTTAATTAATGCACAGCCCCAGCATTTGACTGATGTGAAAATGGGAAACCGCGGAAAACCATCTTTAGAGCCACCAACATGGGGTTCGAACCCACTTTCTCCTGGCTGCAAGCTCACACCTGCGCACCCCTGACCGCACAGCCAATTCGCCCGGTTGATGACGCTTGCGGTAGTAGTTATCACTTTATGGAGAAGTGCAATTGGGAAAGCATCCCGTCTTATTATAAAAAGGAAAAGCCAGAAGAGTTCGAAACCTTCGAAGATTGGAGGTATCAGCAAAAGAAAGGGAAGGTTCGCGAAAGGCGCGAAAATAAGAGATTCCGCAGTTCTCGTAAATCGAATATCATCGGGGCGGATGTGAGTAAGAGTTGACTAAGGACGGTTCGACACGAAAGATAAACGCAAGAAGGCAGGTGCAAATAAGAGGAAGCAATATCAGTCCCAGCTATGGGCCTCTTGGTCACCTGCTCACGTTTCCACATAAAGAGTCCGTAAGGATGTCCCTTTCAGTCACCTCTTACGGTCAATAGAGGTTATCATGGATGAATTTTATATCCCGCACGTAGGCCTACAGGGAGAGTTAATGATCCCCAAATAAAGTGCTGTACTTGCAATGTTCCATGAGTTGGCCTACATCGTTTGTACCATTACACTCCTAGTAAGCGAGAACTCCATTCTCCTTCCTTCACTGAAAACCATGTACCAGGAATTGTAATCCAGGTTCTACGGTTCACTCAACCTGGTGAAGTCGACTGAGGAGTTGGCTGCTATTAGAAGCAGCTGACCTGCCAAGAAGTCCAGTATTATTGGTGAGGAGAGTCATAATGTCCACTATCTGCACGCCACCTGGCAGGGAAGTAGTCTGTTCTGCACGTTCGAGGTCCTTAACAAATATCACAAACCGCGGATCTGATTTACTTTTTATTCCTTCAGAGATGCTGGAATACTGAATATTTATCCATAAAAGGGTTCCAGTTATTAGTTTTACCTCGGCTGAACTTCGATTCTGATATACAGTAAGCTTATTTCATCAATGGCAGCGATTTTATCTGAAGTATACCTCAAAACATTTGGTGTTAGGCTATTCGAGGAAAGCGTTACCTAATATTAAAATATCGTAAGATGAAGGTCTGGTAAGAGATTTAAGTTATGTAGTCTATGGGACCAATTCTGTGAACGCGCTATATATCAAGAATTGATTGAGGAAATTATTACCTTGAGAGTTGTCGACCTCTCTCTTTTATTGGAAGTTAAAAATACACCCGCTGACTTCTTGACCAGGTGGTCTTTATGATACCTCTTTAAATAACGAATCTGATAAATGTTTAGCCTAATTCCCACTTCATGAGAATTTTGAACTGTTGCCACGTATTCCACTCCTATCCTTTCATAGGATCTGACATGATGGTGATATCTTCGCTACTTCCTCACTAATGTTGCCGCGGCTCGCATCCCATTCAAGACATGGGGGATTTTTGAATCGGAATCACGCCACATCGGTTTAGTCTCCACGTAAAACTATACACTCTGTTGAAATGCGATACCAATCACGTAAGTATCCAGGTTTGCTCTCTGCCAAACATGCTGCATGTCCAGTCAAGCGAGTACATCAAGTCGGTAGAATTAACCAGAAGAAAAATGTAAGTTTAATATTACTAGGGTTTAAAATATATTCTTATTTATTTACGCTCAGTAGTTTGATATGATTCCGGCAATTAAAAATGCTCAATTCCTAAACTTACAGAAAATAGCTGTTGTAAACAATAATTGAGTTTTCTTCGGATAAAACTCGCTGTTGTGCCTGTCATTGACGGATTAGCTTTGGCATAATTACGACAGAAGTTCCATCTAGCGGAAGTGATTCGCAGAAGAAAGTTCAATCGCACCATATGGTACATTCGCCTGTTCTGAAGACGTCGCTTTCCTAGCAATCTCTTGTATCAATACTCTCTCCCATCATGTGTTGTTACTACTACATAAACTTTTCTCTAATCCGGTAGATGGCATCTCATGCGTCAGCATATGTCAAAGCATTTCTTTTCTGCTCCGTTGTTCTCTTGTTGGGTTATCTTTCTGGTTGGTTGGGTCGAAATTTTTTGATGTGCATATGGAAGCGATGGATTTCCAAGTCGCCTTTGTGGCGGATAAAGGATATTTTAACAGATTCAAGATATCTTTTTTATGATTCTAGGCCTTTGGAGAATGCTAATTGCCTATATATGTGAGGCATTCATTTTTCTTTATTCTTCTCTTGGTCTGATACTGTAATTGCTTCATCCTATGCTCGCCATGGTTGGATTAGAAAGGCTTCTCTCATTACATGTGTTTCTAATTTATGTGCATGTTGTCTTTGATTTTACACGCTTCTTTCGGTATTTTCCTTTACTGATCCACTATATTTGTTTAGAAAACACAAGGTGACACGGATTAATGTGTGTGTGTATGGGATCGTTCGCTGTGTGCTGTCCGAGTCCTTTCACTAGTGTCACTTCTTTAACATGTCTCTTGAGCTCATGTTCTATTTATCGCTTGTTCTGTATATTCATGTCCCACACATTTGCGTGGTATGAATACGAGCTAACAACTCGATTGATTGCTTTCTGTGTGTATTGGATGGAGACACCCCCGTCTTCCTATGATGGACCACTTTCTGGTCCGTATTGTCTGTTTGAGCTCGAGAGCGGTCGTTTATTTAGTTATGTGCTGTGTGGCTGATGTTTGAAAAAGTCCGGCATGTGTGCCCCCTTATCGGCGACCTAAACACAATGGTCTCTGTGTGGGCGATGGTGGTTCTGGCCCTTGGATCCGGGTACCTTTTGTGTGTAATTTATTTATTATTCATTACGCTTTGCGTTCATTGGCTTTACCTATTTTCTAGTTTATTGTGGTTTATTCTTTACGGAACACCTTTCTATTTTACCTTTTTTTTTTTTGGCGTGTAACCATGGCAACCTCCCCTTTTCCCCCTTTCTCTTCGTTTTAATTTTGTGAGCTCACTGCATCCTTCCCTCTTCTTCTGTTTTAGGCTCTTTTACTTAACGATATTTTATTCTCGGGGATAAGGTTTTTGCTTATTCGAGTGTTAATGTTGGGGGCATTATGTTTTATCTTTTCGACTGGAACGGAGAATGTTGTGATAGAGTTCTGTTTCGCCTTTAAAACAAATACTGATCTGTATAAAAGAAATACTTTGAACTCGCCTGAATTTATGTTCCTCATTTAATTGCCATTACAACCGAATTTTCATCATGACTTACATTAAGGTAAGAGAGAGACAGAGAGAAGGTGTGATAAACCGTGAATCCTATGTATTTTGATATAGGGCCACGTACAACTAACATAAACTATTAGATTATTTGACCTCCTTCTATTGCCTATTACAGTCTATGTGACCCTTTGATTTTTCTCTCCTTAATAAACTTATGTGTTTGCCCTTATTCCTGTTCTACTTTAATTTCTTTGTGTCTCTTACATGTGTATTATCTGTCTAAGAGGCCCGCGTCTAGTTTCTGGCAGTCTTTGCCAGTTACTACTACTACTACTACTACTACTAAAATGTTTTCATTCCTCCCCTGAAGGAGGAGGCGGGTCTCTTAGACGGTGACGCCGTCACTCAGGCCGGGAGATTTGTTACGGTGAAGGAGATGCTCGGAGAAGGTGAGGGGGTTGGCGGCCGTGGCCTATACTAACTGTCCCTGCATTCGCCTTAGTGCAGGAGAATTGAAAAGCACGGAAAACCATTCTCTGGACAGCCGACGGTTGAGGTCAGCCGTGAGGTCCAGCCCTGTCCCGTCTTCCGAATGCAGAGGCGTACACCCACGGTAGAGCCGTGGCTATCCTCCTCTGCTCGGTTGGCCGGTCAGGATGCAGAGCTGTTGGACCACGGACCAGCAGTGGCCACTTATGGGCCGAGACCCACTCTGCATAGACCGACGTTTGCCAGTTTTGGCCAAATCCACTGTACTGGGTCTTCGTTGTGTTCTTAGTGGTAGTGCAAGGCAGAGAATCTCATCTAACCATAGTCAGTCAGGGTAATGTTATTCCTGAAGAATTTAAGGGGCTCAGGATATAGTAGGTCACCAGTTGAGTAGATTGCAACTTGTATGATTATCGGTAATAATGTTGTTGATGTGTGTACTTTGACTGTAATTAATATTGTTATTGCTAAAATTTGGGTTGGTGTGCCGGGACTTGAAATAAAGTACCGGCCTAGTACTTGCCTGAGAGGTGTAGAATACCGTAGGAGAAAACTAAAGTACAGCCACATCATCATCATCATCATCACAGAAAATTATTAATACTTGCACTTAGTGTGAAAAATATTAGAAATTGTTTTCTGAAGATGTATTTAGTAATGATTTAGTAAAGACCCACTGGACAATTACCTTTTTCCGCCACAACTAATTCTACATGTACTCTCCTTTAGAAAAGTTAACTAAGTGGAAGTATGTGCAAAAACACTCAGAAGCTCTCTGCAAATCTCCTTCCTATTTAGAAATATTGTAATCAGTTATCAAAAGCTTAGTTCTGTTCAAATACTAACTTTCGTGTCAATCGTTAGAATACATCTGACATGATGTGAAGACAAAATAAAACCGAAGTTGGAATCGATGATTATTTACTCGTCCGAAAAAAGGAAGGGTTGTCAAAAATTCAAAATACACACAGAAAGACAATTTTATACATTATATTAAAATTTAGAATGAATTTTCCTGGAAACGTCAAGCTGAGACAGTGAAAGCCTGATCGTTCCTCCCGGAAGGACGTTGGTTCATTTCACCATAACGAACTCGAAAACTGTAGGAGCGATTCTTCTTCGACTTATGGAGAGGCAAACGGCCCTGAAGTTCATTTCGCCTGCAGCAGGATTAATTAGCAAGGTTATTCTAGTGGCAAAGGGGGTTCAGATTAGGCACAGAGCTATCCACTATATTTCTATTTAGTGCCGAGGTTACGAATGTTGAAGTCTTTACTTTCCACTCCTCTTGCGAGCGTCATAGCCTGTTTGAATATGCTTTTACTTTTTAATACGTTGTTTGAAAATTGAAACTTGCCGTATGATTTTAGTGTGCTCTTTAATAAGTAACTTTCTTTTCGAAAGCTTGTAATTTATGTGCCATTTATTTCATGTCCTACTGCACTTCTTTTTGTGTCTTTCAGTTTAGTTTTTCTGTGAATTATTTGGATAAACTCCTTTTTTAAATTTTATGATATGTAAATCTGTTTAAAGAATTGATATTGTCTTCTAAATACACACTCAAATCAATTTGGAACACCACCACGAACCAGAAGTTATTATTTTAACCAATATAGTGCCATAGAAAATTATAATTTACAATTTCGGTTCTCCCTAGAGTTAGAAAGGACAGTCCTCAAAAAATGTTTGTCATATTCTGGTTTAGTGTGCTTTTCATCTTACTATGTGTATGTACTCACATTATAAATTACGAAGAGTATATTTTTTTAAATTGCAGTCAGCTATGCAAAAACAACAGAAACGCAACCAAAGCAAACTTGGTAATGAGGTATTATGAACACATTGTGTGGCAGATCAACACGGTGTATAGCCACCTCGGGCCCTTAAGCATATTGCCGGAAGTCAAGCCCGGGGCCCCGCAGACTGGAGGCCAAGACGCTGGCCTCTTAGCCATGGAGCTGTTGGTAAACTCGCTTAGAACAAGAAATTACAAATAAGTAAGGCTAAGTATATATCTTAAAAATTGTAATTGTCTTTCAAAAATTACCTCAGTTCTATTTTATATCTAGGACTCTTGACTATTAAAAATACAGTAGTTACGATTTCCACCTTCTTTCTTTCTAGCAATTCGCATTCTGCTTCTCTCTTAGCACTGACTAGAAATGGCGCATCTGCCCTAGTTAAATCAAACATATATCTGACATCTGTGCTGAAAATCGTGTGAATTCATTTTATTTCATCTGAGCTGTTGACCATTTATTCTTGCCATGCCTCCTTTTATCTTTAATAATTAGAAACCAACATAAAAGCGGGTGAAAATTATTTTAAATCTCAAGGTATTCTGCAGGTATGTGTAATGTACTGTATATCGATGGCCGAGAATGAATACCTCGTATCTCACAAAGTTCTTCCTATCCATTATTTCCCTTACGACTAGTTACGCCTCCCAGCCACACATGAATATGCAGGCCATCAGAACAATGTTCGTTGTGTTCTTTTTTCCTCTGCCGGTGTGTGAAAGAAAATGAACCTTACCATATCGTACTATAGGAAAGTATGTCTGCCTGACGTATTTACTAACTCCTAGAGTATAATTTTTATAAGGTTCATTTTCATTTACTCGTAAGCATCGGGAAATAAACCCAACGAACATTGTTCGTTGGAAGGCGTGACCAGTCTTAAGGGAAATAATGGATATGAAGAACTTTGTGAGATACGAGGTATTAAATCTAGGCCATCGATATACAGATAGCGTTTTTTTCTGCCGATAGGCAAAGGTACGCAGTATCAGCACATTTATTTCCCAAGTTTAAAAAAAACTGAATTGCGATTTATTAACATAGAAATTTACTGTACATATTCCAGAAGAATGAACTGTGTTCACGAATTGAATGTTCAGTAATATTGGCTTGGTGGTACCATCTTACATGATTCATAGAATTAATAGGTTGGTAACGCAGACGGAAAAAGAAGTTGTTCACTTTTCGATTGTTCCTAATATCCTATATATCCGCCCTACAATATTCAGGTGTTCACGTGAATTTTGAATACGTCTACTGTAAGTTAAATCAGTGCACTCATTGTTCAAAATGAACAGTTACTTTGTCAATGAGCATTTTTTCTTTGTTTCTTTTTTTTTACAATTTTCTTTACGTCGTACCGACACTCATAGGGTTTATAGTGGCAAAAGCCAGGAATGGGGAGATACAACCCCGCACTTACCTAGTGTGAAATGGGAAACCACGGAAAATCATCTTCAGGGCTGCCGACAGTAGAGTTCGAACCCACTATCTCCCGAATGCAAGCTAACAACTACGTGACCGAAACCGCGCAGACTTGTTCGGTATAACAAAACGAACGCTGAAGAAGTACAGTAGAAATTATCAAATTTACTCCAGATCGTTGGACACTTTCGGATACAAAATTTAAAAAACCTGTTGCGAAAGAAAGGAGTGGATGGTGGCGACGAGGGTTAGCGGAGTTTATGTTCCAAGTGTGGAAGTTGCTGTAATAGCACATGCATGCTGAGTCCCGGCACTTTTTCTCTTAGAAAAAAATGCACTGGATATAGATCATAGCACAGGATGACTAAATAACGAAGTACACTGTAGAAACTAAGGAAACAAATCCTATAAACTTTTGTGAAAATACGTTCTCTGCGCTGTAAACACGAGCCAAATTTTGGCTTTCGAATACGGGAAATTTAGTATTATTTGGCATATATCGCGGAGCATGTTCTAACATGATGTCAATGGTATGTCCGGGGAAGCGTAGTATAAATATCATGAAGAGGGACTTAAGCGTATATATCTGTGCAAATAATCATTATTGTATGAAAGATATGCGTCAATTAATTTCTGTTGTCTTGACTAAATGATATTTCATTTACTGTATTGTGGTTTGTCGTCTCCAACACTGTATGCGCTGAAATTGCCTTTTAACATAGTTCATAAGTTCAGATCCATTTCTGATGAGATGTTGTATTTACAGAGTATTTATGTCTTCTGGTATGAGGTAGAATATTTTTACTTAAACAAACCTGTTCTTCTCATCTTCGGCTTCGACAATATGAAAGTGACTGAAGTATAAACGATGCTAGTAACGCCATTGCTTAAGAAGCCAGTCCCTGCAATAAATTGGTGTGAAGGCATAACTCATAGTGTCATTTAGTATATGGCATTTCAGTAGGCTTGAAAGACTGATATGCAATAATACCTTCTGGCACTTGTGGGGAAAGCAACGGGAAATAACCTCACTTCTCATTTCTCTGCAGTAGAACGTCTCTTTAGTGAGGCGCAGGCTATCTATGGCAGTTAATGGTGCAGCTGTTTGGGTCCAACCAACCTGGGAGGCAAGAGAATGTTCTCCTACGTACTATTGTAGCTCTAAAGTAACGCGATAATATTAAATTATCTCATCTTGAATACCAAAGTTCTTTTTGTTAAAATTTTGATAAACCCAGGAAGTGGTGGTTTCCAAAACGGAAAAATATCCTATGTGTAGTAGTTCTTTGGAGATGCTGAGGTGGCGGAATTTTGTTCCTTAGGAGATCTTTTACGTGCAAGTGAATCTACTGACACAAGGTTGTGGGATGAGGGCAGGCCTGGGAGGTTATAAATATTTCATTCAGTGACTGGGCAGGTCCGCCTCTGTGGTGTAGTGGTTAGCGTGATTAGCTGCCACCCCCGGAGGTCCGGGTTCGATTCCCGGCTCTGCCACGAAATTTGAAAAGTGGTACGAGGGCTGGAACGGGGTCCACTCAGCCTCGGGAGGTCAACTGAGTAGAGGTGGGTTCGATTCCCACCTCAGCCATCCTGGAAGTGGTTTTCTGTGTTTCCCACTTCTCCTCCAGGCAAATGCCGGGATGGTACCTAACTTAAGGCCACGGCCGCTTCCTTCCCCCTTCCTTGCCTGTCCCATCCAATCTTCCCATCCCTCCACAAGGCCCCTGTTCAGCATAGCAGGTGAGGCCGCCTGGGCGAGGTACTGGTCATTCTCCCCGGTTGTATCCCCCGATCCAAAGTCTGAAGCTCCAGGACACTGCCCTTGACGTGATAGAGGTGGGATCCCTGGCTGAGTCCGAGGGAAAAACCGAACCTGGAAGGTAACCAGATCAAGGAGAAGAAGAAGACTGGGGAGGGCTAGAACGGTAAAGCAGTCTCTGCGACCAGAGAGATTTGTATATCGGTGATGTGGTTTACGGAGAAGATAAAGTGAATTTGGTCGAGGCCTAAAATAGGAACTGTCCCGGCATTCGCCTTAGTGGAGAGTGGAAAACAATGGAAAACCATTCTCAGGACAGCCGACAATGGGGACTACCCACTCCGCATCCCGAATGCAGAGCTGCAAGACTAGTAGAACTAGCCGCTGTTATGCCGAAGCCTGTTGTACTCGGCGTACAAAGTTTACTACCATTTCTACTACCACTACAACTACTCAAGTTTCCATTCCGTACTCTGGAGGGGTTACGGTGGGCCTACTGGACTGAGTCGAGATCGAACCCACCAACTTTAACTCAGAAAGCCAGCGCTCTTTAGTCTGAGTCACAAAGCCCGGCTAGCCGAAGTAAATGAAGGATCAAAATCAGATTTTGTTTGGCTTAATATTCCTTGTGGCTTTCTTCTTGAAATATGTTACTTCAATGAGAGAGAGCAACTGAGCGACCAGATGAGATGAGGAAGCAGTGCTACGCTATCTATCGAATGAGAAGCAAACCACTCTCGCCGCCATCGTCTGACGACCTCTGGTAGCAACTTTTCAACACTATGAAGCCAATAGGTATCTGATCTGCAGTGAAAGCCCAACATTCATTAGGTGGCAGTACGTGCGGCTGGCAGCATCAGGTGTATGGGTATCGCATTCTTGATGGAACCAGATAAAATCTGTGATCTCCCTCTTCTCCGTGAATTTAACATTGTTAGCAGAACTCGTTCGTTTATTTCCTGAAATATACAGAGTGGAATACGAGCCATTTCCCCAGGTTTTGTAGTCGTCGTTTTGAGGAATTTTTATCACTTATGATTAACGTGCCTTCGTTTAACCTCAGGGTGCGAAATCAGAAAGAAATGGTTGGGGGGGGGGGGGAGGAGGATCATAGGGCTTAATTCGTTCGTAATCTGTTTTCTGTCGGTTTTTTCGTCGGACTCAGCGAGGGATCCCACCTTTACCGCCTCAAGGGCAGTGTCCTGGAGCTTCAGACTCTGGGTCGGGGGATACAACTGGCGAGGATGACCAGTACCTCGCCCAGGCGGCCTCACCTGCTATGGTGAACAGGGGCCTTGTAGGGGGATGGGAAGATTGGAAGGGATAGGCAAGGATGAGGGAAGGAAGCGGCCGTGGCCTTAAGTTAGGCACCATCCCGGCATTTGCCTGGAGGAGAAGTGGGAAACCACGGAAAACCACTTCCAGGATGGCTGAGGTGGGAATTGAACCCACCTCTACTCAGTTGACCTCCCGAGGCTGAGTGGACCCCGTTCCAGCCCTCGTAACCTTTTTCAAATTTCGTGGCAGTGCCGGGAATCGAACCCGGACCTCCGGGGGTGGCAGCTAATCACGCTAACCACTACACCACAGAGGCGTAGTGTTTATTTCAGGCAGTGCCCGACGGGGTAGGCTGTATATAAACTTCCCCTGTAAGTAAATTATGCCCTCCCCCAGACAACTGTATTATCTTTTTGTTTGAATTATGTTGCAGGAAGAATGATAAACAGACAGTTATTCCAATCGGCTGAGAAGTTTCCCTTTCTGAAGCAAGGCCAGACGAGGCACGATTTGTCCTGATTTATTGCTTTATTACTGGAACCTTCCTCTCCCAGGTCTATGTACTGACTGAACAAATTTGTCAGCCTGTACCCTCCTAAAGTGAATATTGTCCTATTGGCTACCTATCGGAAACACACCCTCTCCAGGATGTACAGGAGTGGTGTAAGCTCGAGCTACTTAGAGCGATGACAAGGATGGATTCTTCAAGTAAGTTATATTTTTCCCTGGGTTTCAAGATGGACTTGCCAGAGTGAAACTCTATTTTTCCTAATTAATTTCAGTAATAAATGATATGCCACCCCCGGAGGACCGGGTTCGATTCCCGGCTCTGCCACGAAATTTGAAAAGTGGTACGAGGGCTGGAACGGGGTCCAATCAGCCTCGGAAGGTCAACTGAGTAGAGGTGGGTTCGATTCCCACCTCAGCCATCCTGGAAGTGGTTTTCCGTGGTTTCCCACTTCTCCTCCAGGCAAATGCCGGGATGGTACCTAACTTACGACCACGGCCGCTTCCTTCCCTCTTCCTTGTCTATCCTTTCCAATCTTCCCATCCCCTACCAAGGCCCCAGTTCAGTATAGCAGGTGAGGCCGCCTGGGTGAGGTACTGGTCATTCTCCCCAGCTGTATCTCCCGACCCGATGTCTGAAGCTCCAGGACACTGCCCTTGAGGCGGTAGAGGTGGGATCCGTCGCTAAGTCCGAGGAAAAAGCCAACCCTGGACGATAAACAGATTAAGAAGAAGAAGAAGAAGAAAAAATTATATGTGTTCTCCATTTTCCTCATTGTTTTATAACGAAAGAATCCACCCCGTGCAATTTTAATGGGGGGTGTGAGGGCGAGCCTTTGAGAGAAAATAATCGGTTGGGGGGGTACCCCAGCCCTGCGATTTCGCAGCCTGGTTATTAGTGGCTTCTATTAAAAGTTTCCGTTGCACCGACACAGAAAGATCTTACGGCAACGCTGCTATAGCAAAGTGCTAGGACTGCTAAGGAAATGACCAAACCAAACCAAAGCAAACCCCATAGCGCAACAGCCCCCAGGACCATGGCCTACCAAGCGACCGCTGCTCAGCTCAGAGGCCTGCAGATTACGAGGTGTCATGTGATCAGCACGTCGAATTCTCTCGGCTGCTCTTCTTGGCTGTCTATATCGGGACCGCCATCTTACCGTCAGATAGCTCACCAATTGTAATCACGTAGACTGTGTGAATCAGCCCTCAGATCCAGGGAAAATTCCCGGGAATCGAGACCGGGGCTCCAGGTGAGAGGCAGTCACACTACCCCTACACCACGGGGCAGGCAAGGAATTTTTTTTTTTTTTTTTTTTTTGCTATGGGCTTTACGTCGCACCGACACAGGTAGGTCTTATGGCGACGGTGGGATAGGAAATGCCTAGGAGTTGGAAGGAAGCGGCCGTGGCCTTAATTAGGCAAGGAAATGGCCATGATCTTTATTAAGGCACAGTCCCAACATGTTTCTTATGTGTAATTGGGTAACTGCGGAAATCTTGGGTAACTGCGGAAATCTATCTTCAGAGCAGGCGACAGTGGAGTTCCAGCCCCACTATCTTCTGAATGCAAGCTGGCAGCTATGTGAAATAAACGACGTAGTGTACCCGCTCAAAGCCTGAGTCCCAACCAGCATTTATCTCAGGGAGTGTTACGGTCCGAATCCATCGCAACTAATAAACAATAAAAATATATATTGAGATATATCTCAAACTAAATGTAAGGGCGCCATCCAATCAGTACTACAGGGTTGAACGGGACACTCTAATCTTTAACACACAAATTATATATATTCAGATCAAAGGAAATTATGAAGGCTCCATCCTAGGGATGGGCACGGATATTTAAACGGTCACCAAGGGTTTACTATTCTACAAGAACAAGAACCTGGAACTGTTTCCTTGCAAATGCTAAAGGAGCATTTTATTTAAGTAAACAAATTAATTTTTACACACAATCAAAATCTGTTGACCCTTGATTTGCCGGTAATTTGGCAAATTATTCCTGAAAAATGATTACATAATATTTATTACTTTTGACCACCCTTCCATTTGGGTGGTGGAACCGTTGATATCTGAAGGTATCAGATTTACCTTCGTTAACACCATGACCATATTTGGTCATGGACCAATTACCTGTTTTCTAAGTAGGCGCGATCACATGGACCATGTTATCGCCTCCACTTTGATTGAGATGAGACCAACCCGGGAAATTACAAACTCTCCCCGAGTTCCTAACCAAGATATTCTAATCGTTAGTTGAAGGAAACGACAAAGAGACTCTAACCTAATGGTCCAGATGTAGGGATTTGCCTTCATTTTACAACTATTAACTTAACTTATTATTCACAACAACTTGACATTATTACGTTAATTCGCCAGCTGACTTCCCTAGTATCATTCATCATCAGCATCCGAAATAATAAAATAAAATAAAAATATTAAAACATATTATTATTATTATTATTATTATTATTATCAACATTATTATTAATAGTGGAAATCGTGATTATCGTAACCCGTAATCATCCTCGCTATAATACTTCAACTTCTCGCTCTTATTATTCTCATCTGAAATAAAAAAGTAGCTTCCTTTTTATTCTTCTTCTCCTTCTTCAAATATTCTCATTATTATTATTATTATTATTATTATTATTATTATTATCATTATTAGTTAAAAATCTCAAATTTTTCATTTCAACTCCCAACATCATTATTATGTCCAAAATATAAAAAAGTAAATACTTCTTCTTCTTCTTCAAATATGTTTATTATTATTACTATTATTATTATTATTATTATTATTATTATTATTATTATTATTATTATTATTATTATTATTATTATTATTATTTTTAAAAAAATAATTTCGCTTGTTACACGGTAGTCCACTCTTAATATGTTTAACGCATAGCCCGTTTTACAATTCCGATTTATTTTGGCACTAATCAATCCAGACATGATTTACTTGGAATATTATTATTATTAATATTCTTATGCTTTCGAGAATCTTTATTTTTATTCCCCACCTTTATAATTTAGTCACATACGTTCTCTCCCAAACAGAAATCACCAAGATCCGAATTCACATTGGTCGGGACATAATAGTGTTCGAACCCGCAACCTTATTTTCGTACTGTCGTTAATTCATGGAGACCATATGCTCATAAGACAATTCTCAAATCCCATAACACCTCGCAGTTGGGCAAATACCTCCAATCTCTGCAAGTGTTAAATTATTCCTTCCTTTCCCATTTTGAAGTCTATTTATCCATCGGAACTCTTCAAAACATTCTCATTAATTAACTCTCGGTGTGTGGACTCTCTTCTGCCACTCATATCACCGGTATAGAAATACAACCTCTATGTAGGCCTTAAAATCCATCTATTTCATCAACATCAGTACAATTCACTTTTATTTCGGGCCGGATTTCTGTCCCACAAATCTCAACTTTTGGCTCAAATCACTCTGGGCCTCAAACATAGCGTGACCATATTATCAAAATGCCTACCTCGTTCCTACCAAAATTATTTACGATTATGATGGAGTCCAAAAACGTCAAATCAACAATTAGTGTTAAAATCGGATTCAATGCCCAAATTAATTATTCATGCCACATAATATCTCCACATTTAAATTAATTTGCAATCATTCTATCCAACTAGGCCCGTGCCTTTATTCTCAAAGATTATTATTAAACACGCCTTTACACATTACCCAATATTAATGTAATACTTCGACACTTGTACAGTTTATTATTTTGTCCACTGGCGAACTTCGCGATATTTACAACAAATCAATGGACTTCATTCCGTCCCACAACAATTTAAATCACTTGGCAACCCTACCTCTGGATTATCTTAACAACATGCCTTAATATCTATAATTTGCACCCCCATTTTCACACCAGGCAAATGCTGGGGCTGTACCTTAATTAAGGCCACGGCCGCTTCCTTCCAACTCCTAGGCCTTTCCTCTCCCATCGTCGCCATAAGACCTATCTGTGTCGGTGCGACGTAAAGCCCCTAGCAAAAAAAAAATAATAATAATAATAATTTGCACCCGGCTCTTTGCGCTGTTGCCACTACCTATTCTGCCCGGGGCTATGAAAACTTTGGCAACAAAATATCCTCTCTCTTTCCTCGTTGTCACCGTTTCTGAGAATTCTAATTCTGCCGTTCATTGTTTTTGTTAATCTCAGTGGAGACAACAGTCTGTGTAGGTTTCACAACATCCTCTCGACCTGGTCTATACTTATAATATACAAAGTACGATCTTCTCGCTTCTGAAAATGAAATATATATTCCTCCATAAATAATTACAATTGCATGACGCTTATCACACCCCCACCACGGCGCAGTAGCCTAGGGTGACCAGTTTACAAGCATTAATATACGGGACACTTCGACTGTCGTTTATTATTAGGCCCTATTTAAGATTAGAATTTGTTATCATGAACCACAGACCTCACAAGGAGGACTACCCCCCCCCCCACTTTCTCCCCACATCCATATGAAGGGGGAATTTATTTCTGACATATTAAGCTTCTTTGCATATAATGTTTGATGTACTATAATTGGTATCAAGTACCATTTAACCGTAACTACCCCGATGTATTATGCATGCGTTATGCGTTAAAACAAACATGTGTCAATATTTCCATAAGAACATCAAACCTCACCAAACCAAGCATCGGTCAAATATTTGCAGACAATCAATCACAATTCGGAAAATAAGGATTTTCATATGTCCCTTCCCAAGTCCTCTGCTGTTAACCTATCTGGCTAAGTTTTGAAGCACTCACTACGTTACGGTACTGTCGATTACACTCGACACAACACGAGAGACCATGCCAAGTTCGGTCGTACAACTGCTACGACTCGATGAAAACCGTATTCTTGAGCATATACGCATACATCCATAACCTTCATCATATTGGACATTCCGACTGGAGCTGAAATATGACTCAAGCGGCATCCAGATTGTCACACTTCCTCTCGGGAACCTTGAAAACTATGCATTCGACATTAATATCTGGGGCGCGCGGTTGTGAGCTTGCATCCGGGAGATAGTGGGTACGAATCCCACTGTCGGCGCCCTGAAAATGGTTTTCCGTGGATTCCCATTTTCACACCAGGAAAATGCTGGGGATCTACCTTAATTAAGGGCACGGCCGCTTCCTTCCAACTCCTAGGCCTTTCCTATCCCATCGTCGCCATAAGATCTATCTGTGTCGGTGCGACGTAAAGACACTAGAAATTAATATCTGGGTGCTAGGGGTTCCTGCTCCCACAGTCGTTTTTTTTTCTCAGATAGTAAGTCGTATGTGTACCAAGTTTGGTTCAGAACTATGTTGGAACATACATACTTTAATCCCTAATCTCGATCATTTTGGACGTATTCTTTTCCACCCCCTCCAACACCGGATCCCGTGAGATCTCCGAAGTTAAGCAACATTGGGTGTGGTCGAGGTTTGGATGGGTTGTGAGGGGGGGGGGGGGTAAGGGAATGGAGGAGCGGAAAGGAACTGGCGGAACGTAACCTCCGGCTCAGGCACACCTCTGTGGAGGTTCGGACCTGCCTTCGGGCAGAATACACCCTTACCTAACCTTTTCCACCCCTTCTCACCGCCGTGTCAATGGGGCTGATCCTGGACTTAAATGATATCTCGAGTGTGACTATTCACCTCAGCGACCCCCAAAACTATGAATTCTGGGTTAATATAGGTCGTTTTCTATTATTTTTATACTTCACCCCATATCCATCCCTGCCCAAAGTACTGTAGTCCTATGAGTGTCTTATACAACAGTATATTTTTTCCACATGGTAACTCATAAGTGTACTAATTTTGGTTGGCAGCTATGCCCAAACGTACATGCATAATATCACTGCTGTAGAATCTTGGCGTCGGGCTGAGTGGCTCAGACGGTTAAGGCGCTGGCCTTCTAACTCCAACTTGGCAGTTCGATCCTGGTTCAGTCCGGTGGTATATGAAGGTGCTCAAATACTACAGCCCCGTGTCGGTAGATTTACCGGCACGTAAAAGAACTCCCGCGGGACTAAATTCCGGCACCTCGGCGTCTCCGAAGACCTTAAAAAGTAGTTAGTGGGATGTATAGCAAATAACATTATTATAATCTTGGTCTTGACGTCGCCATGGTTACGGAAGTTCATTTCTTTATCCGATTCCTAGAGCAGGGGTAGTCTGGTGCCAATATCTCCACAACGGTTGGGTTTAGGGCATTAAAACATGGTTTTCGGGCCCGTAGGATTACCGAGTTTTGTTCTTTGCGTCAAGGGGCTTAAAATGAGCTTTGTCTCGTTCTTGTACGACAAAATCGATATTTCGCCTATATTAGCCTAGTATTTATAGATCTCCCCCGTCGTCCCCCTCCTCGAATTGTTTTTAAAAAGCTCATGTCCCTCAGGGATAATGTATCTTTACATTAGTAAAATGATTTTTGGAATCGATCCAGTAGTTTCTGAGATTACTTTCCAGATATTCACAAACTCAGAAAATTCGCACTCTCTCTTTATTATATTAGTGTAGAAGAATTACATAAAATAAATATATTTTCGTTGGATTTTCAAAACATTCCAGATATTTTCTGTACTATTGAGACGATTTGGAAGATTTTGGTGCAAACCGCACCTTTTAACTCCCTCTGGTTTAAGAGCTTGAGTTTACATGTTAGCGTTTTATTTATATAGATTATTATTATTGGAAGCGGTCGAATTTCAGTACATAACAAAAACATCAGGTGTTGTAAAAAGCAATTTTCACTATTCAAGATTATAAGTTGCCATTTTTGCATTTTGTATACATCTAACTGGTTTACCCCATGTGGATGGTGGCGGTAAAATAACACCCACGGTATTCCCTGCTTCTCGTAAGAGGTGACTAAAAGGGGACCCAGAGGCTCTTAACTTAGGAGTGTGAGCTGGCAACCATGGGCCTCTTAGCTGAACACTGGCACTGCTTCCATTTACTTGTGCCTGGCTGCTCACTTTCACCTATCCCATCCGGCCTCGCCTAGTCAACTCTTGTTCCTTTTTACTCCGACATTATTAAGTTCGCGAGGCATTGGGAGTCTTTTATTTTCACGCCCTTCGTGGCTCTTGTATTTGTTTGGTCGATACCATTTTTTGAAGAGTCGGATCCCTTCCATTTTTCCCTCTGATTAGCGATAATAGAGGATGATTGCCCAGCTGTACTTCCTCTTCAAAGTACAGCCATCACCACCACCGCACTGATTTGTTACATTTAATGCTAACCAAGTAAACGCTATTGACTTTACAAAATGAGAATTATACATCAGAGCTTTGTGGTAAAAATAAGTTTATAAACATGGTATATTAAAGTATACCGGACGGTTCACAAAAAATGGGACGATATGCGTTCCGTATATTTTTTCAGGGTAAAAGGGGCACCTTAGAGAAATAAGGGACAATCCCGTAAAATAAGGGACGTCTGTTCACCCTAACGTAGCCAACTCTCTTGGTATGTTATTCGAGATATTACCAAAAGGCTTATAAAGAAGGATGTTCAAAGTGTGTTAGAACAAAGATTTTCTGAAATTAGTGCTTATGATAAGGCAGAGTTAATGCAAAAGATTTGTGCGTTTCACTTTGCCTGTGGAGCATACTGAATTTCTGGTCCCCACAGTAAGAATTTCCGCTTTATTAGATGACTGAAAGTTGAATGCTTGTTTCTGAATCGCTAAACCAAATGCTGAGAAATAACTGAAGACAGAGCTTCAAAAGTTTCAGATTTTCTTTTTCTTTCCTTTTCTTAGTTCCATGACGGTATCTTGCATACAGATCACAAATACGTCCTTTCCTCAATTAATTACAACTACCTGACCCGTCCCGGCTTGCCACGGGTGGCCGTACTTATTAAATATCTCCCGTTTATGACTTTCTATCTGGGGCGAACCCAAATACATTTTCTTTGGAAGTAACGCGTGACAGGGCCACAGAGTTTACCGTGAGAAAAACATGCAACGCTCAGGTCTAGACTTGCGACGTTTAGAGTTTTCCCATGTGCTTTATTAAAGGTTATACTACACCCGTCCACCTCCTGAGTCCCAGACTAGCATTTATCTCAGGGGTGTCGGTTCATTTTTTAAGTCATCAAAAATATAAATATAGAGGCATCAACGAACACAGGGATGAACGGGGCATATAAAATATATAAAGTGGGGAAAGCTCAATTGTACACGTGAATTTAAGGACTCCATGATAGGACTAGGAAGTGACATTTAACTTTCAAAAGGGCATAACAGCTAACTACAATAAAAAGATTATGAGAATGGTCTCCTTTGAAATAATTGCCAGAAGGAGCAGTTTATTGCGCCATCCGGTGCGCTTAATTTCGATACACTTAATAAAACACTTGATTTGACAACACATTAAATCAACAGGTCACTTGCTTCACCGCAAGTGGTGACAATACGCTGATAATGTTCATCCTGGAAAAGAAATACAACTGTGGGGTACAATTCACTGATCGATCACGTTAGGATCGAACCCGTGTTCATATGATCTGATGGTCCACAAGGACGAGCCTTCTTCAGATCGAGAGCCCGAGCATAAACCAGGTTTATCGTCGGCTTCTCGACTCAAATTAGATTGAGTACCTCCGACTATCTACACGAATAAATTACAGCAAAGCAATTGAAAGCCTAAAATCTCGTTTTGGCCAAGAATATCTTCTTGTGGATGTTTATGTACGGTACGTAAGCTGTTGATGTTAGTTTTACACAAGGCATCGCAATCGAAAACAAGAATTGCATTGTCTCAACTTTATGATCAGCTGGAAACATAGTTGAGATCACTAGAATCACTTGGTGTCACAATGGACAAGTGTGCCTCTATGTTATTTCCCCTTGTTGAATTGTACCTACCCGAAGAATTGTTAAGAATTTGGCAATTTACCTCTGCTACAAATGGGAAAGACCATCTGGAGGGGTTAATGAAATTCCTGAAGTCGGACGTGGAGGGTGAACAGAGAATAAACCTTGCTTCATCTGGGTTTGACTTAAAGTGTGAAGCGGCAAAAGGAAAACTGAAGCACAAGGGGGAAGGATTCAGACGACAACATTCCTACAGATAGGTGTTAATAACATCAAATCAACGTTAGGACGACACATGTGTGTTTTGTGAGGGCCATCACATCAGTGCAGATTGTTTCTCCGCTAGAAAAAAGTCAATGGAAAGTAAACACAAAATGTTAAGGGAAAACGGATGTTGTTATATTGTCTGAAGTCATGACATATGGTAAAGAATTGTCAGGCGAAAAACATAAAATGTATAATTTGCGGTGGGAAGCATGTTGTTTTAATGTGCATGCATTTGTAATAAAAACAAGAAGTTGTCCCCAAAGAAGTTAGCAAAGGTGAAGAAAATGCAACTGAGGAAGTCACGTTGGAAAATTTTTCCATTTCGCCTAAGGTGTTGTTACAAACACTTCGTGTAAACATAAGATCTGACAGAAAGGTTGAATGTGTTCGTGCATTAGTGGATACGGGCTCCCAGAAGTCACTTTTTGCGAAGGACGGCTTGAAAGTCGTTCTTATGTTACCAAAATTTTGAACTAAATGCACTTAAAGAGAGCAATGGTGATATCAATTTCAGACCACAATTTGAAATATTATTTATTTTTCCTTTGCAGTTTTCGATCTATAGAGAGGAACCAAGCCATTTTCGAACAGGCCAAGAAGGAGGCATGCGCAGGTGTGGTATCCGTAACCTCGTCCTTAAGTGCGATAGTGTGTTTAGCTCTAAATTTGACAGGGTTTAAAAGGAATGAACCTGATACCTAGTTCTGATGTAGACTAAGGGAACTACAGGCCCATGTGCATCTCGAAAAGTGAAAGCATATCTATACTGATGTATAAAGAGAGACTGTGAGTTTGTGTCTATGTAATGGTTAATCTCAGAAACTACTGGACCGATTTTGAAATTTCTTTCACCATTTGAAAGATAACATCATACCGGGTAACATAGGCTCGTCCAGGAATATCAATGAGTTCCTGTGAGAACCGTGATTTGGGTCTTTGGTACATTAGCATAGGCTAAACCAAACCAAACCCTACGGCACTATAGCCCTTTAAGGGCCTTAGCCTACCAAGTGACCGCTGCTAAGCCCGAAGGTCTGCAGATTGCGATGTGTCATGTGGTCAGTACGACGAATCCTCTCGGCCGTTATTCTTGGCTTTCTAGTCCGTGGCCGCTATCTCACAGTCAATAGCTCCTCAATTCTAATCACGTAGGCTGAGTGGACCTTGAGCCAGCCCTCAGGTCCAGGTAAAATTCCCTGACCTGGCCGGGAATCGAACCCGGGCCCTCCGGGTAAGAGGCAGGCACGCTACCCCTACACCACGGGGCCGGCATTAGCAATAGGCTAATAGGGAGAAATATAGAATTTGTCGTAGCAGGATGAGACAAAACTCATTTGAAGCCTCACGGCGCGAAGAGCAAAACTTGGTAAGTTACTATGAGACACCGAAAACCATTTTTTCATGCCCTAAACCTAACCGTTTTTGATATATTGGCACCAAAGTCCTCCGCTGTAGGAATAGGACGAAGAAATAACCAGCCGTAACCATGGCAACGTCAGCTCAAATATTCCAGAATACGGGCCTGGTTTTCGAAGTAGGCGCGTGCGTGAATGTAGGCAAGACCAAGGAGAGATTCTGTTTAAACATGTTTAAACTCATAGCTGCAAATCTGATACCGTTTAGCTAACACACGCTATCTTCTAGGTGGGCTATATAGTGACAGGAAATGTAAAACAAGTCAGAGGAAAACGTACTCTTGGGGCCCTCAAAACTGAATACGCTGTCTAAACACCAAGTGTACTTGAAATTCGATTTGCTAGAAAATTTTCTATAAGAATTACTCGTACATACATACATAATACATACATGCATGCATACATACATACATACATACATACATACATACATACATACATACATACATACATACATACATACATACATACATACATACATACATACATACATACATACAAACATACATACATACATACATACTGTACCAGGAAGCCATAGGGCCTGGCACATATGTGTTGTAAAATCTTTATTCATGAGAGAACGGCTCCCGTTGCTTTCCTCAATGGGGCTATAATATTTTTTTTTTAAATTTCGTATCACGGGTTAAAATCAGGATGTCCTTGGTGAAATAGATTACAATAATAGCCAGCTTCAATAGCAAGGCTGTTTCCAGGCTTTAAAGTTTTACACTGATTGACAGAGCAAATGCAACACCAAGAAGGAGGGGTTCGAAAGGGATGAAAGTTGGGGAAAAAACAGAGACGGCACGGACGAATAATTGATGTTTATTTCAAACCGATATGCAGGTTACACAATGCGCACGGCATCGACTCAGTAGGATGTAGGATCACCGCGAGCGGCGATGCACGCAGAAACACATCGAGGTACAGAGTCAATAAGAGTGCGGATGGTGTCCTGAGGGATGGTTCTCCATTCTCTGTCAACCATTTGCCACAGTTGGTCGTCCGTACAAGGCTGGGGCAGAGTTTGCAAACGGCGTCCAATGAGATTCCACACGTGTTCGATTGGTGAGAGATCCGGAGAGTACGTTGGCCACGGAAGCATCTGTACACCTCGTAGAGCCTGTTGGGAGATGCGAGCAGTGTGTGGGCGGGCATTATCCTGCTGAAACAGAGGATTGGGCAGCCCCTGAAGGTACGGGAGTGCCACCGGCCGCAGCACATGCTGCACGTAGCGGTGGGCATTTAACGTGCCTTGAATACGCACTAGAGGTGACGTGGAATCATACGCAATAGCGCCCCAAACCATGATGCCGCGTTGTCTAGCGGTAGGGCGCTCCACAGTTACTGCCGGATTTGACCTTTCTCCACGCCGACGCCACACTCGTCTGCGGTGACTATCACTGACAGAACAGAAGCGTGACTCATCGGAGAACACGACGTTCCGCCATTCCCTCATCCAAGTCGCTCTAGCCCGGCACCATGCCAGGCGTGCACGTCTATGCTGTGGAGTCAATGGTAGTCTTCCGAGCGGACGCCGGGAGTGCAGGCCTCCTTCAACCAATCGACGGGAAATTGTTCTGGTCGATATTGGAACAGCCAGGGTGTCTTACACATGCTGAAGAATGGCGGTTGACGTGGCGTGCGGGGCGGGGCTGCCACCGCTTGGCGGCGTATGCGCCGATCCTCGCGTGCTGACGTCACTCGGGCTGCGCCTGGACCCCTCGCACGTGCCACATGTCCCTGCGCCAACCATCTTCGCCACAGGCGCTGCACCGTGGACACATCCCTATGGGTATCGGCTGCGATTTGACGAAGCGACCAGCCTGCCCTTCTCAGCCCGATCACCATACCCCTCGTAAAGTCGTCTGTCTGCTGGAAATGCCTCCGTTGACGGCGGCCTGGCATTCTTAGCTATACACGTGTCCTGTGGCACACGACAACACGTTCTACAATGACTGTCGGCTGAGAAATCACGGTACGAAGTGGTCCATTCGCCAACGCCGTGTCCCATTTATCGTTCGCTACGTGCGCAGCACAGCGGCGCATTTCACATCACGAGCATACCTCAGTGACGTCAGTCTACCCTGCAATTGGCATAAAGTTCTGACCACTCCTTCTTGGTGTTGCATTTGCTCTGTCAGTCAGTGTATTTTGATATCAAAATATAGAAAATTTCTGAAGCTGGATTTTAAATTTCGATAAATTTACGAATGTTTATATATTTGACGAGCTGATTGTAGTGCTGAGTTCGAGTTAAAAGGGGGTCCAGTTATCACAGTGCATTTCGTAATGGATCTTGAAGCCATAAGGGCGTTGATGGAGGAGATGAGGGACAGTATGAAGGACGATTTAAAGATACTGGATGAGAAGATGGAGCAGAATAGTGCCAAGAATAGGGAGGTTTTGAACACGGTATTGAATAAGGACCGCGAGGATGGAAATAAACAGTTGGAGGAATTGAATGCGGTGATTAACAAGGATCACGTGGATAGAAATAAACAGGTCGAGGAATTGAAGGCGAGAATGAATAGGAATCGCGAGGAGAATCAGAAAATTTTGCAGGAGCAATGTGCTGACCTATCAGATAAGATAAAAATGGCGCAGGGTGGCTGTAATAAGAATGCGCAGGAATTGGATAAGAAATTAACGGAAGTATTTGAGCGGAACAATAAGTTGGAAGGTACGATCAGTGGGGCAGTTGAGCGTATCGAACAGGTTGAAGCTAAGCTCGCAGACACTGTGGCGGCGCAAGGAGAAAGGATGAAGACAGTAAATTCTAGAATTTATCATGTTGTGAGCGACATTGGTGGTAATAAAGCAGAAATAGCGGCAGTCAGGACGGAAACCATAAAGGCATTTAGCGAATCGTCTAACGAATTCAGCGATCGTTTGGCTCACGTCAGGAACGAAGTAATAGTACAGGTGAAGAATACTCAGACAGAGGTCGTAAAATTGAGGCAAGAAATGCTGGAGGAGATCAATGGCATCTAGGCTAGTATTAGAGGAGAAAATCAAGAACGTGCTAAGCAAGTAGAGAAACTGTCACACAAGGAACAGAAGATGGAAATGAAGGTCGATATACATGACGGCCTCATTAAGGAAATGAGAGACGAAATTGATATCATTAAATTGAAAGAGACTAGGGGCGAAATATTACTTAAATCTGTAATAAAAAACATAGTTTGGTTGAACAAGCTAAGCATAGTTCGGGTGAGCATGCGAATCAGGCCAGAAAGGGTTCAGTACATACATACATACATACATACATGTATACAACAATCTCAAAATTAATTCTCTTAAAACGCAAGCAATAACCATCGGCACTTCGAAACACTTAAACGGCTTAAAACAATACGATATTCCTCCTGTAGCACTAAACAATAAAATTATTCCATATTGTGAAACAATAATGAATCTTGGTGTGGCTATAAGCGAAACATTAAACTGGTAGCAACATGTGACGAATGTGTGCAAAAAATATATATCGAAGCCTGCATCCCCTGAAGCGGTTTAAATATACAGAATATTTCCGTGGTCGCTGAAAATAAAGCTCATTCAGTCACCTTTATTTCCAGTTCTCGAATACTGTGATACAGTTTTTATTGGGATCAATAATGAGTAAGGCATGAGACTGCTACGTGCCCAAAATGCTTTAACAGGTATGCTTTCGACGTACGTCCATATGCTCACGTAATCACCATACAGTTATCTTGATTACGACTGAGGACAGACGTACACTCCAAGCAACTTCTTTGGAGTATTAAGTGCTTTCTGAAAACACTCCTCCTTACCTACCCAGCAGATTACGCTACCTTAGTTCACTACACTTGTTCAATACGGGGTCAGGATGTCCGCTACATTCCTGTACCTGTTCATCAAACCGCAACCTACAACAGATCACTCACGATCACCGCCACAAGCTGGTGGAATGAAATCCCCATTGACATCAGGGAAGCTAAATCTAAGACAGTTTAAAATCATCTGCCAGTGTCATCTTATAAGCACTTCCAGTGTGAATGGGATGCATGAATGAGAGTGAATCTGGTTGTTTATTGTAACGTGTTATAGTTTATACTTTATAACTTAGTTATACTTTACTTACTTTAGTTAGTTTATTTAGTGATACTTAAGTTAGTTTTGTTCATATTTTAGGTTGTAAAGATTTAATATGTTTAAATTAGGTCATTTCAGTTTTTATATTTTTAGTACCGGTACATATTAATATGTAAATTGTTGAAATTCTTACATTTTAAAATTAAAAAAATAAATTGTAAATTAATATTCACTTATATACGGTACATGAAGTGGTTAAGTGTAAGAAAAGGTCAGGAGCCCTAACTTCGCAACAGTAAAGTCACTTAAATAACAACAACAACAACAATAATAATAATAATAATAATAATAATAATAATAATAATAATAATAATGTAACGGTTCAAATCCCGTTACAAGGTGATATCTGTATTTTTATTATTATATCTGTATTATTATTATTATTATTATTATTATTATTATTATTATTATTATTATTATTATTATTATGTCCGTATTATTATGTTATCTGTGATATTGTTACTATTATTGTAATTATCCGTTTTATTCAATTCGATTTTGCAATTGCCTGTTGCTTGCAAGATTGTACTTAGATGTATGCATATATACGTATGTGTAGAATAACACTCAATACCTGTACAGTGAGAATTGTTGTATATATCAGAGATTGGAAGTGACGTTGTTATATTGCTATACCACTGGCGATTCTGCCAAGTCATCGCCGCGCCATGGCTATGTCATCGTATTTATTTAGAATATGCGCTCAGAGAGTCAGCCGCCCCAGGGCTATTTCACCACTGTATGTAATATTTGCCGCGTTGTGGGAGTATGTCATTGTTATTTTTGGAGATTACGTAGCTGTGTCAACCAACGTCTATATAAGGTGGGTGCATATTGTAGCGTCAGTCATTAGTTATACGGATGCAGTACAGTGAAGAAGTCTACTAGATCAAGAGAACGAGAGATGGTGAAGACTCAGTGAGCCATTAATTATTGGTCATTGAGAGAGTGAGACCAAAAGGTTGGTCGCTCACTCAGTTGAAGACACGGACCCAAGGGCTTACCATGAAGTCAGAGAGGGCAACCCTGGACCTGCCAAGAGGTAATACCATATTGACTTACAAAGAAGTCAGATGATATGGAGAAGAAGCAGTCACAAGGATGTATCACCAAGTTAGGCGTGACACATCTACAGTAAACACCAGATCAATGGATTACGTCGTAATTACACTTAAAGTGTTGAAGGTACAGTCAAGTGAATCAGTGAGGGAAATATTTCGTATAAATTGTTAAATGTCCGGTCAAGAAGAATTCAAATTCATGCCTAGTTTCTTTCAGTTGCAATGTCATAATTTCATATTCTCATCTGTTTTATCGCAACAAGACTCACTATTTTTTATATATTATTTAAAGAATATATTTTGTTTTATCAAACGAATTCATAGCTTTATTTCAACTACAGTAAAATATCTTAACCTCAAAATTAATGGGGAAACCGAACGCCAATCTCCTTTTCCCAGAACTTATATGGTATGTTGTCAAAAGTAAGCTTATTATCCCACACCCTAGAGATAGTCAATAGTCTCATTCTATTATTCCTGCACTGAGTGGCAGCTGGCGCCCTTCAAATAACGTATGTGTAAGTAAGCAGGTAACAAGTAAGTGTGAGTACAAGGTTCGACGAGTGTGTATTTTATTTAATGAATATTAATTTTCATAATTTCCATTATAAATGCAGATATTCATAATTGCCATATTAAATTCAGATTAATATGTTTGTAAAATTAGTAAGACAGTTAGGAGAATCTCAATACTAATAATAATAATAATATTAATAATAATAATAATAATAATAATAATAATAATAATAATAATAATAATAATAATAATAATGCATACATACATACATACATACATACATACATACATACATACATACATACATACATACACTTTCGTTATATATTCTTAGGCCTTTCGGCCTTCAGTCTGCAAGCCTCTCTATGTGTAACTGGTTTGTAGCCTCGTTTATTTAAACATTTTAAATCATTGGAAACTGAACGTAACCATCGTCGTCTTGATCTCCCTCTACTTCTCTCACCCTCTATGACAGAGTCCGTTATTCTCCTGGGTAACCTACCCTTCTCTATTTGCCTCACAAGACCCCACCAACGAAGCCGGTTTGTGAGTACAGCTTTATCCATCGAGTTCATTCCTACCTTATCCTTTATATCCTTAGTACACTCCCCCCATTGTTCTCACCTATTTATACCAGCAATCATGCCCGCTTCTTTCATGTCTGTTACTTCTAACTTATGAATGGTTGTTTATTGTAACATCCAGCTTTCACTTCCGTAAAGTTGATCTGTAAACACATCGATGCAGAGATAGTTTCGGCCGGGAGCTGACTTCAATCTTACAGAATACTGCTGATCGTGACTGTAAGCTTACTGCATTAGCTTTAAAATACCTTGATACATTCGCGAAATTGCTGCTCGTGTGGGACGAAGTGTGTCGACATTGCAACAGGTGTGTATAGAATGGTTCACAGAAGACCGTAGAACACGACGAGATGCGTCTGGTAGCACTACCCAGACCAACCCCTGAGAAGATCGAGACCTTATCGGAATGGCATTGCAAGACCGATCTGCGTCCTTCTCGGATCTGGCGCAACAGTGGAACAGTGTAATACATCGTACACTATCAAGAGTTTATTACGGTTTGGGTTACCGGCGTGACGTCCATTTCTCCGTCTACCTCTGACTAATGTGCATAAACTGCAATGGTGTATGAACGACGTCACTGGGGACAGGAATGGGAGCGGATAGTGCTTTCGGACGAATTCAGGTTCTGTTTGTTTGAACATGATAGCCGCATTTTGGTTCGCCGCAGAGAGGGGGAGAGGCATCACATTGACTGCATTCGCAGAAGACATACAGCGCCAGCTCAAGGCCTCGTGGTGTGCGGTGCTATTGGGTACAACAACAAATCAAAATTGGTGCGAGTCCAGGACACTGTGACCAGTTTGACCTACGTGAATGACATCCTGCGACCAGTATCAGTACCCTTTTTGCACGAAACCCAAGTTGCCCTGGCCCATCCGATCACCGGACTTGTCGTCAATCAAAAATGTGCGTGCTATGGTGAACCGACGGGTGTGGCACTGTGACCCAATGCCAAACACCAAAGATGAACTGTGGAACCAGGTGAAGGCAGCATTGATGGCTATACCCCAGGACGCCATTCGCGCCTTATACGCGCCCTCTTTCAAAATAACTTATTTGACGGTACGATTTTCACATACTCCTGCGAGGCATCCTTCGCGTCTGCTCAACTCACACTGATCCATTACTTTCGGTTTATAGCGACAACGGGAGCCGCAGACACATTTTACCGGTCGGTGGAGGTGCGCGGAGATATCGATAAGGACCTTGAACCTGAGGGCCGACATGTTTCAAATGCTAATCATCCCTTCAGAGCATACTAATGCACATGTCCTGTGAATACGGACTTCCTATATCTAGTCTTTCTAGGTGTTCTGGTTTTTATGAAAATGAGTGTACATTTTCACCTAACTGAAACCCTCCCTCCCACTTAATGCCTTACAGTAGATTATCTACGTAATCTATGAACAACGAACGTGAAAGATTACTGCCTTTGCTAAGCTCTGTAAATACTGAACCCTTTGGTCCATACTGAAGGATACCTACCATTCTTACCTATCAGTAAAAGTTCATGAAATCTGTCTCTTGGGTCGTATCGGGGTCTTCGTCACTTGCTGAGATAAAGGTAGGGTTCAGTCATTCTAATCTATCTACTCATTTGAAAGGTTTGTTTAAAAATGTTCCTATTTATTCAAGTAATTCCTGTAGCATTTATGATTTATCAACGGTATCATTCAACTCAATTGTGTCCACTGGACACCACAATTATTTTACATAGAAAGTCAGAACACTGGTGTGAGCCTTTGACGTAACTGCCTGATGGGCATCCTTACAAGAAACCATTGTCTCAATTATTGATTAAAGAAAGGAAAGTCTGGAAATCCTTAAATTCACTTCCATGTGAGACTACATGTAACATCATAGTGATTCTTTATGGTCCAGCCCTCGTAACACGAACTCTGGACTGTGGGTATAATTAAGGCAGTCCAATCGGTGTTTGCCACACAGTCGTTATACGGCATGGACACGTAATTGAATCGATGTGACCTGCGACTATGTCATGGACCGACATCCAAACTTCTAAGTTACTTTAGAGTCATTGTGATTGATGACCGCAAGGAAAATGATGCTACAGTGGCATATGGCCCTCATCTAAGTCACTGAGGTTGATGACCCTCTGACCATTGCAAGTTTCTAAGCTGAAGGCTAAACACAATTAAGTTACATCGTTTGATGACCAAAGTGTCCACTTTACTAACCCCAGCACATTTACTGCTCCATCAATCAAAGTCAAATAATGCAGCAACAACAATGCTCACAATACTTTGTGGCAGTAAAATCAATTACCCTCGGATATGTCCCCTTAATTGTTACGTTAACACCTACATATACCCCAGAAAATAAACTACGATTTCCAGAATGCATCTTCGAGTTATTCGCTTGATTTTAAAGTTATTTCAAAATACGGTTTTCACTGAATTTAATAATTAAATAAATTTAAATGATTTAATGAAATCTTAAAGAACACTGTTTCTAACTTATTGTTGATAGATTCCATACTCTCCTTTAAGTCCTTCAACATTTGGAGTAACTGCCCTTGGGCCAATTCTCCCTGCTGCATAGACATACTGTATTTAATTGAAACGATTGTTCATCAGTGAGCCCGCGACTTCCACGGCTTATAATAAGAATGCAGAGGATAAACATCACAACATCCTCCTTTCTGCATATCACACTGTTAATGCAACATTATCTCAACAATTATTTAATAAAAATGTAAAATTCATTGTTCACTCGATCAAAGTGATCAGTCAAAACACTCAAACCAGTATTCAAAATTTTGGGAAATTATTCTAACATATACTTAAATTATACCTTTCATTCAGTAGAGAAATTATTCTCATAGTGGTATCTCCTATCTATTTCTTCGAGTTCGCTCTCAAATCTGGCGCACGATTTTATCATCCATAATGTGGCATAGCGTCAACATTATTTCTCATTTCCTCTAGTATAAGATTTTTCCAAAATATCCTTATCGTTATCGTGACTCAAGCCCCACTGTTGGTGGGACATTTTACTTGTCGACCAACGTGTAAAATGTCCTACAATTGGTCATCATTTCACTGATGTCAACCAACCTGACTTGTAGTTCTTCCTTCGAGGTACTTAGGCCCTCTCTTAAGTGACTCAAGCCACCACGTTGGGCAACATTTTATGAATGCACAACGTGTACAATTATCCTCCTCGCTATCGTGACTTAGGCCCCACGTTGGGTGCCATTTTACTGAACTCTTTGGTCCATACTGAAGGATGCCTACCTTTCTTACCTATCAGTAAAAGTTCATGAGATCTGTCTCTTGGGTCGTATCGGGTTCTTCGTCACTTGCTGAGGTAAAGGTAGGGTTCAGTAATTCTAATCTATCTACTCAAATGAAAGGTTTGTTTAAAAAATGTTCCTACTTATTCAAGTAATTCGTGTAGCATTTATGATTTATCAACGGTATCATTCAACTCAATTGTGTCCACTGGACACCACAATTATTTTACGTAGAGGGTCAGAACACTGGTGTGAGCCTTTGACGTAACTGCCTGATGGGCATCCTTACAAGAAACCAATGTCTCAATTATTGATTAAAGAAAGGAAAGTCTGGAAATCCTTAAATTCACTTCCATGTGAGACTACATGTAACATCATAGTGATTCTTTATGGTTCAGCCCTCGTAACACGAACTCTGGACTGTGGGTATAATTAAGGCAGTCCAATCGGTGTTTGCTACACAGTCGTTATACGGCATGGACACGTAATTGAATCGATGTGACCTGCGACTATGTCATGGGGCGACATCTAAACTTCTAAGTTACTTTAGAGTCATTGTGGATGATGACCGCAAGGAAAATGATGCTACAGTGGCATATGGCCCTCATCTAAGTCACTGAGGTTGATGACCCCCTGACCATTGCAAGTTTCTAAGCTGAAGGCTAAACACAATTAAGTTACATCGGTTGATGGCCAAAGTTTCCACTTTACTAACTCTAGCGCATTTACTGCTCCATCAATCAAAGTCAAATAATGCAACAACAACAATGCTCACAATCCTTTGTGGCAGTAAAATCCATTACCTTCGGATATGTCCCCTTAATTGTTACATTAACATTTACATATACACCAGAAAATAAACTACGATTTCCAGAATGCATCTTCTAGTTATTCGCTTGATTTTAAAGTTATTGCAAAATACGGTTTTCACTGAATTTAATAATTAAATAAATTTAAATGATTTAATGAAATCTTAAAGAACAACAAATTTTATTTCTACGAACGAATGGTTTCTTCACGAGTTCCTACACAATGTGACGTAATCGTTTCCATCATGTTTGATGTTTATCTGCTGATTCCGGTAGCTGGAAAAGAACTATTAAATCATTCATGTCCAGTTTTATATATGTTGTTTCATGACCTAACACTTTACATCTAATCTAACCCTAGCCATTATTAACTCTTGGATAACCCTAATAATTACGTACAAACAGAAAGCAACTCGCCGTATAATTACGATGTCATATCTCGTCATAACATTTTATAAAGTTATGCGCACCCCTCACAGACAAAACAATCATCACTACCACCGCTCTATATTTTGGACAATCCTGAATTTGGCTAACCTTGCTCATTATATTCTAAGTTCGTGGTCTCAAATGTACATTACTTTCTCAATTAAACAAATTCACAGTATACAACTACTCGCACGTTATTCCCGGATGAAAATTTTCAACTAGATTCCGTAATTATTTATCTCCGTCGCCACGAATGAAATCTCAATCCTGCACGTAAACCACTACATGTTCTGTTATACAAACTGTTCCCCCTCGATCAGCTGCCGGTCTCTGATACAAACGACCCTTCTCCGCCTGTCAGTCTTGATATGAAACATCTGTTCATCATGCCTGACTGACCTCAAAGAATGAAACTTTTAACTTAGCAAAAGACAAATTACAAAATTCGATATATTCTGATCAACCAAATATGCACATAGATTTACTTTTACAAGTCCCACAATAATTGTACTCATCGCAAATTAATACCGGCGCGGATTCTCGTATTCTGCTTTCCATTCGCAGCATTATAAAATCTTCCTCGGGCTTCCACAAGTCCCGGCTTCATTGACAGGTCTCCAACACCTGATTCACAAATCTCATCTCGACTCACACGACAAAACTAACCTCTGTTTCCCAAACTCACGACCATCGCTGACAAAAGAACTGGAATAAAATCCTTACTATAATCCACGACGTCTAATAACGCACAGTGCTTTAATAATGAATAACATCGCATCAAATGATATCGTATTTTAATAACTGGATTTTCACGAAAATGACTTACAAGTTTCCTGATATTATGGTCACTCAGACACGGTTTAAACGAAATTAGAATACACTACACTCATGACAAATTCACCCACATGCGTTACTCAACACTACGTACAGCGCTTCCATCCGATTGAAAATGGGTAACTACGGATCCCTTTTGCACCAACTTCATCAAAATTCCAATTGAAAATTTTACATCGAATGAACATCTTAATTTGACATCACAAAATATAGGTAATGACACACGGAAATGATGATCTACATTGGACGTGATATAACTTCGAAACACTATTTAATAACTTTTTACAACATCATACGGCACTCACAAGACTTCAAAATTTTATCCAAGTGAAACATAAAAACAAATGACCCTTTATCGGCATATTCTGACATTTACAAAAACCACATAGGGGCGACCAACTGCGTCGTATATACCCCCCTACAAGTACATATGAGTTAGACATCATGAAACAAGATATAGTAGGTGGTAAGATGGTAAGTCACGTACCTTAAGTCACGCCAGCATTCATCTTAGGGCTCACCTGTGACCCTGGCATTTTTATTTAGCCATTTTTAGATTTCTGGCTGTACAGATCATCATATTCTTCCGGTTTCCTGGAAATAAAGCAAAAAAAAAGAAAATGCCCTTCACTTGTTCTTGTTGATCGCACACGACGGACTGTAATTAATTTCCTGCACACGAATTACTTTCTTTATCACACACAATTAATGCAAATTTATTCGGTACCTTGACCGTCCTTTTTGTACAATTACTTCCACTCAAGAAAACTATCTCCACATGGAGTCAAGACCCCAGCCACATCAGCTAAAATCTATTGGTTGGACTTAGTCTACCTTGTCGTTCGATTTTACTGAGCAGTTCAACCCTCCGTCTTCAGCCTCGTGATACAAAATGCTGGGGCTTCATCATGGCGTCCCTTCTTATTTATAGAAACTACCCCCTCTCTCCGGGCATTTTACTTTGCCGCCAAGAAAATTTCCGTAACTTTTCTGACTTAACTGAACTGTAATTACAAGAGTTTTGAAGGTAAACACATACTTGCTACATTGCCGGCGGTAGTGTTCATGGCCATTTAAAATTTATAAAATTTGTACATATTCAATTAGCTGGATAAATTACCTCATTTGATAGGCACTATATTTTGTCGATTTGGCGTGGGTAAGCGAGACACGCGCGTCCTTATGAAATAATCCACCGAAATGACTTAGATTCTTCCACGGTCGACACGTGCGAATGACGTCACGTATCCCAGAGCGTGGGGCGGGAAGTAGCCATCTCCTCGCCACGTGTCAACTCCGAGCTATTAAGAAATCGAACTTCTTATTCCAATTGACAGTTTAATACATAATATTCTTAGGGCACAAAGGTCATGGGTTCAATACCTTGAACTTAAAACTCATTCTACCATCAATTTTCCATGCAGCCCAATCGCCCACTTAATTTTCTTTGATTGATTTTAATAATCTACTCTTATTCACATAGTTCCCCAGTACGATAAACATTTCTTTCCTCGGTACTCAGTCATATGCCTTCTCTAGATCTACGAAACATAAACATAATTATCTATTCTGGTCGTAGCATTTTTCAATTACCTGGCGTATACTGAAAATCTGATACTGACAACTTCTCTGCGATCTGAACCCACACTAGCTTTCAAGAAAAAAATTATCCTGTGTTTTCGTGCATGTTTTTACCTGGGTCTCCTTTATCTTGGTTTCTTTCATGTAATAACTACTTGATGGGCCGTGCCCAAATTTAGCAAGCATACAAGTGTAATATTTAGTTAACATGTAGGCTAATTAATATTACAGTGTATATTAAGGAGGTCCTTCAGAGAAATAAAACGTTAATAAAGTTACAGGAGAATGTACGCCTGGGAGCCTTAAAAGTCAATAACTTGCCTAAACGGTGTAAAAATAGAATCAGCGAATATACTTACATTTTTTCCCTAGAAAATATTTGCAAAACATTTCCTTCGTTATTCTAACAGTATTTCGGGAAAATTCTTTTCTGTGTTTTACTATCACACTATTTCTAAAGCGGGCCATGTAGCAAAATAAAATGTGAAACAAGTCAGAGGAAACCTTGTGATCTTTGCCAGATTTCTGGAAGAAAACGGCGGGGAAGAGATCAATTACGAAGGAGTAAATGGGTCATGAGTATTACTGGTCTTGCAGTCAATTTTGCTTACATGAAACAACAACAACAAAAGAAGAACAGCACGGGGGCGCAGCAATCCTCAAAAGTGACGGAACGGTAAAGAGATCCACAAAAAATTGCAAGTTCAATGATGGATATGTCATTAATATATTCGACTCGTAAATCCTTAGGTAATCTGAATTCAGACTGGCTGATCCATGTCAGCTTCTATCTTTATCACGATAAAATGCAAAACAACCAAATATTTTAAATAGTTTATAAATCCCAAAATAATATTTTCGCAGAAAGCGTGTCGAATTTAGAATTCAAAAAATGCAATGATTTGCAAATATCATTGCCATTAAATCTATTCAGTACAATATATAGTAGTAAGCTGTCAATTCATACGTTTGTTATTGTTGATTCACATAAGCATGTTGGGACGTACTGGCTAATGTTCTGCGTGCTTACAGCAGTGCGTGAGGAGGGAAGTATATGAACCTAGATTCATAGATCAGCTGATTAAAGTAAGTTTTGAATAACAAAAGTACAGTGAAACATGTATTAAAGGACCACTGAATGCTTCGCGAGGAAATGCCGGCTTAAAAGTGTGGGTGGGGGAGAGATTTTTCAATTACATTTTTAACTGTGTAAAACCTATATGTGACTTTTTTAAAGCATAGTTTATTGCAGTTTATTTATACTTTAACACGACAGTACTTTAATGTATATCATAGTATATAGGCCTACTTCGTGCCTAACGTTTTATTTTCCTTTAAGAAATATAAATGAATATTTTTAACAACTTCGTTTACCATATAGTCCAGTAAATTTAAATGTTCTTTCGATTTAAAATGGAATTTATCTGACTTCTGCTACATTACAATGTTCCGGCTCATTTTCTTTCCGATAAACTAATTTCATTATTGCAGACGATTTGTATGCAATCTTCAAGAGTTTTGCATTCTTGGTCACCTCTATCCCCACACAAAATATGAAGATGAACTGTTATGACACACACCCTCTTGAACGGTTTATTTAAACATCTAACAAACAAATATCAGTGGGCTTCCTTGCTAATTGGGGGTGGGAATTCCTGCGTTTATTAGGTATACCCTACTCGGTCGATTACTCAAGCAGGTACTGAATGTAGACCTCAACTTTCGCAACAAAACTGATCTCTTCAAGAACTTGGTAAAGACTAACCAGTTAGGCTATAAATCTTTCTCGTGCGTGTTATACTCCTCCAAATTTCACAGAGAAGTGGACCTTAAAAGAGTAAGGAAATGCTTCATCGGTGGTCAGGGAAAAGTGTAGTCCTTAAATTGAGGTACGAAGTTCGTTATCCTTATGGAATGTTAACTCAGTTCATTTAATAATCTGGATATATGAGGGGTGGTTTCTTAAAAGTTGTGGTGTTTCAGGCAGGTTTCACTGTGATGACAAACTGGACCATTATTGTTGAAAATCAGAACTCTAAATTACTCGTCGACTTCCTTTTACTACCGTCAAATTACCGTTAAACTACAATTAAAGCCTTCAAACCCGTTTGATATTAACATACCAAGCTAACCAACCCACCACCAACTGAGTTTACATAAACTCAATTTGATTTCAAGGATTTACAACTTCATATTAGTTCGGTTTGGAAATTAGGAGCATTTTTCGTTAACTGGGAAATCAAGAACAAGACAAGAAATTATATTTGTAGAACTTTATTGTTCATATATTATAATTATTTTAATATAACATAAATAAAGACTATATTGTGACTAGAATAAATATGTTCAATAATTTAATTTTATCTTTAAACACGCTTTTAACAAATACTCCTTATCTACAAAATTACTTATCTTAGAGTTAGCGTTTTGTGACAATATTTTAATGATGACGATAATTTCTTTAGCTGGAAAAAATATAAATTAGTCAGGCTTATGCACCTCTTGAAAGGAAAATATGAAACAAATAACTTACAGATGAAGGCACTAGAATATCACTTCTAGGTTTGACTGGAATGTCATAAAAGTCAAGATTGGTTTGTCGTTTGTTTAGTTTGAGTTATATTTAAATTGTGATTAAGTTAATATGCTAAATTTCTCATCGTTGAAATTTCATCAAAAGTACACTTTCTACACATTGAATAAAGAAGCAGTTCCTCACACTGTTTTTTCTCTATTCTATTTCTTGGCATATCACTGAAATCAGACGCAATTAATTCATTATCACTCTGCCACAGAAAATTCAAAGAGAGTACCTCTATTATTCTTGGCACTAATTCACGAGGTAACAGAAAAATACTAACAGGCTTAAGAGACTTAAGTCCAAACCTGGTCTTAGTCAAACTTAATTTGATACACTACTAATCCATGAAAAGATAGATATTATAATTTGATTATTAGTACTATTTATAATTCCAGTTCATCATTTCTTTTAATTCAAAAGTTACATCTTTCTGAATTTTTTTCATCTAAATTTCTGGACATAATTCTATTAAAACGGCAAACAGCGTGAAAATTAACTAAATACTAACCATTTAAATCCATATGAAAATAATTGATATTAGTAATCCTATTATTGCTTTCGTCTCAAATCTTGGATGAATAAAATTGCTAATTGCTATCCTAAGTCAAAGTTATCTTAGAGGTAGAGTCCATGTCTTCATCTCTTCTCAGTCAGTTAACTTCTTGTAATCAATCACCTACATAGTAGTTCATATTCTGTTTGCGAAAAGATAAAACAAAATACCTTCCTCGGATAAAAGCAGGACGTGAAAATTCATAAACAAAAAATCCGTTCAGTTAAGTGGAAGATCATCTATATACTTTCATATTAAGAGATTTTACTCCAAAGAAACCTAGTAAAGTTGAGCATATTTTTTCAAATTTATGGTAGCGCAATTTTCAAATCCATCCGAGGGATGAATCTTCCTTTCTAGCATTAGGTTGGATTGATCCAAGATGAAGATAGTGTTACATCCATGCTGCAAGATGAAGTGGGGTTGTTGATGGATGCTCTTTCTACTAGTAATGTTCTTGTGGATCAGTGCTTGCAGTGTAGGCATATTGAAGTGAGAAATCTTTAAATTCTTGGGTTTTCTCGCTCAAAAGGAAGACTGCATGGTAGTAGTAGTGGTGCTAGATGTCTTGCAATAAAAATGAGATCATTTCAGCTGTACTGTTCAGGTGTTATTTTAGTGTTGTGGTGAACAAAGGCATTCATCTCCTACACGATCTTCCACCCAGTCGAGGTAGTTGGCAATACGAGTGTAGATGCCAGGGAAGTTCGGTCTTGCACAGCCTCGTCCCCAGGACACGATACCTGCAACAGTCAAATGATACAACTTCAGAACAAGGAAACTTAGCTACTGCTAATATTTGAGTCATTTTGGGAGCTTGGAAAATGTGTAGAATCTGTTTAACATATTATTACGAACTCGAATTGACGTGCAGGCAGCGTAGATGGCATCAAATTAAAGTATCTGCTCACGGTTGCTGAATTATTATTATTATTATTATTATTATTATTATTATTATTATTATTATTATTATTATTATTATTTCTGCCATGCTGCGTGTCGTTGTGGCATAGAATGGTGGCCTGGGGATTCAAGTAACTTCTTATTTTAGTATTTGCTTCGAATGAGAAAATTGCTGTCTGGCTGAGGTGGTAAAGGAGTGGGTTCGATTCCCCATCTGGAAGTAATAAAATTTAAGAAACGAGATTTCCACTTCCGGAGATGGACATGGCCTTGAGGTTCACTAGGCCTACATCAGAAATGAGTACCAGGTTCATTCCTGGGAGCAAAGTCAGCCGGGCGTAGAGCTAACCACTCCACCCCACAGGAAGTGTTAAGATTACGGGTAGTGGAAGATTTTACCTTCCACCTCTTCAAGGGCCTTCATGGCCTATACGGAAATGACTTTTCTTTACTTTCTGTTTTGCTTCAAATCAGAATATATCGATGAGAAAATTGTTTTGATGATTTCTACTAGAAGCATCCGGATTCGAATTTCATGTGACAAGGCTGTTTCTATTTAAAGATAAAAAATTCATTGTTCCGTATTGAAATTATTAACATTAAAAATTAAATAATTGAAGTTCAACCAATTCAATACATAAAAGAAAGAAATGTAGTAATTACATTCTTATTTAAATGGGACCGGTTTCGACCCTAGTCCAGGTCATCGTCAGCCGTAAAAACAAGTAGGCGAAATCACACAATGTTTATGAATATTGGAGAAATGGGTCAGTTTCACACTCTGTCAGGCACAAAGTCACAACACTATCAAGTTTATTTATAATCTTCATATATTATTTGATAGTGTTGTGACTTTGTGCCTGACAGAGTGTGAATCTGACCCATTTCTCCAATATTCATAAACATTGTGTGATTTCGCCTACTTGTTTTTACGGCTGACAATGACCTGGACTAGGGTCGAAACCGGTCCCATTTAAATAAGAATGTAATTACTACATTTCTTTCTTTTATATATTGAATTGGTTGAACTTCAATTATTTAATTTTTAATGTTAAGGCTGTTTCTATGTAAATCTACAAGGAAACTGCATTCCAAAAAAATGTGTGATGCAATTATCTCCCGCTGGTGTCAGATTATTAGATTCATGGGACATAACATTGACGGACCTCTCATTAAAAGTGAAGATAAAAGCAAAGATGTATCAGAAAAATTACCGTAAATAATATATAATTAAATATAAAAATCTACATGTTGAAAAATCGTTGCTATGAATACGAATTATTGAAACCAGATCTAAAAAGGCTAAAAATCTTTTTCGATCCCTTATATTCATTCATTGAATTCTGGTATGTACAAGCTGAAAGAGTAAAGCCACGAAAAAGTACTTTAAGATTGGCAGGAATATTTTTTAAAACCCTTTTTTCCACTCCAATCGCTAAACATTTGTTCTATATTTGTGCTGTAGTCCGATATCGATCACTTTCTAAACAGTCAACCGTGACGGCACACAGGTGAGTTTACCTGTAGAGCTGTAAATTATGGTGCTTACAATATGTCTTTAACTTCTCCTCCCCATGTTTATAATGGGTCGAAGAGCACCTAACCTAATTTTGGGAATTTACTGTCACGCACTGTCCTCGTGAAAATCGCATTCGAAGTCACCAGGATTTATGCTTCAGATACCTGGTTTTGAAAGCATTTGTCTATATTATTACACTCCTTCGGGGCCTTTTCCATTAAGGCAAAGTAAAAAGCAAAGTCATCTCCGTACAGGCCATGAAGGCCCTTGAAGGGGTGGAAGGTAAAGGCTTCTACTATCCGTTACCTCGGCACGTAATGGGGTAGAGTGGTTAGCTCTACGCCCGGCCGCCTTTGCCCCCAGGAATTAACCTGGTACTCATTTTTGGTGTAGGCTGAGTGAACCTCAGGGTCATGTGCACCTCCGGAAGTGGAAATCTGGTTTCTTAAATTTTACGACTTCCCGACGGCGATTCGAACCCACGTCCTTCCGGGTGAACCGAGAACGCCTTTACCGCCTCGGCCAGGCAGCCCCTATGATGATAAATTATCGTCTACAATTCCTTGATTTATTATTTTTTATTTCAATTATAGATGTTTCAGTGTAAAATTAAGTACTATTGATATCGTTACTATCGAATATCTCACGCACTGTTGCTAGAAGTGACAAAGTTCAAGGTGTAAAGTGTGAAGTATTCGAAGCTATTGTCAGGTGTTATATAGCGTGTTTCTCCACCAGGAAGACTACCGGTGTGTGGCCGTGACCTCGGCATTCAGTGCCACCTGTTATCTCGCGTGAGCCAATAAATGGCGTGTCTTCGTCATACCAAGTGCTGTCTATGAATCCACCTTCTGTTACCATCACGCAAATGCACCATCCTTTGGCTAGAACCAAAGGACGTCAAATTCATTGGCGTGATTGCTCTGAAACGAATGGTACTTCATCAGTGCTTTTTAATAACCATATTCGTGAAGAGGTTTTAACATCGTGATCCTGTCCAAACCCCGTCAATTTTTCGTTATATACAACATACGCAGTGGCTTAATAGTAAGTATGATAAATAGAGGCAGGTAAGGGTGTATTCTGCCTGAAGGCTGGTCCGAACCTCTGCAGAGGTGTGCCTGAGCCGGAGTTTACGTGCGCTAGGGTGGCCAGTTCCTTTTCGCTCCTCCATTCCCTTACCCCCCACCAACAGCGCGTGGTAACTCAACCAAATATTGACCACGCCCAATGTTGGTTAACTTCGGAGAAATCACGAGATCCGCATAAATACAGGGATAATAAATAAAGTCAAATTGATGCATCTTTGATCAACGTACCTTAACAGCCTACTTCATAATTCTTCACTGATCCTCCTCAAGGTGGCTATGACTCGAGCCACGGGTAGTTAACGTGTAAGTTTTGAAATGAAAAGACACATCCCTGTGGTGCGGATTCCACGTAAAAATGGAGGTCTAGAAACTATGATCACGGTATTAACAATCACATAAAATCAAAAGCTTGCTTCAACTCTTCACTGCAATCAGTAGCTTTGCTAGCAATTTCTTCTAGGTGATTCTGATATAGTAATCGATTCCTGTGTGCTTCCCATGTATGTAAAAGTCTGTCTGATCGTCTGTGGTATAATAATATTAATAATAATATATTTTGATAACTACCGAGCTCGATAGCTCCAGTCACTTAAGTGTGGCCAGTATCCGGTATTCGGGAGATGGTGGGTTCTAACCCCACTGTCAGCAGTCCTGAAGATGATTTCCCGTGGTTTCCCATTTTCACGCCAGGCAAATGCTGGGGCTGTACCTTAATTAAGGCCACGTCCACTTCTTCCCCACTCCTAGCCCTTTCCTCTCCCATCGTCGCCATGAGACCTTTCTGTGTCGGTGCAACGTAAAGCAACTTAAAAGAAAGTTTGATAACTCTACAGTTATCGTCAGTTTAACGAGATATTGGAATGTTGGAATTTTCCCCGTAAAATACTGCTGATTTCAGCTGGAATTTAAACCCTCAACCTAGGAAATATAAAGCCAAGAACCCAACTGCTGCATCTCAGAGGTTAGCCCTGTTTTACAGGGCTGTCTATTCTAGTGTATATATTTGTAATGAATTTGGGATAAGCTTGTTAGAAACTTTCTTAATCTTGAAAAATATATTATCCTCGCATTTTTCTGGGGGTTAAATGAACAAATAATCTTAAAGAAGGTTGTCGCTGAGACTAGATTCCACTTCTCACCCGAATCATGCTAACATAAGACAAGGCGCTGTGTTATTACTTTACATTAATGCATAAGCAGATGTAGTTGAATTTTTTGCATGTAAAACTGAATAATTAGTACATGGAAATTGCTGACAAAATTAAATTTCTCTACTTACCGATAACTTCCAAACCTCCCTTCTCAGTGTCGATGTGCATGGGCCCGCCACTGTCTCCCTGAAACATCAAGTGAAATTGTTTTACAACTTTACAGAGTAGAGCAGATATATTGTTGACACAAGTACTTTGGATGTAGAGCCATGTTGCACTGGAAGTCTACCTCATCGAGATGTTCGTTTATACCAGACATCCTTAGTGAAAAGTTGACCTTTGTCGGAATATTTCTTTCTCATTTCTGCGGTAACAACTGGGGGGTATTGATGTCTACCACAGTTGTAATGACTGGATGAGGTTCGCTTTTAATGAATTATGGCTCAACATCTCGAAACTATTTACTTCTATTGTCACCGATTGTTTTCAAATCCGAAATGGGTTTCTTACAAAAATTATAAAGTACAGAAAATTCTGAAGCAGTTTAAACCCTACATCCGTTCGATGAAGAATATAACACACCTGTTTCCTTAGTCAATGAGTATTTGTTTACCTCAGCGCTCTCAGTTACCTAGTCAGTCTTCTGTTTATCGGTGTAATAAAATAAATCGGCCTACAGTTATAACGTACTGTGGCTCTCTAATGTACAAAGCTGTTGGTAATAGTTTACTGTCAAGATATTTAAGGAGTGATGGTCAAAGAAATCATAGTCTATGGCAATGTTACCTGGCAGGCGTCTTGCTTGCCCTGAGGGTATCCAGCGCAGATCATATTCTCTGTAATACGATGCCTAGGGTATCCAGCACGGCGACATCTATCCATGGATATAATAGGCACAGCTACTTTTCGCAGCATGTTGGAGGTAGGCTTACGTTCCTCAATACGACCCCAGCCGGTCACAATACCCACACTGTTTGTGTAGTTTACCGCGTCTGAAAAATGAAATAAAATGTTTATCGTAAGTCATTGAAAATACTGCATTCTCAAGAAACAGTTAGGATAGTTAACACGCTAGTTTAAGATGTTCACAGCTAAGCTGATATTCCTTTTAGGTATACAAATTTATGCCCACTGTACCGAATGGAATAGCTTAAATAACATAATTTGTTTGAAAATTTGAATCCGGTACTAGAAATACACATTTACTGTAAGTTAGGAATATCTGATTAGACAGAATTATTATTTAATAGTTGAAAAATATACGTCGTAATGATTTCAAATTTTAAAAATAACAAATTGAAATGAAACCAAAAGCCAGTCATGTATTTATGGGCGAGGAAATCCACTGGAAGAATGGAAAATAAAGCATTCGTCTACCCGCAACCTCAGTGGAAGGAACAGCAGGAGAAGAAGCAGGATACTTGTGTTAAAAATTAAACAGAAACTAGATTTAAAACCATCCTGTACAAACAACATCGCAAGTTATACGCTGTGTATTAGATTGTACTCACTAGATTGAGGCAAGCAGGCGGGCTTGATGCTGGACCCGAAGTCGACAGGCTTGTCCAGCTCCAGAACCGCGATGTCGTTGTTGAAAGTGAGCAGGGTGAAACCGTCATGTCGGGTACCATTCTTGATCCGTCGCTCTGTACTCTCACTCTCGTTGCGTATCGAGCGATCGTGTTCTCCTAGGGTCACTTGAATATCGCTGAGCTCAATTCTGTAACAACCAAACAGCAATTCATTGCACAGCCATGAGGATGGTATGGGCACTTTTCTTTGTGTATGTAGTAGTACGAATTATTAGAAATAAATCATTCGTCCTCCAGCGAGGGTTACCATAAAGGTCCTGAATACATAACTTGCAGTAAATCACTATAATAATGAAATTATAATTAATAATTTTGCCTTTGCTGGCAAGATGTAGTGTTTACAGTGCACTATGTCTTCTGGTATGGGCTAGAGCAATTTTGTTACTTTCATTGATCTGTCTCAGCTTTATCCTTGGCTTTGACAAAATGAAAGTGACTGAGGTATGAGTGATGCTAGTAATGCCGTTCCTTCTGCAGCCAGTCCCTGCTGTGAATGGTGTGAAAATATTGCTCATAGGGTCGGTTGGTGCATGCATTTCAGTGGGCTTGGCAGACTGATATGTAATAGCAACTTCTGGCTCGGTGAGGAAAGCAACGGGAAACTACCTCACTCCTCATTTCCCTAGTACACCTCTTCAGTGATGCCCAGGCCTTCTATGACAGCTGATGGCGGAGCTGTTGAGGATCCAACCAGCCTTCGGGCTGAGGACTAAACATACACAATTAATAATTTTTGCTGGAAAATTCATCGTCAGCCAGAGATTAAGATTTCAGGTATAAATGCAACGAAGGTAATAAATAACAATACTTACTGTGCCTTTACATAGTTAATACATAGGAGTACCTATATAAGTGTAGGAAAAGAAGACTGGTGAATCGCCTATTAAAGAACAGCATTTATCAAGCTTATTGTTCGATTTGCAGTAGCATGGGCCATGATAGCCGACTAATCATCATTAATATCTAATTTAGGTGGGCGTGTTTCGAATTCTGACAAATGCTCGTTGAATTTATGAAATGAAACTTTCGTCTTCATGGTAAAGCAGACAGTTCCGTGGCACTGAACAAGATATCATCGGTCACCTTAAGTACGAGCATTGTTTTGCTGTAGGAACATGGCAGTCGATCCCCTGCTTATAGGCCTACCAACAACATAATTGGTATTCATATATGTGTGTGTGTGTGTAGCAAGAGAATAACACAAATAGTATCACTGAAAGGACAGTAAGTGACGAAAAATCATTAAAAAATAGAATTATGGAACGGAGTAGCAAGTAAAAGCGAAACAGAGGGAGATATAGGAGACCATGATTAGACTCTGCATTTAATGATTTTCACATAAGCTGTGCGGAAGCAGAAGAGTCACCAAGTTAATTCACAGAAGCTTCCAGATGAATGGGCATAAAATGTCTGTATCAAACATAATATCGCGATCATAGTTACGGGATATCCCACAGAGACGTGTGTTCTTCTGTTTAAAAGTCTTAAATGTATTGGCCAAGACACGAAGTGCAGCTACATTGATGAGAAGCCGTTGATGATGCTTCTCGGTTACGTCGTCTCGTACGTATGTACGTATGTTTGGTGACATACTTACCCCTCTATGCAATGTGCAGCTGTTAAAATATGTTTCCGAGTGATGACGGTCCCTCCACAGTAGAACTTCCCTCGCCGACTAAGTGCTACAACCCATGGGAACTCATTCACTTTTGTCACCTGCCCACCAACGATGCGCTGCTTACGGTTTGGAACGCCACACACTGTCGGAAAAGAGAAATGAAACATTCAAATTGGGACATTTAGTCGTTTAGAAAAATATTTCTAGTAGCATTTTCTTGCTGAATCTCTTTTGTTTTGGTGGACACAAGCAATAAGCATTTAGAATGTAAAGATTACTCACCACAGTTGCATCGTTTGCGAAGTGGCTCCGTGTCATTATGGTGCGTCTGTACCGTCGGGGTGGGTAGATTGGGTGGTGGGGCTGCTGCTCGTGATCCCTGAAACAACACAAGATATCATCAGCAATGTAAGGCGCTCCTTCCGTTACAAGTAACCTCTTTTAGCGACACTAGTATTACACATACTTGGACGGTGACATAGGCTACAAGACAGAAAATACGGTATGAAGGAACTGACTGCTGGACTTTTAAAACAAGGCATTCCAAGTAGAAAATCTGCAAATTAAGGCATTGGATGGAGTAAAATATTTCTTTGCCATTCATTTTGATTAGTCAAATCTTGTCTCTATGGCTACATCTCCCTACCCTGTGCCCAGTGCCCACCATCTCTCCGCACTGGCAGATGGTTCACATCCCATCTGTCTTTACTGTAGGTTGGACATCCATGGTCTACCCTATCCTTCCAATCATTTCTATTTTATATATGTTTTCATGGGATTTCGTGTCCAAACATTTTATTCCTTCCTATGACTACAGTTAAAATATAATCATGTCTAGTTATATTTATATTTCTTTCTTTCCTCTTTCTTAATTTGCTTATCCTCCAGGGTTGTTTTTCTTTCGGACTCAGCGGGGGATTCCACCTCTACCGCGTAAGACTTTGGGTCGGGGAATACAACTGGAGATGAGGAACAGTATCTTGCCTAGGAGGACTCACCTGCTATGCTGAACAGGGACGTTTTGGGTGGAGGGAATGGGAATATTGGAAGGGATAGAGAAGGAAGAGGGAAGGAAGCGGTCGTGGCCTTAAGTTAGGTGCCATCTTGGCATTTGCCTGGAGGAGAAGTGGGAAACCACGGAAAATCACTTCGAGGATAGCTGATGTGGAAATCGAACCCACCTCTACTCAGTTAACCTCCCGAGGCTGAGTGAACCCCGTTCCAGCCCTCGCACCACATTTCAAATTTCGTGGCAGGGCCAGGAATAGAACCCGGGCCTCCGGGGGTGCCAGCTAATCTAAATCTAGTTTGATGTAGTGTTCGGAGTGTACTGTGCCTTCAGGTATGACTTAAAACAAATTTATTACTTCCGATGTCTCCGTTTCACGCTTTGCTTGATAATATGAACATGACTGAGGTATGCTAATAATACCATTGCTTAGACGGCCTTTCACAATGATGAATGGGTGAATGATGTGAAGATACTGCTCACAGGTTCAGTTCGTACACGCATTTCAGTGAACTAGGTTCGATGCGGAAAGCAACGGGAAGCCATTTCACACCTCATTTCCCTGGTGTTCCTCTTCAGTGACACCTAGGTTATCTGTAGTAGCTAATGGTGGTGGTTTTCAGGATACAAGCAGTCTTCGGTCTGAGAGCTTAAGATGTACATAATTCTTATAACAATTACGCTAACCGAGTAAAGAATGACAATTTTGCTAACCTGACAGGGTCGAAGTAGTTGCGGATCCCATTCCTGTTTCCGGCGGTAGGGATTAAAGAGAGTTAATACTGAGATCAAGACTGTCAGTTCGTACAAATATGGGGTAATATTCCTCGCTGACACCATTTCCCATCTCATATTTGCCTGCAGGATGTATACTGCAAGGATTACTATGCAACTCCCAAAACCTAGCAATTTAGATGATCTTTACGATGACAGATACACTTTTCATAAGGGCTACTTTATACCGAATTTCAGATTAATTATTAATACACTTGTTCATTTAACGCAAAGTGCTAGAAAATTCACTAAATATTATGGAAGAAACTAACAATGAAACCATATATATTGCACATGTCAATAAATGTGACATATTTACAGAATTTTAAAAACCTTCGCAGACTAATGCAGAGTTAAATGGTTTGAAGTTCTTCTAAGGTTATTTGGTACATAATATGTACTTTAGTGAGCTTGGTAGGCTGACTCAGTGAGGAAAGCAACAGTAAAATACGTCACTCCACATCTCACTAGTTTGTCTCTTCACTGACATTTGGGCTTTCTATGAAGACCAACAATTGGAATTACTGTGATATATTTATCAATTTACTGTATTAATTCAAACTATTAAACTGAAAGCTAGGATTTCTAAACAAAACTCAAAAACGAGACAATTGAGGATCCTACCAGCTTTCAGTTTAAAAACTCAACAAGACGTATGATTCACTGTGTTTGAGAAGGAAGTCTCCTTACGTAAATAGTAATTTGTAGTCGTAGACTGCATGTGTTCCATTCTGACACATGCTTGGCCGACTGATATATATGCACATATTTTAACTTCTTTTAAGTGCTCTTCTGTGTGTGATAATTGTTGACATTTATTTTGTTACGTGCCGCGAAGTAGTGTGTTGCGGTAGTTCTTAACTTCCTCTTACGGAGTGGAATATCTATCAAAATAGTAACGCAGTAAACTATTTGCTAATGAAATTCACAAATAAATTTTGTCATAGGTTCCAAGTTCGGTTCTCCGTCCTACCACAGATTAAAAATCTGACGTGCACTGAGCCTAGTGAGGACAATTGAGTAGATGTAGGTAGAAATTCCAATCCTCGGTCTTTGTTTGAAAGTGATTTTACATGATTTCTCACTTGAACTGTAGGGAAATGTTTGTATCCTAACTCTTCTCCTGATTTCCATCCCTAAAAGATGTCGGGTGCAAATCCCCTTCTTAGCTGTAAGTAGGACTGTTTGAATATAGCTCCGGAAAGCCATCCGACGATGGTACTGAGGTAAGATCACCCTCCCCTCCCACCAACCCCCAAGCGTATGACGGGGTTGGCTGAACCCGGCAGTAAAATTATTTTAAAGTAGATTTTCAATTATTTCCGACCGAGGAAATATCTTTCACATGAGTCAAAGGAGATCAAGGGGCATTTTGTTTGTTTGTTTGTTTGTTTGATTGATTGATTGATTGATTGATTGATTGATTGATTGATTGATTGATTGATTGATTGATTGATTGATTGATTGATTGATTGATTGATTGATTGATTGATTGATTGATTGATTGATTGATTGATTGATTGATTGATTGATTGATTGATTGATTGATTGATTGATTGATTGATTGATTGATTGATTGAATTTCGGAATGAAGTTTTAACATGAGTATCATCAGACTAACTATTGGAAAATAAGATTCCAAGTACCTGAGATAAAATAAGAAGAAGTGCCAAGCAAGTGAGAAAGTGAAGAAGTTATTATTGATCAAGGAAGGCAGGGAATGAGATCATCAATCTCTCTCAATATTATTTGAAGAGGGGGGGGGTGAATTCCAGCCCCTCAATAAGAGGATATTGACAAAAGAGATAGTGCGGGAATGAAAGGCTCCTTAGGCCTTAATAGCTTCAGCGTCATAATGGTGGGAGTGGAACAAGAGTTAGCAAAGGGAAGTTTAACTAAAAATATAAATTAGACTGGATTCTACCTGAGATAGAAACAATGCTTTTCTCAGTTCGAAAATTCGTTACTAGCACTCAAATCTAACGAATGTCTAGAAAACATTTTTCCGTGTACCGGCCAAGGTTCGAGCCCATCTTACAGGGTTGAAAAGCCAGGTATTGCAGAACTATTCAATAATATTCCTTTTTTTTTTAAACTAAATTTCCGATATTATAAAGTTGAGTGTTGAGTACCCACCTGTTGACAAAGCACGACAAACGCCGTCGCCATGACAACCACCAAGACACGTGGAGCAAGTCCGCACATGGCTGTATGTGTTGTTGCTTCAGTCTCTGAACACAATGACTAAACCGTGGAGACTGTTCAATATATACCCTAAACGTTTGCCTTGAAAATATTAAACGCGTTGACAAAACACTTGCTTGTGATACGGAAGGAGGTGGGAGGTGTGATCTGTAGCAACCTTGACCGGCTCTTGTTTCCCCTCGACTTCCTCTGCTCGGCTGGGATTTGGTTTGGAACCTCAGGGAAGTACGTGAGTGATGTTTGTTTGTCTGTAATGAAGATGCATAATGCTTTGTGCCGATGTGGGTCAAGATTAGGTCACTGCCATACTGGTAGTATACGTTACGACAGGCGGGGCAGGTGGGACGGGCTGGGTAGCTTACACTGCATTGCTTTGATGCAACGCACGTGGCGTGAGATGAATACATTAACCAAAGATTCTAACGAAAGTAAACCAATGCAGGCTCCCAACTGTGCGATTGATACCATTCCTAGAGTTCGAAGGACATTTTGTACATAATTCTTCGAAACAGAATTAGAGCTGATTGTATATCAACATTTGTAACCTTGCAAACAAGCTTGTAGTTTTACGTGAGAGCAGCTACGGGACCTCCTGTTTATGTGGATTCCGAACCACATCACTGGGAATTCTCACGTCAAATATCCCGCATACATTAGTAGTAATTTGAACAGCAACATCTTAGTTAAAATTTCATTTAGGTTTCATGTCACATAACATTTCACTCACACTTCGAGAATGAATATGACGACTATTCCGATTCTATAGTCGTACAAAAAATTAATGAGCAAAAGGTATTATATGTTCGTCGAATTTAATATTTTATTACTTAATTTTAATTATTTACAAAGTATAATTCAGCTCCGATGTAGATGTAAACCCTATGGATACCAACAACAAAAATGTTATCTGTAAATTCAATTGTTTCTGTAAATATGGTATTTGCGAGGAACGTATACAATACCGTGCACTCGATCGTTTCTTGAGTGGATATACATTTTTTGAACCCATGTGAAATCGATCCTAATCAGTGACTGAGCTGAAACTCCCGTATATCGTCGTATCCACTCGATCACTCTCGGTGAATTTCTATCCAACCTGTTGGCCATGATCGTTAAAGCGTCAAATCTCTATTATCTGACACCGTGGTTAGCCGGTTTGAGTCCCGCTGGTCGGAAAAATGTTCGCCATCAGAATGTTGGCCGGCAGGGTAGGAGACGTGGTGGTATAACATTTCTAATCACTGTAAATTGCGTGCCAACCTGTATAGTTGTTTATAAGGAGTGAGGGCATTTGACATTGTTGACGGTGATTCATCCGTCAGATTGACGTTAAGCTCGAACAGACCCCTTGGTGCTATTCGACGGGAGTAAGCTATGTACCGGCACCAGGTTTCACCTCCTCCCTTCCTAGTAGTATGCATCATGTCATTCACTTCATTCCATTAACTCCTCTGATAATGTTGACGTCAGAAAGGGCATCCGGTCGTAAAAGTTCACTGAGAAGTTTCATCTAACTTCATTCCCGACCCCGCACAGAAATAGGACGCACGCGTACGTAATCTTGGTGAATTTCTTTGTATGTTCAAGTATATTCAATTCATTTTAAGGGCCATGTTATATTTCAATTTATGCCATGCAATTAATATCCTTTATCCCCGAATTGAAAATTTTCTAGATATCAGGGCAACCTACTGCTTTTTTAAAAGATGGAGTAGCCTATATGGTCTTAACTTTGAACCTGTGTAATGTTCATAAATCAAATTTCAAACACCAAAATATTATCTTCACCATGATTTAAGTTTTCTTACCTTTATAAGGAGTCGTCTCATATCTTCTAGATGCTCCTTGTGCCATTAATTTGGAATTTCACGATTGTTTAATGATTCTATAGGACCATGAATTGATAAGCGTGTAATCTGTGCGGTAATGTGTCAGTGGTGTCCCCGATAGAGAGTGAATCTATTATCATTTGGTTTCCAAAAGAAATCTAGTGCATGAATTACGATCGATGTTGAACCATTTTCGTGGCATATGAGTGTAGACAGTCGGGAAAGACACCCTGAGTACTTCCTGTAGGTTGTCGCAAATCAAGAACGACCTTTCCATAATACACCTCATGACGCATAAGACTGGACAATTTAAATGGGGACAGGAAGGTGGGACTACTATATGCTTTACTCATCAGAATTACGAAAATTAGTGGAAATCTGAGTGAAAAGTACAATATAGTATGTAACATCAAGTAAAATGGTATTATAACTGTACTTGTTTCCATTATGGGTTACCATATCTGTCAACAATCAGTGCCTGTCAATCCTTTCCTTGCTCTTCCGGCTCTTAACATGAAATCGTTAATATCTAGTTCAACTATCACTTAAAATCTTGTGTTATTTTACAAATGCTGCTCAGTAAAATATCTACTTGCATTCGAATGAGATATCTCCAATTAATGCGTTCATTCCTTATTTCCGTACTTCATTACGGACATCCTTCTCCCACATTTTCCAGGCATTCTTGCTGGTAATTCATCTATGTCTGTTAAATTCAGCTTGTGAATAAGTTAACCTAAATCCACCAGTAAATAAGGTAAACACAATTTTGACATTTCAGATAGATGAAAACTTGTGTACGATAATTTTTCCTCATAAATAGGATTACTGCACTCATTTAATTAATAATAAACAATTTATGTTTCGTGATTCCATAGATGTGTCATTCTGTTAAGCCAATTTTAAGTTGATTTCTGGATTTAAAAATCATATTATATATATTTACTCAGTCTTCCTACTTCGAAGTAGTTCAAAAATGAAATTCCTTGTGGTGAGGGGGATACATGAAAGTTCGCACTCAGCATTGTTTATATCTCGTAAGTGGTATGTGAAAGGTACTTAGAGACCACATCGTCTCCCCAACACACGCCTAATGTGCGCTCAGTTATCAACTGCCTCAGGGACAGTGAAAAGGAGAGTAACGATTTCTAGATACATGATGCGGTGCCTTGACTTTCTCCTATTGTGTAGGACTGGTCCACCCTTTCGTAGACTCCAGTTGCTCTCTTCTTTCCGCGTGCAGAATATAATACTATTACGTTCTTTGTCCATTTGTTCTGACATGAGGAATCAGCAAAGGCTACTTACAGAGAGGCTAGAAGTGGAGTTTTAACCCCACTATTATCCTCAGATTCATCCTATTCCAGCTCTTCAAATCTTTATTAATTTCATAAGAGAACCCGTAATCCTAACTGGGCGATATTATATTAAGTGATATTATACTAACCCCTAAACTAGACAGGATATAGGCTTTTCTGGGCTCAGGCCGTGTCAGGAACATAAGGTCAAATTCCTTACATTTCGCAGATAACGTTGTTTCGTGTCTTCAGAATAAAATCTCGACTGTTCGCAAGGAAAACTTCTCCAATAGATTCCTTCTCAAATATTCTAAATTTTGAAGCCGTACTAAGAGTATCCTCCCGACAGAAGTTTTTAATGTTGTCATTGATGAATTCACGGCCCGTACTTGTGGACATGATATAGGCTGTTTTGGACTTAAGTCGTGTCAAAATAATAAGGTGAAATTCTTTACGTTTCGCAGAGAACTTTGCTCTGCGTCATCAGAAGAAAGTTTGGAATGTCCACGAGGAAGACTCTAAACTAGGTGGTGAACATTTCAAACCAATGCATCAATCTGCCGTTGCAATGAATTCCGATATTATATACAGAGTTTTTTTAACAGTCTAATGTGGTATGCTCGTACGTTTTTCCCTGTGTGTTTCTCTCTTTATTAATGTGCTATGAAGAGTTGTAGCAAATGCGTGCTAATGCGGAAATAATGTTTCCGGACCCATTTCCATATAACAAATTTTCTTCATCTACGTGTGAGAAATGTGACTTGAAAGTTTGGCCATACACCCCGAATAGCAATCGCCGGCAGTGTAAACAAGAGATACAACCCAGTTTCACTCGTTTGATTTCCATTTGTTTCAAATTTGCTTACAGATACCAATATTGTATTCCTGTCTGGACGGTCGCGAACACCAAATTTCCTCTGATATGTCCTTTGATCACTAAGACATATCTATTTACCCTATTTATTTTTTATTATTTCTTCACAAACAAAAGTCGTTGCTATAGTGCGTTATGCATTTTTAATGATTAAAATAGTGATGAATGAACTAAACAGCCGCATCCTACGATACATCTGCCATTTCGCGACAAATTCATTTAAGACTTCCCACATAATTTCCGAGAAAAACGAAACACTGTGATGCAATTACAGCAGCAATTGACATCTCACAGCATATGGAAGAAAATCAAAGCCATCACGTGTAGTTTGAAAGGAAAACGAAACATAGCGATGCATTGTTACTGAAATGATAGATTAAAGAAAAGCGTGTTTCGAATGAACCACTCTGTATATTAAGGTGCTCTTCCTCATAAATAATTCATGAGGATAATGTATATTTGTGCATATGTAAACAGACATATGACAGAGGAACGCGGTAAATCAAAGAGTTCTTTCTAAATTCGTTTTCCGCACTATACATTGCATCACAGATGTGAAACGTGAGAGGATTAACTTTTATTCGTAACATTAAGTGCCTGAAGTAGGAAGGATGCTGCTTGCATCTTATTTGGCAATAAATAATAAAGACCACAGAAACAAATCAAATCACACTCTGTATCATATACAGCTTATTAGGAACCATACCACATCAAACCTAACCCAACTCTATGACATATACAGCTCATTCTGCAGCTGAGTACTCTGTGCCTGATTAGTTGAACAGGCCTTATGCATAAAAGATTGGTGCCTATCTTAATAACTCCATGTATATATCAACCCCCCCCCCCTCTACAGTGACCTCCTTTCCTGAGCCACATCTTCGCAGATGTAGTGCTCATATTCGAGAATATCGTAAGATATTTCACAATCGACAACCGCCCATTCGTGAAGATCTCAATGCCATACACGCTGGCAGACTTTGGCTAGCTGAAAACCTCATTCAGAGTAATTTCCACCTGAACAATGGTCCCAGTAATGGAAAATATTTTGGTCTTCTGAACTTTGTGATTTACCTCTCATCACATAACATATTAGTGGTTTTGATATACTGTACCTAAGAATAAAGATGAATTATGTTGGGGACTTCCTGTTCAAATGGAATAATATTTATTTTCCCCATTGTAAATGTGGGGCTGATAGATAGGCCCTTCAACACATCACTCTGGAGTGATGTACGTACCTACGAAGGAGACACGAAGTAATGTACGTACCTACGAAGGAGACACGGAGTAATGTACGTACCTACGAGGGAGACTCGACAGAATTATTTATTTAAACCTCAGGCAACTGAATATGTTCAGAGTTTAAGTTTTTAACTGTAGTCCCTTTATATTAATATGCATTCAATGTACTGAAAAGTCATACGCTTAATAATAATAATAATAATAATAATAATAATAATAATACTTTCTGCTAGGACAACGACCAGACATGAAACAACGTCTCCGTTCCACGGGACCCACTGCTGTTGAGAGGTTCTATGCTGTGCACCCTTGAGACAAATGGATTTTGTCACTAAGCAAGACGTGCACAGACCAATAAAGGAAACGAGCTTCAATAGGTCTATACTAGTCGTCTTTATTGTTTACAAAGCAGTTATTTCATTTTTCATGTTTAAAGTAAAGTGCGGCTATCTCTTGTTAATTTACATCACTTCCGTTCACGTTCCGTACCTCGAAATAGTAGACATAGGCTATACAATCACTAGCGATGGTGCACTTTCCCTAGTAAATATGTATTGTTAGGCAAACCTGAGGATCAATAATCCACTTTCACTGAAAATCTCAGTGAAGGTGTACTATCGCCAAGGATAGCACACTTTCACAAAAACTTCAATTTTCACTATAATATGTATATAACACATTTCATTAACCTACCGATCAGAAACGAGTGAGATTCTTCTGTGCACGTCATTGGGAAATGTTATATATATTTTATTAATTAATTCCAACGAACCAAAAGCTCATATATAGGAATTGTAGTATGCAATACAATTTGATAAGCACCTACAATTAATATAATACATATACATTCGCTGCAAATAAGTTAATTATGTTAAAATGATATTTCATCTAGAAAAATCCTATATTTCCTTTACGTTACAATCATACAAACTCTTCTCATAAAATTCTTCGACTTACTTAGTTACTGATTCCATGAAATTTTATTCAATTTAATTTTGAAAGCTGAAAGATTGGAAATTGATTTTAAATCTCTTGGAAGATGATTATATGAATGAATGGCTGAGAACTTAAAACTGCAGTTGCCGTACTTATAAGAGCGTATCTGAGAGAGAGAGACAGCTATGCTATCTGATTGTCGTGTGTTATAATTATGAATGCTTGAATTTAGAGTGAAGTCACTGTCGTGCATGACACTGTTTAGTTTAATTTTGTGTATTAATATTGATGATCTAAAAGTAGTGCACATAGATAAGGGGATAATCTTACTATTAGCATATAGAACTTGAGTGGCTGTGTCAAAGGGAAGATTATAAATAATTCTGATTTCTCTATTTTGTATTTCTATAAGTTCATGAAGGACTGCGCATTTTTTCAACGAGACGAAATTACCTTTAAATTCAGTAAGTGAATGTGAATAAATGAGTAATATACATTGAGTAGAACTTTTCTACGGAATAAAGATCTTAATCCTCTCAACATCCCAGATACTGAAGCTATCTTCCTCGCAACGTGATCAACATGCTCTACACAGCTTAAATGTTTATCACCGAGCTCAATAGCTGCAGTCGCTTATGTTCGGCCAGTGTCCATTATTCGGGAGGTAGTGGATTCGAACCCCACTGTCGGCAGCCCTAAAGATGGTTTTCCGTGTTTTCCCATTGTCACACCAGGCAAATGCTGGGGCTGTACCTTAATTAAGGCCACGGCCGCTTCCTTCCCACTCCTAGCCCCTTCCTGTCGCATCGTCGCCATAAGACCTATCTGTGTCAGTGCGACGTAAAGCAACTTGCAAAAAAAAATGTTTAATTATTATTAGACCCAAAAAGTGATCGATCTCACATATTTCTGTGTTATTATTTTAGATTTACTAACCAGTATGTTAGTAGTTATGTTTTATTTCACTTTATGTCCAGTTTGTTGCTTGAATTGTCAGCATAGTGGCTTTCGGTTCAGAGGGCCAGAGTTTGATTTGCAGTTAGGTCTAGAATTTTAGCCGCGGCTTGTTAATCCCCCTGGCTCGGGAATTGGGTCTTTTTGTTCGGCCTAACACATACAACATATCACACAACGGACCACCACAGGAATACTCAGTAGTGATTGCGATATGGTGATTGCGAAGATTGTTTCATTTTAGTTCCTTTAAATGTATTTGTTGGTTTCAAGCTCATTGATAAATTTGAGAATGGTTTTCTTCTTCTTGTCCGAGAACCAAAATCACATTTTGCCTTGCCAAAATGATGCAGCATTAATCGCTTTATCAGCATCGTATTGTAAAAATCACAACCATATTAGAACACTGCAGTAGATGTTCCGAAGTCTAGATTTCCCAGCAAACTCTCAATTGAAAATCTGATACTTTTTCCGCTTTCTTACTTGACAGGTACTAGGAATACGGTGGATTACACTGAACGATTTTTACCTTTTGGAAGGACAGACAGAAAATAAGTATTTTTTGAAGGAAAATCTTTAAAAATCAAGCGGATCTGATCATCAGAGTACAAAGATATTGAAGAATCTGTACTTAGATGGTGTAATCTGCAAAGAGCAAATAATTTTCCGATCAATGGACCTACTTGTCAAGGAAAAAACAGATTAAATTTCTCACTGCCCTACTCCAAAAATACAGTTGTATTTTACTTGTTTTTTCTGGAGTTTTAAATTTATTCTGTTAATTAACCAAGTAATTGTGCAGCCTAAACTTACAGATACGAGTTTTTTAACAACAGCAACAAAAAACAGACTGTGCGACTATCGGCTGTAACTCAGAATGAGTTTCAAGTGGAATAGTTCCCTGAAGAAAGTTCTTCTTAGATCTTAGTCAGGGATTAATAACTGAACGACTGATAAACTGATTAATCTTGGAAATTCTAATTTACATTTCATACTCGCAGCATCTCTTGTCAAGCTCCAATAGACTGCAACCTTTCAGAAGAGTTTGCCAATAAAACTAAGTCATCAGCATAGAACAAACTGCTTACTACGTTCCCACCCAACTCGATCCCTTTCTGGCATGTTATAGAGTACCATTCGGTAAAGGAATCTATAGTGGGTGGTCGGAAATAACGTGAACCGAGTATATGAGCGTTAGGGTGGTGGTCATACTAATAAGTGATTTCAAAAACTACGTCGATATCTCGCGTCGTTTTCAATTTATCAGCTGCTGAAGTTAGCCAATCAGAACGCTTCGCGAGCGAATTCAAATGGGCTTTATGAAGTGGTGTTGATAAATCTGCACGTGGCTTGGTCGGGCTTGAGAGTCACGCCGAGAAATGAGCGTCAAACAGTAACACACCGTGGTTTTCAACTGGTGCCACTGTAGCGTGCTTGCTATGGGGCGAACCTATCAGCAGGGAGGTCCTTGTTCAAGTCCTTCTCCTGGGGATGTTTATTTGTTCTATTGGCGCTCTCAAACCGATAATAAGCAACATGCAGCAACACCGCCTCGCAAAGCCCATCTGAAGTCGCCTGCGAAGAGATCTGCTTGGCTAACTTCAGCAGCTGATAAAATGCCAACGGCGTGAGATATCGATTTTTTTTCTTCAAATTATTACTTATCAATATAACCAACCGCTCATATAGCCGGATCAAGTTGTTTCCGACCATCCTGTATACTATGAGTGATTAGCATAAATGATGACAGCCTCCTCTGTAACTACTCTGAAGCAATAACTCTTAACATTCATAAGAATATCACAAAGTGGGTGTAGCGTTTACAAGTACACAAGAACCTCGTTTATCCGGCCCTCGTTAATCCGCATCTCCGGTTTATCCGGATCGAAAATAATAAAAATGTATTTTTACTTGTAGATTATTTCTTTTATGGGGTCGATTCTTCTTGAATGTCTTTTCCGCCAAGGATAGTTAAGGACAGGAATTGGAAGCAAGCCGACTGCGGTCTATCAAAGGTACCATCCCAGCATTCGCCTGGAATTGAGAATGGGTAATCGTGGACTCTTCTGAGTTTCTTGACACATTTTCACACATTACAGGATCCTCTGACGTAGATGTGAACGATGTAAATGACTCGTTGAAAAATGACTGCAATTCAGGCTACGACATAGTGACAGATTAATAAATTATTGCATCTTCTTCCTCGGCAGGTAAAGAGGAGAGTGATGGTGAATTTGAAAGTGAAACCGGCGCTCCATCACAAGAAACAGTGACTCATTGAGATGCAACAATGCAGCTGGACAAATTGATGGCCTATTTAGAATTCCAGACTGAAACCACACCGTCAGAACTGATGTTAGCAAAACGTCTTCGTGATCGCGCTGTGCGCAAACGCTATACATATGTAAAACAGAAAAAGCTCACACATTATTTTAGTGCATAAATCATCATCATCATCATCATCATCTGTTTACCCTCCAGGTTCGGTTTTTCCCTCGGACTTAGCGAGGGATCCCACCTCTACCGCCTCAAGGGCAGTGTCCTGGAGCTTCAGACTCTTGGTCGGGGATACAACTGGGGAGTATGAGCAGTACCTCGCCCAGGCGGCCTCACCTGCTATGCTGAACAGGGGCCTTGTGGAGGGATGGGAAGATTGGATGGGACAGGCAAGGAAGGGGGAAGGAAGCGGCCGTGGCCTTAAGTTAGGTACCATACCGGCATTCGCCTGGAGGAGAAGTGGGAAACCACGGAAAACCACTTCCAGGATGGCTGAGGTGGGAATCGAACCCACCTCTACTCAGTTGACCTCCCGAGGCTGAGTGGACCCCGTTCCAGCCCTCGTACCACTTTTCAAATTTCGTGGCAGAGCCGGGAATCGAACCCGGGCCTCCGGGGGTGGCAGCTAATCACGCTAACCACTACACCACAGAGGCGGACTAGTGCATAAATCAAGAGTCGTAAATGTAAGAGAAGTGTTCTTGTATATTCTTTTGTACAATTGAAAAAAGGTATTATTGTAAAACTTATGTTAATATATCATATAACATGTACTGTATTTGTTTTTTACTTTTTTCGGATTATCCGCATTTTTGATAATCCGGATCAGTTCCGGTCCCACTTAATCCGGATAAACGAGGTTCTTTTGTATATTACATTTCAGATTATCTATTTCATTTTCTTTGACCAATTTTTCTCAATCTTCTCAAGATTCTCCAGCCCGTTATGGACAATATCTTCATGTCAACCCTCAGGAAGGACGACAAGGTTATCCTTGTACGAGGTCTTCACCAGGAAGTGCTACAACAACTGTGCGTATGCAGGAAGTATGAAGTACTGCTTTGTTCTATATAATTAGCGCTGTTTCTTTTTCAAGTGACACGACCTTCCGTAACAATACAGACGACACTGCTATTGAGATAGCGTCGACCTCTGATGAGGATCTGACCCTGGCTATAGTGCGTACCTTGCGATAGATGAGAGTACTTTTCCGTGCTCCCACATAACCATGAGTAATGATTTAAGTACCACCATGATTTATCAGTAGTGATAACCTTCAGTGGTTTTGGGGAAAAAGGACAGGAAGTCCTCATTTCGTCTACGCATTAAATCATTACAGAGAATCTGAGGAATAATGTTCTAAAAACATTTCAACATTTTAGGCCTTTTCATTCGTGAAATTACCAGCGTTTCGATCCAGTGTAGCAGTGGGTTCATCAGTTGGATTGCTACGCCTTTCCACCTACTAAAACGTTCTCATTTCTCCCCTGAAGGGGGAGGCGGGCCTCTAGGCGGTGACGTCGTCTGTCCAGCCAGGAGAATATTTAAATCTACTCACACGAGGCAGACTTATTTGAGCACTTTCAAATACCACTGGACTGATCCTGGATCGAACCGGCAAGGCATGTTCTCCAAAGACTAGCACTGTACCATTTGAAGCACTCAGCCCAGCTCCGGATGGAGAGGATACGACTGAAATGAAACGGATAATATATTCCACACAACTGTCAAATGATAGATTTTAGCTCCCAATAACTAACTACTTTCACGGCTTTTGGAGAGGCTGAGATACCGGAATTTTGACCCACAGGAGTTTTCCTAAGTGCTAGAAAATATGCTGACACGAGGCTGATGTATTTCAGTACCTTTAAATACCACCGGACTGAACCGGGATCGAACTTGACCTCAGAAGGATAGCGCACTACTGCCTGAGCTACTCAGGACGGCATTCCAATATAGATCTACTGTTGAAATTTACCCATGAGTACAGCCATTATAACTTTGTCGGACACACTATATAAGCGGGTTTCTAGACTGAAACAGTTATTTGAATCAAGAACAATACTTAAGATCATATTCCATTTTGTCACGACGTATAATTTCATTAAAAACCAGTAAAAATCAAAGCAAAGTCACTTCCGTACAGGCCATGAAGGCCCTTGGAGGAGTGGAAGGTAAAAGCTTCCACCATTGTTAACCTCAGCACGTGATGGGGTAGAGTGGTTAGCTCTACGCCCGGTCACCTTTGCCCCCAGGAATTAACCTCGTACTCATTTTTGGTGTAGGCTGAGTGAACCTCAGGGCCATATGCACCTCCGAAAGTGGAAATCTCGTTTCTTAAATTTTACGACTTCCTGACGGGGATTCGAACTCACGTCCTTCCAGGCAAACCGAGCACGCCTTTACTGCCTCGGCCAGGCAGTGCCTTTAAAAACCAGTACCTTACAGTACAAACGGTGAGGATTCCATCCCCTGAGTTGAGAGGCAGAAGGGAAAGAAATAATAAATGCACCGAGTTGGCGATCTTTGATACAAATATGACGGCTGACCCAACGTATTTTCGTAAAAAAAGAAATTGCTCTCTCATGAGTAACTTTTTGTACAATTCCAAATGATCGAGGCAAACTATTATTAACCCGGGGCCGATGACCTATATGTTATGCCCCTTTAAACAACAAGCATTAACACCATCAAGTATTAACCCAATTATCCACAAACGTTGCACAAATATCCTCCAATCATCTGAATCTTATCTTTTGCTTTTAAAACCGGGTTTCGCTCAAACTGTAGAGCGATGGGATGCCGTTCTAAAACTACGTTTTGTAAGTTCGATCCCGGTTCAGTTCGGTGGTATTTGAAGATAATTTAATGCATAAGCCGCGTGTTGATTTGAACCTTCAAGCTTTTCAAAAAAATCTGCGATTATTATGTTGTTAATAATTTTTAGAAACATCTTACGAATGGTTGGAAGTTTCAGGAATTCATTGAGTGAACTATTGGAATACAAAGTCTTTAAGATGATACTTTTTTTTCTACAACCTGATGGGGTCGGGAGTACGAACTATGTCACACATGTTAAATTGGCCCTCTTTTACGTCCAGAATCCCTTCCTGTGTGTGTGTGTGTGTGTGTGTGTGTGTGTTTTAGGAGGATTCTGCTAAGATAAACACCCAGTTCCCAGTAGAAAAATTAACCATAATCATTAAAATCTCCGACCCGGCTAGAAATCTATCACGGGATTTTCTGAACCAAATGACACGGTGCTGACCATTTAGACGAGAAGTCGGACTGTAAATAATTAATCTAATACTATAACATATTTATTTAACCTTCCTAAGCTTCAGCCAAGTTTCAGTCAAGAAGAGGAAATAAAATAAATGTTCCTGGAGCATTTCGAAACAAAAGATCAGTTTCCGAAACAAACAAGTAATAATTCCGTAAACATTTCTTTCTTTCTTTCTTTTTTTCTTTCTTTCTTAATCTGCTTATCCTCCAGGGTTGGCGTTTCCCTCGGACTCAGCGAGGGATCCCACCTCTACCGCCTCAAGGGCAGTGTCCTGGAGCTTCAGACTCTGGGTCTGGGGACACAACTGGGGAGAATGACCAGTACCTCACCCAGGCGGCCTCACCTGCTATGCTGAACAAGGGCCTTGGTGGGGGATGGGAAGATTGGAAGGGGTGGACAAGGAAGAAGGAAGGAAGCGGCTGTGGCCTTAAGTTCGGTACCATACCGGCATTTGCCTGGTGGAGAAGTGGGAAACCACGGAAAACCACTTCCAGGATGGCTGAGGTGGGAAATCGAACCCACCTCTACTCATTTGACCTCCCGAGGCTGAGTGGACTCCGTTCCAGCCCTCGTACCACGTTTCAAATTTCGTGGCAGAGCCGGGAATCGAACCCGGGCCTCCGAGGGTGGCAGCTAACCACACTAACCACTACACCACAGAGGCAGACCCGTAAACATTTACTGAATTTAAATCTGATGATTACATTTTTTAATTTGGTATATATCACCTGTCTCATAAAATTTCGTATAAACAAGGTTAAAATAAACAAATGTGGACAATTCAGTAGCACCAGAGAGAGCGTTGATCGTTCAGCAGCGACCGCAATCGCTTGCCAAGCATCACTCTGCACAGTGCTTGATGGGCGATGTTGGGGAGGTGGGGGGAGGGTGTCTGACACTATCTTTTGTTGTTGCCAGAGAAGCCCCAAAAGTAAAATGTCTGAAAACCACTGCCCAAGAGGAGAGGGGTATTCTTTAAGTACGTTGTGAATGTACAATACAGTTGGCTCGGAGATGTCCATATTACTGGCCATCAGATGTAGTGAGAGATCATCTTGATAATTTCTCCATTTTCTTGATTAATGCTCCATTTCATTAAACGTAAAAGGGCGTATAGTCCCCGACCAGAACACACCCATAAATCAGCACTAAATTTACCTCGGTCGTGAGTGCTTCGGTAATGAAAGATACCATGAAGTGTCCGGGTTCATTCTGGTCCATCATCTGAATTTAAGCCCCCTCCTCCCGCCGGGAGAAGTAGAGTTTTGTTAATTTTTGCTGGTACCGGTGCGTTAAAACGCTCCTCACCCAGCTATTTAGTGAAATATAGTATTAGGGAAATATATAATTGAGTGATTGTCTTAATGAGTATTTGATAGTTATTAGAGAAGAGTAATTTTTAGTGAGTGAATTTACGGTCATTGGTCACCCATCCAAGGGGTGATCACGCCCAATGCTGCTTAACTGTGGCTTAGTGAGTTTTCTACAAGTGAAGAGTTTTAGTGGTAGTTGAAGAGGACACGTATGATTATTCACTTAGTATATGGATGACGCAGTAATTAATGTTTCAGATACGCGGTCGTGTTGGATGGTCACCCATCCAGACACTAACCACACCCGCAATTTACCTTTGGTGAGGTAACGGGCATTTATCTGTTAATTGTGCAGTGACTACACATTCAGTAAACTGTTGCGTTATACATTTAATGTCAGTGTGCGGTGTTAATTTTGAAAAACAACATTAGTAATTGCAGCATTTGTGGAAGTGCACCCGCCACGGGGTCCGGTTTCTGGTGTTTCTGGTGTGAGAAGAGTGAGGTATATGGGCTAAGAAGGCATATTATTGGGGAAGGAAGTGAGCTTGAGTGTGAGACTTGGATTTGTTGTGCTGGAATAATTCTTGGTGGGGTGAAAGTGGTACTTGGTGTACAGGGTCTCGGCTACTCGGTCCACCGAGGTGGCCCTGTACAGGGTTTGAGGGTTATTATGAGAGTTGTTTGAAGGGGAGGGTAATGGGGTCGGGACTAGGAGGGCATGATCGCCCGGGGGCGGGGAGGCCCACTGGAGACGCGATCCCCCCGCGTACGATCCGGAAAAGCACGCACCTCCGGGCACGCTTGCGGCGTTCCCACGCCAAAACAGCAGACCACCCACACCCGGGGAACCATGTAATTCATGACGGTCGTGGAGGAAGGTATTTAGTGATTTGTGGTATTAGTGAGGGTTCTCCACGGGAGCCGTGAGGGGAATAGAGGTCGCAGGTACGTGGGTGTTTCCCCTTGAATTCTAGGGAGAGAGTATCCACGTTCGCCGGGCAAGCCGTTAGATGGGTACCTGGGAGGAAGTAGGAAACGGAGGGGTGCGTTTGAAACACCAGAAGGGGTCAAACGCACTTGGGGGAACGGCCTAAGTGGCAACACGTTGCCTGAGTCGTGACAGGGGTAGTGTTTTGAGTGGTTAACGCCACTGACAAGTCACGAACACAGGACACCGTGCCGCCCTGAAAAATTGCTTTCCAGCACTGGGAGTGCTGGCACCTTGATGGTTGTCTACCAATTGAGTTGTCGATAGGCTCAGATTTAGTTGTCCCCATACTGCTATTTCTTGGCTTGTTGGGACGTGGTAGCATTATAGAGCCTTGGTGTGAGCTTCTTGACTGGATTCTTGTTGCTAGTAGCCGGTAAATGTTGATTTGTCATCTGGTCGGTGAGGTGAGCTCTGATTGGTTGACGTGGTGTGCCGGGGCCAGCGTACTTGGTTGCTGGGCCGGCCATCTTGTCTTGAGTCTTGGCCGGGGGGGGGGGGGGCTACCACTCTTGGCTGCTAGCCCTGCTGGTCTGGGTTCATTCTGGCGCGCCCTGGTCATCCGTATGTTCCACCTATCTCCGAAGAGATAGATGGTTTGTAACGTGCCGATACCGGTGCGCTATTCCGCGCTCCTCTGTCGGACTGTTGTGTGTGTTGGTTGTCAGTTGTGTGAATTCGTGTGTTGATTTAGCAGTTTGCTGATTTTTAAAGTTTGTGTACTCGTGGTCACCCATCCAGTGGGTGACCACGCCCGATGTTGCTTTGACAGTTTGTGTGTATTGTGTACTGTATTGTATTTTATTGTGGATGTGGGCATTGGTAGTGTGTATGTGTGTGTGTGTGGGGTCGTGTGTGTGTGTGTGTTTGCCCAAGGGTTCGCTACATTCCGTGTCAGGTTGACACAGCCTTACGTGTGTGTCGGCTGTGGTAGCTCTGGAGTGTCCAGGAGCTAGCCACGCCCTGTTGCGTTTGGGAGTTTGCAGTGGGTGTTTACCGACATCGTAAAGCAGTGACTCACACGTTACTAGCTGACGCTTGTCATGTGTGAGTGTGCGGTGTTAAATTTAGAAGTAAACAGCATAAGAAATGCGGCAGTTCGTAGCAGTTCGTAGTAGTGCACCCGCCTCGGTTTCCGAGTGTTCCAGTGTTTGTTAGAGAACAGGTTGGATTACTATACACCGCTAGCGTAGCTCAGGCTGCAAGCGAGATGGGCACTCTCTCCCATGTACTAGCGGAAAAGTTGAAGTAGTACTCTATTTCTAATGCTGGTCATCCAAATAAAAGTTATAAAACAGATACAAATTCAACATCGAGGTATTAAAATAAAAATCCTCAGCCTGTTTCCAGTCATTCGACCGGGTCAGGAATGGAATGAATGAAGTCCCCATCTAGCGGCGAGTATAGGAATTGTGCCGGCTGCCGAAGCCTGTCGCACTCCTCTGGGGCAATGATTAATGACTGACACATGAAATGAAATTGGATAGTGCCGCTGTAATGAAACATGACAGGGAAAACAAGAGTACCCGGAAAAAAACCTGTTCCGCCTCCGTCTTGTCCAGCAAGAAACCTCACATGGACTGACCGGGATTTGAATCACGCAACTCAGCGGTGAGAGGCCGGCTCGCTGCCACCTGAGCCATGAAGCTCCGCACAGTTTCACCATAATACAAGTAATATGATTTTCACATTCACAGTCACATATAGATGATTAACAATATTTAATTTAAAATATTGAAGCATACAGTAAGAATAAAGAATGAGATATTAGGTTCCGCTGTCCAAGAAGTTTAGGAACGGCTTTATAATTGCACAGAATCTTGTATCTTGTTTTCGTGGTTTCCTTCTAATAAATAATAATGTTATTTGCTTTACGTCCCACTAACTACTTTTTAAGGTCTTCGGAGACGCCGAGGTGCCGGAATTTAGTCCCGCAGGAGTTCTTTTACGTGCCAGTAAATCTACCGACACGGGGCTGTCGTATTTGAGCACCTTCAAATACCACCGGACTAAGCCAGGATCGAACCTGCCAAGTTGGGGTTAGAAGGCCAGCGCCTTAACCGTCTGAGCCACTCAGCCCGGCGGTTTCCTTCTAAGTGAGGTATTTGAAGTCTGATTGTGTATGTCTTTTAACGTTTTGTATAATAAGGGACGTTCGCAAATATCCTGTAGATATTGATATTTGTTCAAGAAGGAACCTTCACTAGTGGCTTACAGATATGTATATAATATTGAATAACACGGGAAGCTAAGCTTTTGACGTAGCACTAACTGACCAACAAATCAGATTGCTCCTGTTCCAATATTATAATTTTACCATCAGGACCAGTGGGTCAGTTGTAATAAAATTTATACACATACAACAAGGAGCATTCAATTAATACTGGCTGTATTACTCTCAAGACTTCATTTCAAAATATTACATATTCAGATTTTTGTCCCCTTCAAAATACTCTCCACGCAACGCTAAACACTCGTCCCACCACCTTTGCTATTCCTGGAAATCATGCGGGGAACCATTCTTTGACAAGTGTTTCAAAAGCACCTTTCACTGCCTTGATTTCACTGTCGAAGCCACGCCCTTTTAGGTCTTTATTGCCATCTGGTGGAGAAATATGAACACGGGCTAGGTCAGGGCTGTAAGGCAGATGGGGGTATTGTGGAGGTACCTTTTCCTGTCAGAAACTCAGTAACTGTAGTAGCGACATGAGGTCTAGCGTTATCGTGATTAAGCTTCCACCGCCAAACAAAGTTCCTTCTTTTTCAGGGGATTCTTCATCAATTGGCGCAGAACGTTCTTGTAGTATGCTGCGCTGACTACAATGTGTCTTATAACCGTGTGGGTGTACAACATTCCCTGATAACCCAAGAAAGTGTTGATCATGGCTTCATTTGCTGACTTCTGTACCTCGTATACATGCCTTTCATAGGGCTGGTTCGCTACGTTCCATCCACTCACTGTTTCCCAGCTTGGTCGCAGGATCATAACAATAAACCCGCGTTTCAACTGCCACCAATCATCACCATCATCATCAATGCAGTGTTTCCAGTAGAGGCAACACCAACGCGAGTCTGTTTCTGCACAGGAGTAAGCATTCGCGGTATCATCGCGCATGTGCAAATGCTGATTTAGAAGTTCGCGACTACTCCCAACTACAATAATTTTCCAAGGGTATGTGCAGGATGACTAACAATCAGTACGAATAATGATAGCCCCATTGTTGATGGTTGTCTCCATTAAGGCAGTGACACACGCTCCTTCACTTCCCTGCAGTTCAGTACTTGCCCAGCCATCATTGAATGTCATCGAAAACAAGCTCGATGACGTTACGTTACAGTGTCCCTACACGCTCTCTTCAACTATCCGAAAAGCGAACACAAAACTTAATTGCCTAACGTTGCTCACGGAAACCAGCCATGGTGGATATTTACAGGCGACTAATGGTTTCCGTTAACTTTGTCAATAAACACGATTAACCAACATGAACATTTTTGACTGTTAATAAACAAAATAGCGTATTAGTAAACTTTTCGTGCATGTTGATAAACAAAATATCTTTAACTTTTTGAATTTAAATTTTCATTTACTTTTCGTGCTTTCGTAGACATTTCCGTTCGCATATGCGTAAGGACGCAATTACAGCACGCAAATTCGTAGCGCGGAATACGATGCGTTCTTATTTCTTCTAAAATTTGGCTATCAAATCTCAAGCGAAATTTCTAATATACAGTATTTTTAAAATTCTCTATGATATTGCTTCAGCTGTGTTTTAATGCTCTCCTCGCTGAATAACCTAACCTTCCATAATCACTTGTATATTACCGTACCAAAATAATACTATCCCAACTAGGTTAAATGAAGATTTGTCTTTATTTCGTACCTTTACAAGTTCCTTGAGATTGTTGTATAAAGCTTCAAACACCTCAGGCAAAATAAGTGCTTTGTTACTCTAGACAAATATATAAGCGAAATGTACGAGTCACCAGTTGCTAGGAATCATAAAAGTTATACCTAGCCTGTGCTTAGTGGAGCCGGCTTTCCGATAATCTGTATCATTTCTCGCAATTTCAGGTCCAATTACAATCAACAAGAAATGAAAGTCATGTGAGGGCATTTTCAAGAAAGTTTTGAAAGCCTGCTGCATCAAGAATTAAAAGTTCTGACAAGTGTTCTCTCCAAACGACTCTCCAGTATTTTTCTTTGCCACACTCTGCGTCTTTCTTCTTCTTTCTGAACCTACGCACCGTAACCTCACGAACAGCTTTTCTGTTGTTGTTTTGTTAACATTGTTTATTAACTTTGGTGTGGACAAGCCATAATTTGTTTTTAATGGCTGTCTTGACTGAGCTATTATTGCGAAACTGCGTGGGGTGGATATTAAAGTGTTTACATTAGTTTCTCTCTACGCCGCTAGAGCGCGTAAACATTTGAATTAATATTAATACACGAGATAACCTTTTTAGTGCGAGATTTAAAATTAGGTACACGCGGAGAATAATGCTGTTGTTTGAGTCATCAGTTCATAGACTGGTTTGATGCAGCAATCCCTGTCACCCTACCTTGTGCTAATCTTTTCATTTCCACGTACCTACTACATCCTACATCTGCTCTAATCTGCTCGTCATATTCATAACTTGACCTACCCCAACCGTTATTACCGCCTATATTTCCCTCAAAAACCCACTGAACAAGTCTTGAGTGTCTTAAAGATGTGCAAATCGATCTCCTATCACCAATTCGGTTCAGTGTGTCTCCAATTCTGATTTGATTTAACCATGTCACCTTCAGCATTCTTCTGTAACACCACATCTCAAAATTTTCTATTCTCTTTCTTTCTGAATTAGTTATCGTCCTTGCTTCAATTCCATACAATGCCACGCTCCATACGAACGTCTTCAAAAACATCTTTCTAATTCCTATATCAATGTTCGAAGTGAGCTAATTTATTTTCTTAAGAAAGGCCTTGCTTGCTTGTGCTAGTCTGCATTTTATGTTCTCCTTACTTATGTCATCGTTAGTTATTTTACTATACAAGTAATAATATAACCTACTTCCTTTAATATTTCATTTCTCAATCTAATATTTCCTCCATCACCTGACTTCATTCGACTGCTCTCCATTACTTTTCTTTTCGACTTATTTCATCTTGTACACCTTCCCCAAAATATCTACCCATGCAATTTCTTCAGATCTTCTGGAGTCATAGATAAAACATCAGTATCATCGGCTAATCTCAGGGTTTTGATTTCCTCTCCTTGTATTGTGATTCTCTTTCCAAATTACTCTTTGATTTCCTTTACAACCTGTTTAATATAAACAATGAAGGGGAGGGACGAACAAACTGTAGGTTTGCCTCGCTCCTTTCTGTATTGCTGCTTCTTTCTTTCCAAGCCCCCGATTGTTACCAGTGCATACTGATTTTTATACAGATTGTAGATAATTACTCGTTCTCCATACCTGATTTCGATAACCTACAGAATCTCAAATAACATGGTCCATTCAACATTATCAAATTCCTTTTCTAGACCTACGGACGCCATGTACGTCATTTTGCAAGCCTGAGATACTAAAGAAATGGTGCGGTAGTTTTCACACTTTTCAACACCGACTTTATTGGGAATAGATATAACAACATTCTGACGAAAATCGGATGGCACTGCTCCTGTATCCTACATTTTACACACTAAATTGAGTAACCTCGCCATGCTAGTTTCTCCTAAGGCAGTCAGTAATTCAGAGGGAATGTCATCAATTCAAGGTATCCTGTTTCTACGTAGTGTTTCTATGTAGATCTCTCAAAGCTCTATCGAATTCTGGCCTCAAAATTGTGTCTCCTATGTCATCAGCATCAAAAGCCTGTTCTTGTTCTTGTTCCAGAATCATAAACATAAAATGAGTCGATTTTCCTGTTCTTTTGTTTTATAGCTGTATTCTTATAAACGGTACTCCCGTCAGGCACCAACTTATCCCTCTCATTCACACTTTTCCGGGCTGAGTGGCTCAGATGGTTGAGGTGCTGGCCTTCTGACCCCAACTTGGCAGGTTCGATCCTGGCTCAGTCCGGTGGTATTTGAAGGTGCTCAAATACGTCGGTAGATTTACTGGCATGTAAAGGAACTCCTGCGGAACTAAATTTCGGCACTTCGGCGTTTCCGAAAACCGTAAAAGAGTAGTTGATGAGACGTAAAGCAAATAACATTATTGTTATTACCATTGACACTTCACAAAACATTGCAGTCCTTACCGTTATATTTTTCCTTATTTTTAGAAATTTTACTAGTATTCTGTCCTTATTGTGTGCCTTTTAATGTCTTCCACTCCTTGGACTACCTTCTTACACGGTCACATATCATTCATTGATTCAATTATTTCCGTTCGGTACTCCATTCTTTCGTCATCCAGTAGTTTCTTCCCCCCATCCCCCAGCTAACCTACAGTTTGATGTTTTATTTGGTGCCGATACGCTATCCTTAGTATTACGGGATTTCCGTGGCTCACGAAGGAATAGGAAGGGCCTGGGTTGAATGGCTGGACAGTGGATTTCTTAGAGCAACTTTTAGTTTCATAAATTTGGAAATTTTATTTCTTTCCTTTCTTAAAATTCACAGAGAGAAATAATAAAGAACAGTTGAAAATATTAACAACGAGCACGTCAGCTCCAAAAATGCCTTGGACTTAGAAGTCCTAAACCATATACAAAATAAGTTGGGAGAAACTCCCAGTCGTTAAATTACGTATGCAAGAGCATAATCGCTTCTGACAGGTACAATATTATGAAGGAGCATAATTGCTACGACCAGGTACAATATTATGGAGGAACATAATTGCTACGAACAGGTACAATATTATGAAGGAGCATAATTGCTACGAACAGGTACAATATTATGAAGGAGCATAATTGCTACGAACAGGTACAATATTAGAGGAGTCTCAACTCCAAGATTCAAGAGGTTAGACTCAAATAGGCAATCGGTTGCTTTTTACACTCTTAATTACGCTCGGCAACATCTAAGGTAACTCCACTTCAAAGTGTTCGTACACGTTTGCCCCATGGTCTGCTTAACAATTACAAGGTCCACAATAAGTTTAAGTACTGTTTTTGCTATTTTGCTTTACGTCGCATCGACACAGATATGTCTTATGGCGACGATGGGATAGGAAAGGTCTAGGAAGTGGAAGGAAGCGGCCGTGGCCTTCCTTAAGGTACAGCCCCGGCATTTGCCTGGTGTGAAAATGGGAAACCACGGAAAACCATCTTCAAGGCTGCCAACAGTGGGATTCGAACCCACTATCTCCCGAATGCAAGCTCACGGCTGCACGGCCCTAACCGCACGACCAATTTGCCCGGTTGGAAAAGACGAGAACCTAAGTGGGCTTAAGGCCCAATGACACAGAGACTAATCTCATACTAAAAAGGGGTGACAAAAGGGAGAGGGAAATTTAAAGCCGAGATAAGATTTTCAAAATTTAGAGGTTGAAAACTTTAGTCACTCAGCTCAAAAGATGAAGGAGAGACAACTGAGTGTCACCACTTGTGCTCCCTTACATTTAAAATTTTCCCAGTATGGAATAGAAATAGAGTTCGTAGACTGCGCAGGTCTTATATTTCAACCCCAAAAAGAAAATATTACATGTTAGATGTTAAGAATACCGCTGAAACCTTCCTCTCCAATTACCCGCAGGAACGATCACAAGTTTAGGTAAATTCTGCCATTACCTTGTTGTGCTGGATCTTCTTCAAGCTGGTCGCTCCCTGCCCGCCTCCCCCCCCCCCCCCCCCAACAGCCCTCTCTGACCGCCGTCAAGTCAAACTCTCAAGAACTGGAGCAATTCAGACAAGACGGCCCTATAGTGCTCTCCTTAAAGAGTTCCGTAGGGAAAAGTTCCAGACTAAATTAAAATACTAAGCCCTTATAGGCTGAATTGCCGTACAACCTCGGGTTTGACCGGCTAGGAAACATAGTTACAAGCATATGATAGGCAGATTGCAATAGAGGAGGATCCAGCTGAAGTGTTGACAACTTCGGAACATTAAAAAAAATCCTCGGAAAAAAATTACCAATAACAATTTCTTCAGCAATCAGTTTGTGTCTAGTCATTAGATGTCGCTAGCAAATAGTTGGCAGAGTCATCTAACCTTCGAAGAAGAACGTTTTTGAAAGTTTTTTGAAAGTTCATGTCCATTGGCATAATTGGCCATAGAGAAGGCGCGTAGTTTCAGTAGCCGGAGAAGGTTTATCCCTGGTACAGCCCTCCGCCCCCTAACGTGGAGTGAACAGTTTTGAAATCTTGAAGTGCAATAGGATTTGGAAACAATGAGATTTAGAAATACATTGGCAATGTTGAGTATATCTTCGTTAAGAGTCATTTTTTGTATGTTTGGTTTGGTTTCCTGAAGAAGAGTTGTGATGGTTACGGCACCGAAGTAGTCCAAATCCGGACGGCAGTGCCTAGGGTTGATGGCAGGTGCGGCCGCAGTGGGCAATGTCCGGACCCCTTGGGTAGCCTGAGATACAATCCTCCCAATACAGTGAGTGTTCAAGGCCAAGAGACCAAGACCAAAGAGCAAGGGCCCGCCCAAGGATTGAGTGAGAGTTTGAGTTCTGTTTCCCAGCATCTTCCCACGATGACAGGTCCAAAGAAGGTAGGAGATGTGTGAATCGACCTTTACTCGGAGCAAGGCGGGCACGAACCCCGCGCCGGCATCTCTCCCAGGTTGACTGCCCGTAGGCTCAGGTGTCATGTTGGGTGCACCAAGTAAAATTGGCAGCGATGTGGAAATAAGGAAGGTGCGGGCTTCAAGACCGAAGGCTGACTACCAGTGACGAGCAAGGAGAGCCATAACGCAGTGAGCGAAAACCGAGTCGTTGTAATGCTGAACATTTATTACAATAATGAGTGCGCACAAATGAAATCCGTATTCATTGGGGGACCTGCCCTCCAACAATTCAAATATTACAACTCTCAATTCTCAATTCTTAACAAACTCCTTTTAGTGACAACATGTTAAATTAAAAGAGACCAGATTAACTTTTACAGAAGCAAACCCTCTTACTATTTACTGAGGCTCTTAGCCTCTATTAACAAGAGAACAAACACGTTACATTCTCAATATAAGGCAACTCCCTCCCTAAGCTTAACGTTGGTTGGTAAGCTTTCCTACCTCCACGCTCGCGGCTAGATGACCAAGCTGCTTGCTCGCTCCAAGCGAACTGAATGAAGTTTTCTGCGAGCACCGTGCCATCCCTCGGCAGAGGCGAGGAGGGGCAAGGTGGAGAGAGAACACGACAAGTGCGCAGGACGGAGGAAGGCTTGCCAACACAATTTGGAGGGTGCCACCAGGGCGGAAATAATTTCGCATTTCCCTGGGGCCATAAGGGAACGGGACAACATTTGTACTTTAATAAGATAGGAAGAAAAACACACATGTTACAAGGATATAATATATGCAGATCGATCTGTATGAATTGTAAATTTAAAAGTTCATGATGAAGGAGAGTTCCTCTTGGTACAGACCTCCCTCCCTAAGTTTCCAACCAGGTTGGAAAACTCTTTCTTCTTTTACTTTAGACATCACAAGAGCTCTTGATAAAAGGTTCTTTTTTCCAAACAAATAAATATCAGTTTGCTTAAGCAATTAAAAACACTCGGAGAAAGAGTCTTTGCTAAGGATACACCAACAACTGGCCTAACATTTCATTAGGTAAACACCTTTTAGCTTGGCGAAAGGCAATAAAAGCCAGTCCGTGAGAATCCATATTTCAAGATGCACATCTCAAAGATTAGAATAAGTTGAAGCAGAATCGCCGGGCGAGCTACCGGCTTGCAAGTCCAAGTGACGACGAAGCTGGCATGGCTCAAAATGAATGACGAATGCCGAACACGCGGCAACCAGGCACACCAAGATGCAATAAGCCAGATGGATGATGCGTGCCACAACTGGCGGCGAATGCTAGCCAGCGCAAAACATACAACATGCAGAAAAACGGCCCGGAAGGACGGCCGATGGAGTCAGCGCATGCTAAAACACGCCCACATGAGGGGCCCTTCTCACGGAGCGACGGCGAAGATGGAACCTCCATAATGCTGAAACATACAAGTTTAAGGCCAGCAGTTTTGTCTTCACAAGAGCCGATAAGATGTAAGAGTGAAGGTGGAGAAAGACAATCCCGGGTCAGCGCGCCGGGCGTGGAGGTAGGAGGCTAGGTAGGGCTGCAGGAGGGCTCGCATACCAAATTTAAAAACTCTTACAGACTAAGTAAAATACAACTCCCCATAAAATACAGAAGTTAGCAAAACAACAGGGGAACAAACCCCGCAAACATGAACACCACAGACGTATCGGTTCTCGCCAACCAATTAAAGCAAAAACTTCATTGAGCAGATTGAAGCTGAGAAAGATGAACACGAAAAACTCCCTCGGTCACGGGGTCTCTCACCAACAGGGTGACCGGGGTAAGAAAATCAATAATCCTGAAAGGACCACGGAACCTGGGTGCCAACTTCCCAGAGGGAACAAAATTCTTAATGAATACCTCATCCCCGACAGCCAGGCTGGTAGGCTGACGCCCCTTATCGTAGCGCTCCTTCTTCCTCTGGTAGGAGACCTGAAGATTCTCTTTAGCTTTCTTCCAGTTCGCGCGAATATTAAGAGGATCCACCCTCTCAGGCAACAAATCATCAATATGCCACAAATTAGAAAGCGGCGAGTTCGGAAGAAACGAAAACATGAGAGAGAAAGGGGAAAACTGGTGCGCCTCATGCACCGCAGTATTAAAAGCATAAGCCAGCCACGGCAAGGTGGTGTCCCACCTCTGAACATCGTGGTGATGAAAAGCAATGAGGGCCGAGCGTAAATTCCTATTAACTCTCTCCGCGTACGAAGGCTGGGGGTAGTAAGGGGAAGTCGTGACGTGAGTAATCGACAGGCTAAAACAGAAGTTCTTAAATAGATTAGATGTAAAGGCTTTGGCATTGTCTGAAACCAAATACTGACTAGGATCAAATGATGAAAATATGGTTTTTAAACATCTAATGGTTGTTTCAGCGTTGGCCATCCTCGTCGGAAATAACCATGTAAAACGAGTGAAGCCATCCACGCAGACCAAAATAAATCTATTTGATTCAGTTTTCGATCTCGGGAGAGGTCCTACGAAATCGATATATAGACGTTGCATAGGACGGGTAGCTTGGGTAGAGGATAACAACCCAACCCGAGAATTAACACATGGCTTACTAATCCTGCAAATCTTACAAGCCTTGACAAGTTCACGAACGTCTCCGTCCATTCCCTTCCAGATGAAATTTTCCCTGACCTTCTCCCTTGTTTTAAATACTCCCTGATGACCTGCGAGGGGAGTTTCATGAAAATACTTAAAGATCATAGGGACCAACACAGATGGAATTACAATTTTCATCTTACGATCATGACGGGAGGGGCAACAAAGAACCCCGTTCCTCAATACATACGGATCGACAATTTTCCCATCCTTCAAGTCTTGGACGATAGGAGCCAAGAGCGGATCTTCCAATTGAAATTTACCTATATCGTGATACAAGAGAGGGGAATCAGATAAAATCGCTCCAGCCAAGGATATTGCTAGAGAGGACTCAGAAGGACCTGGTTCGTCATCAAGAATAGGTTGTTCAAAAAACATCCTGCTGAGAGTATCCGCTACAACGTTCTCAGAGCCCCGAATATGACGGACGTTGAATTGAAAGGCGGAAATTCTAATGGCCCAACGAGCCAAGCGACCAGTTTTCCGTGGTTTCCCAAGCACCCAACTTAACGCCTGGTTGTCAGTTTCAAGCTCAAACTTAACATGCTCTAGGTACACACGAAAGCGTTCTAGAGCAAAAAGAACAGCCAAGCCTTCAAGCTCGTACACGGAGTACATAGCTTCTAAAGGGGTAAGAGCCCGTGAAGCATAAGCAATGGGGCGTCTCCCTAACTCAGATTCCTGGAGCAAAACGGCTGCGACAGCTGACGAAGAAGCGTCGGTTTGCACTATGAAGACCTTAGTGAAATCCGGCATAGCTAACACCGGAGCGGTAGAAATGGCCAGCTTGAGATCGTCAAAAGCAGCCTGCTGAGAAGCTCCCCACTGAAACCTTACTCCCTTACGCCGGAGTGCATTAAGAGGGGCCGCACGACTGGCAAAATTCGGGACGAATTTTCGGAAGAAGTTAACCATTCCGACAAAGCGGGACACACCTTTCACATCCTGCGGGGGAGGAAAATCCTGAATGGCCTGAGTGCGGGAGTGATCGACCGAGACACCGTTAGAGGATACAATATGCCCCAAAAAGGACATCTGAGGTTTGGCGAACGAGACCTTAGACAATTTGACTGTCAAGCCAGCCTTCCTCAGGCGTGACAATACTTCATTGAGGTGCTGGAGATGATCCTCGAACGTCTCCGAATACAAAACTACGTCATCAAGATAGTGATAAAGGAAGTCAAATTTAATGTCGGAAAACAACTGATCAAGGAGTCTCGTGAGAACGGCGGCGCCTGTCGAGATCCCAAAAGGCAGCCGGCAAAATTCATAAAGGTTCCAGTCCGTCGCGAAGGCCGTCAGATGACGAGACTCCTCCGCAAGCGGAATCTGGTAATAAGCTTGATTGAGGTCCAGGACAGTGAAGTACCTCGCCCTCTTGAACGATGAAAAACACGTATGTAAATCCGGGAGCGGGACAGACTGCAAGACCACTTTACGATTAAGAGCCCTGTAATCCAAAACAGGCCTATAACCACCCTGGGGCTTGGGCACCAGGAAAATGGGGGAAGAGTAAGCCGAAGTAGAGGGCCGGATGATCCCTTCCTCAAGCATGTTGTTAATGATCTCCTTTAATGCCTGCATCTTAGGAGGAGATAAACGGTAGGGCGGAAATCTGACAGGGACCGAATCCGTGACCTCTATTTTATACTCTAAGATATTCGTCATCCCCAATTTCTCAGTAAACACATCCGGGTAGGCCTCGCACAACTCCCTAATACGCTGCGCCTCATCCTCAGTCAAATGGCTAAGATCTGACACCACTTCGTCCTGAGGCGGCGACACCGACGACGCTGAAGCAGAATTACTAATGTGCAAAGGTATTTTATTCATTTGTGAAAACTTAAACCAACATGAACCCTCCTGAATATCTAAGACTAAACCAGAATAATCGAAAAAATTTGAACCAAGAATGATAGGATACGGTAAATTACTCGCAACATACAAGGAAAATTTCCAAGTAAAATTGGAAAGACGAATTTTACATTTTACCAGTCCCAGGACTTCAATTCTGGAAGAATTGGCTGATACAAACGAATGCGAAACCGGAGATAAACGAGGAAATTTACAGACAGCTTTATGCAAGGCAAACCATCTTTCACTAATAAACGACACCACACTACCAGAATCAAGAAGGGCCGAAACGGGCTCATTGTTTATTTCGACCTCAACCAACGGACTCAAACCTTTAATTTCCGTAGATATCTCTAAACAGCCCACAGGACAAATAGGAGATGGTTCACCAAACGAACAAGATGTTTGATTAATAACAGGGGAAGGCAAGGTGGTACCATTGTCCTGCACCACCTCCCGCTGTAGTCAAGAGCTATTTGAATGGGTGGTACAATGTCGCGCAAGATGACCTGCGACCCCGCACCGAAAGCATACAATATTACTGGTTCTGGGCGGAACCTGTACCCTAGAACCAGCACTAGCACCCTGACTGTTGTTACGAGACCGAGAGGGGCATTTATTACGCAAATGATTAGAAGCACCGCAATTATAACACTTTCTTAATAAGTTAGGCTTACGAACCACCACAGACTCCCTGTCATTAGAACCAACCGGGGGCAAGCTAGTAATACGAAGTGAGTCCGCATGGCGAACACCTTCAGCCGATACCACTATCGCTTCGAGCTCCGCAAAACTGTGAGGTTGAGCAGCAAAACAAAGACAGGAGCGGTATAACGGGGAAATGCCCTCTACGATCGTGAGAACGATCTCCTCTTCTGTATAATGTAACGCAAACACCCTAGCGTAAAATTTAACATCAGCAACATATTCTGTTAAAGGCTCGTCCGAGCGTTGAACCCTGAAATAAAATTTCAGCACTAGAGAGCTGAGAGCCCTAGCCGGAATAAAATGAGTAAGCAAATAAGCATGAAACTGCTGAAGTGACAACTGATCAGAAATAGCACTAACTATTTTATTGGAAAGCACCCCTGTAGTATACGGATAAAGAATTTGCAATATTTGAACGTGAGTTAGCCCGAACACAAGAGCATGATCCTGAAATTCCACAAAAAATCGCAAAAAAGTAACTACATCATCGGCAGAATTTACCGAATAACGGGGAACGTTTTTCAACATACTACTTAACGGGTGAGGGATACTAGAAAAGGGCAAATTCACAGAAGGCAAGATCGATTGCTGAACTGGAAGATTAGCCTGGGGGAGAATCCTAGGTAAGGGACCTTGCTGCGATTCCAGCAAGCCTTGCACACCATCCAACTCAGGATTACCAATAACCTTATTGGGTTCCTCGTCAACCCGATTAACAGAAGGAGTGACAGGTTTAGATTTAATGGAGAGTGCGGCCAACCAAGCCTCAACCTTTCCTAAAAGTTGGACTGCCTTGTCCTTCAAAGCTCCAATTTGACTTACTAGCTCCTCCTTTAATTCTAAGGAGAGTAAATCTTCCGTCCGATAAACATAATGGGTTAGACGCCCTTGTACTCGTTTTAACTGATGAAGAGACGCTACATCGTTCTCTAAAAAATCCATAACTGAGGATATTTCAGTCAAATTGGCCTGAATAAGGGACGCCACACTCGCAGCCTCGCCGTCAGAGACCTTGGGTACCACAACAATTTTATCTAAATTAGTTCGTAATAATAACTCATCCGCTTTAACTGTCCCTTTAGACTCTACATTACGAATTGACAGTTCGTATAACAACTCTTCTTTTCTAAGAGACCCAGGATATGCCACGTCTCGAGTAGCCATGGTAAAAATATCGCCGGCCACCAAGCTGAACGGGAAACACCGTAACCGAAAGAGAGAGAGACCACGCACACTCAAAATTGCCCGAAAGAACTGGTAGGAGCACAAATAAACGCTCTGCTACCAGACTGCTGCACCAAGTAAAATTGGCAGCGATGTGGAAATAAGGAAGGTGCGGGCTTCAAGACCGAAGGCTGACTACCAGTGACGAGCAAGGAGAGCCATAACGCAGTGAGCGAAAACCGAGTCGTTGTAATGCTGAACATTTATTACAATAATGAGTGCGCACAAATGAAATCCGTATTCATTGGGGGACCTGCCCTCCAACAATTCAAATATTACAACTCTCAATTCTCAATTCTTAACAAACTCCTTTTAGTGACAACATGTTAAATTAAAAGAGACCAGATTAACTTTTACAGAAGCAAACCCTCTTACTATTTACTGAGGCTCTTAGCCTCTATTAACAAGAGAACAAACACGTTACATTCTCAATATAAGGCAACTCCCTCCCTAAGCTTAACGTTGGTTGGTAAGCTTTCCTACCTCCACGCTCGCGGCTAGATGACCAAGCTGCTTGCTCGCTCCAAGCGAACTGAATGAAGTTTTCTGCGAGCACCGTGCCATCCCTCGGCAGAGGCGAGGAGGGGCAAGGTGGAGAGAGAACACGACAAGTGCGCAGGACGGAGGAAGGCTTGCCAACACAATTTGGAGGGTGCCACCAGGGCGGAAATAATTTCGCATTTCCCTGGGGCCATAAGGGAACGGGACAACATTTGTACTTTATTAAGATAGGAAGAAAAACACACATGTTACAAGGATATAATATATGCAGATCGATCTGTATGAATTGTAAATTTAAAAGTTCATGATGAAGGAGAGTTCCTCTTGGTACATTGGGCACTGTAACATCAAAGTTTTGTGGCCAGAGTAACTGTCGTACAAGGTGGTTCATATAGTACAGATCGTGGCTGGCGACATTGGAGGAGGGGCAACACGGAGTTTATGATTAAGTTTGGAGGTAGGTGTGGGTATGGCAGAATACGTAAAAATCAGAGAAGGGAAGCTTTACAACAAAGACTAAAAGTTAAATTTAGGGTACAACCTAACCATATGAATAAGTACTACTTTACATAGTCTACATAAGTTCTGATGAACACCGAAGAGCAGAAATCCTCCAAATCTCTACTTCATACTAGATAAGGGAACACGAGGTTTCCTAATAACACTTAAACTTACACTTATAAAATAACCTAAGGAAAGAAACAGAAATAATCCAACGGTTTAATAAATAAATTGGTGGCATTTAAGAAACTGGCAGGAAGACCTTCTCACAGGCTTTAATTGAGAAAGGTGAACACGAAAAATCCTTTAGTCTCCGTATTACTTACCAGAAGTCCGGTTCCATGGGTAAACGGTTAGCGTGCTGGCCTTTGGTCCAGAGAGTTCCAGGTTCGATTCCCAGTCGGGTCGGGGATTTTAACCTTAATTCCAATGGCTCGGGGGCTGGGTGTGTGTGACATATTCAGCATTAGAAATCATCCTAGGTAGGGCCCTCATCTTTACAGACATGCAGGTCGCCTAATAGGCCGTCTACTAGAAAAACACCCGCACCAGGCCTCTCTGGAGGCCATACGCCATTAAACTTACCAGAAGGGTAACAAAAGTGAGAAAATCCATGATTACAAAAGGTCCATGAAATCTGGGGGCAAGCTTGCAGGAGGGAACAAAATTTTAAACTATGACTTGATCTCCAACTTTTAAATTGGTTGGTTTCCTTCCACGGTCATACCTCGTTTTTACTCTCCTAGGAGAGACTTTAAGGTTATTCCTAGCTTTCATCGGATATTGTCGGATATTCTCTGCATCTATTGTCTCTAGTAAGAGCTCGTTGATAGTGTTTGGAACGAACTTGAACACAAGTGAACTTTGTGAGAACTTGTGGGACTCATGGACGGCCGAATTAAAAGCCAAAGGTAACCAAAGCCAACCAATGCCAACGATAATGGTCTTCGTGATGGAAGGCAATAAGTGCTGATCGAAGATTTCGATTAACCAGCTCAGCGAGAGATGGCTGGGGTAACAGGCAGAGGTAGTGACGAGTGAAATAGAGAGATCAAAACAGAACGTGCGAAATAGGTTGGAAGTAAAAGCTTTAGCGATATCGGAAACTATTTAATGGTATGGTCCAAAAGATGCAAATATTGAATTGAGGCAAGAAATAGTAGTTTGTGCTGTGGCAAGCCTATAAAGAAACAACAATGTAAAACGGGTAAAACCATCCACGCACACACTAGTATGAATTTATTGCCATTTCCTTTTCATTCAGTGAAGGGTCTCACATAATCAATATACAGTCGGTCCAAGGCGGGAGAAGCTTGATGAGATGATGATAATAGCCGACTTTGCTCGATAATGGGGACTTGCTAATGAGACAGGTTTTACATGCCTTTACCGGCTATTTAATCACCATCCATGGCCTTCCAAATGAACAGTTCCCTTATTTTCTCTCTCGTTTTGAAGACGCCCAGATGCCTCCCCTAATGGGGTCTCATGATAATATTTGAAGAATATAGGTACTAGAATGGACTGAATAACAAATTTTCATATTTTGGTCGCTGCGGGATGGAAAACATAGGACCCCATTCCTTAGCACATAAGGGACAAACTCTTCCAGGTAAACTTAGAAATACGAATTTTTCCATAGAAGAATCCTAAAATTTCTAAAGGTGAAGAGTTGACCGAAACATATTATAAACTAGAAGAAACTTATTTAGGAAATTTACAACATGTTTTTAAGTTAGAATACCATTCTTCTTATCAACAGATATGATACTTCCGGTATGTAACAGAGAGGTGACAGGTTCATTGTTTATTTCTGTTTTGAGAAATGGCAGGTATTACTTTACCCCGTGAGCCAACTTATTTATAATGTTATAAGTAAGTGGAAATTAATGCAATCCTACTTGGAGAGCGCCTCAGAGGAGAGATTTGTTCATTGCGATGTGCAGGAACCCACCATCCCGCCCTTAGAAGTACATTTACTTTTATAACCTAATTAAGGTTATTACACGCCATTTTCATTCCTGAAGTAGCTACTTGTATTCCTATTGACCAATGTAAAGTGGCACGTGATGTCCTTCCCGTGAAGAAAGTTAATCATAATCCATTACCAATCGCAGCACAATAAAAGCGCAAGTAAGCATAGGTCCAGGTATTATCCTAACCATCCGCACGGTAAGAATCTCGTCCCGCTCGTAACAATAAACAATGAGGTATCGAAGCATAGGTCCAGGTATCATCCTAACCAATCCTATCCTAACCATCCGCACGGCAAGAAACTTCGAAGCATAGCTACTAAGTACAGAGGTTGGCAGCACTGAGCACTACTGGAGAACATCCTTTCCGAGAAGGCCGTGAGCGAGTAAACAAACGACAATCGTTACGCGTTTATGAAAGTCTTGGCTCACGCGGTACAGTAATGATGAATGGCACAAATCCTTGAGCATCAGAAACAATTTTCAAACATTCTCTAGGATCTTCGAAGAAGGCCTTAGACGGTCTTTCTTCGTCAATCTGATTTAAACTGGGCTGAGCATTGAGACACTGACCGGGAAGAGGACCCAGCCGGGCCGGCCCTTACATTAACAATTTTCCCAGTAGGGAATAGAAATATTGGAAGACTGCGCAGACGGTCCTACATTTCAACCCAAAAAAGAAAAGATTACATGTTAGATATTAAGAATACTGCTGAAACCTTCCTCTCGACCTACCCGAAGGCACGATCACAAGTTTAGGTAAATTCTGCCATTACCTTGTAGCACTGTATCTTCTTCAAGCCGGTCGCTCCCTGCACCCTAGCCCTCTCTGGCCTCCGTCAAGTCTCACTCTCTAGAATAGGAGCAAATCAGACAAAACGGCCCTAAAGTGCTCTCCTTAAATAGTTCCGTAGGGGAAAGTTCCAGACTAGATTAAAATACAAAGCGCTTATAGGCTGAATTTCCATACACATCCCCACGTTTGATTGGCTAAAGAACATAGTTACAAGCATGTGCTAGGCAGATTGCAAGGGAGGTGAACCAGTTGAAGTGTTGACAACTTCGGAACATAAAAAAACAATCCTCAGAAAAAAAATGTTTACCAATAAATAAAACAAATTTTCTTCAGCAATTAGTTTTTGTCTAGCCATTAGATGTCGCTAGCAAATATTTGGCAGAAGATGAACGTTTTTAAAGTCTATGTCCACTGGCATAGATGGCCGTAAAGACGGCGCGCAGTTTAAGTAGCCGGGGAAAGTTTACCCCTGGTACACATAATATTTCGACTCCTACCCCCTTATTTAGCCTAAACAAATATTTAATTATTCCTTTAACAATATCTGCCCGTATACTCACCCCTTCACACATCATTCTCACTCCACTGTTTGCAGTACAGCTTGGCCATCCCATTATTTTATCAAATTTACTTACAACGACATCTAATTCCATCATCTACTCCCCGAGTGTCTGCCCCATGCAATTACTTCGTTTTAAATTTTGAATTATTTTTTTAAATTTTATATTCAGTATTAAGCATCTTTCTATCCAGTATTTTCTTATACCGACCAAAACACTTACTCCCATGTAGAAGAACTCCTGTTGGACAAAATTCTTATAACTTGGCGTCTCCGAAAGCCGTAAAAGTGGTTAGTGGGACATAATAATATCATTATTAAAACAAGTGATTCTACATACACACACATAGCGTACAGTATGTGCACGTAGTGTATTTAGTTTTGAGCACATCAATCATTCTCTTCCGGGAGGGTTAGTTTTATAATTATTCAAATTCTTGTGTGCAGTTTGTGAGATCGACAGAAAGATTTAAAGCACTCCCAGAAGGCAACCTTTTGTATCGAGCATATATCACATACAATAATCAATGATCTTATGACGTCAGCTTCCGTGTCCAGATGCTTTGCTTCGAAGCCAATTAGTATACCTACCGAGCGAGTTGACTACGTGGTTAGCGTCGCTTAGCTGTCAGCTTTCAGTTGGGAGATAGTGGGTTCGAATCATTGCGTTGGCAGGCCTAGAGATGGTTTTCCATAATTCCCCAGTTTTACACCAGGATCTGTTCCTTAATTAAGGCCAGGGCCACTACTTTCACAATCCTAACTCTTTCCCCACGCATGCGTCACCAAAAGCCTTCGACGCGATAATGCGGCATTCAACCATGAAATTTAAAAAAAATGTTATCAACGTGCCGGTCTTAACGTTCCGTTTTACTCTTCCAGATGGCAGAGAAAAGAATCGCTATTCGTTGATCTATAGATGAGTTTTAATTACTTTTGTCAGGTAAACCCCAGAAGTGTCGCCAGAGATCTTTTAAACACGCCGACATTGAACGGCATATAGTGCCGAATAGATTTTTAAACGTCCTTTGCAAACTGTCCAGTTTCAATCTCCAATCCTGAGATGCAAAGGCTGACACTCAACCATTGGTCCACATATCTGATAGAAATACATCAGTCTACACCCAAAATTTTTATATTGTTATTGAGTTGCAAAACTCCTTCCTCTGTTTGCCGGCAACAGAGATCGAGTACTAAATCCATTTGAATAACTAAAAATAACGTTTCTAAAGAAAAGGAATACGAGCCTCAATGGTTCAGACGGCAACCCGCCGGCCTCTCACCACTAAGTTCCGTGGTTCACATCCCGGTCACTCCATGTCAGATTTGTGCTGGACAAAACGTTGGCAGGCCAGGTTTTTCTCCGGGTACTCCGGTTTTCCCTGTTAACTTTCATTCCAGGAACACTGTCCAGTATCATTTCATTTCATCTGTCAGTCATTAATCATTGCCCCAGAGGAGTGCGACGGGCTTCGGCAACTAGCACGGTTCTTAACCTCACCACTATAATGGGGGCTTAATTCATTGCATCTCTTACTCAGTCAAATGACTGGAAATAGGCTGTGAATTTTCATTTTCCCTAGAGGAAAGGAATCTTCAAGAAACTGAAGAATGTACCAAAAATTCTATACCTTGGTTCAGTAATTCCCAGTTCAGATATCTGTGCTCCTGAGACTGAGAGAAAAACAGCTATGGCCAAAACTGTAATGACGATTTGGTCCCATGCATGGAAGGATCGCTGTATCGCGTTACTACTGAAAATGAGAGTAATATCCAGTCTGGTATTTTCAGTTTTCCTCTATGGAGCCGAGACGTGGACTCTACGTGCTACAGACCTGAAGAAAATAGATTCTTTTGAAATGTGGTGCTGGCGAGTAATGTTTAAAATCGGCGATTTGACCGCCTAAATTCCAAGTCCATCATGTGGAGCATAATTAGAAAGTTTTCTCTCTCTAATCCCTGGATGATGATACCACGACAGGATTTTACGGGCATTAGGGACAGTGTTATGTGGGTAGAAAATATGAACATTTAATTTGCTTCACACTGACTTCTGATTTTAAACTCAGACCCATGGAATGTGTACCATTGGATAGAGAATCATAGGTCCAACATAACGATAACAAAGTAACAGACTTAGAACAAATAGAGAAGAAATAACTTGATGTGCGCAATTTTGAAAATTTTATTGAAACAATAGTGAGTATTAGTATTATTATTGTATTGTCGATGTTGTTATTACACCTTGTTCGTTAGTTCGTTCGTGTGTTTGTTTGTTTGTTTGTATGTTTGTTTGTTTGTTTATTTGTTTGTTTGTTTGTTTGTTTGTTTGTTTGTTTGTTTGTTTGTTTGTTTGTTTGTTTGTTTGTTTGTTTGTTTGTTTGTTTGTTTGTTTGCCCAACCCTTGTCTCGTTTATCTACGGGGTCAGGTATGAGGTGAGATGAATCTGTCGTAGCGGGTTCCCTACTTGACGTCAACCTCATCAGAGGAGTTACTGAGATGAAATGAATGACGTGATATATTATGGTAGGAAGGGAGAGGATGAAACCCGGTCCCGGCACATAGCCTACTCCTGTCGAATAGCACTAAGGGGTCGGATCAAGGCTTAACGTCTCCATTCGACGGACGAATCACCATCAACAGCGTCATATGCCCTCACTCCATATGAGAACTGCGGAGAAGTTTGTAATTTAATCCAGGCGTCTGGCACGGAATCTAGTGATTAGAAATTATATATCACCACCTCCCGTACTTTGCCGGCCAACGTTCTGATGGTGAGCATTTTTTTACTAACGGGACTCGAACCAGCTAACCACAATGTCAGACCGTTCAGACTTTAACGCCTTAACGATCATAGCCACCGGGCACGCTGCTGTTATTACGTCTTAATGTAATTAATTGTTAAATTGCATGTAATGGGTCAGGGTCCAGTAGATGGGATAATTCTTTCTCAGCTGCTGGTGTTCCGTAGTTGTAGGATGAGAACATTCATTCTTTCATTTTAAAATGTGGGCTCCCTCCGCAGTTACTGGTTATCCGTGAGAGTGAAGAGTTTTCTTTGCTTTTCATGCAGGCATAAATTCGGTCCATTCATTCATTCGTTCAGAATAGGATATTCTCACCGTAGCTGCTGGGGTTTCGTGGCTATAGACCGATTGCATTCAATTCATCCATTCATTTATGCATTCATAAATTCATCCACGCATTCATTCATCGACTTTTCAATTAGGAATGCTCTCTCCCCAGTTCGTGGTTATCGTTGAATACATTTCATTCATTCATTCATTCATTCATTCATTCATTCATTCATTCATTCATTCATTAAGCAGCCATTCATTTATTTTATTTAACTCATGTATAATGTATGTTGAATGTGGAGCAGAACTCTGTACAGACTTATGACAAATATTATTATTATTATTATTATTATTATTATTATTATTATTATTATTATTATTATTATTATTATTATTATTATTATTATTTATACAATCTTCCTGCAGGTCGCCCAAAGACAAAGAGTACCTTAACAACAATAATGGACGTGGATACAATAGAAAACGTGATCGCATGATGCCAAATGCAGGCAATCGAGTGAGGCACATCAAACATCTATTTGAGGTTCACAAGCATGGTTCTTCAAGATCATGATGGACTTCTTGAGTGTGGTAATCTTGATGTTATAGATAAAATCTCTATTAAGCCCAAAGGTACTGGTATTGCAGAAGTTGACTAAAAATGTAGGTATGGTTCCTCGAGCACCTAACATCAATCCGATTACAGAAATGGATGTGAGCTTATATTTTCGTTTATAGAAGTCCACCGTTTCTTCATAAATTCTTTTTTTTTTTCTGCATCGGCCTCTTTCGGCTGTTTTTCGTTGGTCTCAAATCTAATATAATTAGTCATTCGCGTCACTAGGGAACCAGTCAGGTGAGTTAGTTCACGATAAATAATATCAGTAACATAACAGCTGTAAGGATAAAGTCAATTAATTGGTTTTTATTTACTTATCGAAATGACAGTTTCCCACAAATATTACATTCTACTTTTTACCACTTGTCAGACTTGTGAAGAGTGACGTTACGAAACCCCAGCGTAACTGTTCCTCACCTCTCCACTACCATATTTCTTTTCTTTATTTGCTGGCGATTTGGCGGTCGCATTTACACATAGTATGTGTATTACATGTATATGTATTACATAAAACATGTAAATAGAATAATAATGAAAAGAAGTCAATATTTCCTACCCGTAAAAGACTCGGACTGGGGAGATAATGACCGTGACCCCTTTAAGGGGATTTTCCGACAGCGGAAATTGAAAATCCTAGGAAGCAATGTTCAGGAAACCACCAGCGGGGTTCAAACCCGCCTTCTCCCCCAAATTCAAGCTTACACCTATTCTGATTATTCTTATTCTATCTAACTACCTATCTATCTATAGCCAACTAGCTCGGTGTAGGATGACTAGTTTCCTACTGAAAACAATATAAGCGTGTGTGATGGATGGATGGATGGATGGATGGATGGATGGATGGATGGATGGATGGATGGATGGATGGATGGATGGATGGATGGATGGATTATAAAACAATCAGTATGTTCTTCTTTCTGGCTTTTTCAATTTATTGGGGTCTGCATTTGGTGTGGTTAACTTTACAGTTTTATGACCGGATGTCCTTCCTGCGGCCAACCCTATGTAGAGGGCTGTATTCACTATTGCGTGTTTTCCTAGTGATTGGTAGTGTGGTGTGTTGTATGCACATGAAGAAAAGTGTATTAAGAAATCCACGAACACTCAGTCTCCGATCCTGAGGAATCCACAATTAAAATCCTCGGCCCCGCCAGGAATCGAACTCGTGGCCCTATGAATCGAAGGTAGTATGAGGACCATTCAGCCAAGAAGCCGTCTAGCTAAGTCTCACATAATAATAAAAATAATAAGCATAATAATTTAATATTTGCTACACGTCCGGGAATCTAACCCGGGGCTCCTTGGAGCAAAAGCCAGCACACTAACAATTTAGTCATGGATTTTCACTCATTAGTATGGGCTGATGATTTATCTTTCTTCCCCCTTAACAACATTGATCAGCATCACCAGAATCAAATGACATAATATGGATACCTGTTAACACTTACGCCTACGATATATCTATTCACAACGTAATTGGTAAATTTTCTACCCATTCAACGTTTCTGTGAGATAATGAAATTTCATTCCATAAATGTTATTTCTGGTAGTCAAAGTGTACATATGAATATGGAACACTCACATGCTCACTCGCCGTTCAGATTATGTAAGTCTAACGAGTCTGCGTCCGGATGTCCCCAAGGACGTTACTGTATATAGTACTTTACTAAGAAAACGTAAGAGTACTTACTGGTTCAGACTTTCACAGATAAATATGAAATGCTCAGTAGGCAGCCACGGTTGAATGCTGCATACAAAGTGTCTTATTATCTTAGGTATTAAACCCATGACCTTTGTGCCCTAAGAATATTATGTATTAAATTGTCAATTGGAATAAGAAATTCTATTCTTGATAGCGCGGGTTTGACACGTGGCTGGGGATGGCTACCTTCTGCCCCACGCTCTGGGATACGTGACGTCATTCGCACGTGTCGACGGCGGAAGAATCTAAGTAATTTTTGCGGGCTATTTCAGAAGAGCGCGTGTGTATGGAGTACCCAAGCCAAGTCGACAAAATATAGTGCCTATCAAATGAGGTCATTTATCCAGCTAGTTTAATACGTATAAATTTTAAATGTCCATGAACACTCCCGCCGGCAATGTAGCAGGTATGTGGTTACCTTCAAAACTCTCGTAATTACAGTTCAGTTAAGTCAGAAAAGTTACGGAAATTTTCTTGGCGACAAAGGGTGATGCCCGGAGAGAGGGGGTAGTTTCTATAAATAAGAAGTGACGCCATGGTGAAGCCCTGCATTTTGTATCATGAGGCTGAAGAGAGAGGGTTGAGCTGCTCTGCAAAATCGAACGACAAAAGTAGACTAAGTCCAACCAACAGATTTTAGCCGTTGTGGCTGGGGTCTTGACTCCATGTGGAGAGTGGAAATAATTTTACCAAAAACGACGGTCAAGGTACCGAATAAACTTGTATTTTGATAAATAAATTCGTGTGCGGAAATAATTACAGTCCATCGTGTGCGCTCAACAAGAACAAGTGAAGGGCATTTTCTTTTTTCTTTTGCTTTATTTCCAGGAAACCGGAAGAATAAAATGATCTGTACAGCCAGAAATGTAAAAATGGCTAAATAAAAATGCCAGGGTCACAGGTGAGCCCTATGATGAACGCTGGCGTCTTAAGGTATGTGACTTACCATCTTACCACCTACCATATCTTGTTTCATGATGTCTAACTTCTGGTTTATTATGGGGTATATACGACGCAGTTGGTTGCCTCTATGTGGTTTTTGTAAATGTCAGAATACGACGAAAAAGGATCATTTGTTTTATTTTCCACTTGGATAAATTTTTAAAGTCTTGCGAGTGCCGTAGGATGTTGTAAAAAGTTATTAAATAGGGTTTCGAAGTGATATCACGTCCAATGTAGATCGGCATTTCCGTGTGTTTATTGCCTATATTTTGTGATGTCAAATTAAGATGTTCATTCGACGTAAAAATTTTCTGTCTGAATTTTTGACGTAAAGAATATAAGAAATCTATGGTTACCCATTTTCAATCGAGTGGAAGCGCGCTGTCGGGTGAGAGTATAGAGTGATGAATTTGGTCACGGAGTGAAACGTTTTTCTAGGCCCATTTAAACTGTGTCTGACTGACAATAAAATAGATTTAGTAGAATTTTACAGTCATTTTCGTGAAAATACAGTTATTAAAATACGATATCATTTTATGCGAAGTTATTCATTATTAAAGCACTGTGCGTTATTAGACGTCGTGGATTCTAGTAAGGATTTTATTACAGTTCTTTTGTCAGTGATAGTGATAGTTTGGGAAACAGAGGTTAGTTTTGTCGTGTGAGTCGAGATGAGATTTGTGAATCAGGTGTTGGAGACCTGTCAATGAAGCCGGGACTTGTGGAAGCCCGAGGAAGATTTTGTATAATGTTTGGGGATGGAAAGTAGAAGTAGGGAATACATGCCGGTATTAATTTGCGACGTGTCCAATTAGTGTGGGCTTTTTGAAGTATAATCTATGTGCATTTTGTTGGTTAGCATATCGTATTTGTGTAATTATGTCGGCAGAGTTTAAAGGTTGCATTCTGAGAGGCCAGACAGGTAGAACGAACAGATGTCTCATATCACTGCCAAGCGAGGGTTGGGGCGAAATGCCGTCAGCTGATAGGGGTTCGCCGCTCGAATAACAGAACATGCAGAGTGTGTTACGCATTGAATTGAGATTGCATTTCGCGGCAGAGGTTAACGTTATATGTTGGATTTACAGTAGTTGAAATTTTCATCCGGGAATAACGTGTGTGTTATTAGATACTGTTAATTTGTTTAATTGAGAACGTAATGTGCATTTGAGATCACGAACTTAGAGTATAATGAGCAAGGTTAGCTAAATTCAGGGTTGTCCAAAATATAGAGCGGTGGTAGTGATGATTGTTTTGTCTGTGAGGGGTGCGCAAACTTTATAAAATGTTATGTGCGAGATATGACATCGTAATTATATGGCGAGTTGCTTTTGGTTTTTATGTAATTATTAGGGTTATCCAAGTGTTAATAATGGCTAGGGTTGGATTAGACTTAAAGTGTGAAGTCATGAAACAAGATATAAAACTGGACATGAATGATGTAATAGTTCTTTTCTAGCTATCGGAAGCAACAGATAAACATCACATGATTAAAAAAATTTAAGTCACATTGTGTAGGAATTTGTGAAGAAACCATCCGTCCGGTGAAATAAAATTTGTTGTTCTTTAAGATATCATTAAATCATTTAAATTTATTTAATTATTACATTCAGTGAAAACCGCATTTTGAAATAACTTTAAATCAAGCGAATAACTTGGAGATGCATTCTGGAAATCGTAGTTTATTTTCTGGGGTATATGTAAATGTTAACGTAACGATTAAGGGGACATATCGGAAGGTAATGGATTTTACTGCCACGAAGTATAGTGAGCATTGTTGTTGTTGCATGATTTGACTTTGTTTGATTGAGCAGAAATGTGCTGGGGATAGTAAAGTGGAAACTTTGGTCATCAACCGATGTAACTTAACTGTGTTTAGCCTTCAGCTTAGAAAATTGGATGGTCAGGGGGTCATCAACCTCAGTGACTTAGATTAGGGCCATATGCCATTGTAGCATCATTTTCCTTGCGGTCATCATCCACAATGACTTTAAAGTAACTTAGAAGTTTAGATGTCGGTCCATGACATAGTCGCAGGTCACATCGATTCAATTAAGGGTCCATGCCGTATAACCACTGTGTGGCACACACCGATTGGACTGCCTTAATTATACCCAGAGTCCAGAGTTCGTGTTACGAGGGCTGGACCATAAAGAATCACTATGATGGTACATGTAGTCTCACATGGAAGCCGAATTTAAGGATTTCCAGACTTTCCTTTCTTTAATTAATAATTGAGACAATGGTTTCTAGTAAGAATGCCCACCAGGCAGTTACGTCAAAGGCTCACACCAGTTTTCTGACCCTCTATGTAAAATAAATGTGGTGTCCAGTGGACACAATTGAGTTGAATGATACCGTTGATAAATCATAAATGCTACACGAATTACTTGAATAAATAGGAACATTTTTGACATACCTTTCATGTGAGTAGATAGATTACAATTACTGAACCTAACCTTTACCTCAGCAAGTGACGAAGAACCCGATACGACCCAAGAGACAGATCTCATGAACTTTTGCTGATAGGTAAGCAAGGTAGGTATCCTTCAGTATGGACCAAAAATGGTTCAGTATGTTTCAATAGTTATATCTCTCCTAATTTACAGTGATGCGATTACTCAACAACTGAGAAATCGTTGTACTGTATATTAGTAGAAATTTTATAAACACTGGATATATAAAGTGGTCCACCATCCCTTTAAATTTAGTTCTATGCCAACCTCAGTTTATAGGCAACCTGAAATCATCGATCCCTGTTTCTGTACAGGATTAGTGCGATATGTTTGGGTTTAATCCCGACGCTACTGACGGAACCGTTAGCACCAATGATAATTCAATCGTAGAAGTTTTAATGAATAATGAAACGATGACATCTGCGAATGACACAAATTAGAATAGGAAGCGTACATTAAGCCTATGAGCAGGGACATATTTTTTATCTATTCAAGGGATTGTCGCTCACACGGCCGCCCACACTGCAAGCCTGTCTCCCGCTAAGCATTTTACCGTAATGCGCATCTCGGCGCCTCAAGTTCCCCTCCTTTACAGTCTGCTGAGAGGTATATCAGCTTAAAGTTCAGTTTAGTCAAGTATTCACGTATTTAGTGCTCAATACGTTGTTCGAAAGTCATTATCATTACGTTAGCGTGTATATATAATACCTTCATAAAGTAAAAAGAAGCTTCTGCGAAAACACTCGATGACTCTCTCTGAAGATGGTTTTCTGTGGTTTGCCAGTTTCCCATATTCACACAAGGCTAATGATGGGGCTGTACCTTAATTAAAGCTACGACCGATTCCTTCCTACTCTTACGCCTTTCCTACCTCATCGTGGCCATAAGACCTATTTGTGTGGGTGCGACGTAAAGTAAATTGTAAATATATATATATGAAACTCTGTGGCGGGCAGTGCTGGCCGCATTACGCCACAAGTGTTTGGCGGGAGACAGGGTCGCAGTGTAGGCGACCGGGTGAGTGACAATCCCCAGAATAAAAAAAAAAAATCGCGATCTACAGGAACATCCTGACTTCTAAGCCTCGCCCTACCTGGTGATAAGAGCATGCATCTATCTGGTTAAGAAACCAGGTCGTGCAGAAGATAGTTCAAATAACATCTGAACATTTCTTACAGTCTGTTACTATGTATTTAACATGGGCACAGACCTACTCATTTCTAGAGAATTATTTTTCATTTAGCCCTGATAAGGTCCATTTGTAGTTGGACATTACGTAGCGTGATTTTTCCGAAAAAAAAAATTGATTAAAATAGGCTGCATCACTGCCCCCTTTGTGAAATATCCTTTGACAAAATATTGTCCAAGCATCAAAGTAAGATCATGAAGCTTCTAACATAATTGATGGTGCTGATGAACTTTATTGTGAGGTAACATTCGCATAACAGAAGGCAAAGTGATGTTATTCTGTTATTCAAGTGCCTGAGTACCAATACCAGGGGCATTCCGGACAGCGTCTGTAAGAACCCCTTCATTATGAGTGGGCATTATACGAGTATCTCTAACGGATGATTTCCTTCCAAGTGTCAGTTGAACACAATCGTTGTTCAAGTCTTTGGAAAGTATTGCCTGTCGGTTTCTTTCTCTCAAAAAGCCACTTGTGATAGAGGCGTTGCAATTGTAATGACTTATGTCATTTATCTCCGTTGATGTGTAAACATATTGACGTCGCGAGTGTAGATTAGGAAGACAATTACTTTCGCTCCCACTATACGAGTGAATGAATAAGCTTTATTATATGAACTTTTTTAATAGCTATAGAGTTCAGGCAGCATACATGCTTAACATAATACTGTGTTATTGTCTCTGCTGTACATAGGTAAAAGGGAGCTTTGAATACCTTCAAATATATCTTCATCGGGCACTATTCGAACCGTAAATCCATTATCAGATATGAAAGAACTTAGGGGTACCTCACCGCTTCATCTACAATAACGGTATGCCCCTTACTCGCAGCATGCACGCTATTATGCATGTCCCCTTCACCTCGACATTTAAGTTACGTATCACTCCTCTGATCCATATTTTACGGTGTTCAGTGAGGTTCTACCACAACAGATCGCTTTGCACAAACTAATGACTTGACCATGTTAGCGAAGTTGTGTTATAATAACAAGCAATAAATAGTATGTTTGTGGAATAGTCCTTTAATCTGGGCGCGAAGATATAATACTGTATAGTCGTTTTACCTGTGTTCGACTCATTGGCTGAATGGTCAGCATTGAGGCCTTCGGTTCACAGGGTCCCGGGTTCAATTCCCGGCCGGGTTAGAGATTTTAATCGCCTATGATTAAATCTCCTGGCCCGGGGACTGGGTGTTTGTGTTCACACAGCACACTACACTACCAACCGCCACAGAAACACGCAATAGTGGTTACATTCCTCCATATAGCGTTGGCGTCAGGAAGGACATACGGCCGTAAAACAGAGCCAAATCTACATGTGTGACACAGTTCGCACCCGCGACTCCACAGGTATGGGAAAAGCGGTAGAAAAACAAGAAAGAGTCGTTTTACCTGTGCAAGGTTTGCTTGTTTCACGTGCTGACATAAAAACTGTATGCAGAGCGATACCTACCTTGAAGAACTAGCAATGTTACGTGGGTTGCATATCAACATGATTTTTAAGGGACTGGTGAACCACTTTTTAATTGCTACACACAGCAGTGCGTTCTTTCTAAGAAGAACTGACACGATTGTGTTGGCTAAGCAATTCGCGTCACGTAGCTGTAAGTTCACATTCCGAAAATTATAGGTTCGAACCTCGCATTCATCAGACCTGAAGATGGTATTCCGTGATTTCCAAGTTAAATAAAAGAAAGCAAAGCAATGCCATATCTGTATAGAGCATGAAGTCCTTTGGAGGAGTTGAAGGTAAATGCGACTAAGTGAGACAGAGTGGTTAGCCCTACGTCCCGCTGCCTTTGCCTCAAGGATTTGGCCTGATAGTCACTTTTGGCGTAGATTAAGTGAACCTCAGGATTACGTAACTCTTCGGAAGTGGAAATTTCGCTTATTTTCACAGCTTGCTGAGGAGGAATTGAAATGAGTCCTTCCGGATGCACTACATTCACATTTACTGCATTGGCTCGATAGCACTTCATATTCCAAGCAAAGCAAAGGAAAGCAAAGTTACCTCCATACAGGCTGTGAAGGCTCTTGGAGGAGTGGAAGGTAAAGGCTTTCACCATTGTTAACCTCGGTACGTGATGGGGTAGAGTGGTTAGCTCTACGCCCGGCCGCCTTTGCCCCCAGAAATTAACCTGGTACTCATTTTTGGTGTAGGCTGAGTGAACCTCAGGGCCATATGCACCTCCGGAAGTGGAAACCTCGTTTCTTAAATGTTACTACTTCCTGACGGGGATTCGAACCTACGTCCTTCCGGGCGAACCGAGCACGCGTTTACCGCCTCGGCCAGGCAGCCCCTTCATATCCCAGGGCTCTTCCTAAATTGAAGATCTCCCCGGAATAAGGATGTAACAAATCGGGAATTTTTTAGGAGACAGGAACATTATTTTTGGGATTTTTTTTCATGTTATACACAACTTGAAGCAATTGCTTATGCAAGTGTACAAATGAGTTCAATATTTTAGTGTTATAAATTAAGGTCTTAAAAATAACGCATGAATTGAAAATGATAGAATGGAAAATAATCTGCAAGTATGTGTTGTCCGCCTCTGTGGTGTAGTGGTTAGCGTGATTAGCTGCCATCCCCGAAGGTCGGGGTTCGATTCCCAGCTCTGCCACGAAATTTGAAAAAGTGGTACGAGGGCTGGAACGGGGTCCACTCAGCCTCGGGATGTCAACTGAGAAGAGGTGGGTTCGATTCCCTCCTCAGCCATCCCGGAAGTGGTTTTCCGTGGTTTCCCACTTCTCCTCCAGGTAAATGCCGGGATGGTACCTAACTTAAGCCCACGGCCGCTTCCTTCCCTCTTCCTTGCCTATCCCATCCAATCTTCCCATCCCTGCACAAGGCCCCTGTTCAGCATAGCAGGTGAGGCCGCCTGGGCGAGGTACTGGTCATTCTCCCCAGTTGTATCCCGCTCTAGGACACTGCCCTTGATGTGGCAGGGGTGGGATCCCTCGCTGAGTCCGAGGGAAAAACCGAACCTGGAGGATAAACAGATTAAGAAGAAGAAGTATGTGTTACGTTTGTATACAACAGGAGAGAAATCACGTACATGCACTTGGAACACAAATGATAGCAAATAATATTAGTGTACTGTAATAATAAAAATAACAACAATAACAATGAAAATGTGAAGAAAATATTTCAAATTATAGTTATTATTTGGTCTATGGCTTTTATTTAAATGATCTCTTACACCTGATGATGAACCAACACAAGCACTGACTGATCTTCCATCCTTACAACATGAAGAACAAAGTTCTGCTGGCTCTAAACCAGCTTGAAGTTCAAATATAAGACATAATATGACACCAAAGCATAGAGGTGTGATGATACACTGTATTTCCACTGAAATCTCACTTTTCAAAAATGAATTGGTTGCATCCTTATTTCGGGGAAGTCTTCAATTGTTGTCACGGTCGCTACTTTGAAGTCTGCTTGGAAAACAGCCCGGAAAACTGACGGATAAAATATATTCTTTAAACCTGAAATAATGCCGGAACTCATACCTCATATTTAAGAAACTGAAACGTTCCAGCCCGATCGTCGAATTGAAATTACGAGAAACAAATACCACTTCCTTCCAAAACAGTTTTTGTTGATGGACTCTTTTAAGAATTCGGCTGATATACGAATACAGTCTCTGTATTCTTGGAGGCTCCCACATTGGGATGACCTAGTAATTTTTGCGCAGAAGTGTCATCTTGTTACTTCAGCACCAGACACAAATTTGGAACAACAGGCTGGCTGAGAATGACTGCAATTAATTACCTAAAATAATCTGGCTACCACACCAATGTCACCATCACCATCGATGGCCATTACCATCCATTTCAAATTCCTTGGTCTCTGTTCACATCAGGTAGTGACACAGTGGCAAGAGTAAGCGCTGCACGGTCCGATGGAGAGACGTGATGTTCTCTGAATACTAGATGGTAAAGCCCAGAAATCTTGGTATGACCCCAATTATTTATAAGGAGATGGGGGAGACTCGACCCCAGTGAAATGGTCAAGTCATGCGTAGCAGAACAGCCCTTCCACTAGATGGATAACATCTTGGAAGCTGTCAAAAAAGCACGTGGATTTGTTTACCGATTCAAACCTGGCGCTAGTGAGGTTAAGTTGGTAGCACTAAGGTTTAGGCCCGTTAAGATGGCAGCACTGCCGATGACAGGTGACGAATTTGCAGCTACTGCCATAAAGAGGGCAGCACGGTGCTCTCTGGATTAAAGATGGCGGATGACAGCTGCACGTGGCTTTGTTTACCGATTCAAATCTCGCGCTAGTGAAGTTAAGTTGGTAGCACTGAGGTTTAGGTCCGTCAAGATGGCTGCACTGAGGTTCGCGATACGTTGTTGTCTGTCAAAAAACGCGTGGATTTGTTTACCCATTCAAATCTCGCGCTAGTTAGGTTAAGTTGGTACTACTGAGGTTTAGGCCCGTCAAGATGGCAGCAGTGAGGTTAGCGATGCGTTGTTGTCGATGACAGCTGTCAAAAAGCACGTGGCTTTGTTTACCAATTCAAATTTCCCGCGGGAGGTGGAGGAGACCTCTGGGAGGCCTCTGGCTGTGGTGGAGGTGGAGGAGGCCTCTGGGAGGCCTCTGGCTGTGGTGGTGGTGGAGGAGGCCTCTGGGAGCCTGTGGTGGTGGTGGCCGCAGAACCATCCAATTATACTACTTGAGATGTATTCCTCAATCCTCAAAAAGTCTAAGGCCGGGCCAAATGGAGAAAACGTAGCAAAACGGCGGACCCATTCGTACGGATATACATAAAGAGAAAGAGAGAGAGAACGATTTCGAGAACAATCGTAGACATTGTTTTTTTTTTTTTTTGTGTTTTACTATATACAGTTTGGTTCCAATGTAGATGGACTGATAGCCTGGTGTCCTAAACCTGTTAGCGAGTTTCAGTACATGTGTCGGATAACACTTCTCAGCTTAATACTGGAAACATGGTAATCAATATAGATCAAGGTTTAAGCCCATATTGTATGTAATTTATGCTGAATCATAGGCATAAGTCTATCAATTTCCTGTGAACTGTCAAGCCGAACGTTATCTGATACCCTGACCTAACTTGGAAGCTCATGTAATTACGTGCTTAAGCAAACTAAACATAACGCAACAAGGTAGTTCAAGAGTAAATGAGCTAAACCAGGCCGTGTTTTTTAATGTGAAGACTTGAAATACCAAGCAGATTTTATGTGCCAAATGCCGAGATATTGGCAAACAACACTTGAATATATTCCACAATGTGCGGACACAACAGAATATAGTATTTCTTCAAAGTACAGACCCGTGAAACGTGTTTTACAACTCAGATATCTTACTGGATACGCAGTACACACTGCCATGTAATAACAAATTGAACTTTGGAAGCGGGTTGTTTCTTCTGCTCCCGATGATGTAAAATAAACAATAAATTAATATTCAAAGTCAATAGAAATGAATGACCAAAGAATCAAACACAGCAAAGTGTTCGACAAAATCCTACTTTATTATCAAATTCCACATTTTGGATGAATGTTGTTTACTGTAGGCTTTCTACAGCAATTTGTAAAACATTGAGAATTTTCAAATAATATTTGTGTATTTGCACAGATAATCTCTAATAACTTCAACCTGGATGCACTACTGTAACTTGGAAGGAATTTCGCCTCTTGTTCTTGTCTTGTGTGCTAGTCTGCACACACTATATTTCTTCTGTTTTACTCACTTACGGCCACTTCCACGTTTTCTCTCCATTGCATACCGAGTAAGGTAGCTTCGCGGTATGTACCCGGAGTGCCGTAAACTTAAATTCGGGAGACGGTGGGATCAATACCTATAGTGGACATTCCTGAAGATGGATTTATCTTGAGAATGTGCTAGAGTCCTGCAGAAACAGTTTTAGACTCTGTTCGTCTTACCGGCCAGCGAACATGATGCGACGACTGTACTCCGTCGAACATTTCTAATCTCATAGGCCTTGACTCTGTGTCTAACGTCTCTTAGAAAATAACACCGCTTAGCTAACAGGATGCAGAGGTTCAGTAGTACGTAACTCCAGTAACATGGACAAATACAGAAATGATAGTTTATCTCTTGATTACATATTAGCAGAGATACTTCAGTATGAGAGACCAGTTAGTGAGACTTCCGTGTTGCGGTGATTAGAGGTGCAGAGAAGGTGAGCGGCCAACCCTTACTGAGGAAAGTTGTATACCACGGAAAAAAAACATTTTCAGGACAGCCGACGGTGGGACCTGCTGTAAAGCTACGGTAAAGTCGTCATCACTGTTAGCCGAAGCTACTCTGTTTAGTGTGCTGATTCTTAAGCAACAATATAGAGTGTGTCCATAGGTACGCATTTGCAATTTGAAACTCGTAACCGTAAGATTAATGTCGTAACTGGAGAATTATTCTAGTTTTAAATATTGTTGTTTTTTACAAGTTGCTTTACGTCGCGCCGTCACAGATAGGTATTATGGCGATGGTGCGATAGGAAAGGACTACTACTAGGAAGGAAGAGGTCGAGACCTTAATTAAGGTACAGTCTCAGCATTTGCCTGGTATGAAAATGGGAAATCACGAAAAACCATCTTCATGGCTGCCGACAGTGGGAATCGAACATAAATATCTTAAATATTGCACATTTTACAAGAAGCCTCCGTGGCTCAGGCGGCAGCGCACCGGCCTCTCACCGCTGGGTTCCGTGGTTCAAATCCCGGTCACTCCATGTGAGATTTGTGCTGGACAAAGCGGAGGCGGGACAGGACTTTCTCCTGGTACTCCGGTTTTCCCTGTCATCTTTCATTCCAGCAACACTCTTCACTATCATTTCATCTGTCAGTCATTAATCATTGTCCGAGAGGAGTGCGACAGGTTTCGGCAGCCGGCACAATTCCTATCCTTGTCGCTAGATGGGGGCTTCATTCATTCCATTCCTGACCCGGCCAAATGACAGAAAACAGGCTGTGGATTTTCATTTTCACATTTTCAGTATGTGAGTTGTTAAGAAACATGATTATATTGCATTATGAGATGTGTGTAATAACTGTAGCAAAATTATTATTTCGATTATGATGATGATGATATTGATGATGATGATATTATGATGATGATGATATTATTTCAACCATAATGCCATTTAAAGGAAAAAGAACACAACAGTTTATTACCAAGTTATTGTTGGGTTGGTGGTGGTGTTGGTGGTCGAGATGGTGGCATGATTCCATGGAAAACAAGGGGAAAATTTTCACACGGACAGAAAGGACCGAACGTAAACAGACTCGGCCAGATATTTCACACTCGGCTGTAGTATACAATACTGCTTCACTAAATCGTTTGGTGGTCTGCCGATCCAGCCAGGCTCAGACTATTTCATTTAGGTTACCGAGAAAATGCATTACTGCATGTTGTATAAAAGTTAAATAAATAAATTGAAAAGAATTCCTTGTATGCTGAAATTTATTCTTCTACTTTACCCAATCCTCGATAGATACCATTGTATCTATGTTCAGTCCTGAGCCAGATGGCTGGTAGAATTCCTGAAAGCCCCACCATCAGCTTTTGTAGAAAACCCGACGGTCAGTGAAGACGAATGCTAGGGAAATGTAGAATGCAGAAATTATTTTATAACTTTCAATAATGAGCCCGAATGTGCTATTACGTGACACTCTGGTGAGTCATCTCAACTGCACGCACCAACTGACCTTAAAGTCACACTCTCATGCTCTGTTTCTCATAGGGACTGGCTGTATAAGGAGTGGTATTACTAGCATCGCTCTTGCCTCTCTCACTCTCATATTGACTCAAGATCATGCAGGGACATATCCATAAAGGCGTACCAGCTACTTCAGCAGTTATTACCTGAGATGAGGCATTCGAAAATGTTTCAGAAACCTGTGCGAATGATCATGAGGTTGAATCTGAAAAGGTTAAAAAGGGTTTCACCATTTCACATCCCAACGTGGCCATCGTCGGCTAAAATCATGTGAGATGCACAGTACTTGATACTAAAATTAACGCGTAACACTGTGTCTTATGTACAGTAGGATTCCAAGAAACTCAGAAATTAGACCCACTGTTCTTCAGCATCCCTAGCACATCAGAAACATGCAATAGTGAATATATCTCTCCACATAGGACAGGCGTCAGGAAGGGCGTCCCAACATAAAACTGAGATTATGCACGTAAGTACCTATCCCGGATAATTGGGAAAGGGCCAAGAAAGAAGAAATGAACAAAGAAAAAAGTAAAAGAAAAGAAAGAGAGAAAACCTTACTGTCAGTTTTACTTCCTACTAACTACTTTTACGGCTTTTAGAGACGCCGAGGTGCCGAAAGATTTTTCCGCAAGAGTTTTTTTACGTGTTTGTAAATATACTGATACGACACTGGCGTATTTGAGCACCTTCAAATACCACCGGACTGAGGCAAGATCGTATTTGCCAACTTGGACTCAGAAAGCCAGAGCCGTTGATAGTGATATGTCCGTAGGATGGGGACGTTAAGCCTTGAACAGACCCCTTGATGTTATTAGACAGGGGTAGGGTATGCGTCAACATCGGGTTTCTCATCATCACACATCCAGACGCATAGTTCATTCTATGGAACAGTAAGCGGCCACAGGGACCCAAATTTATAATTTAATAGCCATCCTGTAGATTAAACTGGAACGTCAAAACTGACATACCCGCAAGCAGCTTAAATGACATCAAATCAAAATGTCACCACAAGTAGCAGTAGTAGTAGTAGTAGTAGTAGTAGTAGTAGTAGTAGTAGTAGTAGTAGTAGTAGCAGTAGTTAGCGATCATCAATGGCCAATTGCTCTGAAAGAATACGTATGGATACTACTTTAATAAACTATATTTTTTATGGGATTCAAATCAATTTGCATAGTGCGTCTTGTATTGGCTCATCTTACCCATTATTTCAAATAAGATACAATCTTAGCGACTTCCTTGACTTGGTTGGAATTTCTGTAAGGATAGCTACTGTCAAATATGAATGGTAAAACTTCCATTCATATCATAGTACTGTGTGCAGACCTTTTAAATAGTAAGTTAAGTAGGAAGCACCTTTCGTCTGACGTCAGGTCATTAAAACTCGAACTGCATTTACAGTTACCATACAAAAACGGTTATTATGGCGGTCATTACGTCTTGGGAAATGACGTGAGAAATTACCTACACTACTAGGGCGTTACCTATTTTCATTAAATTATAGTGTCTCTTCTAGTTGAAGACCTACCTTGAGTTCTGGTGATTGTGGGGTTAAACATTTACGTGAAAAACTACGTGGTACCAGAGGTATTTCTGGAATCTGCTATAAACCCTTGGTTAAAATAAAAATGTACTAGGGAGGTCCAGCAGTCCCGGTGTACACGTGTTCATTATTCTTTCCTCCATTTATTCCTTCCTTCCTTCTTTCTGCCCTTTATTCACTAGATTTTACCCGCAGCTCCATTTGCGTCAACAAGGTTTTGCGAATCCAAGCTATTGTGTCCCTTGAGTTCAGAAAAAATCATCACTATTAGGTGAAACAGAAAATTCTACCAGTTTTATCTATTGCAGTGACATGGATTTGAATAGATTTTGGGTAAACATTGATTCAGATATTACCCTCATGTTCATATAAATCACAACACCTTGAAAGACTAGAGACAGGAAGTTCATATTCACAGGACATGTGCACTAGTATGTTCTGAAGAAATGATTAGCATTTGAACTACGTCGGCCCTCAAGTTCAAGGTCCACATCGATATATCGGCGCACCAACACCGACTGGTAAAATGTGCCTGCGGCTCTCATTACCGCTATAAACCGAAGGTAATGGATCAGTGTGACTTGAACAGACGTGCAGGATGCCTCGCAGACGTATGCGAGAACCGTGCCGTCAAATGAGGTTGAAAGGGGGCGCATTATTGGCATGAGGAAACGTGATGCATCCATCCGGAAAATTGCTGCTCGTGTGGGACGAAGTGTGTCAGCAGTGCAACGGGTGTGTACAGAATGGTTCACAGAACACCACGAAATAGGTCTGGTCGCAAATTAGACCACCCTTCGAGATGATCGACACTTCATCCGAATGACATTGTAGGACAGATCTGCATCCTCCTCGGCTCTGGTGCAACAGTGGAAACAGTGTAACACATCGTACACTATCAGGGCTGATAGCCCGTCGCCGTTTATTACGCTCTGGGTTACCGGCGCGTCGTCCACTTCTCCACCTACCTCTGACTAATGTGCATAAACATGCTAGGCTGCAATGGTGTATGGAACGACGTCACTGGGGACAGGAATGGCATCAGAAAGTGTTTTCGGACGAATCCAGGTTCTGTTTGTTTGAAAATGATGGCCACATTTTGGTTCGCCTCAGACAGGGAGAAAGGCATCACATTGAATGAACTCGCACAAGACATACTGCGCCAACTCAAGGCCTTATGGTGTAGGGTGCTATTGGGTGCAACCACAAATCACAACTGGTGCGTCTCCAGGGCACTGTGACCAGTTTGACCTACGTGAATGGCATATTGCGACTCGTAGCCATACCCTTTATGCACGACACACCAGACGCCATATTTCAGCAGGTCAATGTGCTACAAAATGTCGTCACAGGATGTCAGACTGTTGCCCTGTTCCACCCGATCACCGGACTTGTCGCCAATTGAAAATGCGTGGGATATGGTGAAACGACGGGTGCGACGCTGTGACCCAATGCCAACCACCAAAGTTGAACTGTGGAACCAGGTGAATGCAGCATGAATGGCTATACCCCAGGACGCAATTCACGCCTTATACGCTTCGATGCCATCACGCATGGAACAAGTTATCAGTGCCCATGGAGGAGTGCCTACTAGGCAACAGGACACATCCTGAACCTAGGTGACTCAAATGCTAATCATTTCTGCAGAACATAATAATGAACATGCTTGGGAATATGAACTTCCTATCTCTAGTCTTCCAATGTGTTTTATTTTATATGAACATGAAGTGTAGATTAAATCTTCTGGGAGGTATGACTTCCAATGTTTACTGACGTTAAAAGTACACATCTGGATTTTTTATGCTTATGTGTCAATGAATGATGAATTACTTAAACTTATTTCCAAAAATACAGAAGGTGGAATAGGTAGTGTTATTTGCAGTCTTAGCTTGCACGGAAATAACGATTTCGCCCCTATAACCGTTTTCAAAATGGAGATTTGCAAACTAATTTGGTTCATATGGGAGAAGACGAGGAAACAGGTACTGTTTGGTTGAGGGCTTACTTATACACGGGTATTTTTGTGGAAGTTTGCATACCCCTCCGGTAGAATATCATATACTGAATAATTCATATTTGCACACCATAACCTTAAATGTTTAAGCAGCGTTAAGCCGATACTCGGAAATGATTTAACCATACGTAGCACATTGTTCCTGGAACTCCGTGGCTCAGGCGGGAGCGCGCTAGCCTCTCACCGCTGGGTTCTGTTGTTCAAATCCCGGTCACTCCATGTGATATTTGTGCTGGACAAAGCGGAGGCGGGATAGGTTTTTCTCCGGATACTCCGGTTTTCCCTGTCATCTTTCATTCCAGCAATACTCCTCAATATAATTTCATGTCATCTGTCAGTCATTAATCATTGCCCCAGAGGAGTGCGACAGGCTTCGTCAGCCAGCACAATTCCTATCCTCGCCACTAGATGGGGGCCTCATTCATTCCATTTCTGACCCGGTCAAATGACTGAAAACAGCCTGTGGATTTTTATTTTCAGAGCAGTGTTTCTATTCGTATCAATTATAAAAGCTGTTCAATTATAAAAGCTGTTATTGTACGTGACCTTATCAAGTTGTGGATCTCAGTGGACTTTCTTGTAGAACGTTTTATGCTCTACAATTCTTATACGGTACCTCTAGTTTATGGGAATCTTTAACAGTTTAGGCAGCCTAAGCGCCCAGTTGTATTTCATCACTGTTCAATATTTAATACATAGAATACTTCCCTGCCAGATCCTCTGGACAAAACGGATAAAAATATCTACAGTAGTTCTCGAGTTCTTCTGTACAATGTTCTTCCCGCACCTAACACACGATTTCTACCCTTATCAAAGAAAAGCAACCAAAAAAACCTGTAAATATGACCGAACCTTTAAAGATAGGAGTTTCCAGGGAATTTTTATAGAACAGTTTTTGTTTTAACGCATGCAAATATCATTGGTGTGCCGTCACTTTCTTCGAGTTCTTTGGTGTAAACTGTTACCGCTCGGCTTCCTTCCACTATAATTAAAAGGTTTAATACGTGACAAACTTCATCGGGTAATTCTCTAGCAAAATGATCTGTCCAGCAGTTCTCGAAATATAATGGTGTAGACGGTGCTGAGAGGAGCTTCACAAATAATCTTTCTAAACCTATGACAGGGTTTGTACTGATAAAGCATACTAGGTCTTATTTTGGGCAACATTTTAAAGATAGATATGTGATCTTCAGGACTTTTTTTGTAGAATATTTATGCTTTCAATGTTTTGTGAATACGTTGAAGACATCACATATTTCTCAAATATTTGTATGCTAGAACAGAATCATTCAGAGTGTGCATCAAGGTATTTATGAAACCGTTATTACTCTATTTCCTTCCATTATAGTTAAATATTTATGAGAGGGATCTTCTAGACAACAGTGAAAACCGCATAAAATTCTGTACCGTGATATTGCCTAGCAGGATTCTTACGTTTTTAAAAATCATAAAATCTGTTATTGCCGCCCAAATTTTAAAGATAGTTATGTGGTCTTGCGGTCTTTTCTGAAGTACTTGTTATGCGCTATAATTCGTATGCATGCATTTTGTGGATATTGTTTATGGTTTAGACAGTGTAAGCCAACCAAATTATCACCATTCATGTTGTTTTGCATAAATCATTACTCCTCGGTTTCTTTTCAGCACAGTTCAATATTGTATACACTAAAACCTTCCCCTGGAAATTATCTAAGTAATATCAAAAATCACATAAAAGTTTTGCTGGTGGTACTAGATTTATAACCGGACACCATTACACACATACGGCCGGAAACACGTTGTATTTTTTACGCATATCGAGAGAGAGAGATTATCATTGAAATCTGATCGTCATTAATCTATTTATCTACTTATATTATAATTGAACTCTAATTACAGTATTTTAATATGAATGTTATTTACTGAATGTTCATATGAGTGCAGAGCAACTGACTGGTAGCATTTAAATATGGTGAATTATACTTTTACATTTATCACATATAGGCCTACACCTTACAAAACAAGACAAATGTTTTCCCCTTATTAGGTATAAATCCTTTCTTTTATGACACGGCTTACTATTCTGTTTCTCAGGATGATGTCCAGTTATCCATCCAGAATTTTGTTTTCCTTCCGAAAGGTCTTCGGGTGCCTCGCTTTCCGTGACATTCCATGTTCCATCCTCTTGTGTTTCATCCTAGAGATGTGGGCATTGCATCCTCGTCTCCTCTGCTACACCCAAGTAAAGACGTCGAGGACTCCACATACTTCTCTAATTTCTGTGCTCGGAACAAAATCTTTCGGAATTTATCAAGATATTTCTGAAACCTTCATTTCCACCGTGCGAACTATCCTTTAGGTCCTACTACTGTCAGGTCTGGTTTCAATCTCTCAAGACATGGCTAGTCCAATACATGTTTTATAAGTTTTGATCTTTACCTGTGGTGATACATGAGTGAATTGAATAGCTCATGACTCATCACTGCCAATCCCAAGCCCAAAAACAGGTGGAAGGTTTGGAGACAAGGATTAGGAGCCTACAGCTGATAAAAAATATCAATTTTTTTTTACATTACCAACACTCTGCAAAGGTAAATGATTTTCGTGGGGAAAAATGACATACATTAATTGTTATAATAGTTCTATGAACCTTTACAAGCTAAATGGCAGAACACCGAAATGTTTTATTGTTAGCTTTCTTTAACGCCGCTCCCACAGTCTAGGGGTAGTAAGCGTGTCTCTCATTCGGAACCCTGGGTTTGATTCCCAGCCAGGTCAGAGATTTTACCTGGATCTGAGAGGTGGTTCAAGTCCACTCAGCCAACGTAAGAGCAATTGAGGGGATATTTGACGATGATAAAGAGGCCTCGATCTAGAAAGCCAAGAATAATAGCCGAGAGGATTCGTCGGGCTGATCACATGACATATCGTAATCTTCAGACATTAGGGTAAGCAGCAATCGCTCGATAGGCCAAGGTCCATGAGGGCAGTTAAGCCATAAAATTTAGTTTGGATTTAGGGGTTCTTTAACGTACCAGTAAACTAAAGAGGTAGTATCTTGCATTGAAGCACCCTTAAAAACGAACTGATTGTGCATTTTATACACAGGACTGAACGATAGTTCCCAGCTACCTCATTATATTGCACAATATATTAAGTTATATTATTTGTGCCTCTAGTTTTTCTCATGTAAATATGGGGAATAGGAAACGATTCCTCTCAAGTACAGCCATCATATTTATTGGGGTCTTGAGCGCGACATCTAAGTGTCACTGTCTTAACCTACTAAGGACTCTTCTCTACCCCAGAGCTACAGGCCTATTTCGTTACTGTGTGTTACATATAAACTAATGGAAAGGCCAATCCTGAACAGGATAGCTCCTGCAATTGACCACCTGATCCCAATAGAGCAAGCTGGGTTCCGCCCTAAGCGAGACTGTAGTGACCAAGTCCTTGCCTTAACATCATATCTGGATATTGGTTTTGAGTAGAAATTTAAAAATGTTTCTGTCTTCCTTGATCTGTCAGCGGCCTGTGATACTGTCTGGAGAGAGGGTCTCCTCTTGAATCTTGTACCTTGTCTTAAGGTGATTACTCGCATTGATAATGTATTGAGTAATCGATTATTCCAGGAGAAGATTTCACAAATTGAATAACAGCTTACCGCAGAGTTCAGTCTTAGCCCCTATACTGTTCAATTTGTACATCCATGATACCCCAGAAACTACAGCTCGGAAATTCATTTATGCCGATGATATAAACCTAACAGTACAGAGATCTACTTTCAAGGAGGCTAAGGATATACTGTCTGAAGATCTACGGGTGATGGATGAATACTTTAGGAAGTGGAGACTTCAGCCAAGTCCTTCGAAGACGGATATAGCCGAATTCCATCTCAACAACCTTGAGGCTACTTATCAACCTAGAATATGGTTCAGGAATCAACTTTTGAAATACAATAGTACACCAAAATACCTGGGTGTAACATTAGACAGATCACTGACGTATCGAAGTCACATAGAAGAAACAGCCGCCAAACTTAAGACCCGGAATAACCTGCTGAGCAAGTTAGCTGGAACTTCATGGGGAGCTGACACCAATACTTTGCGAACTACCGCCTTGGCCATGGTGTATTCTACAGCTGAGTATTGTGCGTAATATGCAATCTAATTGATATCCAACTTTGCCAGGCTATGCGTATTGTTTCCGGTACGCTGTACTCAACTCCAGTGCAATGGTTACTTGTCCAATACAATATCTCTCCCCCTCATATAAGGAGACAACAAGCACTTACTAACCTATGGCGCAGAATAGTGAAGAATGAGGCCCTTCCTATACATTAGCATATAAAGCAGCATACTACAACTAGGCTGAAATCAAGAAGACCAGCGTGGAAGACAGCTTTGGACCTGTCATGTCCTCTGTTCAATCCCAATAATGCCTGGAGAGAAGAGTGGAGGATGTCGTCTCCAGTGGCTTATGTGATATCTCCGACCCCAGCATGAAACTGGCTGGCTTTAGTTTGCCCCGTGCTGTTTGGTCGACCCTGAACAGGATCCGATGCTGTGTTGGTAGGACTGGTGCAGCCTTACATCTGCGGGGTGGGTAGATTTTCCCTGTTGTGACTATGGTGCTCAAGTGCAGTCTATCAAACACATAGTTCAAGAGTGACCCCTCCGTGCATTTCCTGGCTCTGTGGAGGAATTTTTTGAAGTAACACCAGAAGTGATTACATGGATAAAAAATTTGGACATTAACATATAAAAGTGAAGTCCTGATGCTGTCACCAACTTGTATATTTGTATATTTTGTATTATGTTTGTATATTTTGATTGTCATGTACACACGTTAATAATAATAATACCTACTAAGGTGGTAGGGGTTCGATTCCCCATAATACATCTACGGATTGTCCGACTCGTTGGCTGAATGGTCAGCGGACTGTCCTTCGGTTCAGAGGGTCCCGGGTTCGATTCCCGGCCGGGTCGGGGATTTTAACCTTCATTGGTTGATTCCAATGGCCCGGGGGCTGGGTGTTTGTACTGTCCCCAACATCCCTGCAACTCACACACCACACATAACACTATCCTCCACCACAAAAACACGCAGTTACCTACGTATGGCAGATGCCGCCCACCCTCATCGGAGGGTCTGCCTTACAAGGGCTGCACTCGGCTAGAAATAGCCACACGAAATTATTATTATTATCTACGGATTTAGAAATTCGATTTAGATTCCATAGGAAGGCTGTAAGTCACATGGCGTATGGTGAAAATATTTATAATAACTTTAACTACAAGCTTGCTTGACACACAAGATTAAGAATTTGTCACATTTAATATTTCAAGCTCAGGCCGAGTTTATAGATTTCTTTTTAGCAGGTCCGGCTCCGTGGCTGAATGGTTAGCGTGCTGGCTTTTGGTTCAAGGAGCCCCGGGTTCGATTCCCGGCCGGGTCGGGGATTTAACCTTAATTGGTTATTTCCGCTGGCTCGGGGACTGGGTGTGTGTGGCGTCCTTAAGCAGAAAATGAAACGAAAACAAGGAAAGAATGAGAAAAAAGAAAATATCGGTAAAAATAAAAAATGCCATTAAAAAAAGCAGAGCAAAATGATTTCATTTCACATTCTTAGTTACTTTGGAGCTGGAGTACTTGTCGTCCTCCCAGTATTGATGCATTGTTATCGACAGTGTTAGTCAAGTGATATGGTAACAATGGGATATCACTGTCGATTATAGTATGCGGGTTATGCGGCCAATGCCAAGTTCAGGAGACATGGGGGTGGGCGTTTATGAAGAATAATGACTAACATTAATGTTTATGTGAAGTGCCTAGGTTATGAAGGCTCTTCTGATCTTGCACTTGCACATTATCTAGTTAGCTATAATTAATTCCGTGAAGGATGAATATAATAATAAAATGACCTGCAGCTTTTTCTATAATCAAGAGATGGAAACTAAGCTAAGTAGGCTATTAACTATCTTCCACGTTGTTCAGTACACTTTCAAACATGGAAAGATAACACTGAGTTACAAAATGAAATTTTTCTTCAAGGCTTTTAGTTTTGATGGGTGATTGTAATGTAGTTTTGCCTCCTGTTTATGAATCTGAAATCAAATTTTATTAATCACGTAAGGATTTTACAGAATTTCAAATTAAGTATTTACTTAATCTCTAATATCACTTACAGCGAAGTTTGGGAATTAAACACCAGTAAAGTAACTATAACTAACTTAAATTAAAAAGAATCCAGAAAACAATTTATTATTTACCTGGTTTGTGAACATATAAAATTAAATTCTACAAATGGCAAATCCAGGATACAATTTTCATGACTTAAACTCTCTTCCTTTTGCTGCGGAAGTGTGATCTTCGTGATCGTCTGACGTGTTTCAACTCCGGATTGTCCCTCTCCATAGACCAGCAATAGTCAGCTAACATCATAGCATTCCACCTGCCCTGATAACGTGTTTCTATCTCTTTCATGTCCCGGTGGAACCGCTCCCCATGTTCTTCACTAAAATCTCCTAAGTTTTCAGGGAAAATTTCTCGAGATGACTATGAAGGAAATGTAGCTTGATACTCATATTACAACCGAAATTTTTCATAGCCATCAACATATCTTCTACGATTTTCTTGTAATCCGGGTGCTTCCTGTTCCCCATAAAACTGTTTATCACATTCTTGAAACCTATCCAAGCCAATCTTTCCTCAAAGGTCATCAACACGTCAAATTGTTCATCTGTCGTAAGGCTCCGTATGTGTGGTCCCACAAAGATTCCTTCTTTTAGTTTCGCATCAGACAGGAAGGAGAATTTCTGACAGATGTACTTAAAACAGTCACCTTTATTCAATCCCTTTATGAACTGTTTCATGATCCCTAGTTTAATATGGAGAGGTGGCAGAATGATTTTTTCTCGTTTCACCAAACATGATCTTATTATATTCTTGTCTCCTGGATCCATTGTTGTTCTAGATAGCCATTCCTTTCTAACCCAGTGTGCATCACGTCTACGGCTGTCCCACAGGCAAAGGAAACATGGATACTTTGTGTAACCTGACTGTTGTCCAAGAAGCATTCCTATAATTGACCAATTTTTTCCATCCACACTGAGTGATTCAAACGGTGGAGTCCAAGTTAGGGAGCTTAATCCTGGTACAGTGCATGTGTGTATATGAAATCTTCAGCATCGTGTCGGTCGATTTATCAGCGACTTAAATAACTCCTACGTGAGACAATGCCTGGCACCTTGGCGGACAATTCGGCATTCCATAGACAGGAGGAGTTGATAGAGGTTGGGTTTGGTGGGGGCGACAACTGCCCAGGCTGGGTGGTCATAGGTGATGGCGGAGCTATTAAAGGTTCTGTAGGATAGGAGAAGTAGTTTGGTGAAGACCCCCAGGTGGTGCCGAAAAGCCTACGTGCCAGCTGAGATATTTTGGAGGATTTGGATTATAGCTTCTTCGCGCGCGGCTGTGAGCTTGCATCCGGGAGATAGTAGGTTCGAATCCCACTATCGGCAGCCCTGAAGATGGTTTTCCGTGGTTTCCCATTTTCACACCAGGCAAATGCTGGGGCTGTACATTAATTAAGGCCACGGCCGCTTCCTTCCAACTCCTACGCCTTTCCTATCCCATCGTCGCCATAAGACCTATCTGTGTCGGTGCGACGTAAAGCCCCTAGCAAAAAAAAGAAAATAAAAAAAATTATAGCTTCTGGAAGTGGGGGGATTAGTGAATATAAGGTGCTAATCTGTTTTAAAGCCAAGGTATGAGGGAAGACTGAGGGCGGATGGGGTTCCATAAATGGATTGGGTTTTGGAAAGATTGAGGCGGAGGTATCATCGGTCGTACCAGATGTGATACCTACTAGAACTGCCATCGTATGTTCGTCGATTAACTATGCTGTAGTTATTTTACTTTTTGTGAAACAGAAATAGTAGGCCATGTTGGCTAAATTAGTTTTTCTCGAATTTCTTCTGATGTAGCCTATGTTTATGATGTCCTATGATTTTATGGTCTTGTCCTTACATCCGAATTTTATTTTTTTATTTTATTTTTTTTGCTAGTTGCTTTACGTCGCAGATAGGTCTTATGCGACGATTGGACAGGGAAGGGCTAAGAGTGGGAAGAAAGCGGCCGTGGCGTTAATTAAGATACAGCCCAAGCATTTGCCTGGTGTGAAAATGGGAAACCACGGAAAACCATTTTCAGGGCTGCCGACAGTGGGGCTCGAACCTACTATCTCCCGAATACTGGATACTGGCCGCACCGAAATTCTTTGATCCACTATTGATTCACTTTTAAGTAAAATTCTTTTAAATTTTGAACTCGAAAATTTATCTTGTTAGAACTCAATGAGTCCGCCCAGTGGAGTAGTGGTTAGTGTGATTAGCTGCCACCCCCTGAGGCCCGGGTTCGACTCCCGGCTCTGCCACGAAATTTGAAAAGTGGTACGAGGGCTGGAACGGGGTCCACTCAACCTCGGGAAGTCAACTGAGTAGAGGTGGGTTCGATTCCCACCTCAGCCATCCTGGAAGTGGTTTTCCGTGGTTTCCCCACTTCTCCCCCAGGCAAATGCTGGGATGGTACCAAACTTAAGTCCACGGCCGCTTCCTTCCCTCTTCCTTGTCTATCCTTTCCAATCTTCCCATCCCCCACCAAGGCCCCTGTTCAGCATAGCAGGTGAGGCCGCCTGGACGAGGTACTGGTCATTCTCTCCAGTTGTATCCCCCGACCCAATGTCTTACGCTTCAGGACACTGCCCTTGAGGCGGTAGAGGTGGGATCCCTCGCTGAGTCCGAGGGAAAAACCAACCCTGGATTGTAAGCAGATTAAGAAAGAAAGAACTCAACGATTTGAACATCACTAATTTCCTCGTTTGTCATTTATATTTCTTTCCCTTTGTTCATAACTGCTGTACGCTATTAATTTATGCATTCATTATTGCATCATCCGGCTCCATGGTGTATCGTGCCTTTCCCGTACCCGAAAGACTCTGATTCGATTCCCAACAAGGCCAGTGTCTTTACTTGGATCTGAGGGTTGGTCCAAGGTCCACTCAGCCTATGTGACTGTGGTTGAGGAGCTATCTGACAGGTGAGCTGGCGACCCCGGTCTAGAAATCTAAGTATAAGGGTTGAGAGGATTTGTCGTGCCGACCACATAACACCTCATAATCTTCAGGCCTTCTGGCTGATCAGCAGTCGCTTGTTAGACCTTAGCCCTTTGGACTGTTGTGCCATGTCTTTTTCTGCTTTTCATTAATGTAGTATTAAGGACTCGTGTTTTTTTGTAATTATAGGCAGATTAATTAAAGCAAGTAAGATTTTAGTAAGCATTATAAACGAAATTTTTTTGAAAATAGAAGATTCAAGAATGAATTATTGAAAATCTAATCTAATAAAAGTTTTCATTCCTCTCCTGAAGTGGAAGGCGGGCCACCTAGAATCCTCGATTTTAGCAATCATTAACTGAAAATTTCAGAGGTATTGTGAATATTGTCACCAAGTTTCAAAACTACACTAGTATTGGTTTCTTCTGATCTAGCATCGTGGCCAATAAATGGAACAGTAGATCACAAGGAAGAGGTCGTATATTGTCTAAATTTTTATTCTCATGTTCATGGAATTATAAGCCTGAATACGTTTTAGGGAGACCGCTATCTTGTTAAGATCATAAAATTCACGTAATCGTGTACGTTCATTTCCATATTACACTAGTATATATAATTTTCTATGACCCCGCCTGGTGCCATGATCGTGAAGTCTAAACGGTCTGACACCGTGGTTCGCTGGTTCGAGTCCGGTTGGTAGAAAAAATTTTCATCATTAGAATTTTGGACGGTAGGGTAGGAGAGGTGTTGTTATACAGTGTCCAATCACTAGATTACGTGTCAAAAGCCTGAATTAAATTCCATACCTCTCCGCAGTGCTCATATGGCGTGAGGGCATACGACGCTGTTGATGGTGAGTCGTCCGTCGGATGGATACGTTAAGCCTCGAGCAGATTCCTTGGCGCTATTCGACAGGAGTAGGCTATATACCGGCAGCGGGTTTCACCCTCACCCTTCCTACTATCATATATCACATCATACATTTCATCTCATTAACTCCTCTGATGAGGCTGACGTCAGGAAGGGCATGCGGTCATAAAAACCCGTCACGACACATTCATCTCACCTCATACCGGAGCCCGTAGAGAAACAGGACAAGGGTTGGACAAACATAAACAATTTCCTATGGTTGTTACAGCCGAATGCATCCTTTTTAATGTGGTTGAGCGGAATGTGCGGTTTTGGAAACTGCATGTTATTGTGGTGTAAAGTAAAGTGGTGTTTGTGATTTGTGGGTTGTAGAGGGTCATGCAGCGAACCAAGAGAATTACCGATTGCGATTAAAATCTCACGATCCTGCCTCGAATCGGTCCTGTGACTCCGAGTTCTGAAGGCAAGATAATGACGGCTCAGCCGTGGAGCCGTATATGTTAATCTGTAAGCATATAAGTTTACTTAGTGCTTGCGTGATATTTCTGAGCAAAGAGCTCCATGTAACCATTTCTACTCTCATCCAGCCGATCTCTCTGCCCCTGTCGGTTAGAGGTTGTTCTGTTTCCAGGATAGTGGGTTGAATCCCGATTGAGGTAAGCGGCATTTAAGGGATGTCTAAGTGCGATAAATTCGTGGTTTTGGTTCTGGTATGTTAAATCTTCACCCCTAAACCTCTCACAATCTCTAGTAATTGAAGAGATGTTAAAATGAATAACTTTATTAACTTTTTCTTTCAAACACAGAGGGAAATTGCAAGGTAAATCGTCCATCAAAAATCTGTGGAAACTGTAATACAGCAGTGAGCTTAGTGCAATGAATTGTGTTTATATCTGAGTGATACGCTCCGCTAGAGATCAGGAAAAACGAAGATAAGTGCCTTGATCCCATAACTCGAAGGCGATTGAGATTTGCTCTTACTGATTTCCTCGTCTGGTTTTAAACAACATCTCTTGGAAAGATTTGGGTCAGGGGCGTAAAGCTAGGGCCTGCAGGGCTTGCAGTGCAGTCGGACCCGGGAATTTAAGGAGCCTGGCAGACTATTTGCAAATATATACATACCTAGTATAAATTATATAAAATAATATATAATTCTGGTGGATTTTAATTTATGAATTGATAAATTAGGTAAATGAAATGGCGTATGGATTTTAGTGCCTGGAGATCCCAGGACGTGTTCGGCTCACCATGTGCAGGTCTTTTGATTGGACTCCCGTAGGTGACCTGCGCGTCGTGATGAGGATGAAATCATGATGAAGAAAACACATATACCCAGCCCCCCTGCCAGGGAAATTAACCAATGATGTTTGAAATTCACGACCCTGCCAGGAATCGAACCCGGGACCCCTGCGACCAAAGGCCAGCACGCTAACCATTTAGCCATGGAGCCGGACATAAATTAGGTGAGTCAAGTAAACGCGTAATGGCGTGGGCGCATGCTGCAATATACTAATCTATGCATTACCTAAATAACAGCATTTGAGTGCATGACTCATTCACACATGTGAAGCATGAAGGCCACCACACATAGAAAGCTAGGCTAAGCTAAGCAACGGGATGTTATGAAAAATATCACTCCCAATGCATTTAAGTACGATGACACACACAGGTCGCTCTGCTAAGCTATACTAAGGGCTGGTATTATAATGAGGGTTTAAACTGAAGATTGAGTTAAACTGTAACTTGAGTTTAAACCGATGTTGAGTCTTATAATGGCTGGCCTAAGTTAAATTGAGGTGAAGAAGGAAATATACGATCTTGGTAGCAGTGACTCGCGAGAAAAGATTACTTTCGATAATATTTTGCAGTGACTTGCATGAAAATATGACTATCGATAATGTTTTCTTTACTTCTTGTAGGTAAAATGGCAGATAAAGCAATAAACGTTGACCTAATTTTACTTGTAAGGAAATAGAATTGCTTGTGCAATTAGTACAGAAATATTTATTTAGTCTGTGAAACAGTGGCCTTATGAATTCCTTTGAAATCTCCCATTTTAATAAACACACCGCACTACGGGAGGCAGAAAACCTTTATTAATGCTATTAGTAGCTGACTGAGGGGTTCTACAGCATGATTTCTGAAATAGAAGGAAGTTACTTTATTTAAAATTTACACTTTTGACATTCAAACAGTTCAAAAAGTCATTTTTACATTCTTACCTTTTCGTTGCATGTTTTATTCTACCACCAATTTGCTGAAATAGGGTTATGATAGTCTGCTTTGTAAGCTATTTTTCATTCCATACATGAAAGTGATGTCCCCTTGCTCGGAAAACTCGTATTGCCCGTGGTCGTTCAATAACTTGAACCACTTCTTCATCATCGCTTAGTATTTCTTCAAACACCTCAAAAATATCTTCAAGATCAGTTCGTTCTGCCATGTTGTAAGGTAATGAATTCTTAAACTTCAGTTTAAACGGTACATGAGTGGCAGTAAAATGAATCTCTAGTTAAACTAACGATTAAGTTTTATAATATACGACTAACAGATGAACCAAAGTTCAAACTGGACCAACAGTTTAAACTTCTATTATAATATCGGCCCTTAGTCAAGCTAAACTAAGCTAAGCTAGACAGATAGCTAGGCGGGCGATTTTCTTGGCTGTAGCTGGCCTGGCGCATGCGCTTTTCATTTCTGAGCAGTTGGTCTGGCGGGCTGTCGTGTGTGTTTAGTGGTGTCGCGTGAGTCTCTTCTGGTAGTACTTCGATATTTTAATACAATGAATAACCGGCCAAAAGAAGAACGACTAACTGAGAAGGTGAAAAGATATCCCTGTCTTTATGATCGTCATCAAATTACTACAGAGTCTTGACAAGAAAGGAAAACTGTTGGCAGGAAATACGTACAGTACTTCAAATTGATTGTAAGTAGGCTACCATTTATAAATTAGCTAGGGCCTATATAATCACAATTTTGACAGTTCTAATTGTTTGAGAAGAATACATTTTTCACATGGCTTTACGCACATTATTTTTACAATTTAGCTGATACAGTTGAAGCGCCTGCTATTGAACTGTAGCCTATGCCATATTCCTAAATATGTCAACAATTACTATGAACTTGAAAGGTAAAATAATAACATATATTGTTTTAGGTAAAGAACTTAAAAACTTACCCTGGAAAAGACTGAGAGACTGTTTTAGAGAGGCACTAAAGAGATAAAAAGAGGGTAAAAATGGACAGGAAGGGGAAAAATGGAGTGGAAATTCCACAAACAAATGGAATTCCTTCTGCCTTATATTTCTACAAGAAGGTGAGCTGTCACTTTAACGTAGTATGGCTAATATTTAAAATATTTTTAAATATTAAAAATCGATGAAGCTATAAGTGAGTTCATATGTTGAGTATATTATAATTTAAAACTAATGTAATTCATTCGAGGTTATAATAAAATAAGAAAGTCTCGATTTGTTCTGTTTTGCAGCTACGATATTATTAACATTTCACTAATAAAATGAACAACATGAATAATTGTGATTGAAGCACAAGGACTAGGACAGTTCAATATGCTCATTCTCCATAAACAGATCTCCATGTTCCATTTCTTAATCTACCTTTGCATCTGTATTAATAGCTTAATTTTCCTTACAGCACACATTCAAACATTGACAGGCAGGAAACATATTGAGGTCAAGAGATAACTGAAGTAGCCATCCAGATGACTGAGAGTCCGGAATGTGAAGACCTACACTCTTAATCACATATATCTGATTCATCATCTGTTCCGTCCGCCCCCACACCAACACAATCTCAGCCAGTCGAACCCCTTCGAAAAAAAAAAAAAAGAAATATCATGCCACCGAGCAGAGAGAGTAAGTGATTATTTATTAGCTCTTTATTCGTGTCATAGCCCACCAGAGCTTGGCATTGCTTAGCGTAGCATAGCGCAGCGTAGCTTAGCTTAGCTTTCTGTGTGTGGTGGCCTTGAGTTCATATTATTTTTGGAAGGCTTATCAGAGAACGAACGTCCCACGCACACACGTCCTGTGAACCTGTCAGGGAATGGAGATTGGTAATTATAATTTACTTTCCCTGTGATGTTATTGATGAGTTGATGACAACATTTGGATGTTCCAACCAGGACGGCATCAACTATACAAGCTCGCGTGCATTTATAAGACCCATTAAATATTTTTATTTGGAATATTACATTAATGAATAATCCCTTTGTTTACATAAATTGACAATATGTTACATTACTTCCTCCTGCTGTGAATGAATTTGATTTAGTTATTCATAGGTTTTGCGGTCGCTTGGTAGGCCATGTCCCTTCGGAGCTGTAACGCCATGGAGTTTGGTTTTATTCATAGGTTTCACATTTTATTTGAGGGGGCGCGAATTTTAATATTTGCAGGCGAGCCCGTATAACATTCGTTACGCCCCTGATTTGGGTGGTCTATTACATGTACGTCAATTTGTAGCTGTATTATAATTATTTTATTACAGAGGTAACTACTCAGATTTTCGATGTAGAATCATATGAAACGTTTTCCAGCTCCATTGTTCACTCTGCTATGAGTGCATCGGTAAGCTGTCATATTGGAAGAAAGAGGTACCTAGACACCATCATTCTGTGTCAGACGTTCGTGGTTGACGTTAGTCATTTGACTGTGTGGACACTTAGAATGTACCGCGGCGATTTCCATCCCGTCAAAAAAGCATCAACGTACTACATTTCAGGCTGAAGAATCTCGGTATGCTACCACCTGTTGTCATTCTTCTTCACGACAATGACCGAGCTCATGTTACGAAGATCGTAGAAGAGGAGTCAGTGAAGAAACGGTAAGCGATTCTTGACCATCTGACCCAGTAGCGTATACTGAGAGCTGCCAAGGCTATCGGTGAAGCCCAAACCTCAATTGAGAACGATGGAAGTCTAAAGCACATTATAATGTAAGCATCTGACACATTGTTCCATTTTCAAAATTTGAAAGGAGTGAGAAGAAAACGTCGCAAGTATTTCTGAGAGCTAAGCATCGGAGACTGATATCGCAGTTCAGACTCTCGTCCCTCTACCCTCTACTCACCCATAGCGGTTTGCTGCTGCATATCGGATCGGAGCAGTGACCGGGGGAGGGGGGGGGGGGTAGGTGTGCTAGGCTTCGGTCCGTCAGATCGCCACTACTAACTATCAACCATGCGTTACTCATCGAATATACTTCCTCATCTCATACCTCTGACTTAATCACGTAGATGATAGAGTGCTGGTTTTTCACTCCCGTTTCCTTCTACTTCCTTTCAGGAAGACACTGCAGGGCTGCTGCTATAGGAGCGATATAGTTTTATTTATATAGGTACAACTGCTAAAATGTAACGCAATCTTTCAGGTTCTCTTTTGTTGGTTGGAATCGAACCCGAGAACATGGGTCAGACATCACCACTGATCTCCCGAGGAGGCTAATAAACCAGTGAACGATGGGTACGACCGCTGTAATATTCAGCATTTGTATTTAATAATAATAATAATAATAATAATAATATTGGTGCATGGCATCTGTGTAGGGTTGTTGGTGTCCTAATGAGGATAAAATGAATGGCGAAGACGTCATAAGCATCCGGTCCCCAAGCCAGGGGAATTAACAGTGTGAGGAGCTTGATTCTGAACATTGATCCGGGGCCATCGGACCAAAGGCAAGCATTCTATCCATTTTGCCACAAAGCCGGACGTTAATTTGCTAAACCTTCGGCTACCATCTCCACTGATCAGGGGTTGAGCATTGGCAGCAGCAGAGGCCAGGGCAGTAGCTTGTGAAGCAAATTTCACAACACAACAGGCTTCTCCATTGTCTATTGGCTGCAGCTCAAAACGCTTAATGCTTGGCGTTCACTAAACCTACCATCGAAAAGGGTTAACCTAAGTCTACTGGTAGCCCACGTCTTGATCCCAACACAAGCCACTGATCAATCAATCAATCAATCAATCAATCAATCAATCAATCAATCAATCAATCAATCAATCAATCAATCAATCAATCAATCTATCTATCTATCTATCTATCTATCTATCTATCTATCTATCTATCTATCTATCTATCTATCTATCTATCTATCTATCTATCTATCTATCTATCTATCTATCTATCTATCTATCTATCTATCTATCTATCTATCTATCTACCTATCTATCTATCTATCTAAAACACTGATCTGCATTTAGGGTAGTCATCCAAGTGGCACATCCCATAGTCTTTTCTTAAATAAGTGCAAAGAATTTGGAATTTTATTGAACATCTCCCTTGGTAAATTATTCCAATCCCTAACTCCTCCTATAAACGAATATTTGCCCCAATTTTCTCTTGAATTCCAACTTCATCTTCATACTTCTTTCCTACTTTTAAAAACACCACTCAAGCTTATTCGTCTACTTGTATAATTCCACGCGAACTCTCCATTGACAGTTCGAAACACACCAGATAGTCGAGCATCTGGTCCCCTTACTTCCAAGTCTTCGCAGCCCAAAGTTTGTGACATTTTCGTAATACTATACACCCAGAACAAATCGTGCTGCTTTCCTTTAAATTATTTCCATTTCTCGTATCAAGTAGTCCCGGTGAGAATCCCATACACTGGAACCATACTTTAGTTGGGGTCTTGCCAGAGACGTACACGCCCTCTCCTTACATCCTTACTGCATCCCCTAAATACTCTCATAACCATGTGGAGAGATCTGCAACCTTTCTTGACAAACTCCTTAATATGATTTCCGCAACATACCTTGCCCTGTACTATTCGTTAGTTTCTAGTCAAACAACCAGTAGTAACAACGTTAATATTACAGGTAATTACCTCCAGAAGACCAGAGATGAATCCTAGTCCAGATGTGATGCTCGCCATGTCAGTTATTTCTGTTCTACCAGACGTAAAGTTTGTGGGAGACTTTTAATATACTCAAACTTGCCTTGTGGGTGGGGGCAGTAGAATAACACCCACGACATCTCCTGCCCGTTGTAAGAGGCGACTAAAAGGGGCTCCAGGGACTCTTAACTTGGGAGCGTGGGTTGGCGACCACGGGTCTTTAGCTGAGCCCTGGCATTGCTTGTGCCAAGCTCTTCACTTTCATCTGTCTTACCCGACCTCAGTTGAACAACTCTTGCTCATTTCAGACCCCGACGGTATTAGGTTACGTGGCCTAGGGAGTCTTTCATTTTCATGCCCAAAGTACTTTGTCTTTCTTTGGCTGATACCTTCATTTTCTAATTGTCGGATCCCCTACACTCTCCCCCTACCCTCTGATTAATGTTATCGGAGGATGATTGCCCAGTTGTAGGTGCACTTAAAACAATATTCACCACCACCACTATGGCAACAATGGTGCGGCACCACATTCTCTATGCGGTCCGTCCTTAATGTTATAAGTGGGGGCTGCAACAATATCCTACTTTGAAGGGGGTATGCGAAATAGCTCCTTTGGGAAGAGCTTTCGCATTACTGGCCATCCGCATGGTCGTTTGCAAGACTACATTTTATTTTTTTTATTCTCTCTCGACCGCGCGTCAAAATTTCTTTTTTATTTTGTTATTATCTTCTCCGTTTTCTACCTTGAAAGCCTTGCAGGCGGCCGTGGACCGGGGGTGACAGTGGCTCTTGAGCGGCAGTGGTCTAGCGCCGGGAATGTCTTGGTATGACCGCGACAGGGTAACCAGTGACGAAAGGAGATATGGGATTGCCTGGTGGGTTTAGGGAGGTTTCTCATAACTTCTCCTTTACGGAGGGGTGGAAGTAGCTGGCAGAAGACTAGCCTTTGCACCTCAAGTTATTCTGTACTCTTGTACTAGGCTATGTTCCTGCGTTAGTACTCGCTTGTCGGTCATTTGTCCAAACAGGTAGGTCACCACGGGCTGTGAGGCGGGGCGGAGCCTCACGGCACCCCCCCTCCAAAAAAAAAGACACATGCAAACACAACTCTATTCTCCTTATCTCACCTAGAAAAAGGCAAACCTTGTCGAGCTGGGCTGAGCGATGACTGTCCGACCATCGATGTCTTGATGTAGAGGAACAAGAGCTTTGATAAGAATAGTGAGTATGTTGAATATCAATGTGTTCTACTATGTATTCTTTTATGTGCTTGTAAAATAAAGTTTCTCCGTGAAAGATATTGCTTCCTTATTTATTTAAAGGTACAATGCACTTATAACACATGGTGCCCGTCATCCTTGAAGGGTGTGCCTTACAAAGGCTGCACTACTCTTAATAATAAGCGATACAAAATACACTCTGAGGTGTACAAAATTTCCTGTTCTTGCGGCAAGGTACACATTGGCCAAACATTCCGGTTCCATTGGTACTCGTATCAAGGAACACCAACGTAATATCCGTATCAATCTGCCAGACAAATCAGCAACAGCTGAGCTCTCCCTATCTATGTCGCGTTCCAAGATGTGTGACTTCTACTAACATGATTTCATTCCTTCTTTGAAGAAGGAGGCGATTCTCTTAGATGGTTACGCCGTCTCTCAGACCAGGAGATGCTTGGAGAAAGTGAGAGGGTAGGCGTGCGTTGGCTATACTAGGAACTGTCTCAGTATTCACCTTAGTGCAGGAGAATGGAAAACCACGGAAAACAATTTTCAAGACAACCGAAGGTGGGGACCAGTCCCTCACCTTATCCCGAATACAGGGGCGTAGAGCCACAGTAGAGCCGTGGCCATCCCTCCTCTGCTCGGTTGGCCGGTCAGAGTGCAGAGCTGTCGGACCACAGACCAGCGGTGGCCACGTGTGGGCCCAGACTCACCGTGCATTCGTCGACCCGATGTTCGAGCTCTTGCACTAAATACTACAGGTCGGGGTTTATACGGGAAACTGTGGAAATACGTATTTCAACAGGGACACTCTCTGTCACTTACGTAATAGGCCTACGTGGTTGGCAGCCATTAAGGATTTATATAGGTGTATTTCACTATTATTATTTCTTTCCGATTTTTTTCCAAATTCGTATTCTCATCACGAGATGGTTCACACTGCGCATAGGGAGCCATCTAGTGGCAAATGAGAGTACCACTTACTATAGACAACGGTAAAGCATTCTTAACTTCAAGTGATTCAAACTTTCATTCATTTTTAGAGAAATCTTGCTCCTGAACAGACGAGATTATCTTTTCAAGACGCAGAGCAAAGTTCTCTGTAAAAAAAAAAAAAAAAAGCCCAAAAGCTTATTATCGTATTTACTGTATATAGAAACTATTATTATCTATGTTTTTTTTTGCTAGGGGCTTTACGTCGCACCGACACAGATAGGTCGTATGGCGACGATGGGATAGGAAAGGCCTAGGAGTTGGAAGGAAGCGGCCGTGGCCTTAATTAAGGTACAGCTCCAGCATTTGCCTGGTGTGAAAATGGGAAACCACGGAAAACCATTTTCAGGGCTGCCGATAGTGGGATTCGAACCTACTATCTCCCGGATGCAAGCTCACAGCCGCGCGCCTCTACGCGCACAGCCAACTCGCCCGGTTATTATCTATGTAATATCATTATTCATTGTACAAAATTTGAATCACCAGCATACTTTATTTCAACGAAAGTGTGTGTTTGGTGGTTACATACACTAATGCGTGTATTTCATGTACAGTTTCAGTTTGGTCAGTTTCATTGGTAAATAGTCTTAAGGAATGCAGTTTATCAAGTTTCTATTGACTCAAGGAAAAGTACAACTGGGCAACCATCCTAGGCAAAATATGAAAAGTTCCAGCAATGCTTAGAATGAATATATTGCCCAAAGAAATACAAGCACCATAAAGGGCTTGAAAATGAAGGACTCCCCAGGCCTCGGAAACCTAACACCGTTGGGAAGGAAAAAGAACAATTGACCAAGGGAGGTCGGATAAGAAATATAAAAGCGAATAGCCTGACACAAATAACTTGAAGCAATGTCCGGCTCAAAAAGGCTACAAAAATGAAAGCCTCTGGGAACCCTTTTCGTCGCCTTTTACACCAGGCTAGAGATACTGTGAGTGTATTCTACCGGCCTCACCCACAGGGGGGGAAGTAACATTATTATTGATATCATTATTCCTGTTCTATTACTAAATTCATTAGTCAGACCTTACCATAGTTAGGTCTAGTTTCACGGCTGAATATTTTTCCTGACGCCACTCTGTGTGGCGGGTTGTCACCAGTATTACATGTTCTCTGGTGGATGGTAGTGTAATGTGTTTTGTGTATATAAAGTGTATGAAGATGATGATAATAATAAAAATAATAATAATACCAGGGGTTCCGGCTATTTAAACTGCGCGCCTTGTCTACGGCCATCTATGCCAACGGACTTGCACTTATAAACTCCCAAAGAATTTCGTCTTCTGCAGTTAGATGGCTCTAACATCGATTTTCTAGCTTACTCTTGCGCACTAAAAACGAACCTAGAACTTAGGAAATTTCGTTTTTGTTATTAGTAAACCTTTTTCTGAAGACGTTTTCTTTTTAATGTACCGAAGTTTTCAACACTTCAGCTGGTTCCTCCTCTACTGTAATCTATCAGTTGCTTGTAAATATGTTCTCTAGGCAATCAAAACCGGGGTTGTGTACGGGAATCCAGCCTATCAGCAAAGCGTGGTTCAATTTAATCGGGAAGCTTCCCCTTACGGAACTACATAAGCAGGGCACTTTAGGGCTGTCTTATCTGAATTGCACCAGTGCCTGGCATTCTGACTTGACGGAGGCCTAGGAGTCAGAGGCGCGACCTGCTTGAAAAATATCCAGCGATACAAGGTAACGGCAGATTTTCCTAAACATGTGATAGCGAATGCGGGTAGTTTGAAGGGGAGGTTATAGCCGTTTCCTTTTAATGTAATTTTATAAGCTGGTGGTTTAAATGTAGGATTTTCGGCGAAGTCTGAGGACTCTGTTTCTATTCCCTACCGGGAAATATGTAATGTAAGCGAAAGGAGAGTGATGATTCCCTGCCGTCTCCCATTGGGTGACTAAAGATTTCAAACTCTAAATTTTGTAAATCTCGGCTTGGCGTTAAAGGTTCCTCCTTTAGTCACCCTCTCACCCTCTCGTAGTATGAGATTAACACCTGTATCATTGGGCTGCAAGCCCACTTAGGTTTTTAGTAATTTCTATAAGGAGTGTTGGAGTTTCGCCTCCTTGCCTTTTGTTAATGGCCGGTTATGTGCAACCTTTTCTCTTTTACTCTTAAGGCCATGTAGTATGGGTAAATATGCCCGTGTTTATCCTGCATTATCCATAAGGCAACTGCTCTTCGTTGCAGCTCAAAACGCTTAAAAGGCTTGTCGTTCACTAACCAACCATCGCAAAGGGGTAACCTAAGTCTAGTGGTAGCCCACGTCCTGGACTCAGCATACGCCACTGATCTGACCTGTCAACTGGTGAATTCCCTTTGCTTAGGCCAGTTAAGAAATTTAATGTTGGAAAATGCTTCCATAAAGATAACGAAGGCAAGGCAGCGGTGCTGGAATGGTTCAAGCAGTAACACGATCCTTCTTTTCGGACTGACACCAATGTTTTTTTAAGCAGACGGATGCTATGAGAACACACAGGATAACTTTTTCACCTAAGACGGTGCTGCATATTGTTTCTTGAACATTGCTGCTTATGTGTGTGTTTACTTTGCAATTACAGTACTTTGTATTGATTTTCATTAACAAATGGGCCGGAGTGGGTTTCAATTGATGATACTTTATACCAGGGCCTCTCAAACGCCCGAACTCTCACGCGTGCAGATGGAGGCGCAAGAGCTCCGTGCACTGTGCATCGATGCCGCTCGGCATGACTCGGATCAACGCTTCGTCTCTGGGCTACTCGGCTAAGCTCGGCTCTACTCGGCTATACTCGGCTCAACTCAGCCCGGATTTGGAGCGCTACGGCGCAAGTGGGGCAGAGGGAGACAGGCGGAGCGAGCAAGACAGGCGTGAGGAAAGAGAGAGTAAGCGCTATTGCTCCAAATCGAGGAGTGGGGGGTCTGCACTCTGTTTAACCAAGCCAAGTCGTCTTTTGCACCGTGCACAGGGCATGCACCACGCGCATGCACCCTGAGAGGCCCTGCTTTATACAATCACAAGTAGATATTCACGAATCAGGCTGCTAAGTAAGTAGGCAGTAGCGTGGCAGGATCGGCCGTTGGGAGGTGGTGGTGGTGGGGGGGGTGTAGTTTCAAAATGATTGTAGAACTCAATGAAGGTGCATGAATGACTTGTCTTTGTAAGGACACTGATACATGTGAATTACAGTTTTGTTGGTTCTACAGTTATGTCCCTGAATGTTTATTTATTTTATTGTTTATTGACACTTCCTGTTTGTAAAATTGCACTCTAATTTATCGTCAGACCACAGCAGATACTCCACTGCTTCTTATCACAGTCCTGTAGGATGAAACTGCCACACCTCGGCGTCTCCGAAAGCCGTAAAAATAGCATAACCATGACCTTAATTTCTTCTATGGAAAGACTACGTAGAAAAATGATCTGTATACAGTTCATATTATCTAACGTTTATGTAGATGTTGAATAAATATAGGCCAATGAGAGATGGTGTTATTTGTTTGCTGGACAACTCTCTAACTACTCAACATGTACTGTTTGCCAGATATGTGCGATACTGGTATCTCTTTGCGATTATAACTGTATAAACGATGTTGGAAGTATTGAACCTTTTAGAATATTCAGAGTTCGCAAAAGCATTTTGGTGATTTTATTGCAATACATGAAATACATTAAATGAACAAATGGTTAATTATGCGGTCATTCACACGCCCATTACTTTAGCACCATCAGTAGCCTTATGCTCAACTTAGATGGAAGAAGGTTACGGCGTTATTTCAATGCAAATAAATACGGGTTGTGTACAGGATTCGAATGATGAACCATCGTCATAATAACTGGGACATCCTGTTTCTTCAGTAGCTGGGTAATAACTAGGAATATATGTGGTAACTTCTGTATCCTTGCAATAATTTTGAAAGAACTCATTAATCACTAAAGGGTACCGAGAAGCAAACGTAGCTTAGATGTGAACTCTTGACCATGAGGCTTCCTCGCCTGTCCCCATTACGGAACTGTATAACGCAATGACTACGTGACTAGTCTTAAACATTCAGTTGTTGAAAAGCCACGTGCTATATGCCCTCATTACAGCCTGTCCACACGTGACTTTAACATATTCACAGAACTGGGCATTATTGGGCAAATATACTCCTCCATAGCTTCCTATTCAAATAAGTTCTAATTATGAGATCATTATAAGGGCACCAATTCAGGTCGCTAAATATATTCCGCATGCTTAGCGAAACCTCATAAGGAAATTCTAATTTCTTTCTCTTTTCTTCAAAATTTTAAGCAGGTGACAAGACCATTTCTGGTAACCTTGTTACATATTTTCATGTGCTACTTTTAAGCACCCATACACTTTCAAACCGCAGTAGGCCTTGAATTCTAGAAAATCAAGGTTCTTGGGCTCTTCTAAAGAATAGAAATGATCAGTTAACTACAGCTATAATGTATAATGAGTAAAAAGTACAAAATTTACCTGTAACCTTTGAATAGGCCTATTCGAAGCTATGTGCAACACTGCATCGAATCATTTGTCCACAAATGGTGGAATTGGATCTCAGGAAAGATCGTTATCATGATTCAAACATTCACACCCTTCGAGATAAAATATAGTGACCATTGTGAGATTCGTTACACCCGATTATCTTAGCGGAATGAACAAAATCATTAATGAGGTGGTCTTAAGGTAATTTTAATTACTAGCAGCTACCTTCCAAGTGACAATATATTCAATACCAGTCATTGTTGTAAAACAGAATAATATTCCTTTACTTTGTCATCTAACAACGGGGAGAATGGACTTGCTAGCCAAGACTTCATCTTGCGGCATGACCAGATAATTACAACATACATGTAACCTGAACCAGAGTATTGAGAATTTCACTATCAATCAATCAGTCAATCAATCAATCAATCAATCAATCAATCAATCAATCAATCAATCAATCAATCAATCAATCAATCAGTCAATCAATCAATCAATCAATCAATCGATCAATCAATCAATCAATCAATCAATCAATCACCACTGATCTGCATTTAGGGCAGTCGATCAGGTGGCAGATATCCTATCCGATTTACAGCTAGTCTGTTCTTAAATAATTTCAAATAATTTGGAAATTTATTGAACATCTACCTTGATAAATTGATCCAATCCTTAACTCCTCTTCCTATAAAAGAATATTTGCCCCAATTTGTCCTCATGAATTCCAACTTGATCACCACATTGTGATCTCTCCTACTTTTAAAGACACCACCCAAACTTATTCGTCTACTAATGCCATTCCACGCATTCTCTCCGCTGACAGCTCGGAATATACCACTTAATCGAGCAGCTCGTCTCCTTTCTCCCAAGTCCCAGCCCAAACTTTGGAACAAAACGCTACTCTTTTGTCGGAAATCACCAGAGAACAAATCTAGCTGCTTTTATTTGGATTTATTCCAGTTCTCGAATCAAGTAATCCTGGTGAGGGTCCCATATACTGGAACCATACTCTAGTTGGGGTTTTATCAGAGACTTATATTCCCTATCTTTTATATCCTTACTATAATCCCTAAATACCCTCATAACCACGTGCAGAGATCTGTACCCTTCATTTACAATACCGTTTACGCGATTACCCCAATGAAGATCTTTAGCGCTCATGTTGTTGTTGTTTGAGTCATCAGTCCATAGACTGGTTTGATGCAGCTCTCCATGCCGCTCTATCCTGCGCTAACCTTTTCATTTCTACGTAACTATTGCATCCTACATCTGCTCTAATCTGCTTGTCGTATTCATACATTGGTCTACCCCTACCGTTCTTACCACCTACACTTCCTTCAAAAACCAACTGAACAAGTCCTGGGTGTCTTAAGATGTGCCCTATCATTCTATCTCTTCTTTTCGTCAAATTTAGCCAAATCGATCTCCTCTCACCAATGATTCGTAATTAAAGTGTTAAAAGTAAATGTTTAATAAAGTAATGATAATACCTTTCCGGTTTGGCTATTTGCTTTACGTCGCATCGACACAGATACATCTTATAGCGACGATGGGATAGGAAAGGCCTAGGAATGGGAAGGAAGCGGCCGTGGCCTTAATTAAGCTACAGTCCCAGCATTTGCGTGGTGTGAAATGGAAAACCATGGAAAACCATCTTCAGGGCTGCCGACAGTGGGGTTCGAACCCACTATCTCCCGATTACTGGATACTGGCCGCACTAAAGCGACTGCAGCAATCGAGCTCAGTCCTTTCCGGTTTAGGATCTCTTAATTTCTTGTTTAATCTTTATTGTAAACTGGCTGTGGCTTCTTTGCGGTTCCTGTTGCCTTCCAAACTTCAGTTCCAAGTGTTTGATCATCTCCTTTACCATCTTATACATTTACACATTCTAATTTTGATTTCTCATCTTACCGAGTGAGGAGGCTGTGCGGTTAGTGACGCATAGCAGTGAGCTTGCATTCGGGAGATGGTGAGTTCAAACCTCACTGTCGGCAGCCCTGAAGATGGTTTTCCGTGGTTTCTAATTTTCACACCATGCAAATACTGGGGCTGTTATCTTAATTAAGGCTACGGCCCATTCCTGCCACTCCTAGCCCTTTCCTATCCCATCGTCTCTGTAACACCTATCTGTGTCTATGCGACGTAAAAATAATTGTAAAAAGAATAATTCGCATCATATTTCACTTGTGCTGAATTTGTGAATAACGTCCTTCGTAGTAAAAGTATTGAATTAGTCAAGAAGACAAGAAATGCTCCTAACGTGATTTCACAAGGCAAAGGAAATCAAAGCCATCTCCGGACAGGCCTCGATGACCCCTGAATGAGTGTAAGGTAAAATATTCCGGTATTCTTAAGCTCGGTTTTAATGGGGGTGGATTGGTTAAATCCATTCCTGGTCTCCTTTGCTCAGAAACAAATTACTCGTTCCTTGTGTAGGCTGAGTGAACCTCAGACCCATGTTCCTCTTCAGAAGTGGAAAGCTCGTTTCTCTGGAGAAAATCGAAAAGTTTTCGACAAATTAAAAGCACTATATTTATAATGAAAGGAATTTTTCGTGGATTCAAACGTTGAAATAAGTTTTAGTAGTGTTTAGAAGAATGCCAATGGGACCATTCATAGAACGATTTTCACTGTACTGGTAACAAGTGTCTCGAGGAGTGACTGTTCAAAAGGCAATCGATAATATTCAACTACTGTAATGCATGTGGACGAAATACTGATTTATTCTTTGGAAGTGAAGAAAGCCCCTTTTTAACAGACATTCATCAAATTACTAGTTAAAATGTATGTGTTTGATGTATAATTCCCCGCGTCTTCTTATTTTTATACTTTTCTAAGTCCCAGATTTCTTCGATATACTTACCTGGCCTCCTGTGAACCTTGAACAAGTCCTGTTTTTTCGTACGTATTCTTACTATTATTGGTACTGATAACACCAAGATATTTGAGAGAATCAGCACTTTCCATATTTTCTCTTCCTCGTTCTTCAAAATTGAAACTGAACACCTCGAAAACAGAAGTAATAGTTGCCAAGAAATCAACTGAGGAAATACCGATAAACATAAAGGTAGGTGATGAAAATGTACAAGTATGTCAATTTTGCTTCTTGGAAAGCATTATCACTCAGGACAAAAGGTGCACCACAGAAATCAGGACAGGATTGCTCTAGCTAAACAAGCCTTCAGTAACAAGAAACAGCTTCTGACAAGCAGGAACATTAAAATTAGGAAATAATTTGCCAAAATGTTTGTGTGGAGTGTTTTATTGTATGGTTGCGAAACATGGGTCTTAGCAAAAGAAGAAAACACCTGGAAGCAATGGAAATGTGGATATGGGTAAGGATGCAGAAAATTAGTTGGACAGAAAAAAAGTCAAACAATAGGGTCCTTAAGGAAATAGACGAAACAAGGAAATTGATCAACACTGTAGAAAAGAAGAAAATCAAAATCGTTGGCCACACACTTCGACATAACACATTCCTCACGACTATGCAGGAAGGGAAAGTTCTGGGTAAGAACGGAAGAGGAAGGCCGAGGAAGTAGTATCCGGATTCCGTGATGGACAGGCTTAATTTAAAAACAAAGATGTTGACCTGAGACGCTCAGCAGAGGAGAGACAAGTGTGGTTGCAGCAAGGGCTTGACTTTAGGATATGAATGAAATGAATATTCTTCTTCCTTCCTATTGTTTGACTCAACTCGCCCAATGAAGCTATGGTACGCAGCACTTATACGTAAGTAAAATTCCATGAGTATAAAACTGCCATTAAACTAATCATGTGAAGTATGATCCACTTCTACACCTATCTTTCGTAGAATACATCAGTTGTCTAATTACGGCTTCTGGTGTGTTTTGATTCTCAAAGCGCCCCTCTTCACCTAAACGAGCAATAAAAAAATTAAATGCCTACATTATCAATATTTTTCCGTTGGTGAATTGATCTTCACCGTAATATGGTTCCGTTAGAAGATCGTAACTGCTCTGGAAATTTCGTTCTGGTCGGTAGGCCTCTCCCTCGCGGGGCACTGCTCGCTGAACCCTTCGGTCACCGCGGCTCTCGCCAACGCCGTTTATTGTGCACGCGCCCCCGGGTTTGGGTATAGGAGTCCGTAGGTCCGTGGCCTGGCGAGCAGTTCAATGTGGACGAGGGGGCAGCCTCGGCAGAGCTGAAATAGGGATCTGATAGACGCCCGACTTACGGTCGAGCTTCCAAGCAAGACGATGGGCCGGAATGGTAGCTAAGGTCTGTGCTGGACCACGGAGAGAGAAATGAGGAAGAGTGATGAAAGGGGTCCAGGCGCTAAGGTCGTTCGGAAGTATTCAAAATGAATTGTACATTGAGTGACTTTCGTTGATCCACACTTGTATGTTAATTAAGGTGTGGCTTAATTGTTTATTTCCAAACTTTAATGGAATATACTGCTAGTCCGACTGGTCAGCGTACTGGCCTTCGGTTCAGAGAGTCCCGGGTTCGATTCCCGGCCGGGTCGGGGATTTTAATCGCTTCTGATTAATTCTTCTGGCTCGGGAACTGGGTGTATATGTCCGTCCCAACACTCTCCTCATCATATTCAGACAACATACTACACTACCAACCACCACAGAAACACGCAATAGTGCTTACATCCCTCCATAGAGGGTTGGCGTCAGGAAGGGCATCCGGCCGTAAAACAGGGCCAAATCCACATGTTCGACGCAGTTCGCACCCGCGACCCCACAGGTGTGGGAAAAGCGGCAGGAAAAGAAGAAAGAAGAAGAATGGAATATACTGCAAGTTACAGAATACAACTTGCAGTAATTTGTCTTCAGGGGTCATATTTCGGTATACGATGCATCAAATTATTTATTTGCCCGTGATGACTTTTGATTGTTAATTGTTAATATCTTAAATTTATATCAAGGGAACAATAAACATAAATATACTTAAAACAGCCAGAACCATGGTGTAGGGGTAGCGTGCTTGTCTGTTACCCGAAGATTGCTGGTTCAAATGCAGGATGGGTTAGGGATTTATACGTGGATCTGAGAGGTCGTTCGAAGTCCCCTCAGCCTACGTAATTACAGTTGAGGAGCTCTCTGACGGTGAAATAGTGGCCCCTACCTTGAAAGTCAAGATATGGTTGAGAATATTCGGCACGCTGACTACGCGTCACCTCACAATCTGAAGGTCTTGGGGATAAGCAGCGGTCCCTTGGCAACCCAAGGTCCACCAGGGTAGTTGCGCCACGGAATTTATTTGATTTGTTAAATCTACCTCAAATACACGCTAGAATGTGGTATGGAAGTTAATCACGATATTAAATAACCTAATTTTTTAACCAATCCCTAAAATGATACCGAAAATGGCGTATTTTCACTATTTGCTTGCGAACTATAATATTCATTCCAAGTTCACAAGCGACATAGCTAAATAACTGTCGTTATTATGATCAACTTGACATTGTTTTCTACAGAGTTAAATGAATTTGTGGTCAGGGAATAAATGACGTTACACATGGAACTCTCTCATTGCTTTTTTCATAGTGATGTCTCACAGTGAAACAATGGAATAATCAGTTATATTTTATGTGACCTTATTTCAATTGGTAGTTTTCCATATCCTACATTCAATCCAAAAACTCAGAGTGACCTCAATATACTGGGTAACCTTCCATGCCCGTCTTCTGCCTGAAATTGCACAATGCTGTGATTCATATCACACAACCACTATTTCACAATACATGTGACAAAAACGTAATCCATAGTATTTCATTTCACAGCCTTTATATCTCGATAGATCGTTCAATATTTACTCTCATATGACTGGTGCAGAATTTTTAGATTAGATGTTACATTAGATGTTAATGAAACCCAAAATCTATCATTTGCAACACGATAATGGTAATGTACTTAAACAAAGACAGCTCATAAGAATACAGCATAGGAAGGTTAAAATGGAAAACTACACATTCCGGATTCAAAACCGATCGTCAAAGAGAAGTTTTCCCAGAAATGTCATAATTTCATCTCCCTTTAATTCTAGTTTGACGCTTAGCGAGACCACGCAGTAGGGACGCTCGCTTAGCTACCACTGTAGAAAATATAGCCATGTCGTGAGAAAAAAGACGCAAAATCATAAAATAAGGCGTCGTTGTGTCATTTATTTCTATTGCTACGCCCATTTGCAATGTACAACTTGTTATTAAAACGCATATATATGAAACTATAATGACGTTTTCCTTAAAGATGTGTGTACACACAGAATGGCACAAACTTTCACCTGAAACCAAAGAAGAAATTGGACTTTTTTGGTGCATTTTCTACTGTATGACCCCCTTTTAAACAGCTTCGTATTGAGCACTTAAGTCCACTTCATGGTACAACTGGGCAACTATTCCGTTCCTTACTTCAAATTGCATCCCTTGTAGCAGATGTAACAAGAATGACGTGAATGTACAATTTTCCTTCATGCTTACTTCCGGAAAATACTAGAATAGTACCAAATCTAACGGCAAATATCCTTGCATACGAAAAAACAATTACAGTTACAAACAATGCTCCAGAGCTCATAATAACATGGGTTGGAAAAGTGTTCCTGCATCACACACATAAATGGGGATAATAGTTTCAGATACGCCAACATCCTAATGTGAAGAATTAGTTTCACTTTTTCCGGCACAGTTCTTTAAACTCAAAATCGTGTCGATTTCAAAGTTATTATAAAGCGCTTTGGTTCCTTCTTCGACTCATGGATGAGTCAGAAAGTTATCTACGAACATGTAAAACTTATCTGGCAGACAATGAAAATGAATAAAACATTATTATCGTCACCTTACAGGCAATCATTAATAGAACGTATCCAGTGTGAAGACCGTTTCGATACTCCATTACGGAATCCGTTTTCGCTGCATACATTCATTGTGGCGTATATCATATTACAAAAGGAAATTAACATAAACGGCTTGGTAGCTGTTAAAGAGTTCTGTTGCTATTTTGAGGAATCATTTGTATAACTGTTATGCCTGATATACAAATTAAGGTCCTTTATTGGACATGGCTAGAAATTGACAGTTTACAAATGGAGTTGACTAAATTTCAAGAAAGCAGTATATGGGTGAACAAACTCGTACATTGGTGAAAATCGCGTGTGCTGTTAATGGTGAATACTCTCTCAAGATGCCTTTACTGGCGGAACCTAATGTTTACAGTGCACTATATCTTCTGGTATAGGCTAGAGCAATTTTGTTACTATCATTGACTTGTCTCAGTCTTATCCTTGGCTTTGGCAATCTGAAAGTGACTGAGGTATGAGGAATGCTAGTAATGCCATTCCTTATACATCCAGTCCGTGCTATGAATGGTGTGAAAATGCTCATAGGGTCGGTAGATGCATGCATTTCAGTGGGCTTGGAAGACTGATATGTAATAGCAACTTGTGGCTTGGTGAGGAAAGCAACGGGAAACTACCTCACTCCTCATTTCCCCAGTACGCCTCTTCAGTGATGCATAGGCCATCTATGACAGCTGATGGCAGAGCTGTTGAGGATCCAGCTAGCCTTAGGGCTGAGGACTGAACATGACATACATACACACACTCTCTCCAGAAGCTCGAGAACTTAATATTTGAACAGTGCAACAGACTCCTACAACTATGTTCGGCCATGAAGAAACTTGCGACAGCGCTACTTACTTTGCTTCGGTCATCGTACGCATGCGAGCAGCTATTTTCTACAATGAACGTTGTGAAGTCAAAAGTCAGAAACCGTCTAGGTTCAGACCTAGGTGCTTATTGTGTATTAATGAAGGCAAGAAGTTCAGTGTTGCCAACTTAGCGGATTTTCCGCTAAATTTGGTGGAATTAGAAGACTGTTGGCGGAGAAATATATCATTTAGCGGATAGCGGAATTTTTTTGGCGGAATTCTAGATTTATTATTGCGGTATTTAGTGTTTTATCCATTTTACATTTTTAAGAAAATTTGTACTCCAGTCTGTCTCCGAGCTAATCCGTATTTATTGTCAGGAGTTAGCAGTCACATGAGGAAAACATGTTCATTGGATTTGATGTTATGAGATCATGGTATCATAAATTTGTAATGCGTGGGGAGAGGGAACTTATCTCTTAGTTGACGAATGACGACAGATAACGAAACTGAGAGAGTAGCATTTATATTTATGCTATGAAGGAAGACCGTTTAATGAACTGGCCTGTTCTGTGTGTGGCTCTTGAGGTAGGGGATTCACGTAGTTTGCACCCGGCATTAAAACGCCTACAAGTTTTAGCTCGCCGGCTCTTAGGCAGGGGGTTAATCCCAGTGAAACTCACAGATCAGGTGAGTGCAGACATTTACTTTATTATTATTATTATTATTATTATTATTATTATTATTATTATTATTATTATTATTATTATTATTATTATTATTATTATTATTATTATTATTATTATTATTATTATTATTATTATTATTATTTCCGCCTCCGTAGCGTAAGGGTTAGTGTTATTAGCTGCCGTCCTCGGGGGTCCGGGTTCGATTCCCGGTACTGCCAGTAATTTAAGAATGGCAGGAGGGCTGGTATGTGGTGGAAATGGCACATGCAGCTCACCTCCACTGTGGGTGTGCCTGAGAAGAGCTGCAGCACCTCGGGATGAGGACACGAGTTTACTTATTATTATTATTATTATTATTATTATTATTATTATTATTATTATTATTATTATTATTATTATTATTATTATTATTATTATTATTGCTCATTTTATTGCTCATTATTTGAGACTGGATTTCTTAGCGGAATTTTAGCGGATTTTTAGTAGTATTTAGCGGATCTTGAAAATATAAGTTGGCAACACTGAAGAAGTTACGAACCTAACATAAATAACATGGCTACCAATATTCAGCAACAAGTTTCACACTAAAGTTGAGAAAGTCCTTTTGCAGTATTAATATTTTTGCTTTGCTTTATATCTACTAATACTTAATGAAAAAGGGTGTTACAATGGACGCTTACTATATTTGTTTTCATAAATAATGTCAGGTATTCTTAAAACTTACGTATTTAAAAATATATTTTTGTGGATTGGCAAAATACGACCACGTAAGTTGTAAACTAGTGTATTATTTTACAGTATATATGTAATAACGTATTATGAAGCCTAATTTGGAACTAAGAACAGAAGTCGGGGGTGGGCAGGTGGGGGTAGAGGGTGTGTTTCTAGCCATTCCAAGTGGCACAGTAGAGAGTTGAGAATAATAAACCATACTTAAAATGGCACACTAAATGGAAAACGTTCGCCATCCCTGATCCCTGATCCAGGGGAAGCTGAATGGCATATGCTGTAAATAATAATGTACAATTCACTACATAAAATACCCCACGTGAAAATTTGACGCCATTGTTATTGCTTGCATATCGGCAGAGGGATAACTTCCATCTTCGCGTGAAGAAATATAAACATACTGTTTTGTTACGGACAAGCCACGTCGATGGATCAGAGGTAGAGTATCCGACTCAAAATCCCAAGTTCAGGGGTTCGATCTCGGTATAGGTAATCAGGTCAAAAATATTGGTACTCCGGTGTAACACTCAGCTTTACCCTATAGAGTTAAATAAACTCTGCCATAGGAACTATCCATTATTATTCCAATTTTCTTTTCTGGACAGTAGAACAATCATCATTTCAAAATAAATAGATAGGCCGCCTAGATCAGAAAATCTGCAACTCGGTAGCTGAGGCTATACGTTCGTTCGTAATCTGTTTACCCTCCAGGTTGGTTTTTCCCTCGGACTCAGCGAGAGATCCCACCTCTACCTCCTCCAGAGCAGTTACCTGGAGCTTCAGACTCTGGGTCGGGGATACAACTGGGGAGGACGACCAGTACCTCGCCCACGCTGCCTCACCTGCTATGCTGAACAGGGGCCTTGTGGGGGAATGGGAAATTTGGAAGGGATAGACAAGGAAGACCGAAGGAAGCGGTCGTGGCCTTATGTTAGGTATCATCCCGGCATTTGCCTGGAGGAGAAGTGGGAAACCACGGAAAACCACTTCCAGGATGGCTGAGGAGGGAATCGACCCCCCTCCCTCTACTCAGTTGACCTCCCGAGACTGAGTGGACCCCGTTCCAGCCCTCGTACCACTTTTCAAATTTCGTGGCAGAGCTTGGAATCGAACCCGGGCCTCTGGGGGGTGGCAGCTAATCACATTAACAACTACACCACGGAGGCGGACTGAGGCTATATGACTTATTATTATTATTATTTTTATTATTATTATTATTATTATTATTATTATTATTATTATTATTATTATTATTATTATTAACAAGGAAATGCAACGCGTGATATCCAATAGTGGACATAGTAAATTTTTAAACTTTTTTCGTAAATACTGTTACGAAAAGAACTACATCTGTTTCTTTACTCTAATTTATTTCAGGATGACCTAATAAATGCACACACGCATATATAAATACACACACTTCTAACCAGTTATGGATGGCCACACTTACTAATTACAAGTCTATTTACAAATTGCTCTTCCTTATGGCACAGCAGGCGGTCCAGCTCGTTCGTCTACCTGCGGACACTTAATCCTTACTTTCACTTTCCCAAGTCCAGTCAACTCGTACAGCAGCTGTATGTAGACGACTGGATTTGAACACAGTGCTACTGGCTACACAACACACGACGATTGTTCGTTGGTTCGATTCCACAGACAGTTCAGTAATTCATAGAGTCACATGCAGTGAACAACTAAAGAACGCAACAGTATTCAACAGCACGATGATACAACAGCGAACATTAATACAGCTCCATTTATCCTCGCACTCACGATAGCGGGTTTCCTCGTTGGCTCTCAGCTCTCCTCAGCATACAGAATTACACGAACACACAGTACGGTATTCCGTTCTGTCGTCTCTAGCCCACTCACTGGACTCTCCGACACCACAACAACAGCTCCTGGTTCAGTCCTCGATGGGACACTAGCGACAGCCAACACCTCTGTCGCCCGCAGCCAAGCCACCGAACCCCAACACACCGAGTCTCACTCCGGCTCCATCTCGGAACCCAACTGTCACTCCTAGTCCAGCACTGATTCCGAGTCCAACACTGACTGACTGTTCGCGGCTAGCCTCTCCTTTTATAGCTCAGATCATTTGATCCCAAAAATTCGCGATATCACTAAAGGCAGAACATTCCCTTAGAATCTCCAAGAAAATCACAGGTAAGCCGGCCGCCGAGAACAATATACGGAAAAGCCGGCCCCACCCCACAAGCCGGCTGGGAGATCCCAGGTCGTCTGAGTGGCCAGCCCATCCCTGGAAGTACCGAAAGAAGCTACCACGGGGCTAACATGTAACAAACCTCACATTGCTGAACTGATGACATTATTAACATTGTGTTGCCTTTGGACAAGGAGAAGTGGTTAGAGACCTATCCAATGGTTCGGCGTCGTATGACATGAATATGTTGGTATGCGCATGGGTCTTGGTTCAAACTCTCAGTCCTTGTTTAATAAAGGTCTTAAGTATACCACATTATCTTAGTGAATTTGAAAGAGGCGTATTATAAGTACGCGGAAGTGTAACGCGATATTATAGGAAACTGCATGGTGTTTCTGTTTTATGGAGTGAATGTAGAGAATGGTTTCAAGAAAGGTATCTCACACTGACAAATGCTAGAGAGATGTTCGAGTATCGGGTGAGTGATCATTTTATTTTACCTGCTGCATCAGAACGATATTAAGGTACAGTAACGCGTTATAGAATGTATTCTTCAACTGTCCTTCAGTGTATATTGCTGTAAAGTTTACGTGGGCGTCACCCTCTCCAAGGACTACAGTAAGCAAACTATCAAAATACTACAATGTTGCAATAGGGCATCGAACTGTGTGTGTGTGAAAGGAAGTATGGTAAAATTTTCAATCATGCTTCTATTAATGAGATTTTGTTCGGTTCATCGTTGCAAGATGGTGACGTTGGTAGTGGCGTCATCAGAAATATATTCACCCAAGACATATCACACTAATGTGATTATGGCCTTTATTGCCATTTAATAGGCCTATATCAAAAACTCACCTCAAATGGAGTGCTCATTTCACTATTTTCAATACATTTTACGTCAATAACATACTGAGGATGTTTTTGCAGACCATCTCTCAAGCCATATTCCAGAAAAATGTTGCCAGGCAACATTTAAGAACATTTCTACTCTTGCCCAGATATAGCAAGGTTATACTGTACCGTACCCAAGGGTAAATACCCACTAGGACGATGCCTCCATTCCTGTATGAACATCCGACTAACTCAGGGTTGGGCAGAGAGTGGGTTGGTTGTCGGTTGGGTCAGGATAAAAGTCGAAGTTCTACTCTAAATATAAGTAAATGACAGGAAAATGGAGGTATAACACGAATGAGAAACAATCATATGGGGTAAGATGAATTTATTTATAAATATCCCCAAATCATTCTACTTGAAAATTAATAAATCAAATAATAAAATAGCATTCTAAAATTTCAAAATAAAAGAAATATCTGAACATTTACAAAGTTAATTGTTTAAAGAGAGCAAAATTGAAATAAAGTATCAAGCACAACATTGAATACTTGTATACTTTCAAAACTGATCTTCTTCTTATGTGTCCATAGTTCATGGGATATATGATAATACGTGTACGCATACACTGCTATGTAGTTATTTCGCATGGAGTCACACTCTAACTCATCACAACGATACGGTTATGAATTTAATTTAAATTGAGAGTCGCCAAAAAAAGTTCTAACGTTAAAGAGAATTACAATAAAATGAAAAGTTACGATGAAAAAGAAAAACTAAGACGCTATGGGACGTGATATGAACTATGTAAAATACTAGTGGCATTTCCTACGCTATATTTACAACAAATCAAATAAGCGACACTAAACACATCTATTTACATCGGATAAAGAGAAAAAGTCTTACGTGCTACACAGATTCTACGTGAATCGCGGTTCACCACGAAGGATCTAGTCAGAACTGGATTGACCATCAATAAAATTCAGCACTCGGGCTGTTCCCCAATTAAAACAACGAGACAAGGTATTCAAACAACGAGAAACAATATACAACATCATCTTCAAAGGGAAAAACATATAAATAGCCACCAATATTGTGTAGAAAGCAATGGGCAAAATTGCCTCCTTCTGCTGCATTTGAGCGCTCAACAGCGCGATCATCCGTCATGTATTTCCGGGTAGGCTGCGAGCTGAAAGGAAATGTTGAACTCAACACTGTACTAAAGTATGGATTCTGTCTCCCTAGATTGTCACAAGGAAATACCATCTCATTCGCGTCGTCTAATACAAACACGGCCAATATATCAGCTTGCAATGAGATAACGTCTTTCGTCGGTTATACGGAAAGTCACGTATAATAATTCTTTCCTGGCATGCTTTTACCATTTAACACACATCAGACTCATTAGTCTGGAATTAATTCCGTCAATTCTGATAACAATATACTCTCAGAAGACAATTGGCAGGTACATATCCACTGCACATTATTCTCTCACATATCAGGCATTCAATCGGCCTGCATAAACACTTTATCATTCCGCATGCAATCTTATTTCTCATATCTCTTATGAATCACATTGGCCTTATACGTTATGAGAGCCGGTTCGTTTCCTGTGCAAATCATTGGGCAAAAACAGATTCCAACCTAAATTCGAAGATCCTATTCTTTCAACGTAGTTATGCAGCTCCTTCGGACGGCTTCTGAAATACCATGCGTCATGCAATTAGCTATACCTGTCTCCCTGAATAACCAAAATAAAATGACGTAGTAAGTATATACACTAACTTTAATCTTGGATGAATTTGTCAATCTAATCCTCCTAGCATTTATATATAAGGAAAACTCGGAATATTCTAAGTAAACATGCATAACTGAACAACAAACTAATCCTAACAAATCCCTCATTATCCCAACTATCTATTCATAAATCAGAATGAAAATGAAAAGTACATGCATTATTCTCTTATCCATATATACAACAATATCAAAATGAATCAAACACATGCCGTCAGGCTTACCTTACATGAAATAAAAACCCTATCTAAACTGCCCTAGTACTTTAGCATAATTCATATAACATTCCATAATTAACACAAGCATCTTATCTTAATTTCTGGCGACTCCCGGGATACATGGTAGCAGCTCACATTCCTGCTATATGAAGGATCTACTCCATGACGATCACAGTTTCAACAAGTGTAGATGCACTTCCTTCTTCCATAGGCGAAGCCATCTTCTTGCTGAAAAGTTATTTACACTGGAACACAAAAGGCTTGGGATGAATGTCTCTTCACCGCTCAATGCTATACGAACAACCCTTATTGACAAAATCAGCCAAACACACTGATACCTTAATAATTCAAACTTCAACTTTAAGGGTATATGCACAGTTTTGAAAGCAGCACGCGGCACGATACGATAGTTCCTCGCGAAACACGACCGATATGAAAATAAGAGACAATGACACGTCTCTCCTGCACTTGCTCCCCTGCGGCTAATTATCACCATCTATGTTGATTTTATATTATGAAATAATGTAATTTGCAATTTACTCTGGAACAGTTATATCTTCCAGCTGCACGACTGAAACACTTGTTTAAAATCATATGCTGTTACTGGTATAACACTTCAATATCCGCGATCACAATACACTTCTACGCTGTCCAAGCAGCCCGATCAGAATACACTTCCACACTCTCCAATCTATCCAGTCAGAGTGACGCTCTCCAGAGCTCGTGTACTGAGGAAGCTTCGGTAACGCCGTTTCAACTCTGGGATTCCCGGTTATTTAAACAAACCACCAATCAGAAAGCTTGCTATGTAAGATGACACAATATTAATTATAATACATTTATAAAAAAACAGTTCAAACGATAGCAAATCTTTTCCTCTAATTATAATATCGTATTTCTAATTATATTCCACTTCTAGACCTGTGGAAATCCGATGAATGACAGAAATTAACACCAGCAACTGTACACGTTGGTCAACCTGGGATTGAGACTTAGCGCGATGTAGACTCCATACTTGCCAAATCCTCACGTTCTTATTGCCTGAATATAATGTTTGGTCATCATCCAGTACACGTGCCGAACCTTGCCAACGCTTGGTTACACTAAACTATTCTCACGGTCACAATAGGCAATGTCCAGCGACTTGATGTCTCCATCGACATCCGGTCTCAGTTATCTTGGGATTCAATACTCTACCATTTATGACTGTAACTTGTATGAATAAAATTTATATATATTTTGTCAAGTAATACTCTAAATATTTCATATGGGTCGGCAGGATACGGCTCAATACATCCAGTAAAATGTGTGAATCGTGATTAAACGACCGATGAAGCATTAAAGTCGCTTGCTATTTGTATTGTAGAATTTCGGACAAGAGTGAAATATGCATCCCTCCGGACACTATCAAAGCAATATTTTTTCATTCTGGTTTGTACGTGCAAGTAGAGATCCTCAGGCCATTGACTGGTTTCCTGCTTATCCTGTGCCCACATTGTGAAATGTGCATTATTTGATAGTCCATAATAAATATATTATAACCTTCGGTAAATGGACATTTATCATAACTTACTCGAAGCTTTGCACATTTACGAATTTCAGAGTATTGTAATGCACAGAAGACGAGGTAAAAGAAATAAAATTTGCAACCAAATTTGTGATTTACCAGCGCCTTTTTAAAATCATACCAGTCTCTCATTCATCAACTGACTAAGAGATATTAACAATGGTTTGTCCTTTTTTGTTCTGATCTTCCTCTAAATCATTCATTTTAATATGAATCGCAAAAATGAGTATCCTAAACACACTTACCTGTAAATTAAAAAAACCGAATGTCGGGTTGAGTAACTCAGTTGGTAGAGTGCTGGCCTTCTGAGATCAATTTGGTGGATTCGATCCTGGCTCAGTCCGGTGATATTTGAAGGTGCTCAAATACACCAGCCTCGTTTCGGTAGATTTACTGGCACGTAAAGGAATTCTTGCGGGAGAAAATTCTGACACCTCGCCATCTTCGGAAATCATAAAAGCAATTAATGGAACGTAAATCCAATAATATTATAAAACACCAAGAACAGAGAAAGGTTAAACTGAATCCTATATTGGTCACGGCTTTCCCCCTCCCATAAGAAACCAACTACCAGTTTAATATTACAAATGACGACAAAGGCACAAGTAGGTTTATATTTATATAATGTTTGTGTGTGTGTGTGTGTGTGTGTGTGTGTGTGTGTGTGTGTGTGTGTGTGTGTGTGTGTGTGTGTGTGTGTGTGTGTGTGTGTTTGTTTGTTTGTTTGTGTGGTCTCCTAGTCTTCTATTTTATGCTTTCAAGCGAGATATAGATATTTCACTCATTGTAAGATTTAGGGAGAGGGTTTAATCCCTACAATACTTCCACAAACTTCATCGGCTCTAAATGGCGCATTCTATTTAGACCTCCTTCTTTTCACATTCTAGAGAACACTTTGAAGGATGGTCAAGTTGGTACCATGTAATGGGATGAGAATAATTAAGCCTTGAAAGACTTTCTGGGATTTAAAGAAGACCGTGCTGAAGGCTTATCCTTTAACCTTTTGATTCTTTAGACCGTCCATAGTAGTTCTTGTTGCTCATGTAATTTGCAATACACAAGATCGTATCTTGTATCAGATCTGCAGAATGAAATTGGAACATATCATTTTCCACATGCTCTCCATTTTTCTCTAAGTGCTAGTTCCGAGTGTAAACCGAGGCATTCACTCCAGCAAAGAGAATAATGACTGGCTTACGCCTAAAGACAGGACATGGCGACTTTATGTACCTTAAATCTCCTTCCACTCAGGTACTACCTGTACCTCAACGGCCGAGAAAGGTAGAAATCACTCCATATTAGGCCAGCGCTGAAGAGCAAATAGTCTAGTACCAATGGTGCTCACGGAGGTGGCTGGCTGAGCGCGGTCTGGCGTTATTGTTCAGCAAAATGACATCCATTTGCTGCAACTTGGGTCACTCTTGACGAACAATAATTATAGGTTGTGATCTGCGCTTTCCCTGATGAATGTGGGCAGCGTAGAATACTTCCACAGTATCTCCTGTCTGTCTCAAGAGGACACGCAAAGGATAATCTCCAGGGTTTCTCAACTTGGGTCCGAGTAAGTGGCCGTGTGGTTTGGGCCACGTAGATAACAGCTTGCATTCGGGGGACAATGGGTTCGAACCCAATTGTCGGCAGCCCTGAATATGGTTTTCCGTGGTTTCCCGTTTTCACATCCAGCAAATGTACCTTAATTAAGACTACGGCCGTTCCCTTCCCATCCTTCCTATCTGTGTCGGTGTGACGTAGAGACAATATTGTAAGAAGTATCTTGGGAGCATGGGTTAGCCATTGTTTGAGCCAGACTTCTTGTTCTCAAGTTTTTTATCCAGTATCTCTGGATTAAACTTTTATTTTTCTTGTTCTTGTTTAGCTCTAATTCGTACCCTGAAGGGGTACAGCGGGCCTCCGGTAGGGTGATGCGTTACGTTGATTTGAGGTGCGAAGAAGGGTGATAGATGAACAGCCGTGGCCTATGAAAGGAACGACTGTGGTATTTACCTTAGAATGGAAATCCACGCAGAAAACCATTCTCAGAACAGAAGCCCACCGTCTCCCGAATGCAGAGTTGTAAAACCAAAGCCACTCACCTTGGTGGTCAAACCTTGTACTCTTCCAAACCCAATGGTATTCGGTTTACGAGGCCTTGGTAGATTTCACGCTCTTCGTGAACCTTTCCTTCCCATTGTTGATACCTCCATTCTTTGAAATGTCGGAACTCTTCCATTTATTCCTCTGATTAGTGTTAAGCGGATGATGATGATGATGATGATGATGATGATGCTTGATGTTTAAAGGAGCCTAACATCTAGGTCATCGGCCCAGTGTTCAGAGGAGACTGTGCCTAATTGTACTTCCCCATAAAACAAAAACCACCACCATCACCACCACCAGACAGAAATCTTGTCATGCTACACATGTCAATACTTAACCCTGTTTATGCCCGCTCCGTCATCTTCCAAATGATATTGGAACTATATGACTGACACGAGGCACGTTCTAATAGCCGTGAGGGAAATCTGTGGTCTATTTGCTTAGACATGGGGAAAATAAAGTACAAAACATTATACTCGAAAATACTTTTTACCTTGTTACTCATACGTTAATTTTATATGATTTATCAGTTTGGATTTTTTTCCTTCAGTCTCATTTATTCGTAAATGCATCGATCAGAGCTAAATGTAATAATAATATTATTGGTTTTGCGATCCACTAACTACTTTTAAGATCTCCGGAGACGCCGAGATGCCGGAATTTCGTCCCGCAGAAATTCTTTAACTTTCCAGTAAATTTACCGATAAGTGGATGGCGTATTTGAGCACCTTGATATACCAACAGACTGAGCCAGAAACGAACTCACCGGGCGAGTTGGCCGTGCGGTTAGAGGCGCGTGGCTGTGAACTTGCATCCGGGAGATACTGGGTTCGAATCTCACGTCGGCAGCCCTGAAGATGGTTTTCCGTGGTTTCCCATTTACACACCAGGCAAATGCTGGGGCTATACCTTAATTAAGGCCACGGCCACTTCATTCCAACACCTAGGCCTTTCTTATCCCATCGTCGCCATAAGACCTATCTGTGTCGGTGCGACGTAAAACCATTAGGAAAAAAAGACTCCGTCTAGATGTTGTGATATGCGTTAATCAAAGGTTCACTTGTGTTGTAACACCACTTTCTTGCTCATTGAGGAAAACATCTGTGAATTACCTCACTCTTCATTTTACCTAGAACGCCTATTTGTGCTGCAGCCATAAGTTGTCTTAAAGCCCTAAAACTAACCGTTACGGAGATATTGGCCCCACACTACCCCTGCTCTAGGAATCTTCTTCTTAGGTCGTCGTCTCCAAACGGATGTAGACGATCCACACGGCCAGCTCCGGTCTGGACGTTGCAGCCATGCCATGTGGATTCATTGGAATATCTCTCAGGATCTTTAATGCAATGGTATCCCGTCGCCTTCTGCATCCTAATGCCGTTGACCAAACTGGTGCTCTAGGAATCGGATGAAGGAAATGAACTGCCGTAACCATGGCAACGTCAGTTCCAGGATTCTAGAGCAGCGAGATTATGCATGTACGTTTGGGCATAGCTGCCAATCAAAATTGGTACACATAAGACTTACTATCTGGAAAAAATATACTGTTGTGTAAGGCACTCATAGGACTCCTTTGGGCGGGGATGGGAAGGGGGGTAAAGTATAAAAATCTTACTAGGTACTGTATGTATGAAAATGGATGCATGTGTGTGTGTGTGTGTGTAAATGACACATCTCCTAAATCACAGGAGCAATTTCAACCAAACTTGGTACACGTATTACTTACTATCGGGAGACGAGCACTGTGGGGGTAAGCCATCTCTAGCGCCCTTAAGGGAGGGGTAAGTGGGGTTAGTTATAAAAATAATCGAGAATAGCGTCCAATTCATATTTTTTGGGGTCGCTGAGTTGAAAAGTAATACTCCAGAATTTTTTAAAGTCCAAGTTCAGCCCCCTTTTACGTGGGGAGCGTAGGTGGGGTGAGATATAGAAATAATTAAAAACAGTTTCGAATACATAGATTTCAGGGTCTCTGAGATGAATAGTAATACTCCGGATTTTTTACAAGTCCAAGCGGGGGAACGAAGGGGGTGAGCTATAAAAATAATCGAAAAACTATACATAAAAATTTTATTTTGATCTTCTTACTATATATCAAAATGGATGTATGTGTGTGCGTAGGTGTGTAAATGACACACCTCCTCCTAACGCACTGGAGTAATTTCACCAAACTTGGTTCACTTATCAATTAGTATCAGGAGACAAACCGCGTGGGGGTAAGACACCCCTGACACCCTTATGGGCAGGGGGCAAGAGGGGTGGTATAACATAATCTAGAATAGTATCGAATCCATAGTTTTCGTGGTCGCTGAAATGAATAGTGACACTCCGAAATTTTTAAAGTTAATGTTCAGCCCCCTTTGGGGTGAGGGTGAGGGGGGAGTGAGATATAAAAGTAATCGAAAACAGTGTCGAATCTACAATTTTCGGGGTCACTGAGATGAATGGTGACAATCCAGACTTTTTTATCTCTTAGGGGTATGGGGCGAGAGGGGGACAGTCTCATTAACAGTTGAAATCCTGTACATGGTTTCTATAGTGCAACGGCTAAATACATATAGTTATCACTTATTAATTTTTGACAGGATCAAATACTTCCCAGTCGATTCGAGCTTCCATAAGGGCAAAGTTTTACTCGAAAATTAAATAATCTAAAACTTGAAATCAAACACATCTAAATAATTCTAAAACTACATAATAGATCGTAACATATCAATCTGCAAGTCAAAAAGGAATTCTATAAAAATTCACTTCACAGATAACTAACTGGTAATGCAGATCTTAAAAGGTAAATATTCAGAAACTATCCGGGCAACGCTGGGTACTACAGCTCGTAACACATAAAATTTAAAACAATGTCATCAAGTTATTTCAAGCACAACACAAAATATGTTACACCACGTTAGAATTGTTTACAAATTACGAACACAGAAGTCACAGGCTTGACTCCAAGCGACGTTATCGGCTCTCCACTGCCACGGCCTTATAGTGCAGTCCGGCCATGTAGGAGATCCGCCTTACGACTTCGGTGTACGGAGTGAAAGCTCAAAACATTTAAAAAGTAGACTATTCATAACCGCGGAACTATGTGAGATGGACAATTTATCTGCACTGCAGCTTGGGAAGTAGTGTGTTAGGCTATACTTTTCTATTGTCAGCTGATTGTATGTACTGTATATTAGAGTCATTCTTATTTATTTACAAGGAAAGATATATTTCTAAAGCTCTCTATTTTCTGACAGGGAATCACACCTTGTCCTCCCGGGTAAGGGTGCCCGGAGTAAATTTGCCATCGTATAGGAGACCAGAGTGAGTGTGGAATATGCCTGGAAATATCACACTTGCTATTAGTGCTAGGATTCGATCCTGAAATACCGAATGATGTGACTTTCGCAATCCAATTCCTTCGTGTTGAGAGAACACAGAGCGCTCAGCTCCGAAGGTACATTCATTGGTGTTTGAGATTTGTGATATTATTATTATTATTATTAATATTATTAATTCCCTCTGCATGAATGCTTTCGATACATACCAATTCTAGCATTAAAAATTCATCCATTATTTGTAAACAGATACTTCCACGCGATCTAGCGGAGCATTGCTCAATTAATACTACTTGATGTTGGCGGTGTCGAGCACGGAAAGCAGAGACTCTATCGACAATAGCATACACCTTTGACTGTCGGGTAATGAAAACCGTGGCTTTATACGTCGCGTTAGATGTAGCAACGTCATTATTTAAACTTATCATCAACGTAATTGTAATCATCAAATCAGTAAAAAAGTAAATGATGTTTATACGAGGGCAACTAATGAATATTCAGTGGCGTGAACGTGGCAAAGGAACATGATTGCCAGTATATTGTAACATCAACTGAAGAAGAAAAACGGGTTCCCTTACTATGAAACAGTGATTGTATCGGATAATGATTGAGAACTGCATGAACGGTGGAAAAATGGACCTTATTGCGTCTTGCAGTAATCATAAAAGACATGAACAAGTGGGACCAAAGGAATTCTGATAGGAATGATAAAAACGAGAAACTTGTTTTTGTTTTTTTTTGCTAAGGGCTTCACGTCGCACCGACATAGATAGGTTTTCTGGCAGCGATGGGATAGGAAAGGTCTAGAAGTTGGAAGGAAGCAGCCCTGGCCTTAATTAAGGTACAGCATTTACCTGGTGTGGAAATGGGAAACCACGGCAAACCAGCTTCAAGGCTGCCGACAGTGGGATTCGAACCCACTATATCCCGAATGCAAACTCATAGCCGCGCGCCTCTAACAGCACGGCAAACTCATCCGGTATGGTATGAATTAATGGATGGAAAAATATATTGAGCTTGAGTCCTTAGGTGAACGTACACTTGGTGAATTTTGTGCCTCCAGTTAGGAATCACAAGGTACAGAGTACCAATGTCAGAAGTTTAACGATTTAAAGTGATGCAGTTTCTTCAGGGATGGCAGTGTAACGAGTGAAGGCACCAAATTCGGGACACAAAATTTTCAACCTGCATCCGCAGTATTTGGTTAGAAGAATTAGCTCCGAGGGCAAATTATCGATATATCATTTGATATTCAGACTAAATCTGATTTATATGGGGGAAAACCTAGAACATATTCAGTATATTCGCATATTCATAAGCTGAAGATGAGAAACAAAATACTAACAAAGGGGCTTACCAACAGGAACAAGTGAGAGCAGCGGCACTACTTAAAATGAAGAAATGAATTTCAAGTTCAGAATGAACACTTTCAATGAACAGAACATCATGATTACAGTATTCTTAAATGTTGGAGCTTATACGAAGCAGGTGGACTGAGGAATTCACGTAGGATAAAAATAAATTGTGTTAACTGGAAATAGCACATAGCATAAGTCGGTGTGGCTGAACCAGTTTTGACAAAATGTAATGAGGAGAGCCTTACCTTAACGTTCAACCACTAGAACTCCTTTTCCTTTTTTTTTTTTAAAGTTTCTTTACGTCGCATCGACACAGATAGGTCTTATGGCGATGATGGGATAGGAAAGGCCTAGGAGTTGGAAGGAAGCGACCGTGGACTTAATTAAGGTACAGGCCCAGCAATTGCCTGGTGTGAAAATGGGAAACCACGGAAAACCATCTTCAGGGTTGCCGTCAGTGGGGTTCGAACCCACTATCTCCCGAATACTGGATACTGGCCGCACTTAAGTGACTGCAGTTATCGAGCTCGGTCACTAGAACTCCATCAATCTGTTATTTTTTCCCACATTTTGTCAGTGTTGTGTCTTAATTTGAGTGTGAACATAGTCTTTTTTCCTTTTTTTTAAGTTTTGGTGGATATTACATTTGTATTGTTACAAGAAACAATCTGTTTCCTGAGAAGACTTGCCAAGGTGAGTGTATTTCCTGTTATTTTTCTTTTCTACTTGAATGGTCATTGTTGGGCGACCCCTTTACTATTGAGATGAATGAAGAACCTGTCACGTATAATAGTCAGTATGTCATTTCCATTCTAGAAGTATCCTGTTGCTATTAGTTTTATTAAGGAGTAGTCAGTATCCATCACGTTTTAGTAATTTCGTAACAATACATCACGAGCCAGCATTCTTACCACTTTCCTAGTCTAGAAAACCCTGAACCACCTTTAATTATTACTCCTGCCATAATTTATTTCCCTTCTCGTTTGCTTTCACCCTGGCTTTCCGTTAACATAGATTCAGCTTCTGTTCTAAAACATTGTAGTCATCATCTGGTCAATTTATTTTTGAAGTAGTGTAACCGTGGTTTAGAAATCTCTGATCTTATAATGCTCAACTTACGCAACAAATGTTATCTTTTGTACATTAGTGGAGTAGCGATGTGAACTTTGTCAGAAACTACTCAATATCTCATCTTTCTTTAGAACGGTGAAATGCATTCAAATTGGTATGGATGCATGCAAAGATATTCATGGACGTTGTAGAATACTAATAATGTGATCATCACAAGACTGGAAATGAAAACCTGGTTGGACAGAATAAGAATAAGACCCGAAAGCATTATCTCTCAAACGCAGAATTAAAGATAATGTGACTGATTTCAACTAGAAAAGCTCGCCCAGGGCTTGAAAAGAGAAAAAAAAGGAATAGTTAAAGAAGAAACCAAGAAATATTTTAAATGAATGGAACATGCCTTTCATAAATAATAATAATAATAATAATAATAATAATAATAATAATAATAATAATAATAATAATAATAATAATAATTGCAGTAGTAGTAGTAGTAGTAGTAGTACTAGTAGTAGTAGTTAGGCCTCCAGTCCGGAGGCTGTTTGTATCCTAAGATAGTACCAATAATGGTTTTACTGTTATAAGGAAACTAAAAAATCTGATGGTGAGGAGTGAAAGGCAGGTGAGTAGTGAGGTAGTTTGTCGTTGCTTTTCTCACTGGGCCATGAACTGCTATTGAAGCATGGTTAGATCTATGAGTAGCACCTTTCATAACATCTTAACTAACCAGATGTGCCCTGGATGTCATTTTTCAGGACTACCTGTACATCCGCAGCTGCCACACTGTCGCAGGCATTAATGAGGCTGACAATGAGACTTCGCTGAAAGTTACATAATATCTCTGGACCGAGCTAAGAGACTGATGAAAAATGCTGTATACATCAAGAAATAGCAACATAATAATAATAATAATAATAATTAATAATAATAATAATAATAGTAATAATAATTACTCTTGTGATAAGTGAAGTTGGAGTGCCCTTCCATATGTCAGTATCTGTCGAACTTAGGCACGCTAAAACGCAATCGATCAAACTTGGAATCGAACACACAGGCTTACGTTTATGGAAGCAGAGTATTTAGCAAGTATGTTACACACATTATACTGTATAGGATTTTGGGTTTATGCCGTGTCAATAAAATAAGGTGAAATTATGTACGTTTCGCAGAGAACTGTGCTCTGAGTCATCAGAAGAAAATCTCGACTCTCCACGGGAAAGGCTTCTTAAACAATGAATTTTTTTAAATTTAGACGTGGAAATGGCACGTTCATTCGTCACCAGATGGCTCCCCGGACGTGCCACAGCGCTAGCGTTCCAAGCGGAAGCTGACCGAACCATCAGAATCAGTCTAAGACGGCCACATAACATGTGTACGTAACATATGACATTGACAGGTGTATGGCATTGACACAAGCCTGGAATGAAACATCAGGCGATGAGGAACGTACGAATTTGGAAAACACCGAGACGAAATAACAATAGTGAAGGGACAGAGAAGGGAACTATCTACGTAAATCCTTAATAGTTGGCAACCAGGTGCTATTTAATTGATAGCCAGTGTCCCACGACATGAGCCCAAAAGCCTATACAGTATCATGTCTATACGTTCCTGGAATTCTCTCCCGGCTGAAATTAGAGACATAAGCAACCTAAAGTATTCAGAAGAATGTGCTGGAAATTTTACCTACATTCAGAATAATTTACTCTAAGAAGCTCCCTTCAATGTTAGGTTAAGTCAAATGAATAAAATGTAAATCTAAGTTTAGTAAAATTATAGTTGACAATTTTCGAGGTATAGCCTAGTAAATACTATAAATTAATTTTAAAATGTTAAAAAAAATCATGAAATTTTACATTTCAGTAAAATTACATTTCACATTAATTTTAAATTATATTAAACTTATTTTTAATTATAAGTAGTTGTAACTTTCAATATATTATGTTTACGCAGGTGTACAATTATATGGTTTCGCATAGGCTAATAGCAGGCTTCATAGCCTGAGCGCCGCCATGTACAGAAAGACATAAATAAACAAATAAATAAATAAATAAATAAATAAATAAATAAATAAATAAATAAATAAATAAATAAATAAATAAATAAATAAATAAATAAATGCCGTGAAAGCATCAATGGCAACATGTTACACAGAGTCAGTTTATTTATTTTATTTCACTTTTTTACGGTCTGGCTCCGTGGCTAAGTGGTTGGCGTGCTGGCTTTTGGTCCCAAGAGTTCCCCGGTCTGATTCTCGGACGGGTTGAGGATTTTAAGTATCGTTGGTTAATTCCGATGGCTCGGAGCTGGGGTATGTTTGCCGTCTTCAGCATTAGAATTCATCATAGGCAGGACCCCATCCTCTCAGACGCGCAGGTCGCCTGTGTGGCCAAATTAAACCCCACGCCCTTGAAAGGGCCTTGACCTACCAAGCGACCGCTGCTCAGTCCGAAGGCCTGCAGATTACGAGGGGTCGTGTGGTCAGCACGACGCATCCTCTCGGCCGTTATTCTGGATTTTCGAGACCGGGGCCGCCATCTCACCGTCATATAGCTCCTCAATTCTAATCACGTAGGCTGAGTGGACCTCGAACCAGCCCTCAGGTCGAGAGAAAAATCCCTGACCTGGCCGGGCAAGAAAAGACATACGGCAGACCTCTCCGGAGTCCACATGACATTATTATTATTATTATTATTATTATTATTATTATTATTATTATTATTATTATTACACTTTCACGGACATGGTCATGAAATTAGATAAGATATATCACTCTGAAATGATAAGTTTCGAATGGGTCCGACATCCCGGTGAGGTGATCATTTTTGAACTCTATCAATGACAATATTACGGCATAAAAATGACCGAAATTGGATGAGTTTCATCAGTATACAAAACAATTCCGTTCTGAAGCAGAATAGTGAATGGTGCGCTAGATCCACATGCATAATAATAATAATAATAATAATAATAATAATAATAATAATAATAATAATAATAATAATAATGTCGAGGAACAGGATACAAAGAGGCTAGCTCCACATACACTTGGTGTTCGAACCCAGTACTTCCCGAATGCAAGCTCACAACTGCGTGACCCTAACTGCGCGGCCAACTCCCTCGGCATTATTAATAATATTAATTACAATAATATGAATAATAATAACAATAATATATCCTGGTGACACAGTGTTGTTTGGCTTCTAGGTAAAGAGTATTTTACTCCCGTAATGTGCCACGCAGGAATAAGTTAAATAATTAAGCAGATCTTACAACAGATACATACATTGACCTTATAACAGCAATTCATAGATCTTCAGGCTTGCAAGTGTTAATCAGCAAACATCATGAGTATCGTTAAAAGGAGACACTTTTTAATAGTATTTTACTCGACAATAGTCCTGGCTTTCGGAAATAACTAAAAGTCACATTTCGGTGTAAAGAGTCGGACCGTAATGAAAGGGCTTTACTTCATCAGTGATCATAAATTTACTGAACTTTTTAATTTTCGTATACAAATCGTATGTGTCAGTAATGCTGGTACATTTCATATGACATACGTATGATGTCAAGTTACAAAGTGCTTTGAGGATGGTGGTATCACTGACTGCTTTTACGGTTTTCAAGAAGCTCGAATCATGGAAAATCTTGTCACAAAAAAGTTCTACGTGCCGGTTATTTGAACACCTCAAATCACCAAACGGAGATGGGATCAAATACGCCGAAAACTGGCACTCTACCATATGAGCAACCCAGTCCGACGTCAAGTATTTTGATTATCCAGGTAAGCGAGAAATTCTTTAAATCAGAACAAACATGAGCGTAATGAAACTGTTATCTCATTTTATTTTGGTGAATATTTTGTATAACTGACTTAAAATTTGTGATTAGGGCAATTCTTACCGGCAATCATTTTCAAGAAGCACGTAAGGATTTTATGTTTCCATTTATGTTATTTAAAACTGAGTCGAACGATGATCAGGAAACTCTACTTTAAAATATGAAATCCTTGATAAAGTAAAACTCGATGGCTGTTAAAGCTTTGCAAACTTTATTTAGTAATGTTTCTTGTCATTTGTTGAATCTTCAGCCCGAAGACTAGTTGGGTCTCCAACAGCTAACCATCAGATTTTACACAACCTAGGTGTCGTTGACGAGGTGTACTAAAGAAATGAAAAGTGAATTACTGTATTTTCCCGTTGATTTCTTCACTGAGCCAAAATGTGCTATTGCATATCAGTTTGCCAGGCTCTCTGAAATGTACGCGTCGACCGTCCCTTCACAGTTTATAGTAGCCTATAATATTACGTATTTAAAACGTATAAGCAATCATTTGGAATATAGAATTGAAAACATTCTACGTGAGAAAAATTGAAGGCAAAATATCACATTCCCCTGCACTACCATCCACACTACCGGGATAAACGGTGTGCGTTACGTGATGACTCAATTTTCAGCCCGTACTGCATTACAACGCCAACTAGTGAATGCTCAACAAACTGTATGAAGCCGCGGTACAACGCGCTCTGTCAACTTGCATCAGAAACAACCGTTCATCGTTCAGTTATCTGACTCCATTGCTATGAATGTTTAGCGTGCTGGCCTTTGGTATAAGCGGTCCAGAGCTCGATTCCCTATCGGGTTGATTCCTCTTGCTCTTCAGCACTGGAATTCATCATAGGTAGGGCCCCATTCTCACAGACACCCAGGTCGCAAACAGGCGTCAATTAGTAAGACCTGCACCAGTCTTCCCCGGTTGCTATACGCCATCATTATACGAGTACAAGTAGAAAAAACCCGTTGTCAACTTAATAAAACGGGCTATAGAAATAATATGGTTCTGATAATTGTGTTGAAACCTGAAATTAGTTACTGAATGCGGAAACATCCGCGGAAATGTCGACTTTCCTTCCAGGCCAAGGGACATGGACCCCCCCCCCCCCCACCAACTCCCTCTTGAGTGTTGCCCCAAATCTTTTCTTATTAAATTATTAATTTTTCGTATTTAAAAAAAAATAATTTTAAAATTTTTAATTTTGTTTCTGTTTGTTTCTTCTTTATTTCGTTCAATTGTCCGTGGCTTAACACAGATTGAAAATGCCATTAATATCGAAGTACCCCCTTGTAAACCACATTTTAAGTGAATAGTTTGCCATAGTTCTGGGTCAGTTTTGCATGGTCAGTCCCTTGTAAAATTTTAACTTTGATGTCGTCAAAGTGGCGCACCCTCAACAACGCCACATGTAACTGTCCGCGTCTAAAATTGGTTATTTTAGAAAAACACCCACATTCTCTAACATCTGACCTTGCGACTTGTAAATAGTCAAGAGAAGTGCAATTTTATTTGAGAATTGTCATCATTTTAGAGTAAAGGTTAAGTCAGTGTCAGTAGGTGCAAGGTCAACTCACGGAACGAAAACGATATTCGGTATTCAGATTTCTGAGGAGCATGACAATATCTCCAGATGTTCATAGATCATTGAGGAACTCAGCTGGATAGTACAGGTCCGTAGTAACTCCACAGCCAGAATCAATGGCATCCGAACTTAAGTATATCTATGCAGTTCCCGCTTAGCGACTACGAACACTGTTAAGTACAACATCATTATTGACATAAACTTGTCTTAATGGCCGGGAGTCATCTGTAAAATTACTGTCACACAACGTGTTACGGAAGTGTAACCTAGCAACCGTGCAGGCTGAGATGTGAAGTATGGATGGATGGCCAGGAAGTGTTACCTAGCAACCGTGTTGGCTATGACTTATGGCTGGTGGTCATCTGAAATTAGCGATATGTGTGGTATTCTTGATACATCTCGGAAAAGTTTGGTTCTAGGGCTCTAAAATGTGGTTTTCGGGGTATTCTTGATACATCTCGAAAAGCTTTGGTTCTAAGGCTATAAATTGTGGTTTTAGGGGTAGCGTAGGAACGTGCCGAGTACTGTTCCTCGCATTGAGGGGCGTAAATTGAGCTTTGTCTGGTTCTTTTGTAAAAAAAAAATCTTATTTTGCCTATAGCCTATGCCCGAAAGAACAAGTACTGATTTCACCCCGTTAATTATAAAACATTGGAATGAAACAGGTTTACTTTTCCTATTATTGTTTAAAGCAGGGATGGCGAACCTATGACACGCGTGCCACTAGGTGACACACGAACACTACTTCAGTGGCACGCCAGACAACATACGAACATATTTTTAATGTTTTACCATGTAATAAATCGGCCGAAAATCTAGCAAAGTAGCATATTTTAACATTACACTTTAATAGAGAAGTATGTCCTAAACATGAGTTTCAAAGGCCAGATGGAGAAACTCAAGCTAAAAGAAAGAAAAATTTTAATAAAGATCATAAGACCGAAATTTCAATTTAATAAGATAACATACATCAAGAATGAAACACTCTACAAGAAAATTGAAAAACCTTTTCGATAGTATGCGAACAAGAAAGATAGATTTTACGGTCATCTTCTCAGAATAAACCTAATAGATTAACCAAACAAATTTTTGGATTCTTCCGTAGGCCTACCGCAAAATAAAATCCAACTGGTTTAAAGAAGCTGAAAAAGGTGTAGTAGAATTAAACATTACAGAAAATTCATTATTGGATCGAACAGCTAAAGTAAAACTAAAGACGAAAATACAAGGTTCCAAGATAAATCTACATTAAAAGCCAAACCTATTATCTCGGAAGGCAATAAAAATCGAAGAGCAAAAGGAATAAAGAAATACTGGGCACTAAGAAAAAAACAACACACAAGGAAATGATTGTTTCAACGTCAACGTACCCCAAAGAGGGTGAAACGAAAGAAGAAGAAACAAGAATGTCCAATTAATTATATGGCCATATATAGAAACATATTAGGTTAAAGTAAATATATACCTTATTCTTACCAGTTTTTAAAATGTAATTTTCAGTGATGATTAGAGAAGAAATCATGAATCATTCATTCGAATAGATTTATACATTTATAGATATTATGTTATGCAATCTAATACACAATTGAAGTCAAATGAGTGGTTTCATGATGATTTTAAAGGAAATAACCGATGGCACACTAGACAGTAATAGGGAATAAACAAGACCTTAACTGACACGCTAGTCGTTAAAGGTTTGCCATCCCTGGTTTAAAGAATACCTGAGCCAAATTTCAGCCCTATACCTTCGTGAGAAACATCAGAATAAAGAGAATAAGAAGTGAGTCGTCGGGGCGTACGTTAGTCTTTTACACGTAAGGTAATAGTTCAGTTGGGATGTTAGTCAAAAAGTACATACATATTGGCAGTTTATTTTATTCGCAGAAAGCCTGTGCCCCTCCCAGGTGAATTCACTGTCTTCTGGTATAGGCTAGAAGCAACTTGTTGCTGTCTCATTTCGTCTTTAATTTTTAGGATATGAAAGTGACTGAAGAATGAGCGACAATAGTAATTCATAATAATAATAATAATAATAATAATAATAATAATAATAATAATAATAATAATAATAATAATAATAATAATAATAATAATAATAATAATAATAATAATAATAATAATGTTATTTGTTTTACGTCCCACTAACTACTCTTTTACGGTTTTCGGAGACGCCGAGGTGCCAGAATTTAGTCCCGCAGGAGTTCTTTTACGTGCCAGTAAATCTACCGACATGAGGCTGACGTATTTGAGCACCTTCAAATACCACCGGACTGAGCCAGGATCGAACCTGCCAAGTTGGGGTCAGAAGGCCAGCGCCTTAACCGTCTGAGCCACTCAGCCCGGCAATAGTAATTAATTTCCCTCCACAGCCTGTTCCTTGTGATAAGCGGCGATGAATGGTGAGATTTTTTTCATGTAGGGTTATTTACTCAGTGCATTTTAGTGACTAATTACACCGAGGTTCAGGCCACGTAGCAGTGGGTAGGATTTGCATTCGGATGATGTTGGGTTAGAACGCCTCTATTGGCGACCGTGAAGATCGTTTTCCAAGGTTTCCCTTTTTCACATCAGGTAGATGTTGAGGCTGTACCTTAATGAATGCCACGGCCGATTCCTTCGCAGTCTAGTCCCTCCCTATCTCACTGTCGCCGAAAACCTAGTACAACGGAAACTGCAAGCAAAAATGATCCTGAGAGGCTTATATGTATCGGCACATTCTGGAAACCGCCTCACTCCCCATTTTCCTCGTAAGCCTCCTCAGTGATGTCTGGACTTTCTATGACACCTAACGGTAGACATGTTCAGGATCCAACCAGTGTGTGGGGTAAGGACTGAAACATATAAGTGTATTTTAAAATCCCAAACTGATGTTATTTGTTTAACGTACTACTAACTACAGTATTTTCACGTATTTGGGAGACGGTGACGTTCCGATTTTTTTTTTTCGTGAGGAGTTCTTGCAATTGTCAGTAAATCTATCGACACTAAGATGACATATTCGAGTATATTTTGAACACCACCGGACTGAGCCCGAATCGAATCCGCCAACTACAGCTCAGAAAGCCAGTGATCTACCGTTTGAGCTACTCTGCCCAGCCAAAACTGACAGGAGTTTTGAAGAATTACTAAATTCCCGAATCCGGTTTCATTATATTGGTCTATTATTTCTGATTTACGGATTCATGAGTATTGGTGGCTGCGATCGTGGTGGAGCTGGCGGTATAGTGGTTACTCAGTTTAAGGGTAAACAATATCGAGGTTGTTATTCCCTTGACTGAAGACAGAGAGAAAAGAGAGATAAATTTTGACCATTTGAAGAATGAACTTGTCGGAGAAATGAGAAGTGGTTCAGAGAGCGGGAAGGTGCTATGACCTCGCAAACTCACTTCTATAGGATGGATGAGAGTACGAAGTTGGTGTAGCGATCACCACCCCTCAGAAAAGTAATACGTTGCTTCCACTTGCTTGTGCCTCACTCCTCTCTTTCAGGATTCTTATCTGGCCTCCCTTGGTCAACTGTCCTTCTAAACCAGTCCCGGCAGTATTACGTTTCCGAGGTCTTGGAAGTTTCATCTTCTGGTCATTCTTGACCCTTCATTCCCTTCAGTTGACACCCTCATCCCTCGAGAAGTAGAGCTACTCTTATATCACCTATGTTTATTGTTATGAGGGACTAATAACCCTGTTCTTGTGCCCCTTGAAACCAGTATTACCACCAGTATCTACCGAATTATATATTCTCACCCTGACACATACAGGCTCGTGGCGACGCTGAGATGGGGAGAGACTAGGACTGGGAAAGAATTGGCCGTAGCCTCAATAAAGGTAGTGCCCCAGCATTTGCCTGGTGTTAAAATGGCAATCTATGGAAAAACCATCTTTAGGTCCACTGATGGTGGGGATCAGATTTAACATTTCCCGAATGCAAGCTTACTGATTCACAGCCTTCACCAAGCAGCTAAGTCACTCGGTCTATTATGTTTACTATAAAGCACACGCCAAACAACTTTACAAGGGACAATGTAACATCATTCGTCATAGGAACTAGATGCATTAAAAACAGTAGTACAAGCGCCGCTCTTACCTCAGACAATTCCTAAAGACAAGGGTGAGACTAAAGCATATTTGTGAAAACAGCAAAATAGAAAAGTGGCAATATTGGTCTTCATTTTAAGCTGTCTGCTGTGAAAATTGGAAACCAAGGAAAAGCCTATTTAGAGCTACCGACAGTGGAGTTCGAAGGCCCACTTCCTGAATGCAAGCTTTCGGCTACACGATCTGTACCGCATAGTTCATCATTTCAAAAGTATGAAATGTCCTTTAGCAATTTTGGTGATTTTCCAGTATGTTGCAGAGGGTGGGTGGGGGAGGAGTTTTTATCTAGGAATAAGGTAAATGCCGACAAACGTATTTATTGTATATCATCTTTCCTTACAAAGTAAAATATAATATGGTGTAATTAGGCAATTCATTCCTCCTCAAGTCTAATCACATAGGCTGAGTGGACCTCGAACCATCCCCCAGATCCAGGTAAGAGTCCCTGACCTGGCCGGGAATCGAACCTGGGGCCTCCGGGTAAGAGGCAGGTAAGCTACCCGTACATCACGGAGCCGGCACTACTCCCTAATGTGTTGAAATTTATATAGTTATGACGATTGTTTCAAGGAATTTCCCTGCCTATTTCTGGAAAGAGTGTGCTCTTCTTTCAGCCCCTCAGTCTAGCGTAAAACTCATGAAGGAGCAAAGAGGACAGAATGTTTTTGCAAGCGGTTTAACGACGCACTAACACTTCGAAGATTTCCGGCGACGCAAGGATGGGAAAGGACTAGGACTGGGAACGTAGTGAACGTGGCCTTAATTAAAGTACAGCCCCAGATTTTGCCTGGTGTAAATATGGTAAAATACGGAAACGTCATCTTTAAAGTTGCCAAAGGTGGGAATCGAACTCACCATTTTCCGAATGCAAGAACACTGCTTCGCGACACTGACTCCTCTGCCAACTCAGTCGGTTGGAGTGAATAGAAAAGAAAAGGTGTGCAGGTTGAACAGGTAGGATGTTATACGGAGTTGACAAAATTACCTAGCGGCTACGCCACGTCCGACTATAACACATGGTTGTCGAACATTTTTGACAAGCAAATTCCAGGTGGGGTCTCAGATGGAAAATAGGCGGGTTAATCAAGAAATATCGAAATATGGAGGCAATTTAAATGACGGTGCAGACCTTCCTTTCGAGGTATTTGGTGGCTAAACGGTAAGTCGTATCACAAAACGGATGGCATAATCTCGGTTCAATTTGGAGTGATCTACAACTTTGGACTTATGACTTTTTGTCGCATCTCTATTCATTATACGTTAGATTTGTCTCTATTTTTCGACTGCACGTACATTTTGCACTTTTGATATGTATAAATGATAGTTTCGATCATTTATAAGAAAGATAGGATCATCAAATTCTACACGAACATTCACCCACACAGTAGCCATATTTGAGCTAAATTATATGTTTGCAGCTGTCAGATAAATATCAGAAAAGTAATGCACTGTGTGAAAACCTTACACAAAGTTCAACATTTTCAACGTTCTCGATCTTACCTTTAAATAGATGAGATACGATAATATATCATAGGACCAGCCATTTAGACCGCTAAATGAAGCCAGAGGCGTCTTATCATACAGTCCATTTTCGATCCGTTTAGCAGCAGTTATTCTGTAAATGAAGTTAAACATGCATACACTTTCATGTGTCGATCTATTTTTATTCATTGAAGTCAATTTGTAGCGCTAGAAAGGGTGTGTCTGTCATTGTAAATAATATTTTACAAATCGATAGTCACTGTCAGGAGGAGGGCGTCTGCTATTGTAATCAGTACTCCCCACATCGACTTTGACTAGCAGGAGGAATAGGGTCCTCGTCCAACTCCTGTGTACCATTGTAATAAATAATTCCATTCTCGATTTGACTGGCAGAAGGCAAGGGAGCATTCAATTTCTTTTCAAAACTCCTTTACCCGATTCTGTTTGGCAGTAAGCCAGGGTGCCCCCATTATACACAGATTTGTCCATCTAAAATGTGACTGACTTTACGGATAGTGGCCTGCTATTATAATGGAAACTCACCAACTCGGTGTGACTGGCAGTAAGCTGCCTGGCATTAGGAAAAGGGGTCTGTCATTATAATGGCTGTAGGGAAGGTGCCTGGCATTATAATAAAAATTCCTTAACTGTAAGCTGTCTTGAAGTAGGAAATGGGGCCTGCCCTTGTAACGAAAACTCCCCAAATCGATTGTGGCTGAGCTGAAGGCAATGGAGCCTCCCATTAAAAGAAAATTCCCAACTCCATTGTGAATGGCAGTAGACAAGTGGACCTTCCGTTATTACCACAACTCCGCAACTCGCACTTTACATTGGAAACAACTCTGTGGACTTCCCTATGCTGTTTCTCGGATAACGATAATAGATATGCAAATTCATAAATTCTTATTCACTGCATGTACAGTAATTTTCTTCGATATCAGTATACAATGTAGAATACCGTAGCGAAGCACGGGCACATTTGCTAGTTGCATAATAAAAATCGGAATATGTTCCAAAAAGTACCTTATCCGACATCTATTTTGTTCTATAAGGTTCTTTACCAGTTTGTTCCAAAGTAGTCCCTTTCCTTGGTTAATGCGATAGCTGTAACTGAAGTGTGTTCCACAACAGACCTTCTCCATTCTAACTTTTAATTTTTCCCCCTATGTTGGTAGAGTCCGCCTCTGTGGTGTAGTGGTTAGCGTGATTTGCTGCCACCCCCGAAGGTCCGGGTTCGATTCCCGGCTCTGCCACGAAATTTGAAAAGTGGTATGAGGGCTGGAACGGGGTCCACTCAGCCCCGGGAGGTCAACTGAGTAGAGGTGGGTTCGATTCCCACCTCAGCCATTCTGGAAGTGGTTTTCCGTTGTTTCCCACTTCTCCTCCAGGCGAATGCCGGGATGATACCTAACTTAAGGCCACGGCGGCTTCCTTCCCTCTTTCTTGCCTATCCCTTCCAGTCATCCCATCCCTCCACAAGGCCCCTGTTCGGCATAGCAGGTGAGGCCGCCTGGGCTAGGTACTGGTCATTCTCCCCAGTTGTATCCACGACCAAGTGTCTGAAACTCCAGGACACTGCCCTTGAGGCGGTAGAGGTGGGATCCCTGGCTGAGTCCGAGGGAGAAACCGAACCTGGAGGGTAAACAGATGATGATGATGATGATGATGATGTTGGTAGAATTTCCTTCAGTAGTGTTGTCGTTGGTAAAAGTGGACAAGGGAGTGCCAATTTAATAATGACAGTTTATTTAGCATTTTGGGAGCCTGCCTGGTGGCCATGATAGTTAAGGCGCTGAAGTCTAAACGGTCTGACACCGAGGTCAACCGGTTCGAGTCCCGTTGTTCGAAAATACTTTCACCATCAGAATGTTGGCTGGCAGGGTAGGGTAGGTGGTGGTATACAATTTCTAATCACTAGACTGCGTGCCAAAAGCCTGGATTAAATTCCAAACCTCTCCGCAGTGCTCATATGGAGTGAGGGCATATGACGCTGTTGATGGTGATTCGTCCTTCGGATGGGGACGTTAAACCTTGAGCAGACCCCTTGGTGTTATTCGACAGGAGTAGGCCATGTGTCGGCACCGGGTTTCACCCTTTCCCTACTATCACATATCACGTCATTCATTTCATCTCATTAACTCCTCTGATAAGGTGGACGTCAGGAGGGGCATGCGATCATAAACACCCGCCACGACAGATTCATCTCAGCTCATACCCGACCCCGTAGTGAAACGGGACAAGGGTTGGACAAACATTTAGCATTTTTGAGCAGCAAGCGGTATTCTATTTGAAGTAACTAGATATATATCGACATGGATATAAACAGTCATGACTTGGCCCAGCAAATAGGAAGGGGAAGAAAATGAATCAGTGATCAAAGTACTTGGGAGAAACACAGGACGAAGTTGTACAGGTAAGAGTCTGGTACTATTCATGCGTACGACTCAAATAAATGTAAGCTTGAAAGCACCAGGTTCTTCGCATTTTAAGCTCCAATCATCAAAAAGGGTCATCATCAAAAGGAATATGTGTTAGTAGTATACTTTTCATGGGTTCTACTACCACCAGCACCACCACCCGGCCCCTGGACGAGGCCTGATGCGGTGAATGACGTCACAGCGTAGTGCGGGCTCATAGAAAAGAGCGTGCTCGTAACTTCACATGACCTTACGCTGGCTACATGTCCGAGCTTAACCTTACAGACCTCGGGTTCGACCGCAGGCCTAAGGGCGTTAACCGTACAGACCATAGTTCGGGGCCTAAGAGTATTAGATTAACCTAAGAGACTCAAAAATCAACACCCGCGCTAACAGACTTCAAGTTTGATGTCCGGGATAACTGCAGGCCTAACGTTGCACTGACCACGCGTAAACCTTAACCTCCCAGGACTTGGAGCTGGAATTGGAACAAGATGGTGGATATAAGGCTTAATACGTATGATTTCAGACTTCATGTTCGATACCCGTGCTAACTGCAGGCCTAACGTTACGCTGACCACTTATCCTCAAGGACTTGGGGATGAACTTGGAAACATATGGCGGCTATAAGGCTTAACACGTATGTTTTTAGACTTCAAGTTCGATACCCGTAATAACTGCAGGCCTAACGTTCCATCGAAGACGCGTTAACCTAACTTAACCCCCCAAGACTTGGAGCTGAACTTGGAACAAGATGGCGGCTAAACGGCTTAATACGTATACTTTATTCATGGGGTGTAACATTGGAAAGCGACTTCGGGGAGCTTAGAACTGAACTTTGAACAAGATGGCGGCTATGAAACTTAATACATACGCTTTATTCGTAGGGGTGTAACATTGAAAAGCGACTTAAGGGAGCTTGGAGCTGAACTTTGAACAAGATGGCGGCTATGAAACTTAATACATACGCTTTATTCATAGGGGCGTAACATTGAAAAGAGACTTAAGGGAGCTTGGTGCTGAACTTGGAATAAGATGGCGGCCTTGAACAAAGGTAACAATAGTCAAACTATCTAACATACACAGAGATCGAGTCTAGGACTCACTTGAACAAAGAACTTGAAACTATCTTAGACTGAAGCTCAACATAACCAGGAAAATAGAAGACTAGATTTTTTCTTGGATCGAACCGACCCGACTAGGATTCGACCCCAAAGCTCCTCTACTTGGGTAGCTAACAAACATAACTGTACATTAAAAGCTAGCGCGTTTGATTGAAAAAGAAACACAGCTCAAATGCTATTGTTTAATTCGATACACTTAACGTTTGATTTGAGGAAAATCCCCAATCCGACTAGGATTCGGACCTTGAGCCCAATTGGACTCAGAACTATAGAGCTGAAGTGTTTAAGAGGAAAAATCAATAGTGAGCTTTTCTTTCCCTAATGACAAAGTGTGGACGGAATAAGAAAGCTGTTAAAGTGATGTGGCAGGATATGCATTTTAGCAAAAAAATGACTACACGAGCAAGTTGGTTAGATTTGGAAGTATTTGCTGAGACAGGGAATACAAAGTTCATTGTTTCCAGTTCCTTTACGTGATAGTAAAATCTGCTAAGAAGGACCGCGCAGCTATCCTCAATGTAGATTTCCTTATGTCCAAGAGTTAGTCAATACCCGCTAAATAGGGGTCAGAAGGCTAGCACCTTAATTGTCTTAGCTACTCAGCCCAACAATTCAACTATTAAGTGATGAACACCCACACGAATGCACAATTATTTCTATATAAATTAAGTTGTGGGGGCTCCGCTGTCTGTAATTTTTTTTGTTTTGTCAATTTTTCAGATATTTATCTGTTTTAGGTCAACCTAAGACTGAATCGGTGGCTTTCATTTTTCGTGTCTGTCTCTTTGTCCGTTTGTCTGTTTGTTTGTTCCATCATCACGGTGAAACGGCTGGACGATTCTCGATCTAACGTCATATTTAGTGTATACTCATCCCTGGGAAGATTTTGATATGCATATAATTTTAAAATCTTTGAACAGACGGGGAGTTTATAGGAAAACGAGAACGGTTTTCCTCCATTTTCTCTTATACTATTGATTTTCTGTAAACTACGTGGACTGTATGTGGAACGTCTCTTCTTTACAAATAACTTTCGTTATGTTGAGAATTTACCGTACTCTTCAAATGACGGAGGATTTTACTATTTTCTGCGGGTATCATGCTCTGCCTTGAGTGACCGACAGACCAACAACGAACCTACAGGTTACCATGGCAACGTCTCTGCTTGCCAGCAGGGAAGTAACATATTGCCATTTTCGTCATCATTCCTATAAATTCGTGCTTGTTCCTTGGGTAGAAAACAAGAGAGGCGTCAATCGGCCATTCTGCGTGATATTGGCAGAATATCGTTGGAGGTTATAACCATCCTCGAACAGCTTACGTAAAAACACCATTAGTCATCTTCTTATCTGTTTACCTAAGAATCCCTGCGCCTAAATTTCTCCTCTGTTACCGCATTCTTATACCCATAACTCACACCAGCATAATTTATTGAGGGGCATTTGATTTTCCAATACATTCACTTGGTATTTACATACTTGTCGTCATCCGGCTGTCCTCAGTTATAATCCATATTCTATTAATTTCAACTTTCTTAACTCTATTATTTTCTTCCTTAATTACTCCGTATGTATGCGTGTGCTAATCCCGAGAGCTGGACACTATTTCCTTTGATGAAATATTATAACCTATGCAAATGTATAACTTTGGCCCCGGAAAATATCGAAATATGGATGCAATTTTAACGACGGTGCAGACCTTCGTTTCGGGGTAATTGGCGAGTCGTATCACAAATCAGAAAGCTCAATAATGTTTCATTTTGAAGAGATCTACATCTTTAGTTCTATGGCTTTTTGTCGTATTTCTATCCCTTATACGTTAAATAGAGCCGTATATCTGGATAACAAGTTAATTTTGTACTTTTTAAACATATATGTTATCGTTTGGCACAAGAATAGGAAAGATAGAATCATGACATTCGGTACGCACATTGACATGACCAGTGGCCATATGATAGTCAAATTTGATGATTCAAGCTGTCACATGAGTATCAAAAATATAGAGTAGTATGACGTGTAAACTGTACAAAATTTCACCCCATTCAGTGACTCTAACTCACTCTAACTAATAAATATAGGAGATACGAGAAGATGTCATAGGACCAACCATGTATAACACTGAAAGAGGCGTCTGATGGTAAAGTTCGTTTGTAGATATGTCGTATAGTTTCAAAGCAGTAACTCTCGAAATAAAGTTTTGTTCTGTTAGACGTGTCCATGCTTATCTACACATAAATAAAATTGTAGGGGGTCCGCTGTCTGTAATTTCATTTGTTTTGCCAATATGTCGTCATCCGGCTGTCCTCAGTTATAATCCATTTTCTATTAATTTCAACTTTCTTAACTCTATTATTTTCCTCCTTAATTAATACGTATGTATGCGAGTGCTAATCCCTAAAGCTGTTCACTCTCTTCTTTGATGAAATATTCTAACCTATGCAAATGTATTTATCCGTTTTAGATCAATTCCCGACCAAATCGGTGATTTTTTATTTTTTGTGTCTGTTGATCTGTTGTCTGTTCCACCATCACGACGAAACAGCTGGGTAGATCTCGACCACACGACACATTTAGTGTATACTCATCCAGGGGAAGGTTTTGATATGCATATCATTTTAAAATCTTTAAATAGACAGGGGTTTATAGGAAAACGAGGACGGTTTTCCACCATTTTCTCTTATACTATTGATTTTCTCTAAACTACGTGGACTGCATGTGAAATATCTCTTCACTATAAGCATCTTTTGTTATGTTCATAATTTACCTTGCTCTTCAAATGACCGAGGGGCTGCCTGGCCGAGGCGGTAAAGGCGTGCTCGGTTCGCTCGGAAGGACGTGGGTTTGATCCCCGTCAGGAAGTCGTAAAATTTAAGAAACGAGATTTCTACTTCCGGAGGTGCAATATGGCCCTCAGCCTACACAAAAGATGAGTACCAGGTTAATTCCTGGGGGCGAAGGCGGCCGGGCGTAGAGCTAACCACTCTACCCCATCACGTGCCGAGGTTAACAATGGTGGAAGCCTTTACCTTCCACTCCTCCAAGGGCCTTCATGCCCTGTACGGAGGTGACTTTGCGTTGCTTTGCTTTGCTTTTGCTTCAAATGACGGAGAAAATTACTATTTTCTGCGGGTTTCATGCTCTGCATTGAGTTACCGACAGACCGACAACGAACCTACAGGTTATCATGGCAACGTCTCTGACTGCTTGCCATCAGGGAAGTAACGTATTGCCATTTTCGTCATCATTCCTGTAAATTCGTTGTTGTTCATTATGTAGAAAACAAGAGAGGCGTCAATAGGCCATTCTGCGTGATATTGGCGGAATATCGTTGGAGGTTATAACCGTCCTTGAATAGCTCAAGTAATAACACCATTAGTCATTTTCTTATCTGTTTACCTAAGAATCCCTGAGCCTAAATTTCTCCTCTGTTACCGCATTCTTATATCCATAACTCACACCAGCATAATTTATTGAGGAGCATTTTTTTTCCAATACATTCACTTGGTATTTACATATTTGCCGCCATCCGGCTGTCCTCAGTTATAATCCAATTTCTATTAATTTCAACTTTCTTAAGTGTATAATTTTCTCCTTTAATTACTCGTATGTATACGAGTGCTGTTCCCGAAAGCTGGACACTCTTTTCTTTGAGGAAATATTCTAAACTATGCAAATGTATAACATTTGGCTCCGGAAAATATCGAAATATGGATGCAATTTTAACGACGGTGCAGACCTTCGTTTCGGAATAATTGGTGGTTAATCGGTAAGTCGTATCACAAAACAGAAAGCACGATCGCCTTTCAATTTGGAGAGATCTCCAACTTTGGTCCTATGACTTTTGTCGTATTTCTATCCCTTATACGTTAAATAGAGCTGTATTTGTCGATTTCAAGCTTTTTTTTACGTTTTACACGTATATGTTATCGTTTGGCACAAGAATAGGAAAGATATAATCATAACATTCGGCACGCACATTGACATGACCAGTGGCCATATGATATTCAAATTCTATGATTCAAGCTGTCACATGAGTATCAAAAATATAAAGTAGTATGTGAAAACTGTACAGAATTTCACCCCATTCAATGACTCTCACTCAATCTAACCAACAAATATAAGAGATACGAGAAGATCTTATAGGACCAACCATGTATAACACTGAAGGAGGCGCCTGATGTTGAAGTCCGTTTGTAGATATGTCGTAGAGTTTCAAAGCAGTTACTCTCGAAATAAAGGTCTGCATTTTAGAGTGTCCTTGCATATCTATATCAATAAAATCGTAACGACCGTGTGTCTGTACATTGACTATTTTGGCGAAATTTCCAACAGTTATCCATTTCAGGTGTAATAATAACCATCTGCATGTTTTTATCTTTGGTGTCAGTTTGTTTGTTTGTGTGCTGTTTTGCCTCTTTTGTCTGTTTGTCTATAATTTGGAAGCTACTGGATATATTTCCACCAATTCACCTGTCCTTGGGTACATTTTAGGGCAAATATTTTTCTAAGTCCATGAACTGACTGGGGTTGAACTCCCACAAAATATACACAACCAAACTTAATGATAATCTACTTGCCTTAATGGAAATTCATTTCCAAACATTTTTTCTCATGTGCATCATTTCGATACGAGGATTAATAAGGGAGATATCATTAACTGACCGTTTTTCGGTACAAGTCCCACCGGACTTAAGAGCGGGTGCGTGTAAAGCGTATTGCTTACAACTTGAAAACTACTTAAGATATTTGAACCAAACTTTATATTTACCTTCCACCTGTCCAAAGGTAGGTTTTGAAGGTCAATAACTTTTCATGTTTACGGAATGGACTAGGGGTTTATAGGGAAACGAAATTGTGATTTTACTCTCCCCCAATATATAGAGTACAAGACCAACCTGATTGGAAATCGACCAAACTTGATGGAAATTCTTTTCTAAAACTTTTTTGTTCATCTGAATTTTTTCGACAGGGGTATTAATAAGGGAGATATCATGAATGGTCGGTTTTTCAGTTTAAGTCCAGCGGACATAGCCAAAAGGTGTTGTACGTGGAGCAGATTCCTTATCTATCTATATAAATAAATTCGTAACGATTGTGTGCCTGTATATTGACTATTTTGGCGAAATTTTCGTACAGCTACCCGTTTAAGGGGCAATAATGACCATCTGCATATTTTTCTTTGGTTTAGTTTCCTGAAAGTCCTAATTTTTACACCCTCGCCAAAATCCAGATTGCGGCATAATCTGCCAGACGAGCAAGAAAATTTAAATTTGGCAAAATTGTTCGCTTTAGCCTGTAACGGATGGAAAACTTGTATGATCTTTAAATTATTCACTTTTTATCCCCGAAGAATATCGAAATATGGAGGCAGTTTTAATGATGGTGTAGACCTTCGTTTCGAGGTATTTCGTGGGATAAACGAGAAGTTCTAACACGTAATGGATGGCACAATCTCCGTTCAATTTGGAGTGGTCTACAACCTTGGTCTTATGACTTTTTGTCGCATCTTTATCCCTTATAAGTTACGTTCAATCTGTCTCTATTTCTCGATGTTAAGTAAATTTGGACTTTTGACATTCATAGTTCATACTTTCCATCACTTATAGGAGATACAATCATCAAACTCTACACGAAAGTTGGCCCACCCAGTAGCCATACGTGAGCCAAATGCTATGTATGTGGCTGTCACATAATTATCCGAAAAGTAATGCAATGTGAGATAATCTTATACAAAATTTACCCTGTACAACGTTTCTAACTCAGTCTGACCCATGAATAGATGAGATATCATAGGACCAACCATTTAGGCCGCTAAATCCGGAGTCTTAAGGTACAATCCTTCGTCGATATGACGTACCGTTTAGCGGCAGTTAATCTTTAAATGAAGATCTGCAATATTGTAAACATGCACATACTTTCGTATGTCGATCTATATATATTCACTGATGTCGATTTGTAGCGATCGAGAAAGGGTGTGTCTGCTATTGTAATCAGTATCCTCCACAACGACTTTGACTGACAGTAGGGATGGGTCCCTTCTCCAACTCTGTGTAACTGCCATTAGTAAAGAAGGCCTACCAATGTAATGATAATTCACTTCTCGATTTGACTTGCAGAAGACAAGGGAGCATGCAGCCCCTACCCGATTGTGTTTGACTGTAGGCAAGGGTGCCCACCATTATAAACAAATGTACCATTCTAAAATGTGACTGGCATTAGGCATAGTGGCCTACTATTTTAATGGAAACTCACCAACTTGGTGTGACTGGCGGTAAGCTGGCTGGCAGTAGGAATAGAGGCCTATCATTATAATGATAACTGCACAACTCAATTTCGATTGGTAGTAAGGAAGTTGCCTGCCATTATTATAAAAACTCCTCAGCTGTAATCTGTCTGGATGTAGGAAGTAGGGGGCCTGCCATTTTAACGAAAACTCCATAAATCGATTGTGACCGCGCAGTAGGCGATGGGGCCTGCAATTATAATGTAAACTCCCCAGCTTGATTGTGAATGGCAGTAGGCAAGTGAGCCTGGCGATATCATCACAACTCCGCAACAAACACTTTACATTGGAAACAACGTATGGGGACCTCCCCATGCTGTTTCTCGGATAACGCCAGGAGACATGCAATTTTAAAACAATCTTATGTACTGCATGTACAGTATTTACTTCGATATCCGAATACAATGTAGAATACCGTAGTGAAGCATGGGTACATGTGATAGTTAGTAATAATAATTTAGAGGATCCCACCCACCTTCGTACTGAATACTCAACATGCATACCGGTACCTAATGCGAGTTTGGAGTTAGAAGAAACCAACAATTTTTCAATAGAGATTAAATGTCTGAGTAAAAGATCACATACATTTGCGAAGTTAAAATCGGGAGAAACCAAGTGTTGACCAATAGAGATCAGACATTGTTGCACGTTTGAAGTTAGAAGAGATTAACCATTTATCAATAGAGATTAAATGTAAGAGTAAAGGGTCACCTTCAGTTGAAAAGTTAAAATCGGAGGAAATCAAGTGTTGATCAACAGAGGTCAGTTATAGTCGCGAGTTTGAGGTGAGAAGAGACCAACAATTTATCAATAGGAATTAAATGTAAGAATAAAGGGGCACATATAATCGCAAAGTTAAAATAGGAAGAAACCAATTGTTGACCAAGAGATTTCAGACATAGTCGCGAGTTTTAAGTTAGAAGAGATCAACAATTTATCAATAGAGATTAAATATAAGACCGCACGGCTAACTCGCCCAGTTGTTATTGATTTCATGTCCTATTAACTGCTTTTAAGATGCACCTAAATGCCGGAATTTAGCCCCGCAGTCGTTCTTCCCTTGTTCAAGGGAGTCCCAGATTCGATCTCGGTTTCGGTCAACTATTAATAACGATATTGGCTTTACGTCCTACTAAATACGTTTGAGAGTCGCGCCGAAGAGCCGGAATTTAGTCCCGTCGTAGTTCTTTTTTCTTTCAAGGGAGTCCCAAACTCGATTTCCGTTTTAGGTCAAAGTCCAGGTTCCATACACTAAAAATATGAATAAGAAACATGTATTAAGCCTTACACCATTTCTCTAGTCCAATGTGCAGCCGCCATTTTCTTCCTACTTCAGCTCTGAGCCCTCGACGTCACCTTCCGACAATACGCCCCTATGAATAAAGCATACGTATTAAGCTTTATAGCCGCCATCTTGTTCGAAGTTCAGCTCCAAGCTCTCTTAAGTCGTTTTCCAATGTTACGCCCCTATGAATAAAGCATACATATTAGTCTTATAGCCGCCATCTTGTTCCCAGTTCAGCTCCAAGCTCCCTTAAGTCGCCTTCCAATGTTACGCTGGTATGAATAAAGCATATTTATTAAGTCTTATAGCGGACATCTTATTCCAAGTTTAGCTCCAAGCTCCCTTAAGTCGCTTTCCAATGATACGCCCGTTATTAAGCCAGCTCCAAGCTACCTTAAGCCGCTTTCCATGCTACGCCCTTATGAATAAAGCATACTATTCAGCTTTACAGTCGCCATCTTGTTCCAAGTTCAGCTCCAAGTCCTGGGAGGTTAAGTTATGTTAACGCGTGTTCAGCGTAACGTTAGGCCTGCATTAGCCCGGGTATCGTACTTGAAGTCTGAAAGCATACGTATTAAGCCTTATAGTCGCCATCCTGTTCCAAATTCAGCGCCAAGTCCTGGGAGGTTAAGTTAGGTTAACGCGTGGTCAGCGTAACATTACGCTTGCAGTTATCCCGGGTATCGAACTTGAAGTCAATGTATACGTATGAATCCTTATAGCCGCCATCTTGTTTCAAGTTAGACCCTAAATCCTGGAAGGTTAAGTTAGGTTAACGCGTGATCAGCGTAACGTTAGGCCTGCAGTTAGTTCGGGTATCGACCTTGAAGTCTTAAGGCATACGTATTAAGCTTTATAGCGCCATCTTGTTCCTAGTTCAGCTCCATGTCCTGGCAGGTTAAGATAGGTTAACGCGTGGCCAGCGTAACGTTAGGCCTGCAGTTAGCCCGGGTTTCGAACTTGAAGTCTGTTAGGTTAAGCTAGCATTCTTATGCGGTTAGCCGGGGTGTTGAACTTTGTGTCTCTTAGGTAAAGCTAATAATCAGGTTTCGAACTAGGGTCTGTACGGTTAACACCCTTAGGCCTGTAAGGTTAAGCCTGGACACGTAGCCAGCCAGCATAAGGTCATGTGAGGTTACGAGCGCGCTCTTAGCTTGGAGCCTGCACTGCACTGTGACGTCACTCACCGGATCAGGCCTCGTCCAGGGGCCGGGTGTTGGTGGTGGTGGTGGTGGTGGTGGTGGTGGTAGCAGAGCCCCTGAAAAGTATACTACTGGTGTTGTAATGCCCTTGTGAAAGGAGAAACAGTACAGGACTGACTGTGGTGTATTCAAAGGACTTTTAATAATAATAATAATAATAATAATAATGTAGTTCTCGTTTATGTCCCAGTAACTACTTTTACGGTTTTCGGAGACACCGAGGTGCCGGAATTTTGTCGCGCATGAGTTGACGTATTTGAGCACCTTCAATACCACCGAACTGAGCCAGGATCGAACCTGCCAAGTTGGGATCAGAAGGCCAGCGGCTCAGCCGTCTGAGCTACTCAGTCCGGCAAGGAATTTTCATGAAAGGAAAAGTGGCCACAAGCATCGCCCCGGAAAACTTTAAATTGAAATACTTGTCAAAGTAGAGAAGTTGAAGGACATTGGAGGCCTTCTGAGGACACATTTTGGAGACATTTGGACGAGTGAAAAGAGACTCATTTTACTATGATTTAATGAAATATCAAGAAATACTGAGTTATGGAGAACATTTTGAGAACATTCTGGCGATGTTTTGTCTGAAAATTTTTAAGAAGAAGACATTGAATTGCGAATATAAAGTATTCTCGCAATTTTCTTCAATAGTTTGTCCAGACATGTTTCTGTTGTTCCAAATTATTATCGCAAACAGTTTTACAAAGTAGTAAACACAGAGTCCAAAAAAATTAGGGGAACATGTTTTTGAACGTATGCCATTCTCCACAAAACAATTCCTCACACCCAGGTATATTACCAACTAAGCCTTTATTCCTTACCGTTGAAGTATACTAAAGAACATCGTAGGATTCGTGTTCATTTTCTGAACACAAACGGAAATGTCCAAATAGGGGCGAAAATCAAGTGAAAACCGCCCTCGAGGGTGGATTTTTATCACAGTTGGAAAGATTCAGTATGGTGTATGTCCTCCACGAACATTTAGCACAACTTGGCAGCTACGTGGCATGCTCCGTATAAGTCGAAGGAGGTCACGTTGCGGTATCAGGTCCCATTCTTCAATGAGAACCTGTTCGAAGTCTTGGAGTGTCTGTGGTGGAACAGGACGCCCACGAACACTTCTGTCAATCCTATCCCACTCATGCTCCATGGGATTAAGGTCAGGACTAACTGTTGGCCATTCCATCTCTTGAATGTCCAGTTCTCGCAAGACAGCTCTGGTGATGCGCGCTACATTAGCCCTGGCATTGTCGTGCATGAGTACGAATTTAGGGCCAACACTGTATGCAGCAACCAACACATGCTGTAGCAGTATCTGCTCGATGTACCCCGCAACGGTAAGATTACCACGGATGACGGCAAGATCCGTACGTCCATCAATACTGATGCCACCCCACACCATCACAGAACCTTGTTCGTATCTGTCGCCTTCCTGGACAACATTTTCCATATAATGGTTACCACGGCGTCTGCATACACGTTAACGTCCATCACGCTGTGTCAGCGGATATCTGGACTCGTCTGTGAACAACACAGGTCTCCATTGGGGAAGTTGCCAGTTGACGTGGGTACGAGCAAACAGAAGGCCAGCTGCGTGATGTTGCTGCGTTAAACGGAACGCTCGAACAAGACGTCTGGGTCGCAAGGACTTTTCTCCTAACCTGCTCCTTACTGTCTGGTCAGACACCGTGACTCCACTGACCCTCCTGAGGTCTTGTTGCAGTTCTCTGGGAGTTGTTGAACGACGCCGCAACGCACAGATTGTTAGATATCGGTCATTCTGTGGGGTTGTCATGCGTCCAACCCTCCTTGTGAACTGGCCTATCTCATTGTACCGATTCCACAAGCGGTGAATAACTGACGGAGAGACATTGAGATCCACAGCAACATGACGAAATGTCCATCCTTCCTGGATCAAAGTGACGGCCCTTGCGGCTTGAACCTCTCGTGGTATGTGCAGATTGACGTACAACGTGCTGAAATGACCGTAGTAGTCTGTGTACCTCACAACGAAACACGGACGCACCGCTATTCACATTGTTTTGAGGGGTCACCTGACAGTTTAATACATGGCTACTCCTACAGATGGAGTATAACTTCGATTTGACATACCCTGAATAGCTGAGGTCCCAAGGTATGCTGTACGACCATTGGAACCCTATTTACCAGATTAACGTTAACATACCAGACGTTACAAAACATGCACCCCATTTTTTTTTTTTTTTGTTTTGAACTGTGTATTTCAATTCCAGTTACATTTCCTTGAAACGAATTTTCTTGTATTATAAAAATACTTCAACATCAGTCAAATACGCGTTTTAATAATGTTTACCTACGTGTTATTATTGTTCTATTAGGGACTTTATCCACAGTTGATTGTTCCGTAACTTCTCTACGACACAAGAGTGTTCCAAAATAGACCGTATCCATTTTTTTAAATCAATATTTTATAAAAAGAGCTGGAAATCAATTATTTAAATATTATAGGCATCACATTTTGACAGGGACAAACCTTCCAGATATGTCCAATTTTCTAAGTTCAATTTGTATATTCAGGCTTAGAAACAGACTTGATCAAATATCCAATAAGTCTATAGGATGGAGAAGATCCCTCTTGGACTAGATTATAAACTAGATGTAACCAAATGACTACACCTCTACGTACACACTGTAAAAACAAACTACCGAGCTCGATAGCTGCAGTCGCTTAAGTGCAGCCAGTATCCAGTATTCGGGAGATACTGGGTTCCAACCCCACTGTCGGCAGCCCTGATGATGGTTTTCCGTGGTTTCCCACTTTCACAACAAGCAAATGCTGGGGCTGTACGTTAATTAAGGCTACGGCTGCTTCCTTCCCATTCCTAGCCCTTTCCTGTCCCAACGTCGCTATAAGGCCAGTGTGTGTAGGTGCGACTTAAAGCAATTTGCAAAAATTGTCAAAACGAACTATTTCGTCCTGATTCTGATCTTCTGACAATTTCCGTGCAGAGTGACATTAGGATTTTTTTTTTTTTTTTTGGGCGAGGAATCTGCGGAGCCCCTAGAAGGTTTGGGCCCGCCTGCATTGCCTGCTCATGTGTTCAAGTATCGTAGAACAGGTGAGATGCAGCATATTGCACAAGGGAATTCCGTGCACGTACTGCGACTTAGTGCTGGTAGAGTAACCTCGGCCACGTTGGCCAAGACCTTGTGACTACCCGCTGGTGCGAGTGGGTGGTTTTATCTCGCGGCACGCGACGGCCCCAATAGCACTCAGGAGGCAAGGCTGAGTGGACACGAACATACACCGCAGAGCGGCTGCTTAACAGACTTCGTGACGGGCTCAAAAGTCTATATGATTCTTTTTAGTGATATTGAGTAGGGACTAATTAGCGGGTGCTGACTTGTGTGTGTTTTAGTATTGAATAAAGTGAGCTTACATTTAGCAAAATTCGAACTTTCGTAACTATAAAAGTGTCCGACTCGTTGGCTGAATGGTCAGCGTACTGGCCTTCGGTTCAGAGAGTCCCGGGTTCGATTCCCGGCCGGGTCCGGGATTTTAACATTCATTGGTTAATTCCAGTGGCTTGGGGGCTGGGTGTTTGTGCTGTCCCCAATATCTCTGCAACTCACACACTACACATAACACTATCCTCCACCACAACATCACGCAGTTACCTACTCATGGCAGATGCCGCCCACCCTCATCGGAGGGTTTGCCTTACAAGGGCTGCACTCGGCTAGAAATAGCCACACGAAATTATTATTATTATTATTATTATTATTATTATTATTATTATTATTATTATAACTATAAAAGTACCATTTAAAGAAACTTTCAGACGCTTAACATATATTTATTGTCATCTGTGAAATAAAGTTCAGATGTTTAAGAGCCGAGTGGCTCAGACGGTAGAAGCGCTTATCCCAAGATGATGGGTTCGTCCCTGGCTCAGTCCGGTGGTATTTCAAGATACTTAAATAGCCAGCCTCAGCATTTAATGGCGCGTAAAAGATCTCCTACAGGATAAAATTCTACCACCTCGGCGTCTCTGAAAATCGTAAAAATAGTGAGTGGAAGGTAAAACTATTATTATTATTATTATTATTATGGCTTTTAATGCTGGGAGTGTCCGAGGACAAGTTCGGCTCTCCAGGTGCAGGTGCTTTGATTTGACTCCTGTAGGTGACCTGCGCGTCGTGATGAGGAAGAAATGATGATGAAGACAACACATGCACCCAGTCCTCGTGCCAAGGAAATTAACCAATGATGGTTAAATTTCCCGACCCTGTCGGGAATCGAACCCGGAACCACTGTGACCGAAGGCCAGCACGCTAACCATTTAGCCATGGAGCCGGACATTATTACAGTCGAAACCGGTTATAACGACTCCGAAGCGACCGCCAATTAATAGTCGTTATAGGCGATAGTAACACAAACCGGATTTTTGTTTCTAAAATAACGTCATATCTGTAAGTTTTAGGCTGCAATCTTACATTGTCAATTAACAGGATAAAGTTAAGACTAAAAAAAAGTGACTTAAGTACTGTATTTACAATACAGTATTTGTATAGTGGGACAGAGAGGAATTTTTCTCTAGTACGTACAGCAATAATATATCAGCAAAATATAAGATAATAAGTGAGGAAGGATGTAGCAGCAATGTTTCACACGGTCTTGGCTTCTCTCTGTCCTTTCAAATTCTGTAAATCGTTAAGTGTGATACTCCCAATTCCTTCGCGACGCTAACGTTTTGAAATCGCCATAATATTTGCGACTTTTCTTCAACTTTCCCTTCCTTTTGAGATATCTTCACAGCGATGCTTCCCTTGACTATTTAACAAACAGACCAATTTGAGGTCAAACAAGAGTTTGAAAATAACGTCCAAATTGTTGTCAACAATCCCCAAACGCGTAACAAACAAAAATCAACATTGGACGTTATAGTGGATACATTTCCACGAAAATGTGATACGATATGTCGTAATAAACGATGTCGTACTAAGCGATCTTTTAAATACAGTTTAGAATTTATACGGGGTTTCGCCATTATATCCACTACGTCTCTTGGCACAGGCCAGAGTAAAGTGTAGCTTCCACCGAAGTCCCAGTCTCATCCATGGCTGTGACAATATGGAAGCTGCTGGGGTATGGGTGGTGCTGATTAATGACATTCAGAGCACGACTAGTGCATCTGAGTGTTATGAAAGGTGTTGCTCATAGGGTCAGTCGTGCTGCAATAGCACTTTCTGACCTAGTGAGGAAAGCAATGGCAAATTACCTCACTTCTCGTCTTGCCATTGGTTTTTGCGGTTTCCTTATAACCGCATAACCTTGAGGATCCAACCAGCCTCTGGGCTGATGACCTAACAAACAGACAGACAGACAGACAGACAGACAGACAGACAGACAGACAGACAGACAGACAGACAGACAGACAGACAGACAGACAGACAGACACAGACAGACAGACAGACAGACATCCAATACGTCATTAAAAACGAAGTTGCAATGAACGGTTTCGACATTAATAATAATAACAATAATAATAATAATAATAATTTTGGCTTTACGTCTCAATAACTACTCTATTGAGGTTTTTGGGATGCCGAGATGTCGGACTTTAGTCCCACAGGAGTTATTTTACGCGCCAGTAAATCTACTGACACGAGGCTGACGTAGTACCTCCAAATACCACCGGACTGAGCCAGGAACGAATTGTTATTATTAGGGCTCGGATGTTTAGGAAAAGTCATATTTTTTCTTTGTCTCTATTTTCTTGCCTGATTGGATTTTGGTGCAAATCGGGTGATTATCGTCACAAGATTTTTATTTGTAATATAATGAATATTTTGGCTATTTTTGTCATTAGGTCATATTTTGAGCTATTTTCGTAGAAACGTCCTATTTCAGTCATATTTCGGCGGTTTGGTGACAGCTGTAGCTGTGCAAAATCATCGTCAAATTTCCCAGTGAGAACTACACGTAGTATTCACAAAAATGCTTTTCCGTATCACGTCTGTACTTAATACGAGTGGAATACTCTGCCTCTTCTATCAAGATTGCACAGGAATTGTTTTCTAACAGTTTATCAGAAAGTCTGGCATATATTAAGTCGAACTTTGGAATTATATCGAGTGCAATTACTCGTTTAGAAACTGCTACCATAGAAATTCATGCAAGAAGTGTTGAACTTTCAGCACAACGATCAATGGAATATTGGCCGTCAGCGTAAAACGGGAACTTCAAAACGTGCTTCATGGAAGTGACGGTTTTCGCTGTGTGTGCAAGATGTTCTTAGGGGAGAACATACCAGTACATTTCAAGATGAGTGTATACTCGACAACAGTGATTTAATATTATTTAAATATGCACCAATAAGTTCTTGTGACGTAGGAAGGAGCTTCTCTTTTTATAAAAATTTGTTAAGTGATAATCGGAGGTCTTCCGCGCCTGATGCCTTGAAGATGAATCTTGTCATACACTTCAGTACCACCCGCGGAGAAGAATGAAAAAGTTATGTGAGTTTGCAATGTTTGCCCTGCCACCCTGCCATAATGTATCGAAAGACATCTACTTAATTAGTTTCGTGGTGCTCAATTTAAACTTCAACGCATTTGAGTAATATTAATGTAATCTGGGCTTAAACGTTCCAAAATATTTTTTAAAATAGATTTATTTCTAGTTTTCTCGTATTTTAAACCACCAACGAGTGGTGCAAACATGTTTTGACTTTTCAAATGTTGTGTGATCTAATAATCTTAGCGAACTTAGTACTTTATAGGTATGTATTCACAAATGTTTGATAAGTGAATCGAGGACAATAGATATTTTTTTTGCTAGTTGTTTTACGTCGCACCGACACAGATAGGTCTTACGGCGACGATGGGACAGGAAAGGGCTAGGAGTGGAAAGGAAGCGGCCGTGAACCTAATTAAGGTACAACCCCAGCATTTGCCTGATGTGAAAATGGGAAACCACGGGAAACCATTTTCAGGGCTGCCGACAGTGGGGTTCGAACCTACTATCTCCAGAATACTGGATACTGGCCGCACTTAAGCGACTGCAGCTATCGAGCTCGGTAGAGGACAATAGACTGTGAATGAAATGCAGAAAATGCATATGAAAGTAAGAATAAAGAATTTACTTAACAAATATGTATCAAAAGAATTGCCGTTTCGATGTATAACTTATTTTAAAATGGTCATATTTAGATTAATCATTTTCGGGTCATCTTTTGTTATTTTACGTCATATTTCGTCACTTTTGAGGTCATATTTGCTTGCTTATTTGAGCTAGTTTTAGGTCTTAAATATCCGAGCCCTAGTTATTATTAACTACCTGAAAACGACTTCTTATCCAGGTCATGTATCACTTTTCTGCAGCTGTATGTGGTTGAAAATATAAATACTACAATTTGTTGAATATTAACACGACGATTTAACTCATGGCACCAATGACAAAAATGAAATGGCGTATGGCTTTTAGCGCCGGGAGTGTCCGAGGACATGTTCGGCTCGCCAGGTGCAGGTCTTTTTGATTTGACTCCTGTAGGCAACCTGCGCGTCGTGATGAGGATGAAATGATGATGAAGACAGAACATACAACCAGCCCCCGTACCAGAGAAATTAACCAATGATGGTTAAAATTCCCGACCCTGCCGGGAATCGAACCCAGGACCCTCTGAACCGAAGGCCAGTACGCTGACCATTCAGCCAACGAGTCGGACATGGCACCAATGACAATCCGTAAAATGGAAATGGCGCATGGTTTTTAGTGCCGGGAGTGTCCGAGGACATGTTCGGCTCGCTAGGTGCAGGTCTTTGGATTTGACGACCGTAGGTTAAATCGGTGTAAGAATTTCAGGAACGTCAACCAAACAACAGAATATTATCGTTTTTCGTGCACTTTTAAAAATATAAATTCATCATAAAAGCGCACTCAAACATCTTTAAAGCTTCTTTTCTCTAACGTCATGATTCAGTTGCCTAATATAAAACACTGGGCCGATGACCTTCGATGTTAGGCCCCTTAAAACAACAAGCATCATCATCAAGCAATATAAAACACTAGCATTTGTACCCTTTACTTTCACGGAAATTTGTAGTGGCTTACCTTCAAGAATGTGAAGTAACATGGCTCCATTCACACGTTTAATGCGACGTGTTAAAATGGTATTTACTACGAAAGCGCGCGGCAGTAACGTGAAAATTATGAAGCTGAACAAAGTCGAGAGAGAATGAGGATGATTTCCGAATTTATTGTACGGTACAATTCCTGGACCGAAGTTGTGCGAAATTCTCCGTGCTTCTCAGGTTGCACATTGTATCTCTGAGTCCACTGGCGTCATGATGCTTCCCTTAATATCTGTCGTATCGAAAAGAGTAAAATGGCTCGTTATGTTTCCCGTTGTTCACCTGGAAGTGACATGCACGACATGTCCCACAGGACTTGGACTGAAAATCCAAAGTTTTCGTAATCATCTGCGTTTTTATCCGTCGTACGATAAAGACGTACATAGCATAAAGGAACGCAAATTATATATCCTGAGTGAATGGAATCTAGATACGTAGTTTGGTTGAAATAAGTCCAGCAGTTTTCCACTTTTAGGAATATAAAAACAGATAGATAACCAGACAGACACCAAAGGAAAAAGTTGTACTTCATGTTACCTCGGTGTTCAGATACATTAGGTGGGGGTAATTTTAAAGCCGAGAGAAATATGATGCATCCTCTGATTTTCACCTGTCATTGATCCTTCAAATAACTATTCGTCCCGAGCTCGATAGGTGCAGTCGCTTAAGTGCGGCCAGTATCCAGTAATCGGGAGATAGTGGGTTCGAGCCCCACTGTCGGTGGCCCTGAAGATGGTTTTCCGTGGTTTCCCATCTTCACACCAGACAAATGCCGGGGCTGTACCTTAATTAAGTCCACGGCCGCTTCCTTCCACTTCCCAGGCCTTCCCTATCCCATCGTCGCCATAAGACATATCTGTGTCGTTGCGACGTAAATCAAATAGGAACAAAAAACAAAATACCTGTTCGTCTGTGAGGGTGTCCGTCACTGGCTGCAGAGCACGAAGCCCGTAGAAAATAGTAATTTTCTCCTTCATTTGAAGAGCATGCGAAATTATGTACATACCAGAAATTATTTAAAATGGAGGGGCTTTTCACATATAGTCTACAAATTTTACATATAATAAGTAGTGTAAGAGAAAATTGAAAAACTATTCTGACCTACCCACAAACTGTTTCTGGATGAGTAGACTATAGATGTGCAGTTTGGCCGAGATATAACCAATACTGCAAGAGAAAATTTAGAAAAAAATCTCTTCCGGTCTTCCTGTAAACCCCCAGTCTATTCAGTGATTCATAAATTATATCTGCATATCAAAACCTGCTCATGGATAAGTAGACTCTAAATTTGAAGTTCGGTGGTGATATAATCAATATTGTAATATAAAATATAAAAAAACCTCTTCTTGTCTTCGTATAAACCCCCAGTCTATTCAGTGATTTTTAAATTATACGCATATCAAAACCTGCTCCTGGTTGAGTAAAATCTAAATATGTGGTCGAGATATAATCAATAATGTAAGAAAAAATTGAAAAAAAAAACCTGTTATGGTCTTTCTATAAACTCCCAGCCTATTCAGTGATTTTTAGATTATATGCATATCAAAACCTGCTCCTGGTTGAGTAAAATCTAAATATGTGGTCGAGATATAATCCATAATGTAAAAAAAAATTGAAAAAAAACCTGTTATGGTCTTTCTATAAACTCCCAGCCTATTCAGTGATTTTTAGATTATATGCATATCAAAACCTGCTCCTGGATGACTCATGAAGTTTGGAGAAGATATATTCAATAGTGTAAGAGAAAATTGATAAGAACTCTTCTGGTTTACCTATAAAACCCCAGTATATTGAGTGAATTTTAAATTATATGCATATCAAAACCTGCTCTTGCTGTAAATATGAAGTTTTGTCGATCTCTATTCAGCCGTTTACCCGTGATAGTAGAACAAACAAACAGACAAACAGACCCGAAAGCTGAAATCTCCTGATACGATCTTGAATTGACCTGAAACGGATAAATATATCAAAATTTGGCGAAATAAATGGCATTTCATACAACGGACCCACTAGAATTTGATTTATAAAATAAAAATAGTTAAGGTATTCTACAATTCTAAACTGCAGTTAAACCTATCAAACACTTGATTCTACTTCATCATCATCATCATCATCATCATCTGTTTATCCTCCAGGATCGGCTTTTCCCTCGGACTCAGCGAGGGATCCCACCTCTACCGCCTCAAGGACAGTGCCCTGGAGCTTCAGACTCTTGGTCGGGGATACAACTAGGGAGAATGACCAGTGCCTCGCCCAGGTGGCCTCACCTGCTATTTTGAACAGGGTCCTACTATCTACTTTTACGGTTTACGGAGAAGCCAAGGTGCCGGAATTTTGTTCCGCAGGAGTGTATTTTACCTGCTAATAAATCTACCGACACGAGGCTGACGTACTTGAGCACCTTCAAATACCACCGGACTGCGACAGGTTCGAACCTGCTCCGCTTGAGCTCAGAACGCTAGCGCTGTACCGTCCGAGCTACTCAGGCCGGCGAAATCTCGTTTTCAATTGTTCGACTTTCTGAAGGAAACGGTGAACGGAGCACTCTCTCACAATCTCGTTTAGGCTTCTAGTTCCGAATGTCACAGCTTATAACCCCACTTTAGATCTGTTTTGTCGAATTTGTAAGAATCGAAACAGTTCCAGTTCCCTGAAACGCTCCACAGTAAAACTGATCTTCGTTGAAGTAGACGACAAGCTTCGTCAGATGGTTCATGCCTTGAAGTTCGTGGTCTCCTTCCGTCACTTCTCACTTGACCAGGAAAGGATGATTAGTAAGTAAAATGTGCCGTGAATGATAAATTTAATAATCACTTTTGTACTTGGTTCTGGCCGGGCGAGATATCAGGCAAGTATAACTGAGAGATTCTTCAGCCTGTCGAAACTAATTGAGGATAAAATAAATGTAGAATATAATAAAATGCCGTACTTCCTTCCTCCAGTTCCGGATCGCCAGAAACTGAGGAGTGAGTAGTCACTTTATTGGCAATTAGGCATGTATCTATTACAGCCTAAACAAAGTAACCTAACAAACCAACAAACAAACATAATTTGAAATGAGTACATATCAACGAATTCCGCCTCTGTGGTGTAGTGGTTAGCGTGATTAGCTGCTACTCCCGGAGGTCCGGGTTCGATTCCCGGCTCTGCCACGAAATTTGAAAAGTGGTACGAGGGCTGAAACGGGGTCCACTCGGCCTCGGGAGATCAACTGAGTAGAGGTGGATTCAATTCCCACCTCATCCATCCTGGAAGTGGTTTTCCGTAGTTTCCCACTTCTCCTCCAGGCGAATGCCGGGATGGTACCTAACTTAAGGCCACGGCCTTCCCTCTTCCTTGCCTATCCCTTCCAATCTGCCCATCCCTCCACAAGACCCCTGTTCAGCATAGCAGGTGAGGCCGCCTGGGCGAGGTACTGGTCATTCTCCCCAGTTGTATCCCCCGACTAAGAGTCTGAAGCTCCAGGACACTGCCCATGAGGCGGTAGAGGTGGGATCTCTCGCTGAGTCCGGGGGAAAAGCCGAACCTGGAGGGTAAACAGATGATGATGATGACATATCAACGAACAGAAATACTACCTGTTAGCAAAATATACAATTTGTAAAGAACACGAACAAAACTGAACAAATATTAAAAGAGAACAAGAAACTAAAATTATAACTATTGTTGAGCTTATGACTTTAACTCTACACTTTTCCATATTGTAACGCATAATTTTGTGGTTTGGAGATACATGGTTACTAAACCTCGTTTTTATTACACCGTATTTATTTTCGGTAAATTTATTTCTACTCAAATATGTCCAGTTTTTAATTGCTTATTTAATGTAAGGTAAATGGTCCATTTTTGAGTCTCTCTCTCTCCCAGCTTTCGTTCACCGAGGTACAAGAGACGAGCTTGGTTCATTCTGAAACATTAGTATGCATTTCGGTATGTTTATTTTAACTATCCTTTATTATTTTGAACGATGTGTACTCTTGATGAATCCACTGTGTTCAGTTTATTTACCAAGGTTATGTTCCTAATTATTAACACCTTCAACTGCATGTACCATTCCCTCATTCAAGCCTTTCATTTTTGCTCCAACAAGCATTTTATAATCATCAATAATTTCGAGAGTTTCACTGCTTTGCTTTTCCTTTATTTGTGGCTGTCAAATGCAAAGCTCGTCAGATCCAAAACGGAGAAAATTGAGTTAAGAAAATAATTCAATATGTCTTACTGTTCTGTACAAGCTATCACTTTTTGTTTGTGGAAAACGTGTCTTATGCTGTTTTCAGAGAGCCCAGAAATCTGCTGTTAAACGCAAGCTCTTCAGCTCCAAAATGATGCTTTCTGTGAAACTTGTCTGACTCATGCTAGAACGCAAGCAAAGCTCGTCTTATCCAATATTTGTAATTCTGCTATTATACAGGTGTCCTATTTATCTTCACCACCAACAATTACTCCCTACCGGAGCTCCAAATTGAAAAGTGCTTCTTACAAAAGTTGTATAACTTGAAGGGGGAAATAATATTCAGTGTGAGTTAGCCTTACATCACTATTTATTAATGAGATCTGAGTACTGACATCAGTTTCTCAAATGGCACTATTTATTTATTGGTCAAAAGTTCAAAGAAACTCATCAAGTCCTATCCAGAAACGTATCACAATTCATACGTTTCATAACATGAACATTAAATACGGCACAGATGCAAGAATTGGTTATTTTATGTGCTTCCTTAAGTGTACTATCAATCCTCGAAAAAACCTTTAATTTCAAACTCTCTATATTTACTTTCTTAACATCTTCAAACTGCCTGGTTATTTAAGAAGACGTATGACATACACCTATTCTATATGGATCCCTCTCATTACTCTATCCAGCATAATTAGTACGTGGATCAACGTGCGAAGTAAACTGCGCAACATAATCAAACAGAGAACGTACCGCTACATCCCCCCGATTTTGTTTCACGAATACAGCAATTGGCACATGCACAGTGGCATCTAGAATGGACAGCGTCAGAAAATACTTGAGGCCATCATTAATCGACAAGAGAATCATACCATCTTGCTAAACCATGGTTTTCAAAATGGGCTAAAAACACAAGATACATCACATCAATTATCAGGAAGCGCTTCAATCATGGTAGCGTTCCAAGCCATCCCTACCGAATGAATGCAGTGAACTCTCTGTAAGGGGAATATTATTGGAGACATAAATCACCTGATCTTCCCCTACAGCAGATTTAGAACACAATAGGAGACTTTTACAAAACCACCAGGCAAACATCAACAGAAGTTCCCGACATCGATATTCACACTCCTACAACCTAGTGCACAACCCGGCCATCCCTGAAGTCAAATACTCAGGTCCAAGAAATTCCGTCAAACCGTTTTCCCTTGATGTCGTAATAAACCTTTAACTACAGTAAAGCTACTTCCAACTTTTGTATTTCTAATTCGAGTAAAGAAAATTAATTATGAGGCAAAAATTGAAGTATCAGACAGAATTAGTGTTATATTCCTTTAGATTGATTTAATACCTCTGCATTGTCCAGCTCCTTGGTTGAATGGTTAGCGTAGTGCCTTTGTCGGTTCGATTACCGGCCGGGCCGAGAAAGTTAACTCCCTATGGATAATTCTTCAGGTTCGGGAAATGGGTGTTTATGTTCGTCTTAATACACATTTCTTCATCTACCCACTACATAGCACACTGTCAACAAAGAAACACGCAATATTGAATACATCTGACCATTTAGGGTTGGCGTCGGCAAGAGCAGCCAGTCGTAAAACTGGGAAAATTGCCGTAAATTGCTGATCTCAAAAAACTGGCAAAAAGATCAGGAAGAAGGAGAATAACCTTTAATAGCTTTGCCTCTTTCCATATGATTTTCTCTCCAGTTTATCCTATAATTAAACTTGCAATTTACTTTACAAACCACCATCCTGTGGTTGGACAAACCCTTAATTCATTCGCCGCGTTTGCTTACTACGGGGATAATTTATCTGAAGGATACAACGCTGAAAGCGGCTGTCTGGAAGCCATTCCTCTACGGTCGATTTGTGCGTGTTTGCTAGTTCACAATAATGCAAAGGGAAGGTAGGAAAGGGTTCCGTTTCTTAGCCAATCGACGTAACGGCTCGTATTTCTATAGATAGACTGGAGTGAGCGTGATGCTCATCCCACGACCAGCGCCTTGTTAAAATGGCAATCACCATCGAATATCGAAAGGTTGCAGAAGCAAACCGCGCGAGCAATAGAGTTTTTTTTTTTTTTTTTTTTTTTTTTGCTAGGGGCTTTACGTCGCGCCGACACAGATGGTCTTATGGCGACGATGGGATAGGAAAGGCCTAGGAGTTGGAAGGAAGCGGCCGTGGCCTCAATTAAGGTACAGCCCCAGCATTTGCCTGGTGTGAAAATGGGAAACCACGGAAAACCATTTTCAGGGCTGCCGATAGTGGGATTCGAACCTACTATCTCCCGGATGCAAGCTCACAGCCGCGCGCCTCTACGCGCACGGCCAACTCGCCCGGTGCAATAGAGTTTACTCCGGTTTTCTCTCCTTAGCACTAAAACACATGTACTGTATATATGCACTAAATCTACCAATATTAGTCGCATTAGTATTGCCAAGGCATTTCTCTGCTTTTCCGGCCGCCATTCTACTCCTATAACGGTAGAGCAGCAATTAAAAATTTAAAAAAACAACGAGCAGTGTTCACCTCACTGGCTCTGTTAGACCTGATAATATTTTACTACAACAATTACAACAGTTCCATGAAAAATATTACATTGTAATGTTACGTGCTGGTGCGATGATTACTGGTAGTTTCCAGTTCATTTTAACGCTAAAAATAGCTTGAAGTCTCCTCGGATTTCGATCTCTCATATCCATGATATAATTTCATTCAAAGTTATTTGTGATAACAGTGATGCTACATCGGACATGCATAAGGGAATTTAGAGGAAATGGCTCTCAGTCCGCCTTCATAAATTCAATTTGTGGAATTTATTGCAGCGTGGCTCCATTTCCTAGTGTGCTTCCATTCAGATGTGGTTGAAGAGCTCTGCTTTGTCCAGCTTCCAGGTTTCAGATACAAATTAGATCATGATAACGCTTACTTAGCTATAAGTGCTAGCCAGATATTTTACAGGATGCCCGACTCGTTGGCTGAATGGCCAGCGTACTGGTCTTCGGTTCAGAGGGTCCCGGGTTCGATTCCCGGCCGGGTCGGGGATTTTAAACTTCATTGGTTAATTCCAGTGGCCCGGGGGCTGGGTGTTTGTGCCGTCCCCAACATTCCTGCAACTCACACACCACACATAACACTATCCTCCACCACAATAACACGCAGTTACCTAAACATGGCAGATGCCGCCCACCCTCATCGGAGGGTCTGCCTTACAAGGGCTGCACTCGGCTAGAAATAGCCACACGAAATTATAAATTATTTTACAGGATTCACATTCGCAAACTATTCCATCGATATTAATAACGCACTGTTATTTCTCACATGTGTTACGGTTACACAACATGAATCATAACTTCTTTCTTCTCAATTGCTCCATTCATTTTAAATAATAATAGCGATGATGATGATAATGATAATAATGATAATAATTGTAGGCCTTATCTACTGTAATGCAGAACTTCTGAAATGGTGCCATCTAGACAACCTGCCTATCAATTTTGACATTCCGATAGTGTTGCTATCTAGTAACAAAAGCGGAATTCTACTGGAACGGATACTGTTGCTGAGTCAATTTAATATTTTCTGTCAGGTGACAATGAATGTGCCACCGGAAATCTTTAACATGCCTACAACAATGACATGGAGTACCCAAATCGACCACCTCAGCCAGGATCGAACCCGCGAACTTGGAATCATGAGTCGGACACTCTACTACCGACCCACCGACGATGATGTATTTAGATTGATGCTTTCACGGCCCAGGTTAATACATCATTGCCATGTCTAATTATGCCATTTGTTTGACATCCATTAAATGGCACTAGTATGTCGGATTTGTCCCGCTGAAGTTCTTTAACGTGATGGTATTGCTTTGTCTCATTTTAACCTTGACAAGGATCAAAGACCTGGCCTTCTGACCCCAGCTTGGCAGATTCGTTCCTGGCTCAGTCCGGGGGTTATTCGAAGGTGCTCAAATACGTCAGCTTCGTCTCGGTAGATTTACTGGCACGTAAACGAACGCTTGTGGGACAAAATTCCGGGACCTCGGTGTCTCCTAAAACCGTCAAAAGTAGTTAGTGGGACGTAAAAGAAAATTTTTAAAACACACCGTAATGGGAACAGAAGGAAAGGGACGAACGGACTATGCACCTGAAATCGGCCCATCTAATCTTAATTTTGGCAGATTTCAATGAACCTCGCGTCAGTTAGAGCAGTCTTGCCACTAGCAGTGTTGGAAAACTACTTTGTAGAGTAAATTTATTGCTCCTAAAATTTAATGATGAATTCTTGAAATCTACGGCCGGGCTGAGTGGCTGAGACGGTTGAGACGCTGGCCTTCTGACCCTAACTTGGCAGGTTCGATCCTGGCTCAGTCCGGTGGTATTTGAAGGTGCTCAAATACGTCAGCCTCGTGTCGGTAGATTTACTGGCACGTAACAGAACTCCTACGGAACTACATCCCGGCACGTCGGCGTCTCCGAAACCTGTAAAAATAGTTAGCGGGACAGAAAGGTCTTATGGCGACGTTGGGATAGGAAAGGCCTACGAATGGAGAGGAAGCGGCCATGGCCTTAATTAAGGTACAGAGCCAACATTCGCCTGGTCTGAAAATGGGAAACCATGAAAAACCATCTTCAGGGCTGCCGACAGTGCCACTATCTCCCGTATGCAAGCTCACAGCTGCGCGCCCCTATCCGCACGGCCAACTCACCCGGCAACATTATTATTCATGGAAATCTACGCTCTACTTCAGCACCATTAGCTGTAGACATGTTTTTCTCATTCCCACCATTAGTGCTCGGAATAGAGGGCTCAGCTGGATTTGATTATCCTCCAATATTTGCAAGATACGTGAACTAGATCTAAGACCATATCGTGAGAGCGTTCGACATATCTACTGAATGCGTTACACGGATATAGAGTACTGGAAGATGGACAGTTTTATTGGAGGCTATGGATACGAGGCGGTCTTGCTATTCCACAGAAAGGACGTCTTTCCTTCAGTCTCCGACTCCTTGGATGAATGGTGAGCATTAAAGCCTTCGGTTCTGAGGGTTCCGAGTTCGATTCTTTGTTAGGTAGGGGTATTTTAGCCACATCTGACTCGAGGAATGGGCGTTTGTGTTTTTCCCAGTACTTCCCTCTTCATACAACACAACACACCTGCAACCACTACAGAAACACGCTTTAGTGAATGCATCCTTCTGTATAGGGTTAGTGTCTGGTTGCGCATCCGTATAATACGACCAAATCCACATATGCAAGACAGTTCGAACCCGCTACCCCACCAGAGTAAAGGAAAAGTCGTAGTAGAGGTTATCATTCCTTCAGTGGACTTGAAACTAACACCTCAGCGAATTTTTCCAAGTTGCAGCAAATTCAATCCAAGGTTTAATGAATCCCGCGTCGGTTAGAGCAGTCTTGTCACTAGCAGCGTTGGAAGACGACTATCTAGAGTACATTTAATGCTCGTAAAATTTAATGATGAATTACTTTCTTGAAATCTACCACTACAGATACACACAATAGTGAATACATCCCTTTGTATAGGGTTAGTGTCTGGTAGGGCATCCGTATAATAGGACCAAATCCACATATGAAATAAAACTGACAGGGAACGTATAAATTTTGTAACGAAATTCAATTACACTGTACTTGGCGGTAGAATAACACCCACAGTATTCCCTGCCTGCCGTAAGAGCCGATTAAAATGGGCCCCAAAGGCTCGCAACCTGACAGCGTGGTTTGGCAACCGCGAGACCCTTAGCTGAGTCCTGGCATTGCTTCCACTTACTTGTGCCTGGTTTCTCACTTTCATCTATCCTATCCGACCTCGCTTGTTCAACTCTTGTTCTTTTCCGACCCCAACACTATTAGAGCATTCGAGGACTGGGGAGTTTCATTTTCACGCCCTTTGTGGCCCTTGTATTGTTTGGCCGATACCATCCTTTTTCGAAGTGTCGAATCTCTTCCATTTTCTCTCTCTGATTAGTGTTATATAGAGGATGGTTCCCCTAGTTGTACTTCCTATGAAACAATGATCGCCGGGCTGAGTGGCTCAGGCGGTCCTGTTGACATTCAGCAACTGAGTGCAACGGCTATTCAAGAGGCAAAATCTGCCCCAAAACAAGTTGGATTATTTGGTGCTGATCAGAACTGTTTTCTTCTTTTCTAATGATCGTTGGTCTGATCCCAACTAGAAGGGTACATGATCAAACTTTAGATCCTGAAAGAGGGTGAAAAAGAGCGCATTAGCAGGTATTTTATTCAGTGTTGCCACACTTTGAAATTTAAATTAATTTACTAAATATATAATGCCAGTAGCGTATACTCCTTAATTTGGACTAAGATTTTCTTGATGAAAGCAGCTATTTCATTATACCTTATATGGTGACAATGAACATCGGAAACTCTGGAAGATGATGCATGAGTTACATTCCTGAGTAACGTATATTATCTGAAGAAACCTCGGTCACTCGCTTTAACATTGCACAGTCTAAAACAGAATCTGACAGAAATCCGTTGTAGGGGAGGTATCACGGATGACGTGTGGGGTTAACTAGTCTCCCGCATTTCCCTAGAGATCCCGTATTCCAACCTCATATTGAACAAACTCCCGGATTCTCTTTTGGTTTACAGTAAATGTATCCTCTCGCTCTTTTATTAAATATATATTTAATTTGATCATTTCTCTTTCCACAGATCACTGACGCGAATTGACATAATATTCACACCATTCTTTTCTACGGGAGCACAGCGGTGAAATTTCTTTGAGCACAAAAACTTCCAGTATATAATGCACTTGGTCAGTGATAGGTAAAGATGCTGAGCTGTGGTTGCTTTGAATTCCACTGCATTTTCCTTGCCCTTACAATAGTTCTTTCGCATTGATGAGCTTGTATGAGGTTGCTGAGTATACTGCAAAACGTGTAAAATACGCTTGTTGGGCAACGCGTATTTCTTTCATCTATAATGAAGAAGAAAGTGACAACTCGCCACAAAAAGAGAAATTTTTGTGTAAACCATTCCCTATGGCAAGATATATTTTCGTGGAGAAATTAATTTGTCCGCTTCTGTAGTGTGGTGGTTATCGTAATTAGCTGCCGCCCCTGGAGGCCTGGGTTCGATTCCCGGCTCTGCCACGAAATTTGAAAAGTGGTACGAGGGCTGGAACAGGGTCCACCCAGCCTCGGGAGGCCAACTGAGTATAGGTGGGTTCGATTCCCACCTCAGCCACCCTGGAAGTGGTTCCCCGTGGTTTCCCACTTCTCTTTCAGGCAAATGCCGGGATGGTACCTAACTTAAGGCCACTGGCACTTCCTCCCCTCTCCCTTGCCTGTCCCTTCCAATCTTCCCATCCCTCTACAAGGCCCCTGTTCAGCATAGCAGGTGAGGCCGCCTGGGCGAGGTACTGGTTCTCCTTCCTAGTTGTATCCCCTTCCCAAAGTCTCACGCTCCAGGACACTGCCCTTGATGCGGTAGAGGTAGGATCCCTCGCTTAGTCCGAGGGACAAACAGACCCTGAGAGGGTAAACAGATTAAGAAAGAAAGATATTTAAAAAAAAGTATAGGTACCAAGAAAATTTCGGCACTTTTTAGTTTAGGCTCAGAATGAACTTTACTGGAATAGGCTCAGTGAGTGAATATGATATATATGTAGACTTTTGTGGGTCTTCTTTTTGAAGATTTTGTTTGATTTAAGAAATCGGTATATGTTTTCTCTACTTTTTTTCTGCTATTTGCTTTACGTCGCACCGACACAGATAGGTCTTATGGCGACGAGTTTTCTTTACTATGGAAAGAAAACATATGAATGTAGTCCATTTATCAAGAATGTTAGGTAAAGTATTAAGCATACCAGCGGCTAATTCACAGACAGAAATATATTTATTTACTGAGTAATAACATTTTCTGAAAAACTGTAACAGAAATAATGTAGAGCCCATGAAAACAGAGTTACGATCAACTGTTAAATTACCGGGCGAGTTGGCCGTGCGCGTAGAGGCGCGCGGCTGTGAGCTTGCATCCGGAAGATAGTAGGTTCGAATCCCACTATCGGCAGCCCTGAAAATGGTTTTCCGTGGTTTCCTATTTTCACACCAGGCAAATGCTGGGGCTGTACCTTAATTAAGGCCACGGCCGCTTCCTTCCAACTCCTAGGCCTTGCCTATCCCATCGTCGCCATAAGACCTATCTGTGTCGGCGCGACGTAAAGCCCCTAGCAAAAAAAAAAAACTGTTAAATTTCAGTTACTCATACAGGGAATTCTTAAATTTTGTGGAAACTGGTGAATAAATGCAGCAAAAGATACAATCGGCCGATATATACAAACAATAAAGTAAGTAAATATTCTAAACCTTTGTAGTGTTAATGTACTTCCTTATAACGAATTAATTATACTTACGTAGGATTTTTTTTATTTCATGTGACTACTGCTAGCCTGGTGCAGCCCTTGTAAGGCAGACCCTCCGACGAGGTGAGCGGCATCTGCCATGTATAGGAAACTGCGTGTAATTGTGTTGGATGATAGAATTTTGCGTGATGTATGAGTTGCAGCACAAACATTCAGTCTCCGAGCCAAGGGAATTAACCATTTTAGGTTAAAATCTTCAACCGACCTGGAATCGAACATCGGGGCCCTCTGAATTGAAAAGCACTAGATGACCATTCAGCCAAGGAGCCAGACATTTAACAGCAATATAATAAATTTGAGATCCTGCGAATTAAATGTCAGTTAAGCCGAAAATTTTCCTACGATACTTGATCCCTTATTTTTTACTGCTGAAAGCTGGCAACCTTAGTGACGTGTGACACTATAAATTCCGTAATACACGAGAAGTAGGAGTAATGGAATACTTGGGTCACACCAGCACGCAGTGGTAAAGTGTAAAATCAAAGTTCTAAGATGGATGAACCACTCTGTGACATTCGATTCAGAACAACGATTTCAGAAAATTTTCAGGCAGTTAACCACGCAGTCTGAGTGATTATTCAAACAGACCCTACCGATAGCATCTTAAGACTTTTAACGTCGCTGACAACGTGTGTTATTCAAACTGATAACTTCTTCGAAGGGCAGTAAAATTTCGAAATTAAATTTGACTTACGGGTTACTTTACCCTGAATGTATATTTTTAATTATCTACCAAATATGAGGTAGCAAATTTGCGAATATGCAATTTATTCTAATATAGATAAACTTAAGGTATTATCACACTGAAACTATTTTTTGTTTTCCTCAACGGTAGGAAATACCACATTCGCTTGTTTAATATGGTGCATTTAAAGTTATTTCTTTTTATTTTTTAAATTCCTTTTAATATTGTACACGTAATTGAAAGTGGCAAATGACCTTGATATCATTTTGTATATTTTGAACTAAAACATAATCGTAACCGCCAGTGGATTTTAAAACTCACTTGATTATTTTAAGACATTTTACAATGTATATAAAAGATACATTTTTCTACCAACATTTTTTTTTTCCACTCTTTTGTTAGAATACCAATATTATCGGATGCAATTGTTCAAGAAGAAATCGTTTCTTCTCTTGAACTAATGAAAAATGAAAAGAGGTTTTAGAAGAACTTCATTCAATCTATATTCCTCATCCTCTAATTATCAACAGTATTCAGTAATTGGAAGGAACTATTTTTCTGATTTACAACGTTTATTTTGTTCAACAATACATATCAATAACATGTTATTTGACTTATTGGATAGAATTATGTTGACATTGGTGTAACGTATTATTATTATCATTTCGGAAATGTTGAAATCAATCACGTTCTGATTTTCTCCAAGCATTCGATTTCATGAATATGTCGGTGGAAATCACTGAAAGTCTCTAGGTCTCTAGAGAATATGTATAATACGTCGAAGTTAAAAAATAGACCAATGCACGGTAGCAAATATATGTGAACTTTCGTAATACAGTAGTAACACCAGTGATATCGCGGTGGTATTAGGGAAGGGATTAAGTGGCAGTGGTGGATTCGCACGAGAAAATGAGGGACTTACGAGCACCCACATCTCACGCCAACCTTGACCGGGATACTCAAGGCCATCTCATCACTGCCCCCGTATAAATATGTACCTTGATTTGAGTACGTTTGATACAGTGTTGACAGCATGCACTCAGTAACAGCAGCAGTAGCAACGGGCGTCCTGCTCTCAGCACTGGTCGTGCACGCTGGTATCACCTTCCCTCAGGTGAGGACAACTTCTCCGCTGATACATAACTCGCAAAATCCATGTAAATATCAGATTGGAATGATGCACATAGAAGGAAATTATTTCTAAGCTTATTTTGAATTTCAACAGCTACCAATTAAAAAACATAGGAGCGCTTTTGTTCTTCTTGCTCATCCTCCTCTTCTTCTTTATCAGTCATTCTGTTTTAATTCTGTTTATAATATGTACAAACTTCTATTTGTAAATTCGTTCATAATTATCAGTGAAATGTTTCGTGAATTTAGTGAATTCTCTAGAGTAATTTTTGATGCCTTAATCTTTCCTCTGCTAAGCTTCCATTGCATTTTTTCACTTTTTCAATTAATTAATATTTCCATTAAATGTAAACAAATTTCATGAAGTTACTTTTTAGAAACTTTATTTAATGAAATTCTCTTGAAGTATATTTTTGTTCTTACCTTCATTCCATACTGAAGATAAGATGCTTAGAATTCTCTCCGGTAATGAATCTCCTCCTTTAATACATTGCATAATATAATGCATTGATATTCACTTAAATCTGAAAAGATTTTTACACGTGAAGTGGGTGGTCATAGTGTTGTGTTTTGCTAATTGTACTCATTGTTATGATAGAGTGTTCAGAGTTGAATAGCAGGGGCGTAGCCAAGGGGGAGGGCGGTGGTTACTGGATATTAGAACCCTTCCCCAATGGATTTTTTCAGTACAAAATAAACAGAAAATGACAATAATCGAGTGAAAGTCAACTCAAAGGTTTGGCCCTTTTAGACATTCACAGAGATGAAATGGTAAAATTAACAGATCTCTTGAATCTATTTTCTAAGAAGCCTCAAAAGTCAGATGTTGGATTGAAATCTGAACGTACCATTCACCGTATTACTATTCAGTTTGATCACATTGATCTTGTTCTTTATTTTAACGCAAGATTTTGTAGAGTGCCGGTCTGCAATCTGAATATCAACATAATTTACTTGTATCGGTGTCCTTATGACACTCATACACAAGCACCCTCAGTGTGTTCTATCATCATTTTGTAAGCGTAACCTCCCCCCTCCCCGAACGGTCAATCCTGACTACGCTACTGTTGAATACTATTCACTATTGTGGGACCAGAAAGTCGTGGCCTGCGTTGAAATCGGAAATCATCAGCACTGCTATTCATAAAGCTGTTTAGGTCATCGACATTTGTCATGGTATGGATCGTCTATGGCCGTTTCAAAACATTCAATTGTTGAAAATTCTTCATGTATTTATTTGTGACAAAATATAAATAAACCCTGAAATACACCCGATTACTGACGCATGAACTAACGAATGAAATTCCTAAAACACGAATTATTAATATATAATATCAGGACGAAATGTCTTGGGAAATAACTTGCTTTCAATGATTCCATTTCTAAAAATTTACAAAGGAAATAAAATGATTAATTATGTATAGTCACTCAGAAAGAAAATGCATTTAATATATCACTAGGTTTTCTAAAATTATTATCAAACCATAATTCACCTCCTATTTAGATAGGAAAGTGTATATCTATGGTTTTAATTGTTTGGGAGAAAAGTGTGCCTGCGAGGAATTATTTCCTCATACCTTGATTAATGCTTGATATAGTGTTGACAGCATGCACTCAGTATTTGTAAACATTCTTTCTTTTGAATGACTGTACATATCTGCAACGAAAGCAGAAGCTTGAAAATTGAATCACATCAGAACTGAGTGATAACATTTCAGTGGATTGGCGTTAAAATTCAGCTTTTGTAGTTAATAATTGTTGGTATACCTAAAACACTGAACGTAAGTTGAACATTAAAAGTCAATTTTCAATTATTTTATGATGAGGGAGGAACTGATAATTTTTATAGTTTTTATGGGTGGATTAGCCAACGGCCGTAGCCGTGTTGAAACACCGGATCCCGTGAGATCTCCGAAGTTAAGCAACATTGGGCGTGGTCAGGAGTTGGATGGGTTGCCACGCGCTGTTGGTGGGGGTAAGGGAATGGAGGAGCGGAAAGGAACTGGCCACCCTACCGCACGTAAACTCCGGCTCAGGAACACCTCTGCGGAGGTTCGGACCTGCCTTCGGGCAGAACAACCCTTACCTTACCTACCTTATGGGTGGATTAACGTTGCACCTAACACACCAAAGGAGGATGGGAACGGGCTAGAAATGGGAAGGTAGCGGCGATGGCATTGAGGTAGAAAATGGGAAAACACGGAAAACCATCTTCAAGGCTACCGACAGTGGAATTGGAACCCATCATCTTTCGCATGTAAGCTCACAGCTGCGCGACCCAAACCGCACGGCCAACTCGCTCGGTTTTACGACATTCAAAATTATTTTATTAAAGTTAGTGCCTTAAACATTTACAACGATTTGATCTTAAAGTAAGAGAATTTGTAATAACTACAGACAAATATAATAATGTTATTGTTTTTACGTCCCACTAACTACTTTCGACATTTTTCGGAGGAGCCCAGGTGCCGGAATTTTGTCGTTTTGTCGCGCAGGAGTTGTTTTACTTGCCAGTAAATCTACAAATACGAGACTGACATATCTGATCACATTCAAATACCACCGGACTGAGCCAGGATCGAACCTGCGAAGTTGAGGTCAGAAGGCTTAGCCCGGCATAAACAAATATATAATTGGAGACATAATAATAACCTTTTGGGCTTTTTCCGTGCCGTGAAAGCATTAATCTAAATAAGTTACTGTATAGTTTGAATTCCCAGGCACTACAGTAAATACAAATATGTTCCTGATATTGTTCAACTGTGCTTAAACGCTTCACTTATATTTTTCTTCTTCTTCTTTTTCTTAATCTGTTTACCCTCCAGGGTCGGTTTTTCCCTCGGACTCAGCGAGGGATCCCACCTTTACCGCCTCAAGGGCAGTGTCCTGGAGCTTCAGACTTTGCGTCGGGGATACAACTGGGGAGAATGACCAGTACCTCGCCCACGCAACCTCACCTGCTATGCTCAACAGGGGCCTTGTGGAGGAATGGGAAAATTGGGTGGGGCAGGCAAGGATGGGGGAAGGAAGCGGCCGTGGCCTTTGTTATGTAGCATCCCGGCATATGCCTGGAGGAGAAGTGGGAAACCACGGAAAACCACTGCTATGATAGATGAGGTGGGAATCGAACCCACCTCTACTCAGTTGACCTCCCAAGGCTCCCGTTCCAGCCCTCGTACCACTTTTCAAATTTCGTGGCAGAGCCGGGAATCGAACCCGGGCCTCCGGGGGTGGCAGCTAATCACACTAACCACTACACCACAGAGGCGGACCTTACGTGTCTTATGGAGCTAAATTTGTTTACTGAGTCCGCAGATCGAAGACTAGTTGGATCCCCAACAATTTCATCATCATCATCTGTCACAGACATCCTGGGCTTGCTAGGGAAACAAGGAGTGAGGTACGTAGATTTCCATTCCTTTGCTAACTGTGCCAGAATATACTACTAGTCTGCCAAGCCCTCTGAAATGCATACACCAACCGATCCAATCAGCGCGTTTCGAACCATTCATCACAGACACTGGCCGTATAAAGTATGGCATTACTAGTACCACCCACACATCAGTCAGTTTCATATCGTCAAAGTCAAGGATGAGTCTAAGACAGATGGTTCAGAGTAAAAAATTTGCCCTTCCCCATACCACAAGATTTAATCTGCTATAAACACATTGTCTCACAGTAGTGAATCTGAGCTGAGAGCTAAGTTGAGGGAACACATACACATTTTATTTTATTTTTATTTTTTACTATTTTTTATGTCGCACGAACACAGTCAGGTTTTATTGAGACGATAGGTTAGGAAAGGGCTAGTATTAGGAAGAAAGCGACAGTAGCCTTAATTAAGGTACAGCCGGTACAGCCCCTGAATTTGCCTAGTGTGAAAACTGAAATCCATGGAAAGCCATCTTCAGGGTTGCCGACAGTTGAGATCGAACCCACCATCTACCAAATACAAACTCCCAGCCACGTGACCCAAACCACTTAGTAAACTTGTTCTATAGGGGACGCATTTATTCTCCAATATCCTAATGAGATATACCAAAAGCTGGGACTAAAATCTACTAACAATTCCAAATCCCTGATGTATTAGAGTACATAATGTAATTTTTATAATTTTCTTCCGTGGAGTAACGATGGGGTGAAATTATATTTGGAACTCGAAATGAATAACCAGATGTTTTTACACAAGGAGAGTATGTTTCCATATATGTTTGACCTCAGTGATGCAGTCAGTGAGTTGTTGGCTTTCTGTTCTTTAAATAGTGGATTCGATCCTGACTGAGTGCGATGGCATTTGGGGGAGGTTAGAAGTATCAACTCCATGTCAGTGGCAGGTTAAATGGCACTAACTACATGTTATCACAATTGCAGGCCACCTAGATGGGCAGCGGTCGACTTGGTAGGTAAAGGCTCTCAAGGAGTTCTATGTGCCACCGGATTTTTGTTTAGTAATTAAGCCCTCTAACCTGGTAGTCTCATAAACGATGAATAATTATTGTTGTCTGATTTGTTTACTGTTTGTTTACTGTTTACTGATTCAGATACCAACGATCTCCATCGGTGAAGTGACGGGTGGAACCCCACCAGAGGAATTAGAAAACCGCCTTTCGTTCCTTCAGTGGTTTCTCTCCATCGCAGGCAGCCTGACCAATCTCTTCGGAGGAGGTCCAACAGATGAACCAGAACCACCTTTAGTTCCTCCTGAGAAATGTGAGCCCTGCAGTAAGTATCATTAGTGTTGTTATTATCGAGTACAAGGTTAGGATCGTAATTATTTGTGAGTATGAGGTTTGATACTTTGATGTTGGCTTTATTTTTATGCATTTAAAGGGTTTCGTACATTAGTGAACTCAAATTTCAGAAAAATATTCAAATATCTGCAACTATTCAAGGCATTTTCTTGAAATTATTATTATGCGTTTCGTACTGTGGAAAAAGTGAATGGTTCCGTGTAATGAGATTGGCTGTTAACGGTTTCTTAAAATTTTGTACCCGTGATTTATCTCCGAAAGTAACTCAAATAGAGGCAATGTTTTCACTTCTTTTGAAGGCAGAGGTTTTTTAGAGAATAAATCACCATCTGATTAAAAGGTACATTTATATAGAAAAAAGCCTATGGTTCAACAGCCCCGAAGGGCCATGGCCTACCAAGTGACCGCTGCTCAGCCCGAAGGCCTGCAGATTATGAGGTGTCGTGTGGTCAACACGACGGATCCTCTCGGCCGTTATTCTTGGCTTTCGAGACCGGGGCTGCCATCTCACCATCAGATAGCTCCTCAATTGTAATCACGTAGGCTGAGTGGAGCTCGAACCAACCCTCAGATGCAGGTAAGAATCCCCGACCTGGCCGGAAATCTAGCCCGGGGCCTCTGGGTAAGAGGCAGGCACGCTACGTGGGGCCGGCACATTTATATAGGCCTACATTTTTAGTATTTTGAAGTTTAGAAGAGTTTAGGCCTGCCCACGGTCATGGAGTACGGATCCTACCTCTTTTCCGAAGGTCCTTGATTCGATTCCTGGCCAGTTCAGGGATTAAATAGATTTGAAGCCTAATTCAAAGACCACTCAGTTACATGGGAAAAACTGAGGAGCTGTCTGACACTGAGGTAGTGACTCTGGTCTAGAAATCAAAAATAACGTCCGATAGCATTCGTCGCGCTGACCACGCATCACCTCGTAATCTGTAGCTCTTCGGGCTGAGCAGCGGTCACTTGGTAGGCCAAGGCCCACCACATATATAGTGCCGTGTTTTTAAAATATTCTCTGTTTTTTAGTCTATAGGCATGTTCTTTAGTTCTTAATTAAATGTGACCATTTTTGTTCATCCTCGAGAATAGCTGTCTGGTACCTGAATAATAATGCTTCAAAATTTAAATGTGTCATCAAGGTAAATTATAAAATATGTGATAAAAGGATAGCTTATTCATTGACCAATAAGAGTAAATAATGCCGTTCGAACAACAAACATCATGCGAGTTACGGGGCAATGTTGTGTCCACATCTTCCGCGCCAACTATTCTTGCTGGAGCATAGGCTACATCTCTCTCTTCACTAGAATGCAAATATCCAAGGGAGAAAGAGAGAAGAAAACAATTAAAGGAAAATTTTACAAGAAAATTGGTACGCAGACAAAGGAAAATGAGACGTATCAGAAGAAATAGAAGTGAAGAATATTTTAGTGCATAATATATCTTAGATAAAAAGCGCTGATTATAACAATGCTCGTCGGTGGTGGTGATGATGATAATGGTGAAGTAAATACAAAATGAGATAATCATCCTCTTTTGATTCTAAACGTAGGAATAAAACGAAGTAGTTCGATCAGTTGAAGAATGAAGTTATCTGCAAAAGAAATGGAAATATCATAAAAACGTGAATTTTAAGCACTCACTAGGCCTCAAGAATCTTCAGTAATACTGCCGGGTTAGGAGAATGAAGAAATGGCCATGGAACTTTGGATAGGTAAGATGAGAGCAAGTCAGGAGCGCCGTATGAGTAAGTGGAAGCAATTCCAGACTAAATTAGAGGCACCACAGTGACCACTTCACACGCTCCCAGGGCCTTGGAATGTTAATTGAAGATGCTTTAAATTTTGAATGTTTAAAGTTTAATTTAACAAAGTATAATTTTTTGAATTGTATTGTAATCCAGTTATTCTTGAAATGTATCTACCCAGGTAGCATGATCTAGCTGGTGACTCACCGAAGCCGCATTGGGGGTTTCAGTATTTCTCTACGTAAACATTGAGAAATGGTGTTAGAATATTTTCCGTGATCATAGTAGTTAGGGATTTGTGGGTAAAAATCCTGTAAGCAGTTTGACTTGAGTTAATGACTTAGTTGGACAGACTACTCTTCGTCAGAATGTCACAATCCAATGCCCTTGAATGTATATAATGAACATTGTCAGGTGAAATGATACTATTATGGTAAAGAGCTTAGATTAGTGAAGGACATCCTAGAGAAAACTGGTAACAGACATGTAAGTTACAAAAAATATTATTGGCGTGGTATATTGTACTATAGAGAAAGATATGAAGATTTTTGAAGGAAAGAAAAGTTGTACTTATAACTTAATAAACAATTTAAATAGTGTTATTCTGATATCCTTTGAAGAATGATAGGATGGGCCACAAAAGCGTGATCGTAAGACACTCCCAAAGCCTCAAAACCTAACACTATTCAGTTAGGAAAATAATAAATGTTGACCAAGGAATGTTTGAATGCTTACAGACTGCCTTTCTTGCTATCTCTCGATCAGGATAGGTGTACAAAAATTCTTCCTTATGACCTCAAGATCAAGATTGCTTTAATTCCTTAATTATAATATTTATCCCTTGCATATAACATGGAACTCGTCAGATGTCGATCATCGTTTTGAGTTTCTCCCTGTAAAATTGCTCATCAAGGCTGTCAGTAACTCCCTTCTTTATTGTAATGTTACAGCGTGTGGTCTGTCGAATACGAAGAACCGGATTGTGGGCGGAACAGAAACGCAAGTCAATCAGTATCCATGGATCGCCAAATTGTTTTATAACGGTCGCTTTTACTGTGCCGGAAGCCTTATCAACTCCCGCTACGTTCTCACTGCTTCCCATTGCTTGCACGGGTAAGTGGCCTTCTTCTTCTTCTTCTTCTTCTTCTTCTTCTTCCCTATTATTATTATTATTATTATTATTATTATTATTATTATTATTATTATTATTATTATTATTATTATTATTTAAAAATAATGTTTTATATACCGTAGTAGATGTTTTTACGTACGTGCGCATGTATGTTTGGTATTCTATTATCCGTATGTGTCCATGTCGAATATTGCGTGTATAATAGGTAGAGATGAGCAGGAAGTTGTTTGAGGCGTGGTAGGGCTTGCAGCGCACTGGGAACCTCCGGGTTATTCTACGTAAACACAAATTAGAATCCTGGACATGGAATATACCGTTACTCAAGAACTTTAATACGGTACGTAGATCTGTGAATCAGACATAGCAGGTGTGGCAACCACCACCATCAATTTATTCATGACCAGTTCCCTGAAATGCTTTTAAAATATGTACTGCTTTTTCACACTTTCATCCACAACGTTAGAATCAGTGATTATTTTATGTTTCTTAAAGAAAACAAGAAGTGAAGACAGTTTTTAAAATGTGGAAGTGCAGTGGCATTTCGAACCATTAACAATACAACAATTTTTTTTAGTGTCAGTTCCACTCATAAGAACAATGGACATTGAGCGACATAAAATGGTTATTATCGTGATCATATGACCATATACCTGTGACTGATACATAAATATCACTCTAAGTTGAATTCTAAACTTCTTATATGACTAAGCGACGAATATAGGTAACTTCATGTCTATGCTGCGAAGCTGTAACACGTCAGATGCATATGTGACGCCTAACTAATGGCTGTATGTTGTATGTTGGGTATTCAGCCCGAAGGCTGGTTTGATCCTCTGCAACTCCGCCAACAGCTGTCATAAATAGCCTAGGCGTCACTGAAGAGGCGTACTAGGGAAATGAGGAGTGAGGTAGTTTCCCGTTGCTTTCCTCACCGAGCCAGCTGTTGCTATGACATATCAGTCTGCCAAGTCCACTGAAATGCATGCAACAACCGACCCTATGAGCGAGATTTTCACACCATTCATAACAGGGACTGGCTGCATAAGGAATGGTATTACTAGCATCACTAATACCTCAGTCACTTTCATATTGTCAAAGCCAAGAATGAGACTGAAAGAGGTCAATGAAAGTAACAAATTTGATATAGCCCATATCAGAAGACATAGTGCACTGTAAACACTACATCTTGCCAGCAAAGGCATAACTAATGGCTAATATTAATTAATTCATTTGTTGCCACTTAAAAACTTACACTTTTCACGATGCTGAATAGACGTATGTCTAAAACACACATTTTGACGTAAGCCTTAGTCATTTTATAGTTTATGAAACTCGGGGTGACTTCATTGCTTGAAGCACTAACCTGATTCTAAGATGATCGAGAGTAGTTATGTCTTAATAAGGTGCTCTAAGATATTTCTACTTCCTAAGAGACACTGCCGAGTCTGTATTGCATATAGTTCGTGTACCTTATCATCAAATGTTGTACAGTACACATACTTTTTCAAACGTACCTTTTAACCGGTCTGCCTCTGTGGTGTAGTGGTTAGCGTGATTAGCTGCCACCCCCGGAGGTCCGGGTTCGATTCCCGGCTCTGCCACGAAATTTGAAAAGTGGTACGAGGGCTGGAACGGGGTCCACTCAGCCTCGGGAGGTCAACTGAGTATAGGTGGGTTCTATTCCCACCTCAGCCATCCTGGAAGTGATTTTCCGTGGTTTCCCACTTCTCCTCCAGGCAAATGCCGGGATGGTACCTAACTTAAGGCCACGGCCGCTTCCTTCCCTCTTCCTTGCCTCTCTCATCCTATCTTCACATCCCTCTACAAGGCACCTGTTGAACATAGCAGGTGAGGCCGCCTGGGCGAGGTATTGGTCATTCTCCCCAGTTGTATCCTCCGACCAAGAGTCTGGATCTCCAGGACACTGCCCTTGAGGCGGTAGAGGTGGGATCCCTCGCTGAGTCTGAGGGAAAAACAGACCCTAGAGGGTAAACAGATTACGAACGAACGAACCTTTTAACCGACCTATTGTTTTAACGCACACACTCTTTGTTAATCGTCATCTTAACTCATTTCTTATTTCCTTGTTCACTTCACAAGCGGAAAAACTGAAATAATGCTTTTATGTTCGTGGCCGATTCTTTTTGTCACAGGCCTAGTGCCCTTAAGCTCGTCATGATTTTCAATTGTGGAGCGGGGGCTTCTAGGCTTGCGGAGGCAGGCACAAGCAAGCACTAACGTGCTTGCTGTGGCCAGACCAAAGCATTGCTAACACACTCTCAGACTAGCGCCTAGATAGACATTCAGCTAGACTTGTGCTCATCGTTAATAAAAATACGAGGCCTGCTACATGATCAGCAATCATCAACCGCCTCCGTAGTGTAACGGTTAGTGTTATTAGCTGCCGTCCTTGGGGGCCCGGGTTCGATTCCCGGTACTGCCAGAAAGTTAAGAATGGCAGGAGGGCTGGTATGTAGGTGAAATGGTACATGCAGCTCACCTCCAATGGGGGTGTGCCTGAAAAGAGCAGCACCACCTCGGGATGGGGACACGAGTTTACTTACTGTCAAGCAAATGGTAAGTATAAAAATTTGATTTCATTGAACAATTATTTTACTACTTGATGTCTTTCTAACGTCGCACTGATATACAGTAGATAAAATGAAAAGTGCTAAGACCGGGAAGGTACGGCAGTGGCCGTAACTGTGATACAGTCCCGTCATTTGCAAGGTGCGAAAACTGGAAACTGGAGAAAACTGGCTTCAGAGCTGATGGTAGTGGGATTAGAGCGCGCACCGAGTAGCCAAATTACTCAGTAACTTCATGAATATACGAAAGATAAAAACGTATTGGGACTGTTCGAAGCCACGTTCGAAGATCCATTGGGCATAGAATACGTCACGTGGATGCTGAGTGGGTGTTCGGAATAAGTGAATGTGCAGAGTTAAGTTTTAGAGAGATGTTTCTCTTTCTAACCGGGCTCTCCTCTTGCGAATGTTTCGAGATTACACTATTTCCAGTCTCCATCGACTCAGTTGCACCTTCTGGGTGTTTTCGGGTTTACCTGTCTCCATAGATTAGACGGGAGTTCACTCGGTTGCAGCTCGTGGTGCTCGGCTTTCTTGCTCCCAGCCTCGGACATCGTCCGCTTATTCAATTCTTTTTGACACAATATGTCTACTTGTTTTCATCTGTGGCATACTTGGACTTTCCTTAAATTAAAATATTGCCATATTTAATACATTTTCACAACATTCCCAAATATTTCATATTTTTTCACGTACTAAGTCAAGTTGTGTCACAAATATTATCAGAGATTCCCACAAAGACGAAACGACGAAAGCTCGTAGTACGTGCTATTATGTTCATGTCCCGAGTGATACTTAATTCAAAGCACGCTCTGAGCTCAGATTTCACTATAAAATGCTTCGGTATTTTCTCTAGAACGTTGACCTGCATTCAGAGCTTTGCATATCTGAACTAGGATAACGAAGTTGAACTTTTTAAACGGTAATGGTGTGTATACAGAGTGAGCTTTCTCCACACTAGCTCCTAAAATTGATAGGATGGTTTCTACCTTATCTCATGTCCCGGGCCACGCAGACCTACCTCATGTCTACGCTCAAATTATTAGATATACTCACACATATACACATGCAGAACGATCTGCTGAAAACATATTCCTAACTACGGGACAATAAATGGGTATTCGGATCACCTGGAAGGTCATAGGTTAGATTCCCTGTCAGTAACCAGACTTTCACTTCTGTAGAGACTCATGGCGATGCGGTAACGCAGCCTGCAACAGAAATGAATAGCCTACCAGGTTAATTCCAGGGAACGAACGCTACAGATATAGATTTAACAACTCTGTCTCACTAAATAAGTAGATTATGCATACGAGAAACCTTCCAATTCAACTGGAGTTTTCATAGCGTGCAGATATATTTTCTTTTATACTTGCATATTTCTTGTTTGAGAGACTGGAATGAAGTTCAATTTGGTCTCAGGAAACACTAGATAATAGGTTTAAAATCCCACTCTTGGGCATTCTAAAAGTGCTTTTCCGTGATTTATCTCGCCGCAAGGTGAATATACGGATGCTTCCTAAAGGTTCTTTTGCCCCATTCCCAGCTACAAATACACGCTCATCAGTAAGTCTATATCAGACTAGACACACTAATATGTACGCGGAACTATTCGCTGCGATGTCTCCACCTCCACTTAGAAACTTGCATCAGTTACGAAACGGTTGAAGTGTGCTTCAAATATCTTCATAACAGGTCGTAAGTCTGATGTGATGTGATGTGATGTGATGTGATGTGATGTGATGTGATGTGATGTGATGTGATGTGATGTGATGTGATGTGATGTGATGTGATGTGATGTGATGTGATGTGATGTGATGTGATGTGATGTGATGTGATGTGATGTGATGTGATGTGATGTGATGTGATGTGATGTGATGTGATGTGATGTGATGTGATGTGATGTGATTTTCATATTCGTTTTGATTTGATTTGATTTGATGTGATGTGATGTGATTTTCATATTCGTTTTGATTTGATTTGATTTGATTTGATTTGATTTGATTTGATTTGATTTGATTTGATTTGATTTGATTTGATTTGATTTGATTTGATTTGATTTGATTTGATTTGATTTGATTTGATTTGATTTGATTTGATTTGATTTGATTTGATTTGATTTGATTTGATTTGATTTGATTTGTTTTGATTTGATTTGATTTGATTTGATTCACAGGTTGTTAGTACCGTATACTTATACAAGTGGTGTTCAATATTGTTTTATTGTGTCATGTGTACTAATACGTTTATCTGTAACTTTCTGGAACTAGTAGTGAAACAAGCACCTCCGGATTTGATATACGGTATCATGAACACTATGTGGAGGTAGATGAATGTGAGGAAAAGATTGGT